>NC_137874.1:16266342-17476342 GCF_963924005.1 Protomyctophum bolini | reverse complement strand
TGTGTCTGTCTCGCAGTGGTGGAAAGTAACGGAGTACATTTACTCAAGTTTTGTACTTGAGTATTTCCAATTTCCAATAGCCTACTTTTACTTCAACTAGCCTACTTACTTCAACATTTCGGATCCAAATATTGTACTTTTAATCCACTACATTTATGATTTTTGAATTATTATTACAAAACATACATTAACCACTAAGTCTTCAGCTCTATATTAATTTCAGTCATTTGAAAATAGAACTCTTCTTTTTTTTGTCGAATAGGTTTTTATTGAGAATACAGGACAAAAAAGAGAAAGAAAACCCTCAACCCTCCCACCCATACTGCTCATACAGTGACACCGCATACTATAGAATAAAATAGTAATAATAATTTGAAAAATGGAAAACATCTGAAAAGAAAATGGCGTACAGTCAACCATATCAGTGGTATCCTGTCTATTAATTGTTTCTACTCAAGTAATGGACAAGATGCAGCCAAACCTTATCAAATTACAATAGAACTCTTCTATATGCACTCTATATTCACTCTTCTCAACGTCGGCTCAGAGAGTGTACACGTGGAACCAAATGGACCCTCTCTACACTATAGTGTAGAGAGGGATAAAAAGAGAAAGGAGAACATTGCATTAAATGGAGGTCTGTGGCCTAATGCACATCATTCTGGTGGTCCTTGAATTGTAAAGGTTTGAGAATCAGTGATGTAGATCCTTCCAAGTGGATGGGAGTCGGCAGCTCTGATAATGGCCATGGTGACTCAGCACTACAGTACAGTATATTCATAATTGCCTAATTCTTGGACATCTGGATGTCTGAACATTATCACTGTTAGTAGCTCAGAGCGAAGTCTGCAAATTCACCCCTGTTCACCTTTCTTTGACTGGATAGATTGTCTTTCTACTTTTCATCACAGAACTGAGCCAAAGGACACCGGCATGAAACCGTTTCAAGTGCTTTTCAACCACTTATCCACAGAGCAAATTGTCGAAATAGTAATTTTTTTCTTTTCTATTTTCGCCTACAATAACATGCCCAGAATTGGGATTCCAGATTTGAATGGTTAATGTCGACAAGTAACATTATGTGCGTGCATTATGTGCGTGCACCTGTGTGAATCTATATTTCTCTGAATGACGAGGAGACCTTTTAAGTTACAAAGATGTATAAGTGAGCACCTGCTCAGCCTCATCCTGATGCATAGTGTTTGTGCAGCCATAACGTGCGTTAGATTGCCTTGGGCGAGGCCGGCAGCAGTTAATGCAAGACCATCCATCATCGTCTGGCTCAGTGAAGGAAGGGGATTGCAGGGCGCCCATACGGTCAGCATTAAGCCGTATACTTATAGCTGTGTGGCGCTGTCGCACATTGAACAAGATCAAAACACGTCAAAGCATGTCACGTTGTTGTGAGCTTGTACCAGCTATTTCCGGGGTTAGCTTGTAGATCGACTAGTTTCACCCTTTCCGGTGAAACTCCTTCTCGCTGTCAGGGAAAAAGAAGCATGGCGTATCCTCTGACAAACCACGTGTGTCAGGGGAGACGTGGTGGCCTACACCCTCCCCATGCCAACAGTGAGGGTTAGAAGGGCCATTTTTGAGTGTTGCTGACCAGCAATGTCCGTCCCTCCCTATGTCTGTATGTATGTTTAGGGTACACACAGGTGACAAAGTGGCGCTGTTGAGCTTCATACTGTGCACAGGATGGGCATGATGGGTAGCTGAGTTTTTTGGGAAGCTGAGAGTGAGAATCTGTGAGCCGACAACCAATAATCAGACAACCACTAGTCAGACAACCAATAGTCAGACAACCAATAGTCAGACACCCACTAGTCAGACAACCAATAGTCAGACACCCACTAGTGACTAGTCAGACAACCAATAGTCAGACAGCCACTAGTCAGACAACCACTAGTCGGACACCAATAGTCAGACACCCACTAGTCAGACAGCCACTAGTCAGACAACCACTAGTCAGACACCAATAGTCAGACACCCACTAGTCAGACAGCCAATAGTCAGACAGCCAATAGTCAGACAGCCAATAGTCAGACAGCCACTAGTCAGACAGCCACTAGTCAGACAGCCACTAGTCAGACAGCCACTAGTCAGACACCAATAGTCAGACACCCCAACAGCACCACTGAGTTGTATGTTTTTTTAATCTTGCTGATCTTTGGGATCAGCAGTTACGCAGTAGATATGTGTCCCGATTTATAAATAGGCTGCTTAAATATAAGAAACAAACTAAACAGGACAAACTAAAACAAGACATATTATTTATCCTGCAGGTCTCGAAGTTGTGACAGTGTTTGGTCACATACTGTATCCTCCCAAAAGTGAATCTGTGTGACCTCGAAATGTTACTGGGAGCTTTTGTGCAAGTGCAAATGATCTTTCTTTTTCATATTTATAGGTATTCTGTAATGTTATCTTTGAATAGGAAACAATGACTTGACAATGACAACTGCAACTACCAAGGTGTTCAAGGCGTTAAACTACTACTGTATGTAAAAGTATGCTCTGGTCTAGTCTACAGCCATTCTGTTACAGTATAGGTTAGTTTTGCGTTTGGGTACGGAGTCATGGGTTTTGTTAGGTCATTCCACATTTTGGTGGCAGCATAGTGTTTTCTGCCCAAAAGATATCTTACAAAATAAAATAATATTTTGTCATGTCTGAAAGCCAGACATTGGAGGGGCTAGCGCGGCTCAAAAATACAATATTGATTGATTTCATTGATTGATATTCAGATATCAGGAATAACATTGCTGTATGCAAGAGTTTGAACAGATAGTCCTTTCTTTATTTACCGGCTGCCACTCCCAGGTTGAGTTTGTTTGTCCATTTCCTGTTCTTGCTGTATTCAGGCTTTTACAGCATAGACATCTGGCCTTGTGTTGTTGACTATTTTTACATGGGATGCTAGTGAAATATTCATGGACTCCCCGTTTTCTTCATGAGCCACTACACATAAGTGTTGTCCCTGAATTATTGAGGAAAATCCAAGTAAAGCACAAACCACAAGTCAAGAAATACAAGTGACCTGCTACGTACATAAAGTACAGTAGAGATAGCAGGCTTTAATACTGTTCTCCCAGCAATGAGCATACCTTAGATGTTGTTTTACTTCTATATTTATTTCTATACTTGTTTATTTTGTAACTAAAACCTTTAGTTGTTTTGCTCCAATATGCTCTTATGTTGACTTGAAAGGAATGCTAATAATAATTCCTGAAGAAGCATCTGTCAATAGTGTGTGTGGGGGGACGGGGGACGGACGGACGACACACATGACATAATTCTATTCTATTTCTTGTCTAATCATTGGTATGGTTTATATTTAGTTGATTGCCATCGAATCACACAGAATCATTGGTATGGTTTATATTTAGTAGATTGCTATGGGATCACACAGCATCACAGACTTAATGTGCTGCTTTGAGGCAGTGAAGGCATCAACACAAACATAAATGAGTCTCCGTGCATCTGAGCATGTCATTTTTGTGCTCTCTTGACTGCCCATTACTTCTGCAGGCACACACTGTGTGTGTGTGTGTGTGTGTGTGTGTGTGTGTGTGTGTGTGTGTGTGTGTGTGTGTGTGTGTGTGTGTGTGTGTGTGTGTGTGTGTGTGTGTGTGTGTGTGTGTGTGTGTGTGTGTGTGTGTGTGTGTGTGTGTGTGTGTGTGTGTGTGTGTGTGTGTGTGTGTGCGTGCGTGCTCTCTTTACTGTGCATTCTTCTTGTGCTGCTTTTATGGGGCATGTAAAGGAATGGGCGGGCAGTTCTGTGCGTTCATGTGTTTGACAGTGAGAGACAAGTACTGTATATCAAGCACTGTACTGCACATATACCACAATATGTGGTTCTATTCTTTAAACACTCTATAACCCACTTTTTTCCATCATTCTACACCAAATGTCTTTGCTTGGCAAAGACATTTGCCGATATACAAGCTCATAACATGTCTCAACGCAGCACATTCTGAGCATACTTGCCCTGATCAAGACTCTGTTTGTGTCGAAACATTTTGGCTTATTTTAACATTTCTAAATAAAGTACATTTATTTTTATCCACCCTCTTTTTGAGTGCTCGGATCGCCGCCTTTTCTAGTATTCCAGTCCCACTGATCCTTGAAGCACCAGCCCTACTTTACATTATTATTGCAGGGGTCTTAGTATAGTTGGGAATGATATTATTAGTAGCTGTGAATCTGTCTCAGTCCCTATCATCACCATTCCCATCACAAAGCCCATTTGCCCGCAGTTATTGACTGGCTTCGCTATCCAGCAGAGCAGGTGAATGGTAATCTATTCCTCTCATTCAAAAGAAATAAGCATCAGTCACTGTGACATCCACACTTTCACTCTCTCTGTTTCTGTTGCAAAAGTGGGCATGCGCGGACACACACACACACACACACACACACACACACACACACACACACACACACAACATCATCATCATCATCATCATCATTTTTCGACCGCAGTCGAGATCATGGATTTCACAATGCCACGCCAGACTTTCCGTCCTTCATTGCCATCCCCAGTTCATGCTTACTGATGCATGAGATTTATTGGCATGAGAAAATACGTTTACATTGCCAAAGCAGAAAGAACAATACAACAATACAGCAATACAATCAAAACAAGAATTATGTACATTTGAAAGTCAGAATCTTCTAGATCAATTTCTATGTACCAAGATCACTCGATGCAGGTATAGTGCAGGAATATACACAATGATTAGTCTTTAGGGTGGTTGTGTTCCATTTGATATCCTTCTCCTATCACAGCAACTCACAAATCTTGCTGCTGTGTTTGCACATTGATGTACTTCATCCAGCAGATATGGGAGTTTTTTGTCATTGGTCATGTTTTCAAAATCTCTGTGTGTGGTTGTAATCTGTGGGAAGTATGTGACTGATGTCTTGGTACAATGGACACACACACACACACACACACACACACACACACACACGAATGAATGAATGAACATTACAGGTACAGTACATAAAATGCTATGATTCAGATTCTCTTTAAGTGCTTTATTCTGTAGGACTTGCTCAGGGACGCTTTTGAGTTGAGTGCCATTCGCTGTACATCTTGTGGTGAAATGATTGCATAAAACATGTCATAAGTGCATCGTTTCAAACAGGGGAAAATATGTAAATGTAACAGTAGTGTGATGAGGTTTTTATTTTTGTATAATATTTGTATTGTATCCCAAAACGAAATAATTTAGCGATATAAGTTAAACTATGCCTTGAGCCAAAGGTTACACAAATCCATATAATGAGACACTGGAAGTTTGAGCTGATATTGTTCTATGGTCTGGATTTAGATTTGTACAAAATGTACACAACTTTCTGTAATATTACAAATTGATGACTACCGGTATGCTTTTTGTGGGTTATGTACCTAGAGACAGGATGCCTGATGAAGGCCGCTGGTCTGCTCTCCAGAAGATGTACTGGTTGGCCATCAGCATATAGCAAGTGGGTCCCCAAATAATTGACAAATCAGTAAAATTTTATAGATCATAAAAAACACTTAATAAAATACAGTGTCACAGTTTTTTGTTTTTTGTCAAGAATTAGTTTTCATCGCGATACCGATATATGGGAACTTAAAGTAATACTACATTAGGTCCATTGATTGATCCAAGCTGCAACACAATCGATTGACTGATCATTAAAGATGGAATGCCGTGATTCCCCCTCCCCCCCCAAAACATGAGGGTTTGCCTGAACTGAAGCCGCACCCACAGCTGATCCATCCATCTTCAACCGCTTATCTGTTGTCGGGGCAACAGCTCCACCAGAGAGCTCCAGACTTCCCTCTCCAGAGCAACATTAGTGACTTCCTCCTGGGGGATCCCGAGACGTTCCAAGGCCAGTGATATTGTGATGTCACTATATCACTGTCATTTCGATTGGGCCTTTTGACCTGGGCCTCGATTGGGCCTTTTGAGAAACCAAAAATACACAGGGAAGACATATTTCAATATTCTAACCACACCTGGGGGTCTATTCAAGTAATGTTAACTCCATAGACACATACAAAACAGAAAAAGTACAAAAATCATGGCACTCCATCTTTAAAATTAGCATGTTCTCGGGGCAGTCGGTAGAGCCCATCTGATGGATCATGGACCACCCATCTGATCACTTAACAAATTAACTGCTCATGACGGAACGTTCCGCCAGTTAGAATCCAACCGGCAACTGCTATTGGCGCAACGTTCCATCAGATAAGCTTTATTATTGATATCAAACCGGATCGCTGATTTCTTTTTTTGGCTTGGCTTTTCCTTCTTTAGTGATCCTAGAAGGGTTCGTGCATCCACACTGCTGTTCACCTCCCTTTATACAGGCTGACTAAAAAGCGGAATAACTCGAAATCTACGGAGCTCTCCATGGTTTGGATAAAACGTGTGATGTTCGGAGGTCTTTGCTGATTATCTGGTGATCTAGATGGCGCTTTCTAGAGCAAGGATGGCTTCATTTTAGCTCGCTAGCATTGATGCTATTTATTTAGCATATAAGATGGCCGCCCAAACAGGATGTGAATCCAACGTGTGTCACATTACAACCGGCTTGGCAGTCTGCGGTTGGCTCTGCGTCCACCAGGTGGCAGTATGGGTTAAACAGGGCTGCATAACGCTTTCGAGATTTTCAAGTGGGCCCTAATCCAGAAAAGGGTACTGTACTGTACTGAACAGAAATGTAACTGCTGTGAACCGGAGATAGAGGACATTTTGACTGTCTGTGACCCAGTGCAGATGACTGAGTTTCATTTAGAAAAGAGAGACACTATGTGAAAACACTATGTGAGAACACAATGTTCCTGAGAGGTCCGAGGTCCCTTGGAGCTTTCACATTTTGCATGAAAATGCTGACTAATGCTATGATCTTAACTGAAAGGCAATAATGGAATGAGTCTGAAACGTGTTTAGAAATAGAATGATATGGAAGCTGTGCTCTTGATTCATGTGACCCCAAAAGACTACCGGTAGTAATGTCAGGTCCTCTTTGCAAAAGATGATGAGATTGCATTGTATGTGTCCCAATCTAACATATCTTCATGACATTGATACATTATTCATTGGATGCAGATCACATAGAGATACAAGTGTGATTTGAAAGCAGTTCTGGGACTTTCTCATATAGTGAATGTCAGTGATTAGGTGCAAGTTTGACCTGGTGATAACAGTCGGTCAAAGAGGTGGGAGGTGGATTGCTGAGGTGAAGTGCCACACCTACCAATTATATTATAGTATTATATAGTTATTAACTATATTGTGATATGGTACGGAGCCCTGGAATGGCCACGGCGGGAAATATTATTTATAATGTACAAAGTGTTGTACTATGTTATGAATAATCTATCCATTGTAAATGTATGAACTGAAAACTTAAGAAGTCTAAGCTGTTGGGAATCCCTTATAAACATGAACTCCAGCACTTTCATCTCAAACACACAATATGGTATACCAATTGATATGCATTGCATTCTTTTTCATGATAATTATTCAGAGAGAGACGATGAACCCATTCTATTATTATTGCGCCTGATTACCAAGTTCTATTCATCTTGTAAGGATAAAATCAAAGGCCACATTTCAAAGACCCTCAAAATGCATCCTTCAGTAGTGTCTTTTGATGCAAGCCTTGTGTGTTGAGCATGTTGTTTACATGTCTGTATATTGTGTGTGTATGGCCAGAACTGCCAAACACTGAATTGTGTGAAGGGAATGTTTTATTTTTTTATATATTTTTTAAGATTGGTTGTAATTTCATGTCGATGCCTTTTTAACGCAAGGCATTGGTAAAGCACACAAAGTACTGTACCTTAATATCAAGTAGTATTAAAATACAAACCACAGGGAAAGAAAATGTTGCAAATTTCTACCTTCAGAATTTAACTGAATTTGGCTGAAGTAGGCCTACTCCTTTCATTGGGAGAGGTAAGGTTAGCTAACGGCATAAACCTGCAAGCCAGCAGGTCACACAAGTGTTTTGCGTTTGTATGAAATATCTTTTTTGCACACCTGCTGTCTTTGGATAGGTACGCAGGAGAGGGAAATAAAGCTAAAAGAGAGTAGTTCACCTACAAGTTTTTAATGCAATGTTTTGGTTGACCAAAAGGCTGCATCAATAAACTTGAATGTTAGACAGCATTCCAAAAACGTTTCTCTGATAACAATTGCATGGATGTCATTTGAATCAGGATGTTTACATGCATCCTTTCTCATGAGCTGTTGTCCTACACAGCCCGGGATAAAAAAAAAGAAATTGCTACTATGGACACATCTTGTGGACACATGGTTATTACTAAGGGTTTGATATCACAATACTTAAGTTGCGTAGACATATCATGTAACACTTCTCCATGCCCTCATTTAATATCCCTCATCTTGTTTCCCTCAAGTTAAAAGTGTTCCGCTGTAATGGCCATATCAGAGCGCTTACTGTATGAGGGGATGTCAATGGTACCATCCAGCAAATGGAGGGCAGTTAAATTGTTGATGATGCATTGCTGAGTGATGTCACACGGCTTGATTCAGAAGCTGTCCTGTGACGTCGTTTTGGTAATGGACCTCTATCTGCCTTACACACTGCTGCCCATTCGTACTAACACTGCTCTCTGTGTCTCCATCCCTCCCTCTCTCTCTCTCTCTCTCTCTCCCTCCCTCTCTCTGATTACAGGCCAGCCCCGCCCCAATAATAGTCAACACTGATACTTTGGAGTCAGTACCTTACGTGAGTTTTCTCTTTTCTTTTCATTTGGGGCGACAAAGTATGTAGAAATACATCTGTTATTGTTTTAATTGAAAACCATTAGCCTCCTCCTTTCGGCCATGCTACCAGGTTTAAGGTAGGGTAACAAAGGGTAACAAAAAGAATCAGTGTTTCATTGCCGAACATAGCCTACCATATCTCAGTAAAACAAATGAGGTTGGTGTAGTTCATTATTGATAGATATCATAAATAAAAGACTACACTTTGGTTAAGGTTAGGGTTGGGTTTGAATAAACAAATATATTCTACAAATAAAATAATACTATGCAGAGTGTTAATCTCACGCTTTATGCATCGATTGTCACACTAGAGTTAATTAGTGTAAATCTCTGGATTTTACTGTGTACATAGTACATACTAGGCGGTGATAGTTCTCCGTGCTCGATAAAGTTGGCAGGCTTTGGGACCATAATAAATGTTGCTAATATACGCCTGCTTGCTTCCATGGCAGGCAATCAGAACTGTAGATTATGTCTGTCAATGCTACTTTCCAGTGAAAGTCTAGACTAGTGGTTCAAAGTTAAAAAAAATGTCATTTTAAGGACCGCCATAACTCTGAGAGTGTACAAGGGTCCATTTTGTTCCATTTGTACACTCTCAGACCTGTGGAGGTCCATTTGGAACCCCTCAAGGAACCCTGAGGGTCCCCAGGCCTCACTGTGAGAACAACTGGCTTAGACAGTCATTTTTCCCTACCAGGTGACAATACTCGTACTGTTTAGCCGCTATGATGCAGCTTAAGGGAACATGTCTATGTACATGTAGATGCTAATTTATCTTCAACAATCAAGCTATTAATAGCTCTTAATGATTAGCCTGATAGCCTTCCAGCATCAAGACAAAGATTATGCACACCTATGGAATATAGCAGGTGACAAGTGTACTGTACTGTATACAAGGTCAAAATAAGAGTTCACATAGGAAGGATTCTTTTTTTTTCGCATAGAAAAAGGATCATGGATGCATAAGAACTTCACATATTATGTCTGTGTGCTGCTACTCCTGTTCACACGCTTTATGAAGAGGAAGTGCTTGTTGCTAATTAATCACCTCAGCAAGAGACAGGAAGAGACAGCATCCCCTTCAACGTGTTTGTTGGGTTCTGGAATACTGTAGCTATTGTAATGTTGAGGTAGACGGTAGACGTTCTACTTTTCCCCCTTGACGCAGGGCCTATTTAGCACAAAAATGTTAAGCAGCCGTGGGGACGACCATGCTGCATTTTTGCATCTCAAACTCAAAAAAGTAGATCATAGCTGGATGAAAGCTACAGTATTAGCTATTACAGTGAAAATGAACCTGCCCAAACGTTTAATATTCCTATAGACTCTAATGACATTTACTGGTACATACATTATTTCTGTGTTCATGTACAGCACATTTACAGTACATACGTACTGTATGTTGCAATTTAATAAATGGAGCAAATGTCTTGGTTTTCAGGTCAATGGGACAGAAATTGAATATGAATTTGAAGAAATCACACTAGAGCGGGTGAGTACTGTATGGCACATAATAAAGCAATGTTTCGGGTTAACTTTTCATTAACCTCACGACTCCGCCCCGGTAACAAGATATGCACATGCACACGCTACAGTGGGGGGGGGGGAGGGGACACGCAACAGGCCAACAGCACGCGCACCAAGGCCCGCTCCGCTCGATCCTGATTGGAGGAAGGCCTCCTCTATTCTGATTGGATGAAGGCTTTCTCACCCACCACCAAAGTCGAAACTAGGTTGTTTTTTTTTACCCCTGTGGTTCACTGGGGATAGGGAGGAACTAATTATAATCAGCGCACTCTATAGTAGGGAATCCTCCCTATCACAAAAAAAGGGGAAGAAGTGATATTTGAATTAAGTGAAATCACTGAATATACCTTTAACTTGTTTTAACATTCAATAGTGTATATAAAATGTACTCATCAAAAACTATTACAAATATTCAGTGTCACCAACAACATGCAATGATGGCTTTTTTATTTAACATTTTGAACATGAATATACTGTAGGCTTCACATTAAATGCCTATAGTCTGTAATTAAATTAATGCCACCCTGTTGAAACATTGTCAGTTCAGCATGTATTAATAGGATGATAGTATGGCTTAGTTACGTTAAACACAAATTACGGTTATTTTCGGACCCATCTTAAAATGAAAAAACTGACATTTATTTATATTCTGTATGCTACAGTAAAAACAGATTGATACTACAGATTGAAGAATGTGCCAAATCACATTCTCAGTTCCATGTTAATGTTTGAGGGTACCAAGGTTGTCACAAGCTGTTCTAACAGCTCCAGTGTGGTTTGAAACACTGGCAAGGCAACCCTAAGGCTGATGATATATAACAGGTTAATTCTACCAAGAGATTTAAGGAAGCTAGCACTCAGCGCACTGGGGTTTGTTGACAAAGGTGCAGCCACATGCTCAGATAGACTCTAGGTGGTGCTGTAGCACCTGCCCCTTTTCCTTCTGTATACAGCAATGTGCCCTTTTGAAAGTTTGTTTTTTGTGCAGTTTGTTCATTTTATTTTTGTTTAGTACAGTGTACCGTATGTTGCATGCTGACTTCGATCAATTCTGGATTAAAATCCTCTAATATATTATTTATGCCCCAAAATCTATAAAGCTCACACACTATTAAGGCAGCCAGTGCGGTTCCACGCACTGCACAAGATGCCCTTTTTTAGGCCTCTGGTAATCCAATCACCACTGAATGACTTTGTATCTATATCCTACATCATCAGTCCTCTCATCTGACCATAATAATTATGCTTCTTTAATTACAGCATCGACGTGTGTGACCTTAATTGATATTTGATATGGGATTTGATATAAGTGGCCTTTGTTGAGTCACCAGTGGTGGAAAGTAACTAAGTACATTTACTTAAGTACTGTACTTAAGTAAGTACTGTACAAGCTTGAGGTATTTGTACTTTATTCAGTACTTTTACTTCAACTCCACTACATTTCAGCTGCAAATATTTAACCCAGTACAATTATTTGAAAACTTTAGTTACTAGTTACTTTGTAGATTTAGATTATTATTACAAAACATACATTAACCACTTCAGCCCTATACATTCGAAAATAGCCAATCTACAAGCTCACAATTACTTGTAACGGAGTAGTTCTACATTGCAGTATTGACACGTTTACCTATAGTGAAACATTTGAGTACTTTTTCCACCACTGGATATAAGTGGCCTTTGTTGAGTCACTGCTCTCTGGTCTCTCTCCACAGGGTAACTCAGGGTTGGGCTTTAGCATCGCCGGAGGAACGGACAACCCTCACATCGGAGACGATCCCGGCATCTTCATTACCAAGATTATCCCCGGAGGAGCTGCAGCCGAAGACGGACGCCTGCGGTCAGTTAGGTCCCAGACACACTACAGGGCACTGTTGATTTTGACAGCAGTCTTTAGATTTAGTCGTAGTCTTTTGAATACATTTTCATTTAGTTTTAGTCACATTTTAGTCATCTGAAAAGTTTCACCTTTGGTCTATAGTCGTAATGCCTGATTTTACACTTGGTTTACATGCATGCTGAACATAGCCGATCAACAAGCTTCGCAGCACGACGCGTTGTGAGCTTGTAGATCTGCTCTTTTCAGAGCACAACACCTGAGCACAACCAAGCATAATATGACATTTTTGTCTAGTTTTTATTTGCTGACGAAATTGTCAGTATATTTAGCCATACTTTTACTCATTATAGCTTAGTTTTGTGAAAAAGTTTGCGAAAAAAGGTATGTGTATAATATGAGTGAAACCACCAGGATGATTTTTTTATTTTTCAAACACAGTTCTTATGAGGCTATCCAAGATCCCCCTATGGGGATTATTATAATACAAATAAAAAAGTACACGGACCAGTGGACTTGACGCCCTCTAGCGATATTGACGTCAGACTTCGGTGCGCTATTCACAATCCATGTAAAGCCGCTATATAAATGCACCATTCACCATTTACACTATGTGACCATTGCACCTCTCCTCCGTACTCCCTCCCCTTCCTTCCAGAGTGAACGACTGCATTCTGAGGGTGAACGATGCGGACGTGTCTGAGGTGTCCCACAGCAGGGCGGTGGAGGCCCTCAAGGTGGCGGGCTCCATCGTCAGGCTCTACGTGCGTCGCCGCATGCCCATGATGGAGTCCGTCATCGAGATCAAACTCATCAAAGGACCAAAAGGTGGGCGGTGGGATCCACAGTGGTGGGAAACGTTACTCGCATGTTCTTTACTAGGGACCCTATTATAATATTTTGAATGCCGTTTCACTCAAAAACTGAAATGTAACAGGTCCCGCAAATGTTATTTAATTCACCCAAAAAATACAATTTGTATCGTTTAGAGAAATGAGGCGCAAATCAAGCTTGTTTTGATCCAAAAAGGAATCCGAGATATTACAATTCTGAAACACAAAAACTGCATTCCCATAGACAGCATAAGCCAGTGGAATTTTCACCAAACTGTTACGAGTGCGTAGAGAACACAGCTGTGAACCGTAATCAATTTATATTAAAAAAGCAAATGTATTTGCGTCCCATACAAATATACTCGTACCCCCCAGCTATAGGACGTTATCTGCCCCCGTTATCTGCCCCCCCTCCCCCTCCCCATATACTCCGTGTATGTAATGATTGAGCCCCACGGCAGCTTTTGGCATTGATCCAGCGGCATTGATCCAGCTATTGGACGTAAAAGTCCGACCAGCATTTACCTCGGTTACAAACACGATTTTTAAACCTCTATAAATCGGAATTTTGGAGAGCTATCCTTGGTGGAACTTCTGCCATCCAAAGTTTGGATCTATCTGGTGTCATTGTTGTTATAATGGTTTTTGGTAAATAATTTAAACCCTCAATACTTGGTCTGCTCTTTCTTCCCTCTACACTCTACACTCGCTATTTTCTGTGTATGATGCTTGGGTTCAAGTGGTAGCTTGATCTGAGGACCCTCCCTCTGTAAAAGACCCATGCTGTAGTCACACACACACACACACACACACACACACACACACACACACCCGTCCTCAACGTAACCAGCTAATCTTCTATGTACACAGGGCTTGGCTTCAGTATTGCTGGTGGCGTGGGAAATCAGCACATCCCTGGAGACAACAGCATATACGTCACCAAGATCATTGATGGTGGGGCAGCGCAGAAGGACTGCAGGCTTCAGGTCGGAGACAGGCTCATTATGGTGAGGCGTCGTCCTGGGCCTCATTTCACTGTCCACAACACAGATTCCTTGAATGAGATTATCTACTGTATGATATATTACCAGGACATAATTGCCTACGCAGCTAACGTTCCAGATAACAATGCTACGCGTAAAGCGCAGAATAGATGCTCTATGCCTCGTCGCACTGCGGGTGTTTCCTACAGTACATGGCGTAAATATGTGGCACTCCCACTGAAAACTATTCAAAACATACGCCATGCTCGGGGAAACCACACCTTTTGAACATAGCCCCATATATCCCCTGGACTGGCAGAAGAATAACTACCCAGAAAGAAAGAAAATCACACTTGTGTGAAGTGAGGGATGCCTCACTTCTTTAAACGAGCACCGTACTCTGTTTGTTTAAAGTGCTCTAAACAAACCTTTCTATTGATATGTCACAGGAAAGGGTTTTTTACCTTCATATTCCCTTCATTGGATTGTATCATGACGTTGAAAGAGGGATTAGATTGGACTACAAGGTTGCAAAATACTGTATATCCCCCGCAAGTTCACGTCATGCCAGCCCACGTACCCTGCCTGTGCATGTCAATTTCCCTGACATGAAACGAACAAAGCAGCGGCTTCGTGTTCCTATGATGCAGCCTCTCTGTAGTGCACAGTAATTGCACCGTCCCTCTTGAAGAGGGGCCTCTACGTGCTTAACCACCGCTTAATTCCATTACCCTCCCACCCTCCTCCTCTCTCCGGGAGACCATCTGTCATATTCTAGTCTGCTGAAGAAAGGGAGGCAGGGGAGGAGAGAGAGAGAGGGGGGACGCCATGCTGGCTTGACAGGCGGAGAACATTGGAAATACAAAGATAATAAGCGATAACTCCTCGCGCTCCCTCTCTCTCTCTCTCTCTCTCCTCTCCTCTCTGTGGCACACAGGTAAACAACTACACCCTGGAGGAGGTGAGCCACGAGGAGGCAGTGGCCGTGCTGAAGAACACGTCGGACGTGGTGTCGCTGAAGGTGGGGAAGCCCACCAATGTGTACTTATCAGATCCCTATGGGCCGCCTGATATCACACACTGTGAGTCCTCCTACACCTCTGTAAGAGTTAGATAGGAGCCGCTTGGCTCCTATTTAGAATGCTTTTAGCTTTGGGATAGCGATGCATGGAGACTATATCTGCGGTTGTCAGGCAGAAAGGGGCAGAATCTGTATGTACGTAATTTTTATTTATTTTTGTATGAAAATGTTACACAAAAGCAATCTCACAACGCGTCAATCTGATTTATTTTAGAAATATTCTTAACAATTTTGAAAATGTTCACTTATAATGACAAGGTTTATGGGTATTATAAATATGAAACCAATATTTATAACATTTAATCAAAAGTATTAACAATGTTTCATTTGCTGAACAAACAAGGCTTGTTGTCGTGCAGTGGCGATATTTTCTGTACTGTACATATGTATGCTAATATACAGTACATGCATATTAGCCATATGCTGTACATGTCCTGCAAGGGGGGGGGGGGCACAGTTAACAGCTGGAATGTATAGATGCTGTTTCAGACTGAGCATGTATCTATAAATCTATAAATGGTTCACGTTCATTTTCATTCAGTGTTCAGAGGCTTATATTTGACTTTGGGTGAGACCCTGTTTGATTGGAATAAACACAGGCGTCCCCTCACACGTTTGACAATAGTTTTCTCTGTCTTCATCCCTCCTTCCTCTCCAGCGTTCAATCCAGCAATGGAAAATCATATCTCTTCTGTCGGCAACACTCTGGAGTACAAGTCTGGTCTTCCCCCGATCTCCCCTGGGAATTACTCCCCCCTCCCTAAGCACTTACTGGGTGAAGAGGATGTAAACAGGTTGGATGGTTTTTCTTTCTTACGGTAATTACCTCCCTTCCTACCAGAGAAGCACAGGTAGCAGTTTTGTCTAAACACCCCCTACCCCACCTGTGCTCCCCTGTCCAGTTTTGATTTATTGGTGAACGTTTGTCTCTGTGACAAAACAATCTACATCAAAATCTGATTGTGGATTATGGTCTCATTTTCTCTCTGTTTTTGGGTCACCTGTTCCTCCATCCCCACCAATAAATGTCTTGCATGTGGTGATTTTCAAAGCATGGGACCTAAAGCAGTTTACAGAATGATTACAATGGGTGCCTAAATCAAGTATAGTGACTTGCCCGTGCATCACATTTTCACAACAAACATTTATGACAATTAAATCTGGGTGCCCAGTAAACTAAATTTTGAAACGGCTGGCAAAGCCTGATAAAGTCCTGTATTTCTATTGTATTGTCCAGTTGTGCCGGTCTCCATATCTTTTGTTGTTGTCTCCAGACATTGTGGTTTATGCCCTTTTGATTTAGCCCATCCACTAAGCTTTGGAAAGTTGTGTTGTTTAGTTCTGTCCACAGAGACAGTCTGGTTTTGATCACGCAAATTAACACAGTTTTGTAGAAAACATTACACTGAACCAAGAACGTTCCCAGTGCACCGAGTCTGCAGAACAGCAAGGTAGCAGCAAGGCTTTTTCATGGAGATTTTATGGTTGGAGAAGACTGCATGATTTCTTCTACCCCATCTCCATTAGGAGTCGGACTAGTGATATATTATACTGTATCTCTTTAGCAAAACATACCTTTTTCTGAGGAGAAGTTGACACAAAACATTGGAATTCAATACATCCTGCATCGTTGCTATGAGAGTGTGGCCTTTTCTTTAATTGTATACCAAGGTCAGCAGCACCTCATCAATACTGGGTGCACTGTGCACCCTTCTCCTGTGATCATTTCTGTCTCTGACATTCTCCCTCTCCAGTTTCATTAGTAACTATCACTGGTTCTCAAAGTGTAGTCTGGGGACCCACAGGGGTCCCTGAGGGTTTCCAGGGGTGCCCAGCTGAATTAGTTAGGAACCAAATGGAACATTACTAGTCTGTAACTCTTGAGCGCCCTATCTTCTGTCTGTCATTATTATTTTCCAACTGACACATTTCTCATTTTTACACCCATGCCAGCACCCACATTATCTATTATTTAGCGACCAAGGGCATGATGGTCTTAAACTGAAATGTGGTCTGGCGCAAACTGGGTGCATTGCTACAGTATCTTACTCACAGACGTGTGTAAGCATTTGGACCAGCTTTTAGTGGGCCTTATCAGCAGGTAGTGACAGTGACAGATATTTCCCTACTATTTTGGACAGCGCAACAGGTTAACATCAAATTCCATCATGTTTTAATAAGTGGTTTAAAAACAGCTGAGAGTGAGCATATCATTGCTTGTCATGTCAATTTGTCATGTAAATACCAAGCTTAAGGGCAGCTGCTCTTAAAAGAAATGGGAAAAGACTGATTGGTTTAATTAATTAGTGTAATGCCCAAAACGCATGCATGACTAAGTCAGAGGCTTAATACAACCCCTTGGCGCCGGTTTTGCGACCAGATACGCAATTTGCACCCTACGTTTTAGACTGTGCGCCTACATCGGGCCTGAGAGTGTACAAAGTGTACAAATTTTTTGACCCTTACGGGTTCAATTTGTATACCCTCAGGCCAGGGTTAGATTAACACTGAAGATTTTTACAGTGGGGTATCAAATGGGGGTCCGTGGCATAATGCAAACTGGGGTTTGCATTAGCAAAGTTATTTCTCATATTTGAGTCCAGTTCAAATGTGTATCCATGCAGTTTTGCTGAGAATGCTGCATAAGTGTTCCCCCCCAGCTCAGCTCAACCTCTCTCTCACCTAATCCCATAACAATCTGCTACAAAGCTGAGCGAGCGTCCATGTAATACCAGGGGCATGGAGCAGGTCAGGAAGTGTTGGCAGCGCGTGGTTGGTCGTGTATCCAGGCAGGTCTCAGGTGTAAGGTAGGTTACATTAAGAAGTACAGCCCATCTCAGTTACAAGCCGATTGTACGTCGCTGCTTTTGAAGCCTGTTAGGTGACCTTTGAGGCATATGTGAGATGAAACATTGGCTGTCAAGAAGCTGTATCAGAGTTCCTGTTTTGTGCCATAATGGTTTGCAGTGTGTGACAGAAACGGCATCACACTAGACTAGATGTTGTGCACTTGAGGGTGGTGAAATAACATGGCAGGGATGAACAGAAGATGGACCTCTATGTAGGCCTATGTGTGTGTGCTTTATTCAGAGAAAGATTAGTCCTCCATTCTTTTGAGGTTAAGAGGTTTACCACTTCCTCTTAGTGGAGGTACGGTAGCTGCCTAATAGCCTTTCAGATTATCACTCTGACCTGAAGTGTGCCACTCGTAGTGCAGGTCACTGTGGTCCACTACATGTACACCATGAACCGGTGATGTTTTGGATTCTTCCTCTTGGTCTGCTACTATAGTCTATTCCTTTGCAATGTGCACATTATTCTGAAAATCAAGCTGGCTCTTGATTAGAGGTGCAACTACTATCACAAGGACACACAGACACATGGATGGACAGGGGCGAAAACATGATCCCTGGCACCGGCCGCTCCAGCCTGGCGGAGATAAAAATGAATAGTGGGAACCCAGGCAACGTGATGTGTGGCCTGATGCAGTTGGGAATTGTTAATGCTCACAGAGAGCTTTATGTCAACATGCTGCTGCCTGCTGCCGGAGACAGCCAGTGGGGGGACGTGCTGTGATAAGAAGTGTGCCTTGTCTGAAATGGGTGCAAACACATGGCAGAGAGAGAGAGAGAGAGCGAGAGCGTGCATGCGCAAAGGGAAGAGGACCAACTCGCCCAGAGCGAGTTGGTAAAAGGACGACTTCGTTGGTATTCGTTTTGAGGAGGGTCCCAAAAGGACCCTCCAGATCTGTAACTCTGAGAGTTATGGGGGTCCTTGAAATTGTATACAGTATAGAGACCTGCATTAATAGTGCTCGTGAGCTTGCTGTCCTGTCAATGTAGTTGACATTCACACTAGTAGTGTGATGCATAATGCAATGCATATATTGAGTGTACAGCCAGACATTGTAAGACACAGTAGCTGTGATTGATAACGATGAATGCCTAATTCCATGTGATCATAAAAGCGTGGAGCTTGTACTGATTCATAGGAAGACGGAAGGTGACATAGGACAGATTGTCGACTTTTGGACAACGTGTCATCTCTGCAACGTGCATGCTCCAATTAACACAGCTGGATTCACAGCAGTTCACGCTCCGAAAAGCTAACACGCAACCACCGTAGCACGTTGAGTCAACGCTCATTTGCGCCAGATTAATCTTTGCATACAGTACATATAAGCTAGGGATGCACCGATATGGAAATTCTTGGCCGACACCGATGTCTAAAATAACAATTTAGCCGATAGCCGCCAGCCGGTACTGATACAGATATTTGTTTATTTAGCTTTTGGTGTTATTATTTCCCCCTTTTGTGCCAGGGAAACAAATAAATGTTCATTATAAGAAATAACTGTTCAGAATCTGCAGAGACACCACAAAATTGCTTTGATGCAAGTAACATGAAATCTGAACTGAAAGTGACTGGACTTAATTAATGATAATATTTACTGTGATTGTATGGTATAAGCTTACATTTCATATCACAAACACTATAGAGTAAAAACTCTCATAACTTTAACCAGCAAAAAATAACAAATAAAAAAACAATACAGATGTTGACTGATAATGGCAAATATTGGCCGATACAGATGTGCGGCCGATAAATTGCTGCATGCCTAAACTCATCGGGTTCCGATGATTTAACACTATAAACGGTTGATATTCAGTGTTCAGTGTATTGGAGGATGTGTCGTAATATCTGTTGTCAGTTAAAGTGTGATGTTCGTTCTCTGTAAGCAAGCATGCTTCCAGGTGTGTCACAGAAAATGCATGCCTCTATCTGTCTAAATGCATTCTTTCTGTATTTCTTTCATTGTGATTCTTGATCAGTGCCTCAAAAACAAAAGAAACGATAAAAAGAAAGGGCTGCTGAAACCAAGTATAGAGCCCTGAGGTCCCGAGTCAGCTAAGTACTATTATTAGTACTAGGTTACGTACCGGTAGTTAACGAAGTTCATCTTAGGGTTATTGATATGGGTGTAGTCTCACGTAGCCAGACAACTATTCCACAATCTCCGAATGCTATAGAGTCTGGAACTACAGCCCCCATGAGCTGAGTAAGGAAGCTGCCATTTCCATTCACGAAAATATATTTAAAATTATCTTATTATTATTTTTTTCCTTTTCTGCTAAGCAACAAGCTATATATGCTTAGATGATTTATATTTATATTAGGATAAATGTACGCGACTGTAAAGACAAAACGGAAGTGGCGAGGAAGCCCCACTACCGCTTTATTTATTATTTTTTCAATTTACTTTTTATTGAATTTTAATCAGACACACATGAAAACGAAACGACTGACAATTGACAATACAAAACAAGACAATATACATACAATACACACAAGGGCCACTACCGCTTTATCATTTACTCATGACAGCTCTTCCATTGGTCCAGACTGTATGATGGAAGCATTTGGAAATTGCGGAGGCAACAGTCTGGTAACGCAAGACTAATAGGAGTGTAACAATATAGAAACTGCATCGAAAAATCTATTTTAATTTCAAATGTATATCGAAATGTAAACAGCAACATATCGTATCTTTTGACTTTGTATCGAATCGTTTTGCAATGCAACTAATCGATTGTATCTATCGATTGTATGATACACAGTATGTATTTTATCGTCAACCATGTATCGATTCGTGATATATATCGTATCGCTGTTAAAATGTATCGTTTCACCCCTAGTTATTGATTATGAAGAACTGTATCGAAAGCTGTTAACTTTTGCCATCTACTGTACCTCCAATTAGAAATCCCTCACTAGACGACGGAGAGGGTCACAGGTTTGATTCCCAGCACTTCCAGTTGAGGTGAGCCATCCTGACTGGTCATATCGCTCTTTGCATGCTCATCCTCCCATATCACACTGCTTCTCAACATCTGGCCCTTCTGAGGCCCACCAGGGGTCCAAACGGACCCTTATGGACCATTATGTAACTCTGAGAGTGTACAAATTGAACCATTTGTGGACCCCAATCTACTACACTGTGTTAATTTAACTTGTAGAAAGGCAACCAATTTGGACACTCACAGTATTCAACACAAGATTAGGTTGATGATTATTATTATTATTATTATTATTATACACATTGCCCTGGAAGTTATTTCAAGAGTGTGAATGCTGAGTGAGACTTTTGTCTTGTCTGGATTTGTGTTGTATATTATGCCTGAACAGACATCACTGTTCACTTTGTACATTTCTCTTTGACCTTTGGCCTTGCTACCACAGATCATATCATTTTATTCTTGACCACTTTCAACCTGGCATTACTATTTTGGACATGTCATAGAAGATAATTTCTGCATTGTGAGTTTGCAGAGGAATGACCACGTATCGCAGTATAGTTAATGGAGCATGATAAGAGGAGAATAGAAAGTCCCTAATGCTCATGATGACGCAAACACAGTATTTGTCTCTACTGTCCGTGCTTGTGGTAGAACTGGAGAAATGTGAATATTTACCGTAGCAGCCTAACCTTCTTTCCCTCTGTCCGTCCTTCACTGTTTCTTAATTGTCCTGTATCTTCTCGGAACTACTTGTCACTGCTCTGCTGACTCACCATCACATTATACAGCACTAAAAGCACGCACCTCATTCCCTCCCCTCAACACTTTCTACGCCCATGGATCCCCATCCAAACCACAAATCTTTAACTCATCTTCAGTGGACAAACATTTTATATTATATTACATTCCTTACAGGCATCAGACATCTTTCCTTCCCCTCTCTTACCATCCCTTTTTCTTCATTTATTTTTCTGTCTTGCTGTCAGAGGTTATTTCCATCTCTCCCTCCGCCTCCTCCTCCTCCTCCTGTGTGTGCTAATCTCTGTGCGCTCTCTCTCTCTCTCTCTCTCTCTCTCTCTCTCTCTCTCTCTCTCTCTCTCTCTCTCTCTCTCGTGTCCCTTATAGGCCTCCTGAGCCAGTTTACAGCACTGTGAACAAGCTATGTGACCGAGCACCCTCCCCCAGACACTATTCCCCAGTGGAGTGTGACAAAAGCCCCCTCCTTCACTCCGTCCCCCTCCCAACCTATCACTTAGGCCTGTTCCCTGACACGGACGTCACCAGGTATACTTCCCACCACCACCATCACCACCTCCTCCTCATCGTCCTCCACCTACCTACCTGACTACAGTATGTGCATGACATTGCATGTCCTTTTTTACCCTTCTTCCTATACGTGTTCATTCACACAGCGGCCATTTTGCTGCGTGAATGTGGTCACATTCCACTCCCGTCCTTTCTTCGTTCCCTGACGTCTGTTTCTCCCTGAGCCATTGGTTCTCAAAGCGGGCTCCGGTGGGGACCCTCAGGGATCCTTGAGGGGATTCCAGGGGACCCCAGCCAAATGTGTTGTTAACACATAATCAACATCTATTTAACCTCATATACATCAGCTATCGAATGTAGCTGATCTCCAAGCTCACAACACAAATCTTGTATGGGGGGAGGGGGGGTGGGGAGTCCTCCCTGGCATAGAAGCTCTTCAAATGCAGTGGAATACATATTAATTTGGTGTCCTTGACATGAAGAGGTTTGAGAACCACTGCTCTAAGCCACCGCACCTCTAGCAGTCTCCCTCCATCAGTCTCTCAGGCCCATTAGCTCCCCCTCACTTATCTTTTGCCCACTTTGTGTGACTCACACTGTCAAGGCATACTGTATTTACTTGGCAAACAAAGTGATGTCATGAGAGAGACATGATGTGCCTCGCACAGAGGTTATGCAGTCACTCATTGATCCATGTTTGCATGCTGCATGCCCAATAACAACCAGACTATAACCGGACCATTACATCAGGCTTCATCTGTAGTTTGCCATCGCAATTGAATAACCCGTGTTTGTTTTAAATCCTTACCTATAATGCCTTACCCAACCCCCTCTGTTCACATCTACAGTATGTACTCATGTCGAGTACTTATATTTATGTAATACTTATTTATCAGTTAGCGTGACTGGGTGAATGTGTGTGATGTCTGTTCCTCCCACTAACAGTCCTACAGTCATGAGTCCGACACCCTATCTAAACCCAAAACCCAAACCTATACCTCACAGGAAACCATGGGTTAGTTTTAACCTGCAACGGGTTAGTTATAACCTGCCGCGCATGTCGGGAGCCACGGGTGAATTTTAACCCACAGCACGGGTTAGTTGTAACCGGCAGCTTATGTCGAACTAATGCCTGTCGGACTGTTAGTATAATACAAATGTATGAACCCCTTCTTGTCCAACCACTTGGTTTGACTGGTATCGTTCTCCCCCTTTTATTACTGCGCTGTAGCCCAGGACTGTACAGTACTTAGCTTTCACAAGTCTCAAGTGAGAAGAGAATATAAAAACCTGATGAGTTATCCGAGGATGAAGCCCATATAACACGAATGAGTGCTGAGGGACTGTAGGTGGCCAGAGATATCATCAATGGAGCACGACATATCGACAGCTGCAAGACTGCTTATGGCTGAGACTTTCTGACTATGCAGCCTATCAGAGTTAAAGAATTGATGAAGTGTCAAAATTGCTATAAGCATCCTTTTAACATGCAAAATGTATTTTCTGAGGAGGGTTTTTTTTTGCCAAGCCAGGCTATGTGTCAAAATGAGTGCTATAGTAAATTTAAGCCTACTGTATGCTGCTTATTTATTAATTATATTTGTGTCATTCCCTCAAACAGATAGCGGTAAGCAGGCAGCTATCCTACCTATACTGCCTTTGTTATCCAAAAGGATATGAAGATCTGATGTTGTACAACAGGAATAAACAAGTTAATAATTTGTATAGGAATCTTAAATAAAGAATACTAGGCACGGCGACTTACTTGCTTTAGCTCGCTCGGCGGTGGAATTGTTGTTACATTCATAGGATGTGAACGTAAGCACAATGTTTATGTATTTCATGGGTAGGATGGTTTATGTCGGGCAGTAGTGACAGTAGTCTGGCTCTCTGGTGTTTGCCGCTCTAAGTATTAACATGTTGAAGGGACGTTTTGTGGATCATGGCATTTTGCATTTTGTGTTCCATTTATTTAGTTTTGTGCATGTTGAGAGCTGGGCACTCTGTGTGTGGTTTGTGGAGCAGGATTATAGTAGATATCACTAGAAGTGACTATTGACTTTGAACCCCTATTTTGTCCAATATAGTAAATGTGATTTTTACAGCTTCGTTTTATGGTTTGAAGAGGCCTGTATCTCCCTGCTGTCGACATTTATGATTTTGCGTCCTGTGATGTAACAAGGCATAAAGCAGATGACTACATATGAGCTAATGGATGGATACTGATCAGTATGCTCGCTTAGTCTCTCGGCACATGTTAGAATGAAAGCATTTTAAAGAAAACTAGATGAGATGCAAAAAAGTAATTCCATCTGAATCGGGTCAGTGGAAGTTGCTTCCAACACATTATATGGATGGAAATAGTTGAGCTTGTGCTGTGGAGTAGTTCATACATTCACCAGCAGATGGCAGAATAACATTTATGACGAGAAAAGATTGTCTGAGCTCTCTGAGCACAGTTTTCAGTGAAAGACAATGCCAGCAACAAGAACCAAGCAGCCAAGCCTCAACCTTAGCAGGTCTTCATCATGATGAAGGTCATGGTGGTCAAAATGTAGCCTGCTCGTTGTTGTTGTTTTGTCTGTAAATGCACTTTTAGGTGTAGGCTATGTAGCCTACTCTTCAAATCAAGTCCACATTATTAATCCTTTGTAACCTGCCTGGGATATTTGACCAATTTTATCTGACATGATCTGGGGGGGCAGTTATATTTCTGCTATGCTGGTGCTGTACTCGTGTGAATCTGCCTCAGATTCATAAAGCCTGCAATACTTGAGTGAGCCAAATGCTGCATTTTGTTTGTGTTGGTGCGTAGCTGACTGTGTATGCATCTTGTTGTACCCCAGTCTCTGTGTGAGTTTGTGTGCAAGCAGCAGAAGAAGTGCCAGAGAAAGAGCACGTGTATGTATGTGTGTGTGAGAGAGTGTGACGAGGTTCCTTTTCCATCAGAATTGGGACAAGTGGTCCTAAAGTAGAGCACCGTCCCCCCTGTGGGCTCCGACCGCCTTTGTGCTCCGCCTTGCACTGAGCCACAGAGAAGGCTTGTGTCCACGGCGGCGCATACACTCACACACGCCAGTACTGTTGGCTGCAACACCTCGTTCTACACAGCCTCGTCCACCACCGTTGGTGAAAGATGCTGAGACCCACAGAGCCCCCCGAGCTGACGTGCTATCTGAACTCTGTGTACAGGGAACCCAGGAAGATGATGCTCCACAAAGGCTCCACGGGTCTGGGCTTCAACATCGTGGGCGGCGAGGACGGCGAGGGAATCTTCGTGTCCTTCATCCTGGCCGGGGGTCCTGCCGACCTGAGCGGAGAGCTGCGGCGAGGGGACCAGATCTTATCGGTTAGTAGCTTTGCTCACACCACCAAATGCATATGTGTTTGGCCTTGAACATGTCAACAACACAAGTGTACAAGATTTGTGTTGTTAAAATGTTTCAGAAATATATTTAAAAAAAGATTGAACTTGTGGACAGTTGTTTGTTACATTTGGCTGGGAACTCCTGGGGGTCCCCACTTTGAGAACCACTGGGTTAGTGTACACACATTTTGCCACTTACCTTAGTTGTAGGATTTCTTATGAATCATAGATTCAATGATATACAGCAGTATATATAAAGTTAAAGTTGTGTGTCTGTGGCTGGTGGGGCGGACTGTGCCCAAATGTGGACGTCAGTGCAAATCTGCGTTGTTAAGCAAGGCCATGTGTTTTTTTCACATGCCCATAAAATGGAGATCCCCAACATTAGCATCAATCAGTGTTGTTAGGTCACGGTTTCGGTTGTGTGTGTGCCATCAGACCGGAGTTCGATCAGTGGGAGAGAGGCAGACGGGGACAGAGGAAGATGATATGAGATGATAATGTATGATGACGTATGATGATAAGAGCCCTCGCCCTCACTTCACATGGGTGTGATGTTTCCTGTTATTGCGACTGTAGGTCGCAGATTACTATGAAAACCTGCAAAACCCGTGCAAAACCCGTCCGTTGATCCGCCAGTCACGCCTCCATATATGGTTATCAGTCCATCACGCCTCGCGACATCACGCCTCATGATATGTCACGCCACCATATATGACCGTCAGCCCATCATGCCTCGTGACACGCTCCATATATGGCCGTCTCCATATATGACGATCACGACACTGAACTCATCAAACCCTGGATAGCCAATGGAGAAGACTGGATCATCACCTAGATCTGCATATATGGAGCTGGCCAGCAACTCTACATCTGACCTAAAACTCCATATATGGAGTTGACATGTTTTGACATTCCATATGTTGATCCTACCCCACCCCTCCTTCCTCTTCGATGTCTCCCGATGGACAACTATCCATTCAAACTCTAGACGGGCCCGACCCCAAAGTTATTAGTGCAGCCGCGCCCGGTAGCCAGCGAAAACTAGAGTTCTCAACAGCCCCGGAAATTAAGGCTCGGCCCTACCTTGGCCATCATCAAACCCTGTATACTCAAGACAATGCCCCCGCTGCCACCCATTTTGTTCCAAAAATGTGTTTTGCAAATATCCACCTGTTGATGCACTATAACAGTCCAATGTGAAAAGGGTGGGATATATTCCTCAGCCTAGTAAGAAAGTGCGTGAAAGATTTGAGGCTTTTTGTTCAAAACGGGCCAATCCTGCAAACTTTGAAAGCCAATGTTATTCATATTTCATATTCCATTAGGATGTAATATGAAATATCGGACAGATCGTTCTTGAGCACATGACTATAGAGATACTGTGTAACGATATCTTGGATTTTTGGAGAGAATCTGGAGGAGTAATATCAAAAAAATTGTTTTACAAAGGTCGGCGTCCTGGTGGCATCGTTGGCATCCAGGGAGTGTATGTGGAAAGTTTGGCATCGACCGGGTTAACGGTGCCGGAGATTAGCTGTACATAGACGGACGGGCGGATGTACAAAACATACTCTTCCCATGCCTTCGGCTGGTGGAGACAATAATAATAATAACTAGAAAAAGTGCCCCTCGGGACCAGGATAATTGACAATTTAGGCATTTAGCAGACGCTCTCATTCCCGAGCGATTTACAGTAAGTTCTGCAGAAATTGGCCTCATCGTGGCTAGGCAGATGTGGAAAATGCAGGTTTTGTCTTGGCCTCTAGGGAGTGAGCATGCAAAGTTGTACACAGATCGGTGCAATTATATGTAAGAACATGAATTGGCCTGTTATAGCGCCACCATGAGTCCGCTTTTTTTATGTGGCATTTCTTCCCCTGCCTAGTGGTAATGTGTGTCCATAATTTCACGGAAATCGCACAGTACAGTGTTCATGATTTGAGGCATTTTGTTCAAAACGGACAAATCTGCAGAACTTTGGAAGGCAATCTTAACCGTATACCGAGTTGCGAAAAAATGTGTACGGGTAATATAAAGAAATGGGTTTTGCAAAAGTCGGCCTCATGGTGGCGCTATAACAGGCCGTTGTGGTATAAATTGGGGCAGAGGTTCATCGTTGGCATCCAGGGAGTGTGTGTGTGCAAAGTTTGGCATCGGTCGCGCCAATGATGCTTAATGATGCTTAATGATGAGTCAAATTTGGGTAGGAAATAAGTGCTCCTTCTGCCCACCCATGCTAATGCCACATGATTGTACAGACAATTAGACTGTCAAATTTCATAAAAGTGTCATGGTTTACTGAGTTCAGCCAATTGCTAAATAAACCTGGCACTGTCAGCATGTTAGTTTTATTCTATCAGTAACTGAGTCTTCCACGGTATCTTGATGGAACCAGACAGATTACATTCAACACTGGCCTGGTTCTGAAGTCTAAGAATAGCTTGCTCTCTTGGGTACACATTCATTTCTCTCACTGTTTGATATATCTAACAGACCACAAGTAGTGACATGCTTGTTGCCCCTCCCCGGGGGTTCATTCTTCCCAGCAACAGGCCGCACCAAATGTTACCAACATAAGAAATACTCAATGACGAAATGTCCTTCACAGTCAGCGGGAGCAAGGTTAACTTTAGCCTTTCTGTTCACTAAAGCAGTGCTCCTGAACAAAGCATGAAATAACCTTCTGTAATTGTCTTTTCGTCTGAACAGGTAAATGGCATTGACCTGCGAGGGGCCACCCATGAACAGGCTGCAGCTGCTCTGAAAGGAGCCGGCCAAATGGTCTCCATCATTGCCCAGTACCGACCAGAAGGTAAAACAAGTCAAACTCCAAATTCCAATATAACAATATGGCATTTAGTAGATGCTCCGATCAGAATAAATGGCATGAACATTAAACAAGAAATGATAGTGTCACACGAGTAGAGTGCAAATAAAAACCTTTTTATGCTTCAAAGAAACTAGGTTATCAGGTAGACATCAAACCTAGCATTTGTCTAAACAAGCTATCTAAATAACAGTCTTAGTATTTGTGAACCGTTAACTCAGTTAACAGTATTACTTAATATTGATATGATATCTCATGGACTGATGACTCAACTTAAATGGCATTGGAATAAATAAAACAATAATGCCACAAATACATTACCATTAGAAACTATTTTTCTCTGGCAATTATCATGTTCCGTCACTCTCTTCAAATCCCAAGGTTTGTGTATTAATGCTATCTTCACTTTCAGTACATCTCAAGCTAGCTACTTTTATCATGTAGAACAGACTCATGCATTGTTTTGGAGTTCAGTTCCTTGGGTTCCAGAAAAGGTTAGCCGTCACAATACATTAAAAACAAAAACACCAGTGATGCGGTTGAGTTGAAATGATCCAGTTTATTTTTTCTTTCTTTTTTTCTTGTGAAAACATCAGTGAAAATGTCTCACCTGTATCCACACAAAAGTACAGATGTCTAAGGCTTTCGAACAATGTTAAGCCCTATTTATTTCATTGTATGGCGAATAGCAAAGATAGCCAATCTACAAGCTCACTACATATCACATCTTTATATAGTAAATCATTATATGAATGTACATGCAGCTGACCTGTGCATACTTCACTTCATGTTTGTGTTCAACCATGCAAATATGTCAACTGATAAGTACAAGTATACCGAGACCTCTGTTAAACCGGGTTATATGTTTTATAACCAGATAGTGTCCATATTTACAACATACTTACATTACATTTAAACTGACATCCACCTTGAAATCACATCTCATTTGAAAAATAAAGTGAGTGGTGCATTATGGGAGATGACCCTATGGCAATATATCACAATATATCATAATTTCATAATTCTGACTTCTGACTTTTATTTCTGTAAAATGTACCTATCCCTGTTTGTTGGCCAGTCATATGATTGGTAGTTTATTTCTTCTTTAACATGCGCACATAAATGCTTATAATTCTTGGACATCTTCAGGCTAACAAACATGAACCATGGCAGACAACGCAGCACTATAGTTGCTTGTATTGGACAAGACAGCCTTGATTGTTGTCATGCCACTTGTAATTAGCAGCAGCAGGAACAATGAATCATGGTCCTAAAGCCTGTCAGATACTACATACTGTAGCTGCGAGCGGGTGTCGCGGACAGAAACTGGTGTGGACTGTGGAATCTTGTTTTAGATAAGTTCTGCCCCTCAACACAATCTAACTCAACACAGTCACTCTGTGATCAATGCAGACCCTTAACTTTGGACGCCAGACTTACTGTAACTTTGGACGCCAGAGTCCCATTCAACCCCGGAGCTCGCTTGTCCAAAGTCCAACACTTCACTCTGAGATGACAGCCGGTCTCCATGATCAAGTAGCACTAACTAACTGCTCTCTTCTCTTATACCCATCAGAACTTGCTCAATGCTCACCGCGCCGGGCCCTGTCTCCAGCACCAGGTTCGTGCCATTGGCACCAGTGTGGCTGTTCTGAGCATTAGCATCATTCACAAAAAGGGGTTGGCTGAGGGAGTCACTGAGTGAATGCAATCGCAGACAGTCTACTCACCCCCTGTCCTCTGGACATTGTAACAACCCATTGACGCACCCCTGACTCTCGCCTTGACCAACCTACCCCTAATATTTAATCACCACACACCCTCTCTCTTATAGCCCTCCTCACTTCCCCTCATGTTACATGTCCTCTCAGTTGAATGCACACTGCAGTTGAATCTTTAACCACTTAAACCCTATGTTTAGTTGATCGGGGTCCCCCAGGGGTCTATACATGGTCCCCTCCTTTTTTCCCATGGAACCAAATCTCTTGGCCCGAAAATAGCCGATCTACAAGCTCACAACGCATTGCATTGTGAGCTTGTAGTTTGTCTATTTCTGCCAAATGTTCGTCTATTCTAACATGCCCAGAATAGGGCCTCTAGGGTTCATGTGGTTAATATGCCCTGCCTTGCTTCCTTTTTTTAAATGTGTCACATTCAGCCTGTTTTCTGTTTTGTTTTTGGATGGGAACGAATATAGAATTGCCGCTATTGTGTTATCAGGATGTCACTTTTACACACCGTGGGGCGCATAAGCGATACGGAAATGTGAAATTCTCACCGGCTAATATTTCGCATCAAAACTATTCATTATAGTTGATGCGTCATTAATACAGCCTTATAATCGTGGTGCAGAAGCTCAGAACAGTGTACGTTCTGTGTGAATGTACTCACGGGCCATGGCACAAACGACAGTTTGAAGAAAAAAGTGAATTGTCCACACAATATAATTCTGCTCCCGTCCTCTTTATATCAAGCTATATAAATCAACAACGTTTCACCCCTCCGGGCTTTCTCAAGCAAATGACAGGCTGATTATAACATCCTAGAGCAGAGACTCAGGGAGATATCTGACACATTACGATGGAAAAACAAATGGCAAAACATTCCCTTTTAAACAAAATAAATCATAAATCAGTTAATAAAGATAATACAGCCAGACCTAATCAAACCCTGTACAAGAGACTGCCCCCGCTGCCACCCTGACGTAGAGGAATCCCAATCCTGCTGTTTGCCTGGCAAACAGCCTATATATAACAAAAAATGGTGGTCTGTGAAATCTCAGCCTATGCTCTCGTACTTTGTAAGCCATTAAAATATCTCAGCTGTGGCGTATAAACAAACCACTCTAGCAATTCTAAATTAATCATACCATGGGATCATATGATCCCATGGTATCTATTTATTACTTGTCATCAATCTAGGCCAATGTGATCGCTTGTTCTTGTTCATAGAAACAGAACAAGGCAGTACTGTAATCAACAGGAGATTACTAAAATACACACACACACACAAGCACACAGGCTAGCCGCTCTGTGTCTACGCAACACAAAACCAATGTTATCTTTGTAGTCAGGAAAATAGTATGTCTCAACTAAAGGGGATTATATATGTAGCCTACTGTAAGTCCAACTGTATACAGTCCAACGGATATATGCTAAGGGACAGTAGCAAGGATCTTGGATTCGTGCAGATTTATTTCAATTTATTTTCTGGGAGAATCTTTAGGTTAGGAATTGATTTATCTCTTTCATTGTGGTACTGTGGCTCTACACACATGTTCCTGATGAGTTCACGCTAAGTTTCCTGAAATCTTCCCGGAGAACCCCGGAGACAACAATAGCTATGTTTGTTTTGTAAAGACCCTCCTCTCTACCCTCTATAAAGACCCTCCTCTCTACCCTCTATAATTGTTTTGTAAAGACCCTCCTCCCTATCCTCTATAATTGTTTTGTAAAGACCCTCCTCTCTACCCTCTATAATTGTTTTGTAAAGACCCTCCTCTCTACCCTCTATAATTGTTTTGTAAAGACCCTCCTCTCTACCCTCTATAATTGTTTTGTAAAGACCCTCCTCTCTACCCTCTATAATTGTTTTGTAAAGACCCTCCTCCCTATCCTCTATAATTGTTTGTAAAGACCCTCCTCTCTATCCTCTATAATTGTTTTGTAAAGACCCTCCTCTCTACCCTCTATAATTGTTTTGTAAAGACCCTCCTCTCTACCCTCTATAATTGTTTTGTAAAGACCCTCCTCTCTATCCTCTATAATTGTTTTGTAAAGACCCTCCTCCCTACCCTCTATAATTGTTTTGTAAAGACCCTCCTCTCTACCCTCTATAATTGTTTTGTAAAGACCCTCCTCCCTATCCTCTATAATTGTTTTGTAAAGACCCTCCTCTCTACCCTCTATAATTGTTTTGTAAAGACCCTCCTCCCTACCCTCTATAATTGTTTTGTAAAGACCCTCCTCCCTACCCTCTATAATTGTTTTGTAAAGACCCTCCTCCCTATCCTCTATAATTGTTTTGTAAAGACCCTCCTCTCTATCCTCTATAATTGTTTTGTAAAGACCCTCCTCTCTACCCTCTATAATTGTTTTGTAAAGACCCTCCTCTCTTCTCTCTATAATTGTTTTGTAAAGACCCTCCTCTCTACCCTCTATAATTGTTTTGTAAAGACCCTCCTCTCTACCCTCTATAATTGTTTTGTAAAGACCCTCCTCCCTATCCTCTATAATTGTTTTGTAAAGACCCTCCTCCCTACCCTCTATAATTGTTTTGTAAAGACCCTCCTCTCTATCCTCTATAATTGTTTTGTAAAGACCCTCCTCCCTACCCTCTATAATTGTTTTGTAAAGACCCTCCTCCCTACCCTCTATAATTGTTTTGTAAAGACCCTCCTCCCTATCCTCTATAATTGTTTTGTAAAGACCCTCCTCTCTATCCTCTATAATTGTTTTGTAAAGACCCTCCTCCCTACCCTCTATAATTGTTTTGTAAAGACCCTCCTCCCTATCCTCTATAATTGTTTTGTAAAGACCCTCCTCTCTATCCTCTATAATTGTTTTGTAAAGACCCTCCTCTCTATCCTCTATAATTGTTTTGTAAAGACCCTCCTCCCTACCCTCTATAATTGTTTTGTAAAGACCCTCCTCCCTACCCTCTATAATTGTTTTGTAAAGACCCTCCTCTCTACCCTCTATAATTGTTTTGTAAAGACCCTCCTCCCTACCCTCTATAATTGTTTTGTAAAGACCCTCCTCTCTACCCTCTATAATTGTTTTGTAAAGACCCTCCTCTCTACCCTCTATAATTGTTTTGTAAAGACCCTCCTCCCTACCCTCTATAATTGTTTTGTAAAGACCCTCCTCTCTACCCTCTATAATTGTTTTGTAAAGACCCTCCTCTCTTCTCTCTATAATTGTTTTGTAAAGACCCTCCTCCCTACCCTCTATAATTGTTTTGTAAAGACCCTCCTCTCTACCCTCTATAATTGGTAAACATCACGGCAACAGGGTCGGCTCATGGCTCTGTACATGATCTGCTCTTTTTTCTCCCTCTACAACAAATCTTGTTGTCGAAAATAGCCAATCTACATGAATGTTCCCCCAAGAATAGGGATGTTATGATTCAAGTGGTTAATGTGTTTTAGAACACTTTTTAGTAGCACCTCGAGTAGGTACTTGTACCATAGCACCATTGTTTTTAAGGGAAGCATACTGTAGCTGCCAATGCAGTCAGTTTTCCAAAGTAAAAATGACTGGGAGTAATTTTTCTGTTTTCATAAGGTTGTAATTCTAAATGTCACAGTTACTACATGGTGATAAATATGTATTATCGGCTGCAGTTCGTCTATGTGATTGGACGAATCTTCCAATTTGATTGTGCATCATCACATGCTAGATTGATGGGGCAAACATCCAATGGTTACTAAACAATTCAGCTGTTTGTCACATTCATTCCCACATCTCCCCTCCCATGCATGTGGTTCCTTTGGTCAGCCAGAGGAGAGAGAGGCATTTTTCTGTCACTACTTAGCATTGCACTCGGTATAGCCATAGTGTTGTGACAGAGACACAGAGACCGACGGCATATGTAGGGAACAGACACAAGAACGTATAGTGAACAAGCAGAAAGGTATGTGAGTCTAATTTCAAAAGATAAAGTTGGAAAAATGTACGGAGAGCATAAGCATTTGTTTTTTTATCCTGCGTTTACGTGTTGTGCTGTTGTGAGAGTGGGAAGTCACTTCAACTCAGATCATTTCTCGTTTCAAAGTAACTAGTCTATTGTTGTTCTAGCAGCTTGTCTCAGAGGGCAGTGAGTTCATAAAAGCAATTGTTATTGAATGATTGCACATGTCGGTGGTTTTATTTTCTTCTTTTTCTCATTGTTATCTCATTATTCTTCCCTTTAGCCGATATTAAAAGTACATCCGTGCATAAACGTGTCACGTCTCCTTACTGGTTGCTTGGTACGTTCTAGAAGCTACAGCTTAGCGAGCCATGCCTGAACCTATCAGTATCAGTGTGTCAGTGTCTGTCCTACAGTAGGAAGTCTGCGCTGCCGCCCTGAGGAAAGCAGAGTTGTCAACAGCGAAACAGGGTTACTTTCAAGCCCCTGACATCCTCTTTGGTTTTGTGGCCAAATCATCAGTGTAATGCTGTAGGCTTCACCATTCAGTGATGAGATGTTCTTTGTTTACGAGCCCACTGGTACAGTACCTCCTGGTGGCTTAACACATGAGAATGACTATGCAACATATCGGTACATCTCCCCAGCTGGACGTTGAGTAAAACTATTGGACATTGACGGAAATAAAAAATAAATATGGGGGTGGGTGGGTGATATAAACAGGTTTCTATGGCATTTCAGCAAATAATGTCTGCTTTCTTCACCATGGACATTCATGTGTTCACCCGTGCGTGCATGCGTGCGTGCGTGCGTGCGTGCGTGTGAGTGAGTGCGTGTGCGTGTGCGTGTGCGTGTGCGTGTGCGCGTGTGTGTGTGTGTGTGTGTGTGTGTGTGTACTTTGTCCTGTGTCATCTCCTTGGTACATCATTTACGTAACAACTGCAATCATATATCACGTCAGGTTCTACGAGTTTCATTTAAATAACATTTTCGTTGAGTGTTTTCTTGCCCAGAATTTATTGTGGGAATTTGACATTGTTTTATTGTGGGTCCTGATCCAGTCTGTACCAGTCTGTACCAGTCTGTACCTGATCCAGTCTGTACCTCTCTTGCAGAGTATGGGCGTTTTGAAGCCAAAATCCATGACCTGCGGGAGCAAATGATGAACCACAGCATGAGTTCTGGGTCAGGATCGCTGCGAACCAATCAAAAGAGGTCCCTCTATGTCAGGTCAGACTTTATTATACGTTTTTGACGTATTCATTAAAAAACATATTCATGCAAACGTAATATTCACATATTCACATTTCATGTAAATGTAATGTGTCTTATATAATAACAATGATGTGACTCATCTTTATGATAAATAAATAAATAACCCCTAACCCTAAATAATGTAAATATTGTATTAAATACAAAATGTAGTTATGTCTTTTACTCTTAAATCCTATACTCTACTTAGTTGTCTGAGGTAACCCAGCACTCTATACTAAGTCTGCTCCTTTCTTCTGTCTACTTTACACAAAATCTCATCGCCAAAAATAGCCGATCTACAAGCTCACGACACGCTGCATTTTGAGATGGCATAATAGCATTTTTTGCGGAATATCTCCCCCCCCCCCCCCCCCCCAATAGGGTCTCTAGGGTTTATAATATGTTAATATAATATAATATAATATATTATAATATGCATTCTACCAGAGAAGTGACAATACTGGACTCTGAATCTCCACTATGGTTTTGTCATCACCGTTCCTCATGATGAATGACATTCAGAAGTCAAGTTTGAGGGCAATAGCTGAAAGAGCATGGCAGATATAAGGTTTAGTGGCTTAATATAGAAAGCCCCCATGGACCAATAGTAATGACCCTGTAATGCTTCTAGCTTCTCAAAAAAGAACAGTGTGTCAGGCGTAGTTTGACCTCACATGTGTCACAATGATAATATGAACAGGGAACTGGATTAGAAACTCAACAGGGAAGACAATTGTTATCGCTGTCACGCAGAAACCTTATTTTTTTTAAATACATTAATGCACTGTTTTATACTTCTACTAAAAGTAAATTGCTGATCTACAAGCTCACAACACATTGCATTGAGATGCATAATGAGCTTGTTGATCAGCTATAGAAAATTAAAATAGGTCACATGCCCAAAATAGGGACATCATATTGAAAATGGTTAAGTTTAACGAATGTAAAATATTATGAATTTGTAACAAAATAACTAATAACTAACTAATAGTTTTTTTGGACATACAATTTATAGTCTCCGCCCTAGAGCGACGATAATGACAATCCCTAATTAGTCCTTCTTGCACCCCTAACAGGGCGCTGTTTGACTATGAGAAATCAAAGGACAGCGGTCTCCCAAGTCAAGGGCTCAGTTTCAGGTATGGGGACATCCTCCACGTCATCAATGCCTCGGATGACGAATGGTGGCAGGCCCGTCGAGTGACCCCTCACGGGGACAGTGAAGAGATGGGAGTCATCCCCAGCAAGAGAAGGTGAGCTGGCAGAATGCTGCATGCTTCATGGAATATTCAAAGAACTGTCTCATAAGTCAGTGGTTCCCAAAGTGGGATCCGGGGACCCCCAGGGGTCCTTGAGGAAGTTCCAGGGGATCCCCAGCCAAATGATAGTTGGGAACCAAATGGACCTTTATGGGTCTGTAACTCTGAGAGTTTACAAATGGAACCAAATGGACCCTAACAGGTCCATTTGGTTCCATGTGTACACTCTCAGATTGTTACATTAACATTGATTTTACAATATAAATTGGGGGTCCCAGAGATAGAAATGCCATTAAATGGGGGTCTGTAGACTAACATGCATGTCAAACTGAGGGTCCTTGTAATTAAACGGGTTGATAATCACTGCTAGAGCCGTAAATATCTTCTCTTATGGGGGTCCCTGGCATATATTTTAAAATGGGGGTCCGCGGGCTAATAAATGTCAATGTGGGGGTCCTTGACATGAAAAGGTTTGGGAACCACTGCCATAAGTTGAACAAAATAGATGGCAAAATAACCCCCCACCATGAAATCATGTTACTTAATATCCATTTGTTGAACAATTAAATAGTTGAATTCTGCCTAATGTTCTGTTACAGTAATGGCTCCTGCCTCCTGGCTCAGTGTTTCAGTGTAATAAATGTTTTCGCTGCCGGAGACGCTCCCTGGGGCTGGTCGTCCCGTTACTTTTTGCTCCATTTCTCTCTTGAACTAGAAAGGGGCGCAAGACTCCGCCAGGAGGCTTGTCCTAATAATAATTCACTGTCTGACAAAGTAACGTCTCTCTCTCTCTCTCTCTCTCTCTCTCTCTCTCTCTCTCTGTGAATCTGTGCTAGCAACAGCGGCATGTATTGTTGTATCCATTTTAAATAAGGCAAATAACTAACATAAATGTGACACCTTTACTAAATGATTTAAAATTGGAGGGTCCGAGTATGTTTGCGTTTATGCCGGCTGCGATTGGTTAATAGTACCGGTACTGTACATCCTATTAACCGGCAGGACAGGAGCGTAGTTAGCAGTATATAGGGTATGCGTGTGACATCATCATCAAACCCGGAAGTTATGCGGGGACTGAATGTCCATAGCGGTCATTATCTGCTGAAATGCCATAGAAACTTGTTTATATTTCTCAAATTCCACAAGAGTTTACGATGGCTGGATGTTATGTCGGCCAACAGTGATGTCAGTGAGCTGGTGTCTGACTGCAGTCTGTCTCTGTGTTTGTCAGGGTGGAGAGGAAGGAGCGTGCACGCCTTAAGACGGTCAAGTTCAACGCAAAACCTGGCTCCTTTGATTCAAAAGCGGTAAGTTCCTTTTGGCGAGCTGGCAGGTGACAAACGATAGTGTCACACAATGAACTAATTTACAAGGATATAACGGTGACATTTCTGTGCCGTAATAAGTAGAACATCAAACTTTCCAGTATGAAAAAAAAAACTCTAGACGACTAGCTCCTCTTAACTAGTTGAACCCCAGCATCCACATTCAGCAAAAATAGCAGATCCACAAGCTCACAACACGTTGCAACTTGACACATTGTGAACTTGTAGATCGGCTATTTTTGGCGAAGTAATTTGGTATAGACTAGAGTAAAGACAATTGCGTACCAAGTACATTTGCAATTCAGGTCCGCAAGTATAGAGGGTGGTTGAATTAAATGTCACGTTTTTAGCACATTTAAATTCTTTCCATAGGTTTATGTCATCTATAACTACCTAACTGCACGCGTTAGATTTCCTAGATGTAGTTGAGTTAGATCTCACTTGCTCTATAGGTAATTTCCTCCCATTTCACACTGTATTCATGTAGGCTGCTGTATTTACTCATTTCATCTTTCATCAAAATATCACATTTCCAACCACAAAAACAAACAAACATCTAAACTATGTTCAGACAACTGTTAATAACAGAGTAACCATTTTTACTTTTATATTAAACTTTTATATATGAAACAATTTATATATATATAGATTTATTAACAGTGAATGGTGTAATTAATGAACCGTTTTCTGCTTGTAACCTTTGCCATTAGAATAGCCCTTTTTTCTTTTACACTCCCTTTACTTAGACTCATGTTCACATCAGTCTTTGAAAGCAGTCAGGGATGAGATAACCTTCTGAGGTAACGAATTGTACCGGCTTCAACTCACGTTAACGATCCACTGCCCACTCGACTCTCATGGAATGTGACAGGCTTCGAGACATAGAATCAGTTGCATCATTCATTGTTTTGTCTTCAAGGACATTGATCATTCATTACTTTAATCTCACCCTCAACCCCTAAATCTAACCTCCCATTTCTTTAACTGCATGCATTTGATATTCCTCTCTCTGACGATCTCTTCTTTTACTAAATCTCAAATGTTGCTTTTTCTCACAGCATGATCTTGGCAACTCTTGTCCTGCCTTGCTTGTATTTATTTTATTTATGTCTTGGTTGCAACTGTGGCACGTCAAGTAGTAATTCACTATATCCCCTCGCTAGCTATTTCACTCTTAAATGATACCTGGGTGTGATGCAAGATAGAGCCGTGTGAACGGTCCAGTTATTCATATAGATACACCAAATATGGGTAATGGTATGTGTCTCAAAGAATGTACTTATAGCAAAAATAGCCAATCTACAAGTCCTCAATGCGTCACAATATGTGACACGGTGATCTCGTAAAGCCACTATTCTTGCTATTTTGGAACATTATTTTTGGCAATATAATGACATGAAGTACACCATAGTGAAAGTTGTTAACTTCTTGACGTCCCACTGTTTGCAAGGTGTGCATGAATGTGACAACAGTCAGAAACACCTGTTTGCCCCCATGCTCTCTCTCCTCCACAGTCATTCAATGACAAACGTAAAAAGAGTTTCATCTTTACACGAAAGTTCCCTTTCTACAAGAACAAAGAGGGTGAGCAAGATGGCAGTGATTCAGACCGTAAGTAAGCTGCAGTGCACACACATGTAGAGTAAATATTCTATAGACATAGTACAGTGTAGGTTACATGTAGGGCCTATAGGTTAGACAGGTGAACGTGTGTGAGGACAGGGGTTTCATGGAGCATCTCTCTAGCTTCCTCTCTTTTCCTTGTTCTGTCTTTTTCTCTCTCCCGCGTTGTCCTTAGTTTCTTTTGATTGTACGGCGACTAAATGGTTGGAATCGGTCTGCGTGTCTCGAATGCTTCTTGGTCACCACCGAGAGGAAATGCTGGAGGAAAGTAAATGCAGTCCCAAAACAGTGGTTTTGGCATTGAATTCCCCCTTCCGCTCGATTCGGTCCAAAAAACCAGCAGCCCACACAATCAATCCACCCTGTGAAATTGGACAGTGTGGGTCTGCCCTACTTGTCCAGACTCCAGCTAGAGCGTTTGGCACCCTCTGGTGGCTTTTTAATGTCAGGGCAGAGACAGATGGTCACTGACCTTGCCCGTGGGCTCGCTGCATACTCCGACAGCTCCTTCCTTTGTGTCTCTCACCTCTTCCTCATTTGCGGCTGTTCCTCTTCCTCTCTCTCCTTCATCGTGGCTCTCTTTGGACGCTGGTTTAGGACTTCCTGGGGATGGGTGATGATGGGTATGGGACAAAGACATTCAGTAAGTTGACCCAGGAGTGGTCCCTCATCTTTACCTTATATTTCCCCATAACATTATAATCTCCTTTTGAAAAGATTCCTCGGTTTAGTTTATGTTTTTGGAATATCAGCATTGTTGCATGCTTTATCTGGTCGGTTTGTCTTGTTTCTTTTGGTTTGCTGTGTCTAAAACCTCTCTCTGTCCGTTGACACTTGGGGTGACATGGTTCATCAAACTCTTTTGGGAGGGTAACATCAGCATCATGCTGGAAATCTTACCACCTAGTAATGACTGAATGATTAATAAGTAAAACCGTAACAGCAATTTGAACATCTCTAATATCTAAACCAGATGAGGCTGTGATTTGTTACACGTTAATACGTTATAAATAAAAGGAAGTTGTTCCAGATATAGTAAGTCTTTGTTGTAGACTTTCTCTGTAGTGCGCATGCTGCACTATACTGTATTTGCACCAAATTGTCAGCCATATGCTAACCTGTTGTGTACCAACACAGTTTGTATGTTTTTTTGTAACTAGTGGTGAAGGCTCACTGAATTATCTGAGCAACTAACTGCATACAAACCTCTAACATTCACATTTAACATTTGGAGTACAAATCATATAAACTTTGTAGCCAAACATTAGAGCTTGCAGAATTATGTTCCCTGAGATTAATCTAAATGTCTTTTTTGTCCCCGCTTGTGTAGTTTCTGAATCAAGGGTGGCATGCTGAATATTGTTTGTACCAAATGGCCCCACATCTCCAACTGATCATATTCATGCGGTTGCCATGTTTGCGAATGATGGAATGGCCACCATGTGAATATGGTTAATGATGTTTGAAGCATGGTTGCATGACACACACAGATAGAACTATCCTCTTATTTAGTTGGCCCTAAGTGGATGTCACCTATATGCCATTGCATCCTTACAGATCATAATTCTGATATTTGTGCGAATTGTGCTTTGCATGAACAATTTTGTACACAGTGTCCTTCCTCTGTTGGATTGGATTATTTAATAATACCTAATACATAATGATACAAATAACCACTACATTGTGATGCGTGTTGCCCCTATAGATTGAAATCATAAGGACATGGACAGGATGACGTGCTGTTTTCTTTTACATTTGAACAATTTCCAGAATTTCATGGATACATATTAATTGATCCCTTGTATCTTACATTCCGGTTACTACATTTAGTTATTTTCAGCACCCTAAAATATGTTAGCATTGCTAACTTTTCTGTCTAACATTAAAGCCAATAGGCAGTGGTAACCATCTGCAAACACAACTGTTAGATTTTATTTATTTATTTACATATTTTAGTTAGTTACTTAGTTATAGCCAGTAGCCCTGGCTGGCTATAATGTGTTCTGTTGCTATGCTAGGCCACATTGGTGCTGATGATGCAGTATTTGTACTGCTACATAATCACAGAGATTTGGACAGCTCTGCAATCCATTCCTGACCTAATCACAGTCATTCAGTTCATTACGTCACTGGTTCCCAAACCGTGTGCCGAAGCATACTGGTGTGCTGTGAGACGTGAATCCCAGGGAATTTGTTTCGTTTTTTATTTCCATTTCCGCTAAGCAACAAGCTATATATGTTTACATGATTTATATTTATATTAGGATAAATTTGCCCGACTGTAAAGTGTAAAGACTAAACGGAAGTGGGGAGGAGGCTTCACTAGCGCTTTATATTTTACTCATGATAGAGCTTCCGTTGCTCCAGACTGTATGATGGAAGCATTTTAAAATTGCCAGAGGCAAGTACAGCCTGGCAACACGAGACTAGGCCTACAAGAAAAACATAAAACATGATTATTGTATTACTAATCTTGTTAAAAATCACAAAAAGATGTACAAGCTCACTACGCATTGTCATGCGACGCCTTGTGAGCTTGTATATTATCTATTTTCACCACAAATACAGGTGTGCCTTCAGATTTTGAAATATGGAAAACCACTGCTCTACATTCATTGCTTAGCTCACTATAGATACACATGGCATGATAAGGCACTCATGATACTGTAACTGATTTTATTTATTATGTCAGTCATCTTTCTTTATAACTATTTATATCTGTATCGCATAGTGTATGACAGACAGTGTGTCAGTCTGTTAACATGATGCTGCAGTTATTAACATAGATTGGAAGTTGTTTTGAACACAAGATGTGTAAACAACATATGTATATGTTTTAATTTGTATTATAAAACAGACTGATTGATCTACAGTATATATAGCACCAATGTGTAATGAGGACCACTTGGTAAAAAGAGCAACATATACATTACATATTACGTATTTTGGTCTTTCCATTGCAAGTAAAACTTGGACTCATCATTATACCTTAAACCATATAGTATACCTACAGTACACCATATATTTATTTATCAGCTGTCGGACATATCTCCATATTAAAAAAAAATCAGGACTTTTCGTAAATTAACGGCCTACTTTGTCCTAACAGCGTCACAGAAAAGAATATTTTAAAAGTAGCAGATCCACAAGCTCAAAACATTTTGAGCTTGTAGATCTGCTGCTTTTGCTATATTATTATATTTGAATCCTGAAAAGTCACAGTTTTGGACATTTTGAGGTTTCCACCCAACAGAGATGATAAGGGTCATTCCTATTATTTGTTTTTTCTTGTCCTGCTTTTCATGTCAGTGATAGCTATTTGACCTCTGAATGCCATCTGCTACTGTTGGCCATGATGGAATTAGGGCGGTGATGATGCTTTGCTTTGTCAGTTCATCACCATTATCGTAGCTTAACTACGACAGCATTATTATAGCACTGCTTTACGCTAAATAAGTAACAGTGATTATTCAAAATCAGATGTATGATTTTTATTCATCAGCAGCCTACTGTAAGTACATTGACTACTGGTTGTAAGACTTACCAAACAACCAAACCATGCAGGCCAGGGCCAAAGACAACTAACTCTCAACTGAAAAGTTGAAAAGTCATGTCCTCTTATCATAATTCAAATTAGACATTACTGTCTGTCTTCATGGGCCACATTGGAAATAATAATTTATTGTAGTATTCACACATAACAAAATTACAAACAAATTGATCAACAAATCCAGTATGACATATTTACAATGCATGTATCCTAGTCCCTCTTGGGTTAATAAAAGAAAAACAACAACAGCATGATGTTGTTGATGTCAACTGTTAACTACTGGCCTTCACCTAATACAAGTATACATGCTATGTATCTTACCAGGGAGCCAAGAGGAAGTCATACTGTCATATGAACCTGTGATGCGACAAGAGAGTAAGTAGTCACACACACCATGAGAACATTTGATCAAATGTATTGAGATGTATATTGTCGCTGTCGGGAGAATCATCCTATTTCCATATTCTAACTGTGGGTTAATGCTCTACTTGATCATACTACAGCTCAAGTAGCAGATCCATATTCTAACTGTGGGTTAATGCTCTACTTGATCATACTACAGCTCAAGTAGCAGATCCATATTCTAACTGTGGGTTAATGCTCTACTTGATCATACTACAGCTCAAGTAGCAGATCCATATTCTAACTGTGGGTTAATGCTCTACTTGATCATACTACAGCTCAAGTAGCAGATCCACATTCTAACTGTGGGTTAATGCTCTACTTGATCATACTACAGCTCAAGTAGCAGATCCATATTCTAACTGTGGGTTAATGCTCTACTTGATCATACTACAGCTCAAGTAGCAGATCCATATTCTAACTGTGGGTTAATGCTCTACTTGATCATACTACAGCTCAAGTAGCAGATCCATATTCTAACTGTGGGTTAATGCTCTACTTGATCATACTACAGCTCAAGTAGCAGATCCATATTCTAACTGTGGGTTAATGCTCTACTTGATCATACTACAGCTCAAGTAGCAGATCCACATTCTAACTGTGGGTTAATGCTCTACTTGATCATACTACAGCTCAAGTAGCAGATCCATATTCTAACTGTGGGTTAATGCTCTACTTGATCATACTACAGCTCAAGTAGCAGATCCATATTCTAACTGTGGGTTAATGCTCTACTTGATCATACTACAGCTCAAGTAGCAGATCCACATTCTAACTGTGGGTTAATGCTCTACTTGATCATACTACAGCTCAAGTAGCAGATCCATATTCTAACTGTGGGTTAATGCTCTACTTGATCATACTACAGCTCAAGTAGCAGATCCATTCTAACTGTGGGTTAATGCTCTACTTGATCATACTACAGCTCAAGTAGCAGATCCATATTCTAACTGTGGGTTAATGCTCTACTTGATCATACTACAGCTCAAGTAGCAGATCCATATTCTAACTGTGGGTTAATGCTCTACTTGATCATACTACAGCTCAAGTAGCAGATCCATATTCTAACTGTGGGTTAATGCTCTACTTGATCATACTACAGCTCAAGTAGCAGATCCATATTCTAACTGTGGGTTAATGCTCTACTTGATCATACTACAGCTCAAGTAGCAGATCCATATTCTAACTGTGGGTTAATGCTCTACTTGATCATACTACAGCTCAAGTAGCAGATCCACATTCTAACTGTGGGTTAATGCTCTACTTGATCATACTACAGCTCAAGTAGCAGATCCATTCTAACTGTGGGTTAATGCTCTACTTGATCATACTACAGCTCAAGTAGCAGATCCATTCTAACTGTGGGTTAATGCTCTACTTGATCATACTACAGCTCAAGTAGCAGATCCATATTCTAACTGTGGGTTAATGCTCTACTTGATCATACTACAGCTCAAGTAGCAGATCCATATTCTAACTGTGGGTTAATGCTCTACTTGATCATACTACAGCTCAAGTAGCAGATCCATTCTAACTGTGGGTTAATGCTCTACTTGATCATACTACAGCTCAAGTAGCAGATCCATATTCTAACTGTGGGTTAATGCTCTACTTGATCATACTACAGCTCAAGTAGCAGATCCACATTCTAACTGTGGGTTAATGCTCTACTTGATCATACTACAGCTCAAGTAGCAGATCCATATTCTAACTGTGGGTTAATGCTCTACTTGATCATACTACAGCTCAAGTAGCAGATCCATTCTAACTGTGGGTTAATGCTCTACTTGATCATACTACAGCTCAAGTAGCAGATCCATATTCTAACTGTGGGTTAATGCTCTACTTGATCATACTACAGCTCAAGTAGCAGATCCATATTCTAACTGTGGGTTAATGCTCTACTTGATCATACTACAGCTCAAGTAGCAGATCCATTCTAACTGTGGGTTAATGCTCTACTTGATCATACTACAGCTCAAGTAGCAGATCCATATTCTAACTGTGGGTTAATGCTCTACTTGATCATACTACAGCTCAAGTAGCAGATCCACAGCCGCATTTACAGCTTGTCGATCTGCTACTTTTGCTGCTTTTGAATTAGAATCCTGGAGAGCAACAGTTTTGAACAGGTTTCCATCCGAGTCGACCCGACAGAGACGATATCAAGATGTTTGTGCACTTCTTTGCTTTCTGATATTAACGTATTGATGTTATATGGTTGACTTTGGCATGTGTGTCATTTGGTGTAACTGTTACAAGAAACACTTGCTGTTGTCTTACACACATTTATTCTCATTTGTATCCTCGGTTTCCACACAAAAAAGCTATCCACAAATTAAATTGAATTATTGTAACTTTCAGCAAGCCCACAAATTGTCCTCAGTAAGTAGAGTACATTTTTATTTTCCAGTTAATTATGCTAGACCAGTCATAATCCTTGGACCAATGAAGGATCGAATCAACGATGATCTGATATCAGAGTTTCCTGAGAAGTTTGGTTCCTGCGTGCCACGTAAGTACCTCGGAACCAAATGAACGTACTGTGCCTCGGAACCAAATGAACGTACTGTGCCTCGGAACCAAATGAACGTACTGTAACTCGGAACCAAATGAACGTACTGTGTCTCGGAACCAAATGAACGTACTGTGCCTCGGAACCAAATGAACGTACTGTAACTCGGAACCAAATGAACGTACTGTATCTCGGAACCAAATGAACGTACTGTGTCTCTGAACCAAATGAACGTACTGTGCCTCGGAACCAAATTAACGTACTGTGCCTCGGAACCAAATGAACGTACTGTGCCTCGGAACCAAATGAACGTACTGTGCCTCGGAACCAAATGAACGTACTGTGTCTCTGAACCAAATGAACGTACTGTGCCTCTGAACCAAATGAACGTACTGTATCTCTGAACCAAATGAACGTACTGTATCTCTGAACCAAATGAACGTACTGTATCTCTGAACCAAATGAACGTACTGTATCTCGGAACCAAATGAACGTACTGTATCTCTGAACCAAATTAACGTACTGTGCCTCGGAACCAAATGAACGTACTGTATCTCTGAACCAAATTAACGTACTGTGCCTCGGAACCAAATTAACGTACTGTGTCTCTGAACCAAATTAACGTACTGTGCCTCGGAACCAAATGAACGTACTGTGCCTCAGAAACCAAATGAACGTACTGTGCCTCGGAACCAAATGAACGTACTGTGCCTCGGAACCAAATGAACGTACTGTGCCTCGGAACCAAATGAACGTACTGTATCTCAGAACCAAATGAACGTACTGTATCTCGGAACCAAATGAACGTACTGTGCCTCGGAACCAAATGATCGTACTGTGCCTCGGAACCAAATGAACGTACTGAAATGGGAATCATTTTCTCTGTGACCACGTACTTTCATTTTGCCATGGTGGGTTAATGGGTACCATGACAATTAGGTTATTTCGTTTTTTTGCATTATGAAAAGCAGAATAGTACTGAACACAAAACTCAAATTGATTATAAACATGTTTTACTTTCAACTGTACTTCACTGTTATGTTGTTAATTACTCATATAATTACCTGGACTGTCATGGGAAAGTGACTTTAAAGAGATATTTCACTTTCATTTTTGGGTAATTTAATTTGATATACTCAGGCTTTTGTAGTAGGCTAGTTTTGATTAACCTTTTCTTTGTTTTCATTGTAGAATACATTGTTTTCCTTTTGCATGTTTTGATTTACCCATCTCTTTTTTTATTCTAATTTACATTTTGAACCATATAAAGCTGCTAACAATTCAGAGTCGGAAGGTAAGAGAGTCACTCGTTGTGGTTGAGTTTTCTTTTGTTTCTTTCTCCCTCTTTTCTCCCTTTTAATTGGAACATGTGTCCTTTATGTTCGATTTCTCCCCTTGTTGATTAGCACAATTATCATAAATAGTGGAGAAACCTTTAATGGGGAAGTGTGTATTTCATTGATTCATATATAATTTATACGCATACTTATTTATAGTATTCCCATCTTATTGCCGATCTTCAAGGAAACAACTAACAAACTACTGACATTGTTACTATAGTTTGTTAGTTGGTAGCGGTAGCTTGAAGATTATTTTATAAGGCAAACAATTGAACATTACATTACATATATGTTGCCAAACATCAACTCAGGAAATAGAAATAGTAGACAAATGCTATAATTGCTGGAGTTCACACACAGACAGGATAATAATGAAATGGAAACAATATACTTACTTACATACATACATACATACATCCTCTTTGAGAACCACAACCACTGCTTTAGAGGGTGTTGTTCTGTGTGAACACTTCATTGATTGTAGGAGGTCCAGAAGACACTGTTCGAAATACTAGGCTACTCTCTCCCCCTCTCATAGATACCACTCGACCAAGGCGGGACTACGAGGTTGACGGCCGTGACTACCACTTTGTAATGTCCAGAGAGCAGATGGAGAAGGACATTCAAGAGCACAAGTTCATAGAGGCGGGTCAATATAATGATAATCTCTATGGAACTAGCGTCATGTCGGTGAAATATGTGGCTGAGAGGGTGAGGCTCATTAACTGGCACTTAATACCGTATCATCAAGAGCTAAAGTGCATGTTTAGAAGCTGAGGGATTATCTTTTAAAACCCTTCCTCCCCATTTCTCAGGGTAAACACTGTATACTGGATGTGTCTGGAAACGCCATCAAGCGACTACAAGTAGCACAACTCTACCCCATCGCCATTTTCATTAAGCCTCGATCAATTGACTCATTAATGTGAGTGTTAACTTAAATACATGCAGCTTTGTGTCGTTTCAAAGTGGATAAACAGGTTTTGTGGTTGTTGTTTTTTTATTGTCACTCTCGCCCAACAGGGAGATGAATAAGCGACTGACAGAGGAGCAGGCCAAGAAGACATATGACAGGGCAATGAAGCTGGAGCAAGAGTTTGCTGAATACTTCACAGGTATGATAAAATACTTCAATAGATTCATTAGTAGCCAACTAAAGCACAACATAGACCAGGCCGACCTTCGGACGACAACAGCAAGGTCCACAGGGTCACATGGAGTATATATATTTTTATTTTCCTACGGCATCTCCACATTAGACCGATGGGTCACGTCCTCATTTGAATTATTGTATTGGTAAGACAAACTAAACTAAAACTAAACAAACTCACAGATGCCGACATTCTGCAAAATGATATAGTGCATGGTGTCCTCCCCTCGATTACAGATACAGTACCAGTCAATCTTCATTTTCTTCCATGTGATCTGACTACATTAACAGCAGCCTCTGGGCTTTTTTGGGGCTTTATTTTTGCACTGGCAAATTCGTCTGGTTTCCAGGCTTACAATTAACCACTTAGTTGGTTGGCCAGAGTCCCTCAGGGCTCTAAACTAGTGACCTTTCTGTTTTTGCACTAATTATCTTTGCTGAAAATAACTACAGTACAAGCTACAAGCGTTGCGATGCATTGTGAGATTATACCGTAGCTATTTTCTGGTTTTACCCAGAATACGGAAACTGGGTTTTAAGTGGTAAATTTCTTGAATTGACCCCATAATCATCTACGGCCTTTTTGGCGAGGACATAAAGCAGACGATCCCCAATGCTCAGAACCCCTGCTGTTTTAAGCAGGGGTTTATTTTGTGTGTTTTAGGCTTAACAGACATTCATTGAATCTAACCCCCTCGCCCATAATCTATGTTAAAATGTTCTCCATATAGAATTAAAGCATGTTCTTGCATGCATTCTTTTTGGCATTAATGTGTTGGACTTCTTGATAAATTAAGTACTTAAAAGGGGAACTCTTGATTTCCAAATAGTCTGCATAAAACTAGTTCATTATTGCCATTTGAGGAGACTTATAACTTATAATATACACAAAATACACTATGTGAGCCATTATATGGAATTCATTAAGCTTGTTTTGCGGAAAACAAATAAATCTGCATGTTGTTTAAAATCACTTCCTGTAATTGAAAGACAATTAGAAAGCTGGTGAGAGATAATATTTGACCATTGACAACTGGGATTGTTCACAGGTCAAATTAAAGCCATTATGCATGCATTATTATGTTACAATCTCTGGAGTTGTATCTTCTTGTGTCAAAATGGTTGCACTTGTCCTTGCAGCCCTGGTTCAAGGAGAGACCTTAGAGGACATTTATAACCACTGCAAAATGGTCATAGAGGAACATTCTGGACCATATATCTGGATTCCTTCAAAGGAGAAACTATAACTCAGCACCGTGGCAGGGACTTTGGACTGCTAGATACTAGTAATAATTTGTAACATATTATGATAACTGTATGGCGATGAATAGTCTTCATAAAAAAATATATTGTGAATATTGAGGTTTTTTTCCTTGGGGGGGAGGGGGTTTCGAAAAAAAGAAATCTTTTCTTTTCTTTCTTTCTTTTTTTTGTCTTATTTTTTTCCACAACACGAATGTTCCTGAATGTATACCACAAAGTGTTAGAACATTTTAGGTCTTGAAAGATTTTAACATTTGTATATTTGTTGTTTTTTATTTGCAAAAAGAAAAGAAAAAATCAATGAAAATGAAATAAACACGGCATACGTGGCCACATCAACACTGTGTGGCATTTCACATAGGAAACAAGAGGTGGAATATACAGTAGAAATGTCTTCTCCACATCAACACAGGAAGAACTTTAATTTGTGTGCAAAATCCCCTACCTCCACCCCACACACACACACAATTTAGGCATTTAGCAGAGCGACTTACAATTCACACACACACCATGCACACACATACACACAAACACACACCCGTGCGCATGTTTGTATTACTATACACAATTACACATCGACATTTTGCCATTTTTAACCGTAATCCTGAAGCCTAAAATAGCTGATCTACAAGCTCACAACACACTGCAGTGCAACGGCTTGTGAGCTTGGGGATCAGCTGTTGTCAGTGCATGTCAGCAGAACTAAGTATAAATCAGGTTTAACTGCAACCCCAACACCACTGGTTCTCAAACACTGGGTCGGGACTTTATTTTGGGTCCCTTTATTTTTTGTTTTGTTTTCAAAACCTTTTCGAAAAAAACATTCCCAAAAAACGCAAACAAGCAAACAAATTCAATGATTTTTTTTTCAGTAATTTCATGAAGAAATCATATTCTGCTATATTTACTTGTATTACTAAGTATAGTAATACAAGTACACACATACGCATGCATGCAGAAGCAATCGTGCGCACGCACGCACGCACGCACACACACACACACACACACACACACACGCACGCACGCACACACGCACGCACGCACACACGCACACACACACACACACACACACACACACACACACACACATCAGATCAGTGACTATGATCAGGACCTCACCTCATATAGTAGCTGAACCTTCATCTATGCACTCACCATTGATATCCTTCTTCATTGTTTGTTTCTTTTTTTGGTTTACCCATTCAATTATTTATTTATTCCTTTGTTGACATTGAGAAGTGTCCATGCAGGTTTGAAAATGTTGTATTTGATATAAAATTTCCAGTTAGTTGTAACCGTTTCCATAATGGAGTTTGTTTATTCAAGAGAAGATTTTTTTCTCATTTCACTGCTTTCACCACACTAAAGTGAGTAAAGGGAAATGGCTTCTATAGGTAACCGAAATCTAACACTATATTTTGCTACTTATATTGCTAGAGGGCACAAAAGCACAGAATAATTTATTATAAATAAATAAATATATATATAACTTTGATTAAATGATAATTAACAGAGCCTATTTTATTTGAGTAATATGTGTCATGATGTTTAAATGTTTGATAGTATTGGAACGGATGGGAATATTATTTCATTTTAAAACAAAAACTCTTGTCGACTCAATCAACTAGTATATTTCAACACTTTTTCTTCTGTAGTTGACAATAATGATAATCGTATATAATATTTTTACAACAAAGTATTAACATAATTACACACTGATATCAGATATACAAAGTATTAAAACATGACAAATACCTCAATTGATCATAGCTACAGTATTCTATTAGGTTTTACTGCACAGAAAAAGCCTAGTCACCATTTTAAATTGCAGTCTAGAAAAGTGGTTCTCAAAAGTATGGTTCGTTGAGGGACCATCAGGGTTCCTTGCGGGGATTCCAAATGGACGCTTTACAGGTCTGTAACTCTTGAGAGTTATGGGGGTCCTTGAAACAAACTAATACAAATAAATAAATAAAAGGTTTTAGAATAACCAGTATTGCCCAGGTCAAGCATCTCAGTCTGCACTTAACATGTCTGTGTCAAGCCTTTAAAGATGTGTAAAATGTTCTCATTGATTCCAAACACAGAACATGGAAGTTATGATGGATTGCTCCTCCTAGGTCCTGTTAACAACTTTCAACCTTGCGTCCCTATTTTGGGGATGCCACTGTAGGGGAACATTTTCAACATCTTTGTTCCCACTTTCACATTTGTGTTGAAAAAATATTGAAGATAGCAAATATGCAAACATGTAGCTGCTTTGTTCTTTTGTTTGAAAGTATAAAATAGGGCATAGGTGGTTAAAGGTTAAAGTGTGTGCAAACTGTTAACAGGAATGAAACATCCTATTGAATTAAATCCAATTTGAACATTGTAGGATTTCAAGAAATCCTATCAAATCATTGTTATACATCTGTAATGTTATCGACCAATTATAAGGGATAATCTCTGCAAATTACAGAGCTCAGGCCTAATCAAATGGAGAACAAAACCCTGTATAAGCCTGTTGCCCACAAATAAATACATTTGCACAGGACTGCTATAACCTGGGGGTATTTTTTTACAGGGCATCTAGGTTAAATATGCCAGAATCTTTACAAGCGCTGCAGCCTGTAAAGCGCGGTAGTCTGTAAACATTACAGTATATTTGACTTGGATGGGATTAAAAATCACAGAGATGCTTTGGTAATAATTACATTACCCCACCACCACCTCTATAGAACTAGTTCTGTCGGAATAGGGCATGTGACCAAAACATTTATTGTCCAAATGAGAAGAAATGAATTAAGACATGGTTGACTATAAGTGTGGTTTTAAAGGGGCCTTTGCTTTTGTGATATATTTTCATCCATACTGGTTCATGATAGCACCCTCATGCAGAAACAAAACAAGTGTTTATGAACTCTAATGACTAAAAGAGCATTCTAAACCAAATGGACGCTTATGGGACTGTAACTCAATGAGTGCACAAATGGAAACACTTAAATTAACATTGATTTTACATTATAAATTGGGGTCCCAGAGATAGAAATGCCATTAAATGGGGGTCCGTAGCCTAATGCAGGTCAAACTTCTCTTATGGGGGTGCCTGCATGGCACACGTTTACAAATGGGGGTACCGCGGGCTAATAAGTGTCAATTTGGGGGTCCTTGACATGAAACAATTCGAGAACCAATGTTCTAAACCTCATTTAGGTTTTCACACTAAGATCTGTGCAAAGGCCATTTGTTGATTGGTGTGTAAATTTGTTCCTTCTTTTGAACGGTGTAAAAGTGTAAAAAGTGTAAAAGGGTGACTAACACTAGGATTTTACTGGACACTCCAACAGGCTGTATTGAGAAAACCGAATGGGTTCTTCTAACTCAAAGGAATTAAGAGTTGATTTCTCACGCAGCTTTGCTTAGTCAGTCGTATACAATATTTATATAACATGAGTTTACTCTCCAATTGCTTGCCTTGTTTGAAAGGCATACAATATAATACCTCACTGTGTAAAGAAAAACGTTTTGTACTAAAGTTCACTTGGAATGGCTGATAAAGTCATCTTCCAGTGTGGTACTGTAGCAACCCCATTTTGTGTAACGCAGTTCTTTTTGATTCCCTTAAAATCTGTGATCAGTGTGTAATCTATCATTCTTGCAGTTGGTTTAGAAAGCATGCTTCTTCACCCAATGTTAACTGGCCTAGCAGTTAACCTACATCAATGGCAGGTGTGTGGTTTACTGGTTTTAATCAGACGTCTCAGAAGTGCACTTATAGTTGTATATTTTAGAGGAAGTATAGGCACAGCATGGTTACTACAGGTAATGACAAAACAAATATCTGTCCCTTTTTGGAAAACAAATCATCACAGAATATGCCTCCTTATAAAATAAACCATTGAAAACTGTGAGGACGGAGTTAGTGTGGACCACTTTTAGTAGAATAATAAGTTACATTACCTTTTTTGTATCTGAGTATACTGTATGTACAGATATTATTCTATTTCAACCCCTCCTCATAATTGGTTGAAATTAGTGTCTGACACCAAAACATAAATTACAAATATTTCAGCACTGATTTGTTTAGAAGAACCAATTGTATCTGGCATCATTCTTTTGCAAAGTTTCCATAACTAATTATTGGTCACCACTTGCCTTAAGTGAGTAGGATTATGTCAGAGATAAAAGCTTATAAATGTACTTTCCTTTTAACCTTTGAACAGGATCTATAACACACACACACACACACACACACACACACACACACACACACACACATTTGTTGTTATTATGATAAACATATTGAGGCCATTGTAGCCATGTGCTAATCAAGTACAAGGCAGTTTAGAGGCTGCATTAGACATTTTATATTTTGCAATTTTATCTACAAATGAGCATGGGTGAATTGCAAGACCTTAAAATATTGACATAATATAGTTTTTCCCAGAATTCCACTAATACCACATGTTACTGGTAAGCTGGTTTGGTAGTTTCCCTCAAGCAACAAGCATTGTAATTTGTGATAAATGAAGTATAAATGAAGCCTTGTTCAGTGGGTATTGTTTTACGGACACGGTAAAGATGTGTTTTGACTATGCATGCTGCTACAGTCTTCTGTTTCCTGTGGTGTTGCAGTGTTCAACACAACTGAGCCATTTGCTGTGTTAAAGACATACAAATGCAGTCAGTTTCAATCAATCAATTAATCAATCAATCAGTGTCTATTTTTAACCAAAATAAAATTCTTCTACAAGATGTTGTCCAGGTAATATGTTTTAGCTGTTGCATTTTTTCCATACATCCTTCTTTTTTTATCATTACCATAAACCTAAATTATTAATTCATAATTATGACTTGATACACCCAATGACACCCTAACAAGATTACCCCTAAATCAAAGTATGCAGATAGCAATTCGCAAACCTTCCATATGAAGGAAATATAATTTGTGTAATTGTATTTAATTGAATTTACTCGCTTTTATTTATTCTATTTTTATTTTATTTTAAATATTTTTGGAGGGATAGTATTGTTGATTGACCTTGATGGTAGCAGTTGAGACAGTGAGCCGAGGCTACTGATGACTTGATGGAGAGACTGTACTGTACGTTGGGCTGGTTCTCCATGAAGGCATGCGTTTATTTTAAAAAGGTTAAACAGGACTTTGTACAAATAAAACAGAGTGTTAAAGTGAAACTAATGAGTGAGTGAGTGAGTGAGTGAGTGAGTGAGTGAGTGAGTGAGTGAGTGGATGGATGGATGGATGGATGGATGGATGGATGGATGGATGGATGGATGGATGGATGATTGAATGAATGACTAACGGTGTTAATGATTTGTACTAAACTTAAAGGGTGGAATACTCAAGGAGATTACTGAACATAATCAATGTCAAATCACACATCCTCAGCTTTCAGAAATTCACATTATATGTTTTTCTGTGTGTATTATTTTTGTGCCACTTTACCAAATACTGTACCAAATGTTTGTGCTGCATTTAGTGTAATGCTTCTTCTTTATTTTCTTGTATTTCTTTTTTTATGATTATGCCTAAAGGCTTTGTATTTAGTTAATGGTACTGTAGCTCACAGTATGTTTTGCCACATTAGTTTGTCTTTTATAATTGTAATTCATTCAAACTAGAAGATCAGTTTGCAGACAGATTGGATCCATGCTAGTTAATACATATGCCATGCTGCCATTCAGACAGCATGAGATAATTCACAACACTAGTTATTGAACGAAGGATCTTCTTGTCCTTCGTCCTTATACTTTATCGTGCGAGACAGTGTCTTGTGCAGATCCACAAGCTCACACCTCATCAATGCGCTGCGAGCCTGTCGATGGATGTTTTGGTGGTTTTGGTGTGCTGGAGCATACAGTAGGCCTACATTTGGCATAACATGCAGGGACTATACAGTATATGGTGAGCTGTGATTTGATTATATTCACACTTACATTTTTTAACACCAGGCCAGTAAAATATCTGTTTAAAAGAAATGGGAACAAAATGCACTTGTTGGACTTTTTTGCAAGCAAAATATAGCACTTGCTTTAATTACTGTCAAAAGGATTTACACATCAAATGTTTACAGATGTTTGACAACAACAAAAAAGCAGTTGAGCAATGACGACATTTTAACAAGATGTAATAGTCGATGTAGTTTTCTTAAAGGCCAATAGTGAAAAGAATAGGCGGGTATAATTTATTGTGTTGATATGGAAATGCTGACTATAGCTTTAAAAGATATGTGGTTTTTCATGGATATTGATTCAGTGAGGATTGCTTTTTTTATATATATGCTTTTATTTGCCATAATTTTAAACCTTCACATCTATTCAATGTCAACCAAGCACTGAAAGTTAGGCACATATGTGCCAATTATTAATGATTTGGAGTAGTAAACAAATAAACAAATATCCTTGTTAGGCTGTTTTATTTATGTCAACATTGGTGTTTCTTTTTTTTTAATCTGTTTTGTTTTTAAAGTTAAAGTAATTAACAGGCAGAATTAATTATGTTATTGTATGCACTCCTGGTTGATATGTTGAACCACTTTAAGAGCATTGCTGTAATACATGCCATTACTACAGCAACTATCTTTTCAAAATAAAATAAAAATGATACTTCCTTACAGTCACTGTGTGTGTGTGTGTGTGTGTGTGTGTGTGTGTGTGTGTGTGTGTGTGTGTGTGTGTGTGTGTGTGTGTGTGTGTGTGTGTGTGTGTGTGTGTGTGTGTGTGTGTGTGGTGTGGGTGGGTGTGTGTGTGTGTGTGTGTGTGTGTGTGTGTGTGTGTGTGTGTGTGTGTGAGACGCAACTTGGCCTGTTGTAGCGCCACCATGAGGCTGATTTGAAAACTGTCAAGTGGCATTTCTTCCTCAGCCTATAGTGGGAATAGGCATGCACGGCTTGGGAAGCCGAGGATATGCTTAGTAAAGTATGTTAGTGATCAATGATCAGATGACTGTCTGTACCACTATGAAACACAAGAGGGCGCACTTACATCATACAACTAGTGCAGCCTACTGATCACCTCATGCCCCCAGCCCCCTCAGCCTGCTACTATACCACACCTCCTCAATCAACATTTTGCTAGTGTAAAACTATGAAAGTATTGGCATCAAAAATCAAAATATACGTATTAGTACCAAAAGTACAGCATTTACAAGATTTACTCAATGTAATTTACTCAATGTATGTAGTTATCAGATTCACATCTGAAATTTATTTTCATTTCCTGAAAAATGAACATTTTGGAGTTAGGTGGTTTCTTCCTGACAGCAGATATATCAGTGCATGAACTGGCATAACTCTGAATTCATAATGACATAGGTAAATAAAGACAATTAATAGGATATTGTTAATTTACAGAAAGGTTTTATACATTCTTAATAGATTGTTAGGTTATTGTGGCTATGCATTGCCTGCAATACTTGGCCTGCCGTGTATAGCGACAGCAGTTGTATACATTAAAATTGTCAGGCATAGCTACCTGAAAATCTAGATTTATACTGCCTTTAAAGTTTATAGTCTATTCTCTTGATATATGGGCATGTTATGTTTGTGACTACTGACTTCCACCCACCATGGACCCACTGTCCACTGTCCTAAAGTGTGGGACTTTGACCCATCACAGAAGATAGGGGTCTCCCCAAAGCTCTGTAGCAAAGGGACTGGGCCATGCACTGTGCTGACCAAACTATCTGCTGTAGTGGCTGTAACAGGTAACCTTTGACCTTTCTACAACTATCCATACACATAGTTTTTAACATTTTTATCCCACGATTTTGCAACCCAGTGTCAATTATCTAATGTAATCCTGGTCGCTACACTTCCTCTGGGGGACTGAACCTCATGTTTCCTTATATATGCATGAGGAGTCCAAGCTGCTTCTTTTCACCTGACAGGGGGGAGTTTCCCCGTCCAGGGGGAGGTAGTTTAGATTACTGCATGTTTTTGTGAGGGTCACCTAGGGTAGGTCATCCTACCTACCCTAGGTGACACAGGGAGAACATGCAAACTCCACACAGAAAGGCCCTTTCGCCAACCCCGCCTCGGGTATGGGCACTGATGACGCGGAGGAGAGAACACGCCCCCAGCGCCCACAGCGTCCTCAGCGGGAATCAAACCCAGGACCTTCTAGCTGTGAGGCGACAGCACTACCGACTGTGCCACCGTGCCCTTCCCATAAACATCCCATACACATCACATCTACTGTACTTCTTCTGCCTGAATTTGTAATAACACAAAAGTCAGATGATCTACGTCCACTCTCTATCTTGGGTTAGCTTCTCCACAGACCAGCACCATAGTAGATTAACAAATAAACTATATCTAGTTTATTTTCATGGATGGTCTAATAACAGTATTTTACAGCTAAATTAGTTTATTGGGTTAATGTTTGATTCATCCCCCAAACTGGAAAATAGTGAAACTTTAGGCATCTTCAAAAGTATCTCTGGAAATAATGATCAGATTGTCACCATATTTGGACTGGATGTTTACAAGGAGTTAGGCCTATTGCATAATACAAGCAATAAAGATTTCATCAATACCTTTCTCCATATTTGACAATTACACAACATTACATGATTATACACAATCATGTTAGGGCAATCTAGGTCACAGGATTCAATGCATGGAAAGCCAAGCTGCATCAAAACAAGCACATTCATATGTTGACCACATTGCCATTGTCCAGTATAGTGTGTTCTGTCTGAAATAACCACATTTGGACCCAAAGGATAGACAAGCTCCAGAACCTGTCCTGTCATAGTTACTTACTGTAGTGTCTTTTGATGGTCACCTACATTATTTGATCCAGACATGAAGCCTTATTTAAACAAAGAAAATAAAAGAAAATAAATGTCGTACTCATGATATAACCATTCTGGAGATTGGAGGAAACGTTCTGGCTCTCTCTTTGGGTCCAAGCACGGTTATAACTTATTTCAGACAGAACACATCGCTACTGCAAGGAAAGGACAAACAATTCAGTCAACAGATTAAATGTCCTTGTTTTGCAGCTGGCTTTTGAATCCTGTGACTCTCTCTAGACTGGCCTCACAGAATTTGGATGATGACATTTTTTGTGTTGTTTCAGCCCTAGGTATTAACATTTTGGGTCACAACATTGTATATCAAAACTCTACATAATTGATTGTTAATTTAGCAACACATAATATTATTACCTTTTGGTTTTTCTGAAGAATTCAGTCAAACTTGTATTTTTACTATCATGCAGCATCATCACAATATATTGCATTATTCAAAGAACACATAAAATAAATATAAAAGCGTAAAATGATAATATAAAGACATGTTGAACCTCGCTCCTTGCATTCAAATTTGGCTTTATGGTTTGTGTCCTTCTCTTTGCACCAATAGGACCCGTTGTGTTAGTGCTGCTATGTTTTCTGCAGTGCACCTGTTAGGATCTGATCACATCAGTTAACAGGCAAATAACCTACTTTTATGATAATATAACTAAGACTCTGTTCCTCCCATTCCTATTGGAACATTGGGTGACTGATGATTCCCCTCCATTTGCGCCGGTCCCTGGCGACCCTTCTTGCTCCATGCCAGCTCACACCCATCTCGCTTACTTCCTTGGCTGTCTGACTGTCTCCATGTCTTCTTTGGCCTCCCTCTCATCCTCTTTCCAAACTCTGGCATCCAGTCGATTGCCACACTACACAGTGCAAGTCTCTCTCTTCTCTTGGCAGTCAGAGTACGTGCCCAGCCATTCTCCTCCTCCTGACAGTGGTGCTACCCCTGCCCGTGATGTGGTCTCTCCATGAGATCCTCAAGATGGATCTATGGCATTGTCGGTTTGAGACAGCCAACTTGTTGGTCTTCATCCACATCTCACAGGTGTAGGTCACTGTTGGGATGACCACTGACATACTGTATAGAGGCGTAGCTAAACAATCTATAAATTAATTGTAGGCAACAACATTCAGTTCAAAATCTGCTAATTATTTCCAGACATGAGTATGGTCTGTGCAACTTGTTGAGCTACTTGTTGAGCTACTACTATACAGTAGTATACTGTATGAAGATCCTGGGGCTTGATTTGACTGTTAATGTTTTGCAGTTTTGTAAGGTGAGTTGACTTCTCCATTCATGATTATCTGTACTGACATAAATATGTATTTCCCCATACTTTATATTGCATTTCAAATGCAAATTATTTTGTTGACTACTATTGCTTTGTTCTGCCTGGTTTTGTAGCTGCTGCTGAGCTCCAACATCCATCATTAGCCTGCATTTCTAGGCCAAGCTCAAGATCAGTTGTTTGTTTCTGTAAAAGTTAAATGGCTATTTGTATTGCAATTGTTTGAAGCACGCAAATATTACAATGCAATTGTATCTGCGGCCTCTTGTCTATGTCATTGAGCTGAAGTGCATTGTTATAATAACTGGGCGAATGTTAGTCTGTTGACATGATATGACATTGTTCAGAGTCAGACAGCATTGTTATTTGTTACCTTTTATAATATGGTGATGTATTGTAAACTCGTGTTGCTGCATTTCACTTGTTCCTCTCCACCTGGCTTGTAGCCTATACAGACCTTACAGTGTGGCATAATGAACAGTGGCATACAGACAGTATACAGTAGGCTTGGGCTACACGTCCTGAACATTATTATGAAGACGTTACATTAATCTCGCTGTCTCAGAACAATACTCAATTGTAATACCACCTCTGAATGGTGGATTTTCTCTGTCCCTCAAGCGGGCGTCCAATCACGTCCCGCCTTACATGATAAGGGTATTTTCACTATGTACAGTATGTTGCAAAAACTGTTGTGATCATTTAAGTCTAAAGGGGTCCGGGTCTATCACAGCCTGAGGTCCGGCTTGAGCACCACGCTTGCTAAGGTGGGTTGTTGCGGGTGAGTGCTGGAACAGCGGTTCTATTTTCTAAACATTGTACTCCCGATTCATCAGTAGCAGCACAACACCCAGGAAGCTATAGCAAGTATCACTCAACTGCAAACTGACTGTGTGACTAACCTTCCAGTGGCATGTAATCGCTTTTATAACGAGGTGGCCCACACATTTGCAGTGACCTTTGCCTAAGTCGATCTTGCAAAAGATCAACTTTTGCGAGTGGCTCGGGGTCAGATCGTGAATGATGTTAACATGGCTGAGGCCAGTGCAATGCGTGTGGGTCTGTCTGTCTCTCTGTGAACATCAGCCAGACTGGAACACTTTGCGAACGGGGGGGAGGGTAAGATGGATAAGATGCGAAATGTGTAGTTCGACGAGGAAAGCGAAAGTGTTTCCACGTAATGTCACTGAAAACTTGTGTAATTCCACTTAAATCCGCGCATAAATTATGTGAGGTGTGTGTGTGTGTGTGTGCGTGTGCGCGGGGGGGGGTCGCGGTCGCATGCGTTGTCGATTCGCCGACGATCACATTCATCCGGCCGGGGCGAAGTGTGTTCTTCCAGGCAGGCAGGCAGTCAGTCAGTGCTGCTGAACTGTTATGTGTCAATAAGTTAAAACAAGCTGGACGCTGGTTGAGGATGAGAGGGCCCTGCTGCCACTTGGGCTGATGTACATTAGAGGTAGGTATGCCGAGGATCATTGAGACGCCTTCATGACAGAGAACCTGTAGTTCTGCAATCTTTCATTCAATCCGAGTCGCGACCTCTCAGTCAGATCACTCTGAAAATGGTATTATTATCGCTTGCTTTTGGACATGATGTCCTCCCACCCCGTGCATTTGCTGGTCTCAACCCGTAATTATTTTCCCACATCGAGATCGCATTCACAACTTGTGGCCATAACTTGCCCTCTCCTCGGATGTTGTTAAATTTCTAATTCACAGTCGCGGTGGAATCGGCGTGTAAATACGCGATATAAAGCAACTGTTTCTGTACGTGAGGTGGTATGATCCCCCCCTTAACCCCCCCCCCCACCATCCGCATCAAACGCACGGCTACAATGTATCCAAACCTAATAGTTGTGTATCGATCGGTTGCATAAACAATCACTTTGTTTTTGCAGGCGTCTGTTTGGCTACGGTGTTTGTCAGCGGCTAAATGGGTCGTGGGATTTGAAACCATTGCATGTTAATGCTGTGACACGTCCAGCAGCAGTGAGGGCTATACGTAAAGTGCTAGCAGGCTAAGTAGCTACTTTTATTCCTAGTAAACTGGTAGGACATGGAGCCAGTGTTCGGCAAACGTAGCTGGACGGATGCGTGTGGCCGGTTAGAAAATCCCCAGTTTAATTAATGAACTTGGCTTTTATCACGTTCGGGAGACATTCGACCATATTGCATCGGAGGGGGAGAGTTGGACAGACAGAGTGAAATCTCCCCTACTGTTACTGCACTTCGTTTTCTCTCTCTCTCCAAAGCAAGATGGACTCTCATTCGCCTGTCTGTCTTGTCAGACCCCAGAGATCGACGTTTTTCTCGCTCGGAAATGATAATGCGAGCTCGCCACACGCACGACAGGAGCACTAGGTAGGCGAACGACACTGTATGTCAGCGAACCCCCCCAAAAGAATGCGTTGTTATTGCACCCGAAACCCCCAATAGAGTCACTCAAGACTTCACTCTGGAGTGTGAGTGTGTGACTGTCCAATCGGGCATCAGCACTTTTACCTGAAAACAACTAAACCTCTGCGCAGCGAGCATTGACTACCGCAACTGTGCGTTTTTTAATGTACCGAGCGAGAGACGGAGCTTTGCATTGTGTTACATTTGCCGGATGATCGCGGGGCTTTGGCCTGGATGCTTTGGTTTTGACTGGAAGGGTGGATTGACTACGCGACTGAAATGGTCAGTGACAAGCAAAATGTCCCACCATAGTTTCTCGCTTAGGTCTCTGTGAGTGAGTGTGCTAATGCGGTTTCGCACTCAAATATGAAGTTGCTTTGGTCATTTAGCTGCCGACCACACGAGAGTCCGTGTTTTTGTTTTGCCATGATTGTTGCAGCATACTTAATGATCATTTAACACTTGATGAGACTAACGACTTGTATTTTTATAGGGCATCTTCATTGCATGACAAAGACTGAGTGGCAGCTTCCATCTTCATCACCCCATACAGCATTTCCATAGTTTGTTTTAAAGTAAGTATCCCCGGTTTCCCGTTCAGTATTATGGTTCTCAAACTTTTGAATTTCAAGGATCCCCATAACTCTGTGTACAAATGGAACCCATTTAATTCCATTTGTACACTCCGAGACTGCAGCAAAGGTCCATTTGGAACCCAGAGGGTCCCTGGACCCCACTTTAAGAACCACTGATTAATAACTCTTAAAGTCTGTTTTCATACATCAGTCTGATTTGGTCTCTGGAATAGGCTATGTAACCACAACAGTGTTGGTGTCTGAATCATTTGATTCAATTGGGTTGTTTGGTATTTCTACAGTGGATGCATACCAACAGAGACAAAAATAATACAAAATATATACCCTACCTATATTAACATATAATATTCGGACACACTATTTAGCATTATTAATTGTTGTAAATCAAGGTCAATATAATATAATGTAACGTTGCCATTTTGTCTTTAATACAATACAATATGTCTGGACATCTGTGCCACAAAGAGCACACAAATAAAGTCTGCATCAAGATGAGTTGAGGCAAAGTTGAACGATTCAACTTGCATTCAACTTGATTCAAGTTATTTCCTTGATTAAGTTATATTGACATTGTAGGCATTTAGCAGACCCACTTAGAATGACAATGCAACAGCAGAATGGATTAAAAGACGTGCTTGAGAATATAAGTCGGTTCCTGTCCCTAGTATTTGATGCATTTGTCCTTGTTACATTATTTAAGAGACATAATACTTACTGGTACAAAATCTATTTCAGTGTTTATTATCAGAATGACATATACCATTTTTATAGTCTACTATGTGCTTCTAGTGACATCAAGTATGTAGTAGGTTTTAATTAACAATTAATAAGAAAGTCATAAAACGGTTACCATTCAACACTTCCAGTGTGCCGCGAGGTATAATCTCTCTCTAGAAATGTTTATATTCCAAGCGAGATGATTGGTTAAGTTAGAAATGATGACAGAACATTGCCGTTTTATCAAAACCATGGAGAGCAGGCACCTAGGCCGGTAATCCAGCCTGACACCGTGTCGCGGGTTCGAGTCCCGAGCCCGTCGGCCTTTGCTGCATGTCCATCTCTCTCCCCCTTTCCTGTCCAAAAATTACTGTACCCTATCGATAAAGGCAAAAGCCAAAAAAAACAAAACATGGAGAGCGCCGTAGATTTTGAGTAAAGAGACAGTTCAGTTGGGCCGTAAACAAGGAAGTGAACGGCATGCGCAAAACATGTTTTGCATGGTCATTACTTACAGGTTTAGCAGATAAGATAAAATAGTCATGAACAAACCAACATTGCAGTTGGCAGAAAGTAGTAAATAGATGAATGAGTTATTAATGAAATTATAGTCACTAAGTGCGTTTCCATCAAGCGCATTCAGGCTTTTGCGCATAAACTTCTGAATGGAAACGACTCAAAATGCGAATAAGTCTTCATTTTTCGCAAAAACACTTTTGCACTTGAAGGGGATGGATGCTGCTATATAAATATTTGAAGTTTTTCAGGAAACTTGGGTCAGGATTTAGAGGCGTTTTTAGAATCAGCCTCAGGCCTAAATGGGTTAAAAAAAGAAATGCGCTAATGGGGTATGGAAACATTTTAGAAAAAGGTTTCCAATTAGAAAGCATTAAACTCTCATTATATTGCTTTTGAACAGTTGGAAAAGAAAAACCTCAATGGGGAGTCAGTGGAGTGAACGGAGGGTGGGTGGCCACTGGCCAGGGAGGGTGTGATGTGGATACATTTACGCACTCATTCTGGATCCTCAAAGCGCTGTTTTTGAAGTTTCACTGTCTGCAGGCTCTTGCTGTGAGTGTGTTGATGATGGAAGTTAGATCGGTGAATATATTTCTCCAAAACAACTCGGAACGGACGAGGGGAGGTTAGTAGTCAACAACAGAAGCAACACGGAAAAATGTAAATTCACGGTCATCGCGTTCAATCACAAAAGTCGGGAGGGGTCCCTGTGCTTGAAAACGAAACCTATTACTTACCAGCCCCTGTCAAGTTGACACGCCTATTTATTTAACAGGCAGCATGATTTGAAGACTGCCTCTGGACAGCATAGAGGACTTGTAGCCCAATCGCCAACCAGGCTGTGTATAATATATTTGATGTAAAGTCAAATAATATGCTTTAGTGGCAAAATAATGCCACCTACTGCTTATTTTATGAACTTATTTCATATCTCGATGAATCGCATTTCATCAGTTCTTATTTTCGCAAAAGGTTGATGAAACCGCACCTCTATAGTCAATGTCAGTCATTGTTTTTACATCTGGACTTATTCCTCCTTACTACCTAAGTCAACTGAAGAGCCTTGCTTGACATACAGTAAACAGTTAAGTCTGTTAATTGAACTCTGAGAGTTAAAAATGGACACACACATTTAGCCCAAGTTAAATTTGATTTTGCTGTGTATTTCTGTTGTTGATTTCCGTTTGATGCCGTAAGTTATTTATTTCCAATGAAAATCATCATTGCAGCGTCACAAGGAACACTACAACTCCCTATAGCCACTCCAAACATCACCATGAAATCCAATATAATTTAGCAATGAAGGACAGTAAAAATAAATCACAAATTCCCAGCCGCCAGACCACACAAACGTTACAGTGCATCGATGTATCTCTCACGTTCCCAAAGGCACAAAAAGATTAAAGAAGCCATCACCTATCACTTGGATAAAGATTTGGCTCCAATCAACACCATTCAAAATGAGGGCTTTAAAACAATGGTTCTCAACCTTTTCTGGGTCAGGGGCCAGGACCCAGTTGAAAATGTCAAAGCGTTTGTGGCCAACCCATCTGGGTGGGCCAAGATTCGGGGACCCACTTGCAATACCCTCATGGCCCACCAGTGGTCCCCAGTCAGAATAAGTGGTTTAAAAAACACGATGAAGGCGCTAGAGAAGTGCTTGTATTAAATTAATTGTCCAAAAATAACTGGGTTTATTTTCAATTATTATATTTTAATGTACAGCAGCACTTTGATTAACTGTTCTAGAGGAAAAAATACATAACTTTAATCAAGCACTTTGATAATATCATAACAGTCCCTGTCTAAACAGGGACTGTTTTTATTGACAAAATAAGAATTGTGTGAGAATCGTGATCTCAATTCTTAGGTCGTGATTCACATTTGAGCAAGAATGGTGCAGTCCTAGTGTACTTGTAGCTGTGCTGTGACAGCTATCGGTTCCTAACTTAATATAACCCATCCGACTCCTATCATGTAGGTCTTTGTTTTAGACATCATGCAGACACCCCTGCCACAGTTCAATGATCTTTTCTTTCAGCTCCACAATGCATTGTGGCATTTTTCTTTTTCTTATTAACCACTTAATCTCTCTGTCTGTACTACTATACTCTACTCACCATAATAGGGATGCTGGAGTTTGGAGTGATAATAAGGAAACATATGTTTGTTTGTTGTTGTTTTCTTTTACCGGGAGAGGCTCTGATTGACATCTTGACCCACTACTTTCACTAGAGCCACAGAGCCAACCAAACACGCTGATCATACTTCAAATCTGATTTAGTTTTCCCATATGATCTTAAAATGTTTTGCCTGGGATGGCAAAATGGAGCTAAATGCAGTTCTCAATACATATCCTGCAGTCTGAGCTCAGCTTTAGAAAGTACATAAGTTATTCATGAGTCCATGCACTTGTAGCAACCAGTAACCAATCAACAGCGGGTTCTAACCCAATGGTTTGCAGTTTGGAATATGCCACTATGACCGCATGAACGCTAGGGCCTTGCGTCTCTTGCGTACCAACATTCAGTAATGATAGCAGATCTACAAGCTCACAACCACCGCAATGTGATACAAATATTTAATGTAGAGCGGAAATGGAAAGGCCCAAGTATAGACCCCTGGGGGACAGTATAGGGTTTAACAGCAATTTAAGTGAAACACAATGTGGCGTGTTGTTTGCTTGTAGATCTGCTATTTTCACTATTTTTCAAATAGGTTTCTCACATTGCATTTCACAGTTGCATGTATCAGACTTTTCCATGGCTGAGGACCACCTGTATAGAGGTTATTAAGATCCACTGGAATGAGGAAGACATCAGCATGTGATGAAACGTCAATTAATCAAGTGTTGATCAAATGGATGCTGATTAGCCTACTTACTCATAGTCATCATCACTGGGTTCCTTTTTGATCAGTAATGCTACATCATGGGGAAATCTCATCACTATTCTCATTGATGGCCTTATGTGATACAGTGATGGTGTTCGCCACGTAAAGCCTATATCAGTTTTTCTCAAACCTTTTAATTGCAAGGACCCCTAATATGGTATGCATTAGCCCACAGACCCCCATAATTGTGGGAATATGCAAATTCGTAACCGTCCGATGATTTAGCTGGTAAGCCCTTTGAACCCCCCAAGGACCCCTGGCGGACCCTGGACCGCACTTTTGAGAACCGCTGCCCTATATTAATTTCAAGAGGTCAGCGTACGGGTCTATCCCTGGACCCCTCTCCTTTTGGTCCCTCTACACCAAATATCTTCGCCGCAAAATAGCTGATCTACAAGCTCACTTGCAATGTGATGTTGTGAGCTTGTAGATCCAAGAAGAGGTGCGCTAGGGTTCAATTGGTAAAAAAAACATCAGTGTGTTATCTTGTATCTAGGTTGCATGTAGGTAGGGTTTGTTTATTTTCAGTGTTAAGTAAAATCCAAAATGATCATAGCATATAGTGCAGTTGATATTTTATTGGATCCATCTCATTGTTCTTTCACTTGTGTGGTATACCTGCATCACAGTATAGGGGAAGTTGCGCAATGAAAGTATTGGCTTTGTGAATGACTAGATATCAAAGTCCTTAGTAAGTAAATCAGCAAAAAGAGTCAGTTTGATGTTGCACATGGCTCCTTAAATAGCTGGGATTCTCCAAGGCCATTTTTCTGTTGAGTTAAGTGAGAAAATTAGCATTGTAAATAAGAACTGATGAAATCATGGTCAGTAGGGGGTTCATTTGGGCTCTCTTAACATCCCATGGTCTTGTTCTATCAAAGTACATAAAGACGCAATCAGTAATTCTGTCTAAAGGGAAGGTAATTGACCCCGATCACACTTTGGTTATAACAAAAACATTATGCTGCTATATACTGTACATGCATGGCAACAAGAACCCCAAAAGGGGTTCCCGTCCGGAAGAGTCAAAACACCAAAAAGGGTTACTGTCCTGGACAACGGGAACGTGATGAATATACGAATATACAATCTGGAAATGTGTTGTGAATATTTCACACTAAACTATTAACTTGCTGATTCCTCAATCAGTTTTTACATTATATAGGCGTGACACAATTCTTAAATTCTAAAACTGAAATAAGTATACCATTCCTGTATCATGACCTGGAATTAGTTTGTACTTACAGTATGCATTGCAGCAGTGTTATCCCAAACATACGGTTGTGGAGAGTAAATCTTGCTTTTGTTTTAGTTTTTACCTTTCTCATACAAAAAGCCTTCAGAACATGGACGGTTAAATCCCCTTTTCATTCAGAATAAAAGTTCAATCCTATTTAAAGTTGTCATGTAAACACATGTCAACTTACAAATATCAAAAGATGTTCTGAAATATTTTCCTAGCAATGCAGTGTGAGCTTGTAGGAAGAGAGATTTTCAGAGAAGCCAAAACTTTAAAAAAAGATAAAAAATACGTAACGGCATCGGCGGTTAATGCCATTTCGTACACGTTTCCGTTGTCTCCTATAGCCGTGTTATGCATCTTTGAAACATCTCACCAACACTCAAGCGGTGCCGCGGCTCTCCGTGAACGGAGGATATGTACATCTGCATCCCATGGAGGGTTTAATAACCGATCAGGGACCCTAGGGTAGCGACGTCCAAACTTCAGAAAAGCTAATCGAGGGTTCCCGAAAGGAGCTAGGTCCTGTTCTGGGATAGACACCAAATTTCTCTTTTGTGACTTTGATTTGTATTTATTTATTAGAAGTAGCAGATTTACAAACCCAAACAAGCTTATTGATTGCTACTTTAGCCACACAACCCCATATACTGTATGATGAAGTATACGGAGCTTACGCGTTAAGAAACGACAACTATATAGAGCATTGAATTTAATGTCTTTAAACTTAATGCAATTACCTTTTTCAGTATTTTTCCCCCCACTATTTGTATTTGAGCATTTTATTTTATTTTGATAGCTGCCATGGGAACTGCCAGACTGTTCGCTAGCTCGTGATATCGACAATTACCTTTTTCAGTATTTTTCCCCCCACTATTTGTATTTGAGCATTTTATTTTATTTTGATAGCTGCCATGGGAACTGCCAGACTGTTCGCTAGCTCGTGATATCGATTGTTTCAAACTACCAAATTAGTTGCAAATTAACCTTCTGGGGTGAAATGGAACATTCATTCAGTCAGAGACTGTAGCAGAACTAATGTACCGGTATATGCATGCTCCCACCTTTTAACTTGAATATTGTCCATGCTCTGAACCCTTTCCTTCTCATATAAACACATTTTAAATGAGAAAATGTAGTGTGTAGTCAAGCCTGACACTCGCACTTTTTAGGCTACCGTGTATATATATATATATATATATATGGTATATATATATGGTGGTATATATCCACCATTCCTTTCACTCTTCTTTTTATTCCTCCATTCTGCCTGCATTGTGACCACCCACCGGCAAAGCACACTTGAATTAGCAATTCGAAGATTTGAGCCAAATCTAAAGCGCATTACAAATAAAATGTATTATTACTATAATTATTAATGGTAACGGGAGGGAATGTATTAACTTGTTTTTTAACAGGGTTGCCTACTTTAGCATGTCCTTCTCGTTCATATCTTTGCCATTTTAAAGTGCTGCCGTCATATTGCTAAATATATATGCTAAATATGTGCAGAGGAAAGACCTGATTGTCTTCTATGCCTGGTATTCACTCTCAACATGGATTAAAGTCAAATCAGAATTAATGGGGTGAAGATAGATTATCTTATAATATAATATAGCTGGTTGTGGTTACACCGTAGCTTGAAGCTCATGATGCTTAGTTCTCATTGTCTCCAATCAATCAATCAATCAATCAGAGAAACATTGGTAATGATATTAACCGTATCGTTGTGAATCATGTCAAATCCTACACTGAGTGGTAGTACCATGAAGCTGTACATTATGTCAAATTCTTTATTGATGAGTTTTCTGTATGCCTGTTTGTGTGCAGGCGTGGTAGTACCATGAAGGGTGGAGGAAGGGGTAAGGAGACACCTGCTGTGGGGGAGATTAGTGGCAAGCGCCCCAAGCGGAAGTGTCTTCAGTGGCACCCACTTCTCTCCAAAAAGGCCCTGGACTTTTCAGAGGAGGAAGAAGAGGAAGATGAAGAGGAATTGGACAAGGTAATAATGAAGTTTGTATTGTATGACTGCTAGTTTTCTTGATTTGGCCCACTGACCCTTCTATCAAAGGGTGATATAGGAATTTTCATCATGGAAGAGTTACATTAGCAGTGCATACATGTATCCAAGTTTATTGGAGATGGGTAAGACTAAAGAGCTTATTAGTTGTTAGGCTTACATAATCGCCTAATCGCAATTATTTGCGATAAACTTTCCATGTTGGATTTAAAAAAATAAAGGAAATGGCAGATCTACAAGCTTGAGCTTGTAGATCCACAGATTTCCACTATTCATATAAAGTATTAAGTTATTAAATCATCTAAGTTATGTGTCACATCTGCCCTGTGCACCTTTTGTTTACTAAGCCTTAATCGCAATTATTGACGGTTAATCGTCAAGTAAAATGTCACAATTGTAACGGGCCTATGCATTGTGTGTTAGCAGCCAGAGCTGTGCAGCCAGGGCCAGGGCCCAGCGGTCCAGTGTGGAGTCCAGACAGAGGAAGTAGAGGAGGACGCGTCTGAACAGCGCGCTCGCCGACCCATGAATGCGTTCCTCCTCTTTTGTAAACGCCACCGCTCGCTGGTGCGGCAGGAGCACCCGCGCCTAGACAACCGCGGGGCCACCAAGATACTGGCCGACTGGTGGGCTGTCCTGGACCCCAAGGAGAAGCAGAAGTACACTGACATGGCCAAGGAGGTGAGCGTGGTCTTTTTCATGTTTGCATTCAATAGATGTTGAATTTTGGTACTGTTTATTAAGTACCAAGCCCAGAAATGGACATGGACAAAACTAATTCTTAAACGAGGGTTAGCCCCATTTACGTCTCGCCCCCCAATAGCAGGGTGATTTCACATATCGAACATAAAAGTGGGATGGCAATACGTTGTAATAAATAAGAGTAGACAAACGCACAAAGCCACACAATGGAGCGGTTAGCTCCGCTCAACAAAAAGCGATTAGGCTAAACTTTGATTGGTCCTCACCCACAGACAGGGGTGCATTAACCCTCCGTTGTACCCTGTGCTACAACCCGCCGCTAGGAGACAAAAATGAGAATTTGATAGATGATCTTGTGGTACAGCAAAATCTGTGACCCATCCTGTGATGCCAGAGGGTGCCAAATAAGATTGGTATAGCTGCATAAATAAAGCTAGTTTATTATATTATAAGTATAACATGCAATGCCCGGGCTACAGTATGGCTCCCATGTGTATCTGATTTCCTGGCCTATGATGTCAGTTACTGGATCTATGATGTATTTAGGTCTCCATATTTGGGCAAGGTTTCAGCAGGATGAAAGTATAAGGTGGTCAACCTTCTTTATATATAAAAAAAAATAGTATCTCTAGTTGAGGCCAACTAGTTGAGGCCAGGGCGGTATACTTTACCACCAATTGATGGGTTTGCAAGTTTGGCACAGCAGTAGAATCAGTACGATTCCACTGATTCGCTGAGGACTACAATGGTTGGCCTAATGATAAGGGACAACCAGCCACAAGAACACTGGCATTTATTGCACTTTATTTTACCAACTCACTCTTCGGCGCGTCGAATCCAGTCAATGTGGTTCTCTAAATAAAGGGGAAGAGGGACATCATATCTGTTTGCCGGTTAGATATGACTGTCGTTCATCAAACTTGTTCAATGTCAGTGGGATATTGCTGACAGACACACTCATTGTTACGATTTAGTAGATTCACAATACTGGCGACATTTTGGTAACACCTGCACGGAACCCAGAGTAAATACTGTGCTGTGCAATTATTGTGCAATTATATAGTGTTCCTGCCAGTATACTGTTCTTCAAATTGTGGGCCCTTGTGGGAATTTTTGTGGGCCAACAAATTCTAGAACCATACTGAAATGCAGTGGTGGTGTAGTCTATGTGATAATAAGGTTCAAGGTTGCAGTACTTTAATTGTCCTTTGGGGTAATGTATCTTTGACAAATGTGCAGGCATATGCCATATAACTACTAGGTTTTACAAAGTGCCCACTACAAAATTACTAAGTGATACATAATTCCAACACAATATTAATGTTAAATTGTGGCACGCAGTGGGACCTTGTGCAAACACCCGCTCAGATATCCCCATCTCTCGTGCCGTCATTCAACATGAATGTCACTTGTGTGCATTTCAGTGTTATTTGTTATCTATGCTGGCCGGGTGGTGCTTGTTAATGGTTGTATTTGGTTGACATGGCACCATGTATTTTTGTATTTGGCAATTGTTTTGTGTTGCATTTCATGTTGTTGGATGTAGGCCGACATGTATGTATGTATGCATTCTGTGGTTGGAATTGATGGATCCGTAGCTTTGCATTTCCAATATCTTTGTTCCAAGCACATCTGTTTGTTTCATTTTATTGATAATCATATTGACTGACCATTGCAATTAGTGTATAATACATGTCTTCTACACAAAGGGTTGACCTACTTAACCTGGTGTATATGTTAAAGGGACACTTCACCCTTTTTGCAAAAAAATATATGTTAATGACGTTTAGAAGCTTTAGAACACTTTCCTGGGGGTCTTTATGTATGTAATATGTGGTTTTAGATATTTTAGATTGTAGCAGTGAGCACAGTGTCTCTGATGTCATGGACACTGGTCTCACTACCTTCCTGGACTACAATTCCCATAATTGTTTGGTGCACTGCTCCTCCTTGTGGATAGGGGGGAGAGCTGTCTTACTGAGACAACACGTAGTCCAGGAAGGAAGTGAGCCCAGTGTCCATGACATCAGAGACAACAGGCTCACTGCTACAATCTAAAATATCTAAAACCCCATATTACACACATAAAGACCCCCAGGAAAGTGTTCTAAAGCTTCTAAACGTCATTAACATATATTTCTTTGCAAAAAGGGTGAAGTGTCCCTTTAACAGTTTATGTTAGAACATTTCTTCTCAAAGTTGGGTCTGAGGACCCCCATGGGTCCTTGAGGGGGTTCCATAGGGTCTCTACCAAACTTAGTTAATATATCATCAAAATCAGTTTAACCACTTAACCATATACAATCGCTAAGATATTTAGCCAATGCATATAAGCTGCTCAATACATTATGATATTAACTACAATGTTATGTTCTACCACAGAAAGTACAGGCTTACCTGTCTGTCATCTTTTTTTTTCTTTTAACCATATCTCTTCACCTTCTCTTATTTTAGTACAAAGATGCGTTTATGAAGGCAAACCCCGGCTACAAGTGGTGCCCCACCACCAACAAACCAGTCAAGAGCCCATCGTGTCAGCCAGTCAGCAACCCACGCAAAAAAGTTTGGTCTTTCTCTTCCAACTCTGCCAAGGACTCTGTCACTGCCAAAAAAATGCCCAAGACGGATGGCATGCCACAGCTCAATTTCGCTATGGCAGGTGTGTGAAAACAAAACACATTGTCGTGGTCAGGTGGAAACCTTGTATTGTTTAGATTTTTTAAAGTAAAATTAGCTTACAACGCACTGCGATGTGACAGGTTGTGAGCTTGTAGATCTGCTATTTTCACTACCTTTGTGCAACACTTGTATGATGAAGTAGGGCATTAAGAAAAAAACGTTTCTTCCCGACCGCAACGATGTCTTGAATGATGATTAGTGATATATATGCAATATGAGTACACATCTGGTTTCAACATGCTTATTGTGGTTTTCTCATCAGATCCAACCAAGATGGGAGGCCTGAGCATGCTGCTTCTGGCAGGGGAACATGCCCTCACCACCAGAGAGGTAGGTCACAACACCCTGCCTTGGCTAAGCTCCAAAGGGGCAGAGCCCCTTGTTGGAATAGTTTTTAAGAATTCTTATTCGTTTTATATTTATATTATGAATATTCTTCATGGGTGTCTATAAAACCCAAAGTACTGATTGGTCGACTTTATGAAACGTATTCACCTCGCCCTATGACTTTTCCTCTAGTGCCACCAGCAGACTAAACCTTTCTTATAGTTCTCTTTTAGGCCTTTTTCTCTGCCGTTATTAGACCGATGTGTAGAGCAGTAGCGTTTCAAGGAATTACATTTTGGGCAGGCAAGATGTGCTGTCGTCGTCCCCGTGAAGACCTGGTCCCGGTTCTTCTGCGTGTGTGTATAGTCAACACGCGCAGAGATGACCGATCAGAATCACACACACACACTCGCGCGTACACAACAGAGTTTTGGTATGAATATAATATAATGATTAGGCCTGCATCGCTTTGCCTAAAACACTGAATTATGAAAAGAACGCAGTTGGAAAAAGCCTGCCGCTGGCTCCCATTTGTTGAAGAGACATCTTCAAATTATATTATTATACTTAAATTATCGCTTTGGCTAAAACGCTGAATCCCGCAGATAAAGTAGGCTATAACAGCAGGCATTAATAAATCCAGACATTAATATAGTCTACCGCATATGTACAATGATATAGCCTAGATTTAACAAACAAGCTTGATTTACATTTGTAAATGGGTCAATACAAAAAATGCTACGAGGATAAAACCAGAAAAGCACTGAGGCTTCTTTACATCAGGTAAAAAGTAAAACGAAAACGTGACAACCGTAGAAGAACTGGGAGGCGGAGGCGCTGGGGGTGCGCTGCCCGGAGCAGTGTGTTAACCAGGTCTTTGCGTCCCCATCCCCCCCCACCCCCCGCACAATCGGAAGCACTAAAGGTTTTCAAAGAGATATACCTGCCAGACGAGTAGGCTACAAAGGCATGCATTTGCATTCAAATGGGTGATCTATGGTCGAGCTCTACGTAACGGCCAGTCCGCTGCCCACTAATAGTTCTCAGGTCTGGTGTTTGTCCTCTCTTTTTTTTCTCAGTGTATGGATTTTGGGCAGTCAAAAATTGATTCGGACAGGCGATACGCCTGTCCAAATCAAGGCGTATACGCCACTGGTCCTAGAGAGACGGGAAGCAGAGGCCAGGGGAGTGTCATGATAGGCTATTTCAGTGATTCTCTCCACCTTGATGTAGCCTAACTAACTGTTTCTTGTGTGTCCTGTTGTCAGATCCCCTCCAGTGCTGCTAAACCCAGTCTACCTGAAGTGTACAGTGTGGGAAAGCCCTTTGCAGGCGTTAAGAAAGAGGTGTGTTTTCAGATTACATTTCTTTTGCTTAAGCTCTCATATAGTTTGTATTATTATTTCAAGGACTCCAGCTTGGTATTAAGCCACGGACCCCCATAACTCTGGACGGTGTACAAATGGCTGCCCTATGGGAACGCACCTAATAGGATGCACAAACATGCGCCTTCAAAATAACAGTGATTTAGATTACACCGTTTTCACAATAATAAAGGTGTTGACATAATGTCATATATTATGTTTTAATCATTACAAATACATTTATTTTATATGTAAATAGTAATAGTGTCATACATAGTAATAAATAGTATTGTCTGTGACATAAATCTATTACTTCACACACCACTGCTATTTATTACTAAGTACATTTACTACTAAGTACTGTACTTAAGTAAATGTTTGAAGTATTCTTTACTCTACTGGAGCATTTTATATACTTTTACTTCTACTCCACTACATCAAAATAAAATAAAGCAAATATTATACTTTTACGCCAATACAATTTACTTACTTACTTGTTACTTTGTTGATTTTGATTATTATTACAAAACATACATTAACCACTTCAGCCCTATATACATTTCGGCCATTTGACAATAGCCGATCTTCAAGCTCACAATGCAGTGAGCTTGTAGATCTGCTATTTATTTTCAAAAGATTTGTATACATTTGAAAACTGGTGAAATGGGACATTCTGCATAATGAGTACTTTCTACTTTTGGTACTTCTAAGTACATTTTTGTACTTTTAACTCAAGTACATTTTTAATTCTGGACTTTTACTTTTAACTACATTGCAGTATTGTACTTTTACCCAAGTAAAAACACGTGAGTAAGTTCTCCACCACTGGTAAATAGTTGTAGTTTGCATGGGCTGGGAGGGGGATCTGTACCCTTTGCTAAGCCATCTTTAAGTCAGACCTTCAAACATCTCGGTATGTTTTAAGAGTTTATAATTGGCTTTTGTAAATGGGGTGAAATTAATACTATGCAAAAGCATAGCCTCAAGTGCATTGATGAAAAGGTTACAGCGTATATAGGTTTTAATTGAATGTGGTTGTGTTGTGTCATGTTATGCTGCATCTGCACTTGCTTATTGGAACATTTGGTAACAAGAGGAAGTCCTGTCCGCCATTATTGTGATTGACAGGGTATTTGGTTGATTATAGCTGAATTCATTGGCTAATAATAATTCCCATTTCTATCTATAGAGAACATCTGAAACCATACAGAAAAGAGGACCTGACATCGCTAAAAGCACAGTCAAGGCGTCACTTTCCCCACCGACAGAGGTATGATTATTATAAGTTACGTTTCAGATCCTGCACTGAATTTCATCATGTAGTTGTTTAACCCATTCTGCTGCTATATAAATATTAGATTTTGACCGCTTCAACCATTCTTTTACACTTTGGCTATTAGAAAATGGCATATGCCCGTATACCAGCTCATAGCGTGTCACTTTGTGCCACGCTACGGGCTTCTAGATCTGCTATTTTAACATGTTATACTTTTAAGTACCTTTTTGTTGGTATTATGACAACTCACTTCAAGGTGAAGAAAAACAAAAATCCATGATATTTTTTGTTTTGTTATAAATACTAATGTTATATTATCAATAAAATCATAATGCTTTGCGATATTATCTGGGGACCCAATTGCAATATCTCCATGGCCAACAGGTTGCTGACTTAGAATGTATTTCTTTTATGTCACAAGTTCAAGAGTTGCTTTCCAGGGGACTGGCCGTAAGTGACTAACGTTATTCAGTTTAGCCTTATAGCCCACATGAGTGCAATCTTAAAGCAGAGATGGCTATTCTGAATACGATAATCTACCCACATGTACAGAAAATGTCCTGTGTTGCTCTCAAAGACCAACTAATTTAAAGTTTTCAATTAATCTACGGTATATATTAATGTAACGTTGGGTTGAGTTGGCAGTAAATGTCCATTAATACAAATTGAAACTGAAATTCACGCATTTACCGTAACAGTTCTACTGTACTCTACTCGAATTGAATACATGTGTCTTCACAGTCTACATCTACGGCACCAGAGGGAAAGCAATGCCCGCAATCTGCTCTCTTCCAGCTTGCTGAGGTAAATCTAGAGTCAACACATATCCAGTAGAGTTTGAATCCATACCTTCAGATGCCATGAATAATAGTTGATTTATTTTTGTTGTTAGATGTGCTTGGCGTCGGAGGCCTGCAAGATGGAGACCACAGCCTCCCAGCCACAGGACACCACGTCTCCGTCCTCTGTCCAAGACGAAACAAGCGCGGAGGTCAAGGAAGAGGAGGAGACAGGAGACCATCCCTTGACCCCTCAAACGTCACCCCCATTGCCCTCCATCTCCTCTTCCTCTTCTACCTCGGCCGACGTTGTTCCTGCGGAACCCGGCAGCCAAAATGCACGTGTCAAAAAGAAGAGCAAGAAGAAGGAGTCAAACGCCCTCGATGGGAGCCCTTCAGCTAAGAAGAAAGGCGGTCATGTGGAGTCGGACCTGGACAGCATCTTTTGCACGATTGAGGCGGTGGCCAAAGGGGTGTGGAATGAGGCGGAGCAGAAACCCAAGAAGAGGACTCCAGTCAGTGCCGGCGCTGGGAGCTCCTCCAGCTCGCCCAAAAAGAAGAGCAAGCCCAAAGCCAAGACCCCTCCGAAGGAGAGCGAGGAAGAGATGGAGGTGGACCGCGGGCACAGCGAGCGGCTTGACTTTGCCGAGGTGGAGATGAAGGAGGAGACTATGCCCGTCTTCCCAGAGAAAGACGTGGACGAAGCAGAGACTAAAAGCACAGAAGCCCAGGGCAGCGCGGAGGAGCATGACGCCCCCTCCAGTCCTCTGCAGCACGACAAACTTGACGAGGAAGAGAAGGAGCGGGTGAAGGACGAACAGGTCGATGCAGAGGCCCGTGGTTCCAGGAAGTCAGAGAGAAGCTGCAAAGGGGCCTTGTACAAGACCCTGGTCTCTGAAGGAATGCTGACATCTCTCAGAGCCAACATAGACCGAGGTACCACATACCTAGAGTTAACCGCATAAACCCTCGCGTCACTGTTCTGGAGCAAATATTCTGAAATTATTTTTTGCAGATCTACAAGCTCACAATGTGTCTTGTAGATTATCTACTTTCAGTGAAGAGATTTGGTGTAGAGGTAAAAAAGAAATAGAAGGAGGGAACCAAGTATAGAGCAGCAACTAAGTACCGTAGATGGTAGGTTTTAATGGTTAAAGGCAAATCAGTGAAACAACGTGTGAGCTTGGTTTGCTATAATGCATAACGGGTCCTTTTGGTTCCATTTGTAGTACACTCGGAGTTAAATTAACATTGATTTTACAATATAAATAAAAAGGCTCTCGGAGATAGAAATGCCATTAAATGGGGGGTCCGTAGATTAATGCATGTCAAACTGGTGGTCCTTGAAATCATAGGGTTGAGAATCACTGCCAGAGCCGTAACAATCTTCTCTTATGGGGGTCCCTGGCATATCTCTTCAAATGGGGGTCCGCGGGCCAATAGGTGTGAATTTGGGGGTCCTTGACATGAAAACGTTTGGGAACCACTGCTATAATGAATGTAATTATCAGTGATCTACAAGGTTATTGTTCTACACCTTCTAGGTAAAAGAGGCGCTTTCCGTGGATCTGATGATGGAAACTGGACTGATGACAACTGGGCTGTTTCTCAGGTGGGGCCGAGTAACCCCAAGAAACTGAAAAAGTCCAAGTCCAAAGATGAGTCTACGCAGGGGTCAGTATTTTGTCTTATTATTTTTGCATTTGTCACTACAGTTCTATAAATCTGTTTTGGCATTTCGGACTTTCTGACATCCCAGCTTCAACTAGGGGTTGAAGCGAGGACGTTTTGAATAATTATGTAAAATGTAATTTTCTATCATGTAGTGATATTTAAAACTCAACCGTTAGACTTTTCTTTTTTTATAATTCCATTGCACTTTCATTTCATTATGTGCAAATAAATGTAGCCCTTAACTTGGAACGCCAATTTTCAGCCTTGGAAAACTGGAGGAAGAGTTTGAGAAGAAGTTCAACAGTCTGCCTCAGTACAGTCCGATGACGTTTGATAAGAAAAACTCTGCTGTTGCAAAGAAGAAGAAACCGGACGTCTCCGCAACACAAGAGGAAGCGCCCAAATCTGGCAAAGGTAAGAACCACAAGAACCGTTGTTTTTTGGACAAAGTTAAAGTTACAATCTGGGACTTATTACTTATTACCTTACACTGGTATTTTAGGGCGTGGCCAAATACACCATTACTTTGCCGGGTCAAACAACACAGCTATCACTATTAGGATTGTGTGACGGAACATATTCATTGTTAAATTTCATGGTTTGTTTTGTCCTGACTTTTGTTTAAGTATTGTTGAGCAGGGAACCTCAACAACCACAATCGTATGAAAAATAGGGATGAAAGTTCAAAAGCGATTTAATGATTTTCTCACAAGTAGCCAGCTGCTAAATGGAAGTAAATAAAAATTATGTGTGGAGAAATGGGGGCGGTTAAACAGTTTGTTGGGATAGTTTGCAATAAAACGTGTGCACGTCTTTACAACCTAGGTATGTACAGTATACAGTATGACCAACATCATTCTCAAATTTCAAACAACCCAATGGCGGTTGGTAATCAATAGCAGCGCAATAGCATCTGCAAACAATGACATATTTCAAGATAATAAGTACATTTAAGTACTACTAGGACTCTTATCAGGTAACTGAACTGATGGCCATGCTTGAGGATTATTAGTCCACACATTGGTTTGGTGACTGTCTTTTTGGACATTCTTTAAAGTGTCCATTTTGGCTTAAAGGGTGCGCCCGATGCAGGCACACTTGGCTGAATCCTGCAAATGTAGTTGGTTGACATAAAATAGGCATATAACCTAACATATCCAAGAAAGAAGCAGCTGTTTTTTCTATGATTTTGCACCAAGTTGACCCTACAAGATCATGCCGGAAGATTGATACACTGTCAGAAGAATAGTATTTGATACAAAACAACTAGTACATCTGCAATTCTTGAAGGTGGTCTTCCTACTCTCAGTCTCCACTTGGACTGGACCCTTAACCCTTATCCCTAAACTTATTTGTCATTTTTAACTATTTTTAAAACATTTGAAAATGGTGCAACTAGGCAATCTACATCGACACATTGTGAGCTGCTATTTGAACTATTTTTAAATGTTTTAAAATAGTAAGAAATGGCAAAAAGGTTTAGGTAAATGGGGTAAGGGGTGGTGCAAGATATAGCTGTATACTGTATATTTAGTTTGGAATTATTCCTATCATCCCATATGTTGCCTGCTCTACTCATTAAATGTAGTGTTGCATTTTTCATAACTTGTGTTATTCAGAACATTCTTTGTTTGTTAAATCTAAGGCACTTTGACGTCATAACACGGCACACCCATGCTCTTTTTTTTCCTTTGTTTATTTTTTGTCATATCAGGGTCATCATCTCCATCTCAGAAAAAGACATCATTCCACAAGATTGTTAGGAAGCATAAAGTCAAAAAGGAGAAACCAAGTGCTGTGGATAAAGGTGAACTAGAACATTGATGTGGTGATTGTATTTTAGTATGCAACTGTACGGATTTTGTGAGGATGTGAATGCATTCAAGACGATGAATAATGTGCTTTCAAGTGCCACTAACTGATTGTAATGTTCTCTTTATTCCATTATTTAAAGTGTATTTTTTCAAATGCTTTCTAAAAGATTTAACACAAAAACAAAGAAGACCATTTCCATCAAGTTGAAATGAGTGTGTAAATGAGTTCTTACTTTTTGCCTAACCTCATTGTGTACTTTCACAAACTGCACCGATGACATTATTGATATACAGTAAATAATAGCGTATGTAATTTCTTAATTAAGACCTAGATCTATTCATCTTTGTGCATTCAGTGGTTTTGTTTTGCATAATTAATGTATAACTGCATGAACACAGAATTTTGCCACTGAGGGCATTTTGAATAGCTTATTGTGCCATTGATGTGCATTGCCATGTGAAGTATGAACATCTGAGGAAAGGAAGGGAAGTTTGCACACTAGCTCCCATTAAAACATTTATTAAATAGTTTGTTTCAAACAACATTTCGACCACTGTGGGTCTTCATCGGGTCTGATACATTACATGAAGTAGGCGTGTTCTATACAGTACAACAAACGAGGAACGTCAATCAGTGGCAGCTGTAGTAATTAACTAAACGTCACACCCACCTGATGTATAGACCCAGGCTGAGTATGAAAGTGCCATGCTGAGAGCCTATAGATCTAGGGAAAATAAACGATTGCAGTAGACCCGACTGTCAATGAAAGAGAATAATTGTCCTATTAAAGGGGAATGCAGGGTGAGGTGGTTATATGGCCAACAGTATAGCTCACATGCAATACATTACCATTTAAAGCTAAATGTACACATAAAGATTAAAAGTAACTCCTCAATAAGAAATGCCTAGATATGAGTTAATGACCAGTTGCAGTGAAAGAAAAGTGCAGCAAATGCAATACAAACAAAATAATAGAGGGCAAAATAAATGACATAATGCAGAGCATTAACAATTGTGATGAACCTTTTCTCCATAGTTGCGGTGCAGAGTGATTCCACCATGCCAGATTCTGCTTCCAAAGCCAAATCATGTGCCCCCATAATTGCCACAATGTGCCCAGATGCCCAGGTTACCACTAGTATAGAGATGCTAGTGGGCAGCCAGAAGCGAAAGGCGAGGAAGAGCAAGATCACCCATCTGGTGCGCACAGCTGACGGCAGTGTGTCCCCAGTGGAGGGTGAGTAAACATGTTTTTGTATGTATGTAGTTGGTTAGTTAATTAGTTGGTGTGTTTATTTGATAATTAACCCACAAACCCATACATTGCAAATAATCCACAACTGATCCAACATGATGATGTATCCTCATTCAAATAATCTATGGACATTTCTGGATATCAGAAATTCAACATCCTTTCATTGAAAATGGCTCCTACGTTCTCAGAGAAAGAGAGAGGCTAAAGAATAAAGGCCTATTATTAAATGTTTCATACGTTCTCAGAGAAAGAGAGAGGCTAAAGAATAAAGGCCTTTTATTAAATGTCTCATACGTTCTCAGAGAAAGAGAGAGGCTAAAGAATAAAGGCCTTTTATTTATTGATTCCTTTACAGAAGACAAAATTAGGGACCTGAACCAGGAACAGGATGAGAAGCCATTACCCCAAAATAATTTATGCAAAGAAAAGGGGTGCCATAGTTCCCCCAGACCAGAGGAGGCAGACAGAAGCACTGTACCACAAGAGTTGCCTGCTTTCTTCAGCTTGGCTGCACTGGCTGAGGTTGCAGCCATGGAAAACGTTCACAGGTAGGTTGTCTCCTAAGTGTCAGTGTACAATGTGCATTGAAAATCCTATTCCTAGTTTTCTACATTATCCATTATTAACCACATATACTTTGTTGATCAGAGTCTCCAAGGGGTCTACACTTGGTTCCGCCATGTGAGCTTGTAGATGTGAATGTTTGCCTATTATGTGTATGCCCAGAATAGGGTTAGGGTTGGTGTGGTTAAAGATTTAACTTCTACTGGCAGTCTGGCACAGGCCCACTAGGCCCAAGAAAAAATGCTACTTGATTTTCTTTTCTTTCTTCTTTTCAAATAAGCCTCATGGTGGTGCTATGACAGGCCGATTCATGTGCTTACCTATAAACTGCACCGCTTTGTGTAAAACTTTGTATGTGTACTCCCTAGAGGCAAGGGACAAACCTTTGCCCTGCATTTTTCGCAGAAGGGTGAAAGGCTTTGTGTGGTTCCACTCAAAGTGACTACTGGGTTGGCTTTCTGGATGCATGGACCAACCCCTATATGTATGTCGGAAGCAGTTGAGGACTGATTTCACCCCGAGCACATTTTTCACATCTGACTTTTATAGTGCCACCAGGAGGCCGACTTATGCTCATTACTCCTTCAGATTTTATCAAATTTTCACACAAATCGGTACACATGATCTCTATAGTCCTGTGATCAAGACATTTCGTTAGATTTTTCTTATTCCATCCTGATTTACATCTAACGTTTATACTCCCACAACTTTTGTTGGTACACATTATCTCTATAGTCAAGTGATCAAGACTGATCAGTCCGATTTTTATTCAGCTATAGTGTAAATTTTAGTCTTACATTCACTGATAATGAATGGAGAATTTACGACATATCTGCAGACGAGCAAATTTTTCGTCCTACACAAATGGATGATGTACGATGATAAGAGCGCCCCTCACTTCACACGGGTGTGCTTTTTCATATTCCATCCTGATAGGCGAATTCCAAACATTGCTGGCCCACAATAACCTACGTGACCTGGCAGAGACCTTTGCTCCGAGGAGCACTTTTTCTCGTTCAACACTGTTTCCCCAATCTGGTGTCTTCTCCTTCCATGTCGTTTCAGAGGCCAGCGGGGCTTGGCTGAGAGTCAGAAGAAGGACCTAGCCCAGACTCCAGTCCTCATATCCTGCGCTGACCAGTGAAACGCTGCTCCGCTATGTCATGAGAAGCTAAAAACATGGACGCTAGCACCCAAGCTTCATGTTCTTTGATGTCCTAGCCCTTTGCTGATAGGGCGACTGAACAGGAATCTTTGGACAGACTTAACCTCCCCCTGTGGTGAATTAGCTTGAGCTCTGGTCCGTGGGGGAGAGAGGTCCTCCTTCCACTGCCCGCCCCCCCGCCATCTCAGTGTTCTCTTATAGCCTTCCTTTGTAGGAGGAGGGTGCCTTTCTGATTTCCTCTCTTCCCTTTAGATGCTCCAACAGTACGACTAGTGGAACCAAGCTGTCCCCCAGTGCATGGCTTCCCTTATAGAGATGGTCGTCATGGGTTTTCATGTACACTTTATTTCTTTCTCCCCCCCCCCAGTTAGAGGCCATTTTATAGGTCAGGTCTTGCAAAACAAATTGAATTTTAACAAATTCACATCATTTGTTTTCTACAAAAGCACAGCTTTTGGTCATCTTTTTTTTTTACCTCGGCTCACACACCTGCTGAAAGATTTCCCTCCACCTCCTCTAGAATACCTCTATGTTTGGATGGCTTTTGTGACTCCCTTCTGCTCCTTCCAGCTTTGACCCAAACAGAACTAACCAGGGTAAATTATCATGACAGACAGGCTTCCATCACCTACAACCTGCTTGGTGTTTCTGTGAAGTACATCTTCTGGGTGTACACATACTATGAAGGAATAATGGTCAAGTACTTGATATGTACCTTGACGTTCCTCTTATGTTAGGAAGTGCTACTGTATAAAATGTAATGTGGTAACTACATTGTAATCCGTATATAGGATGTTTAAGAGTAGACCTTTAAAACCCCTCACATTTGCACCGCAGGTGACCATAGCTGAGGGAATCTTTTCAGTTTTTTTCTTTCGTTATTTCTTCGTAGTTGATTTACAATCTCTGTTTTATCAGGTGGTAGGTCCACGTTAAAACCGTTTATTTTAGTAGAGTTGTATGAAAAAATGATGGTTTGCTATAGCCTTAACCCTCCCACCTAAACCTTCATACTACCACAAAGCCTGTAGCTCACTTTTGCTTAAAGCCGAAATCCAGGATTTCCCCAATATCTCTGGTCTTCCCCCATAGCAAGAAATACTTTTTCAGATTCTCTCTACAAACAAGGTATATCGGCCATTGGCACTCATGTGCCGTCAACTCGGCAGAAAACTGTTCCCATCCTTGTAAAAATGGCATCCTCGGACCAGGTAATTTTACTTTAAATGTTTGTATGTTTTGTCATGAAATTAGGCAATAACATCGGTTATGGTGTTGTAAATATTGTGACTTCACAGTAAAAGTAGCCTAATGTGCGTGCTGCTATTGCCACTTCTTGTGTTCAGCTATAAGTTCCTTGCTTTTGTCTTATCCGGTCAAAGATTTCAATATCGGTATACAGTATATACTATATGGAGTATCTCCAACCATGGTAAAGATGCCAATTGGCAATATGTAACCTTTTCCATGGTCCAAATGGATTAAATAGCTATTTATTAATGGAGACAAATCCCAGATTGGAGCATTGACGCCATCAAACAACAATACTTTAACTATTCCTGAACATTTTTTTAATGCTGAAATGCAGTTTGTCAATACTTGATATTGCAGTTTGAGTAGCATTTAGAAAGGCTGTTTCAATGAGTGCTATCTCTTTCCTTATTTGTTTGTTCTTAACACGAACTGCACTAATTTGTAGCTTGCATATAGAGGCGTTTAGTTGAATAATGATGCCTAATTATGCCTCTTCACTTATTTAGCCATTCTGAAGCCTATCAGACTCTGTAAGCATCTCCACTTGTTTGGGCCACAGACTTTGACTTAAAATATATCATGCAAATGTTAAATTCAGTTTTATTAGTTGGAGGTCATACATTAATATGTGAAGTAGCGATATTTTAAAGAAAAATAATCTTGTTATTTGCAATTTTGAATCAAGAGCATTTTTTTGTAAGCTGGTTATCTCACAAGCCGAAGCCTGCGATAAGAGGCCACCCACAGACAGACTGAATAGGACTAGTAGTGAGTGGTGACAGGTATTAAGTGCCCCTTAACGTTTTTCTATTAGCCTTTGGGATTTCATTGACAAGTAAGTGTCCACTCATTGGCAATCACAATTCAATAGTTTGCTGATTTAGATGCAAAGGCATCCCTTTTATTTTGTCATACGTTCAGAGTCATTCCGTTTTCCAATTCTCTCTTGTTTGTACTTCTGTTTACAGAACAGTAGTTCTGACTGAGGAAAAGGACATGCGTGTCCATGAAGCTACGTTTGTTGTTTTCCCATGGGTTGGAATTAGTTTGTATAGCTGTAGCGGGCTAGCTCAAACCTTGAGTGACTGCTTTGTATCACAGGTTAGTTTGTGTTGAGAGTCCCAGCCACAATTTGCTTTTCCATGGAAGTTATCATCATGCTACAACTATCCTTTTGTTGCTTTGTGTAACACAGCCTGATCAACCAATCAGTCATGTTGTAGGTTTTGTTTGTCTTTTTTGTTTTTAAGGTTTCATGTTTGATTCCTCTTCTCTTATCAGTTATGTTCTTAGCATTACTGATAATCTTCTTTTTTTTTTCTTTCTTTCTTTTTTTACTAGGTAGGATTTCCTCTTTCTTGTTAACTTAAATGGTTATTTTCCTGAGGTCAAGTTTACTGGATTAAGACTGTTGTCTAATAGAACAAGCTCATACAAAAATGAATGCATCTATGCTTAACTGTTAAGCAAATAGGCACTGAGATAAAATGCACCGCTTCTAGTTAAGCATTGTCACTTCACCTTTAAAGGTGTGTGTTTGATTGTGACTGCATCGTGATATCAGAGTTATGTGTTGGGTGGGTTATTCCTGACTCAAAACAGACAGAAGCAAAACGAGTAAAACAAAAGGGTCAGAGACACCCTTTTCCTCTTGAATAGTTGTATTTAGCCTAAGCCAAGGCATTGTTACATGGTTTAAAAATATATTCTGCTAATTTAGTATTGCACAACATGCATTGATGCAGTAATTAAGTGAATTGGACCTTAAATGCTAACAAATTTATCTACAAACCAGTGTTTCCCAATAATTTAAGGAAACACATTATGCTTTAAGATAATCCTAATAGTTCATATATTTTTCAAATATGAGACTAAGTTACATTAAGGATAACTTCATCCAAGCAGTAAACTGTATTGTTCTTCCACTGTTGGACACCGATGTGATTCTTTGCAGAGACAAAGAAATTGTCTTCCCCAAAAAGATAAATATATTTGCTTATAGCAAGTGAGTTTATTGACAGTTGCCAAAGAAAAGGGAAAGTCATTGTCAAATGGAAATTCTGTTAAAAGAAAGCTAGCTTAACAGTTGCACTGCATTTTATAGGTGTACAAATCTTCAGGTAACATGTATAATATCAGCACAACTAATCCTATGTATCTACGTAGTGGGGTTCTCTTGGTCTTTAAAGGGAACCCAGAGTTTGAAGGGTTTGCAACAAAAGGGCACCTCTCAATGCCTCTTTTGATATACAGTATTTGCACCTTATGATCCAAACCAAAATGATCATGATCTTTAAAGAAAAAATATATAATTTTTACCCCATCAATGAAATTATGCATTTTAACAACTATATATCTATATATGAGATCTGTCAATAACAAACACATCTACAAAACAGCCATATTATACTGTAATTTCACACTCCCCTCACTTTTTCTATCTAAAAAATGCCTCTATAAAGTTGAAATTCCTATATTAGTTACCTAAATGACTATAAATAATTCCCTTTTGTGCTAGTACTGTCTGTTGAATGTAATCATTTTGTACCTGTATTTTTCTAATTCCAATTCAGTCTTGATTGTACTGTATGTATGTGATGGTATACTGTTCCCAGGTGCATAGTTCGCTACTACCAACAGTTTTCGTAACAAGATGGCTGCTGTGTTGCGAACTCATTGGAATTGTGTGGTGTTTTAAGTCCAAAGGACTTAATTTGTGAGCAAACAGAGTGATGGTTGAGAGATTCTTGTATTTTTAATGATGGGACAATAACTCTTCCCCAGATTTTTTCTTTTTTCTTTTCTTTGCAGTAAAATTAAGACACTGTTCAGGACAGTAAAACCAGGGACACTCCTGCAAGGAAATAGAATTGAATGCTTGGTTTTCAACTTATTTATTACAATCCATTTTTTTATAGTTGTAGGCGAATAAAATTAAATATAAAACTGAATATGCATCCATTCATACATACACCTGCATTACATTATCTAATATCTACACTTTATTGGAATGTAGATTGTGGCTTCATGTTTTTGTGACGAGGTTATGCTTAGATCTTTAAGTCAATTTCCTCTGATAGTTTGTACAACATGTGCTCACTCTAAATGATGTTAATATTTAGTGTCATGACATGTTTTCTGATTGTTAAAGCCCACGTGTTAATTGCAGCCTTGCCTTACTGGAGCCCCTGCTTTGAGAGGGATCCCTTAGCCATCTCCCTCTGCCACCCACCTCACCCCAGAAGTCCTATGTCATAACACTGTTTGCTGAGGCAACTATTATTCCTTTTACACTTTCTGCTGACGCAACTATTACTCCTTGAACACCTATTAAAATAACCTAATTATATTACATCTGTGGAACTCTGAAGTCTTTATTATAAACTCTTGGCTATGTTGGTTGCTTAATGTAAATTGCTCTGGATTAAGAGTGTCTGCAAAATTATGCCTAAATTGTCTATCTGCACTTAATTTACAGGTGGGACTGCCATGGAATTTTCTATGACCCCAAGGCCTTACCAATAGAGCCACCATTAGGCCAAAATGTCCACTTGCACTGTGCACACAATCTCAAAAGTAAATGGGGGGATTACCATGAAATCTGCCGAGCACATTCATGCCCCCTGGAGGATGAACCCTGACCAAATGAGTGACCCCATTGTCTTTCCTTCAGCGTCACACTCTCCTTTGAATGGCAGGGTTCTTGGTTTGATACTGGGCACTGCCAAGTGCCAACTTGTTGTTGTTGTTATGAGACTTGGATAAAGGTGAAAACATGTACTGGGATCTGACCGGTTTGGAGCTCCATTTTAGCAATTCAACTCCCAGGGATCTAGTAATTGTGAATGGGGTAAGGATAGATGCCCTCATTGCTCAGCTGATGCCAACATTAAAGGGCCACTTCACCCCTTTTGCAACCAGATCTTATTTTAATGATGTTTAGGACACAAGACGTGACGCCATCTTCATGATCAATGAAAATGTGGTCTCACTCCCTTCCTGGAGTACAAGTCCCACCTCCTTGCACCCTCTCCACAAGGAGGGGCAGTGCACCAAAGCATTATGGTCATTGTAGGAATTCAGCTATCCAGTAAAACACACAGACTATTGTTCTGGCCATAGGGTGCAAATTTCAAATTGTGATACGGTCATCTACTACAAATACTATTAACATTGAGTGACTGCAGTTTCTTCCAGCTGTGAAATGTCCCTTTAAAGTTAAAGCCACTCGTCTCCAACCTACTTCCTCCTTATCTCATAATCTAATCCCACAGCCTTTCCCCCAGCAACATTTCTGGTTGGGTGCAATAGCGCAGTTTAGTATGATGTCTCAGGATGAAATCAATCGAGGCTGAAACAGGATGCACACGCAGATTAGACACACCAACGAACCGACATGCAGAAACAGCCAGTTGGACCGATAGTAGGCCTATGTCTAAACTAAAGCCTGTACCCCCATCTGTGCGGGCATAAGTGTGAGCAGTAAAGGACGTTCAAGACTGTAGAGTAGGGTAGTGTAGTATCACTATGTATTGTATAAACTATACTGTGCAGTACATTCAGCATTATATCTGTGCATCATACTAAACTCCTGGAAAATGTATAATAATAATTAATAAAAAGAAATGAAGAAGAAAAAAATACACGTGTGTTTAAAATATATTAATGCTTTAAAGTAATGTACATGATGTGAACATGCACAGCAAATCATTATCAGACTTTTAGTGTTTTAAGTGTTTATACCTGGGAGTCATATTTTGACCGCAGTAACTGCCTGTCATAATTTCACCCCCCCCCCCTCTCTATCTAATTATTGGACAGTATTGGCATGTTTTTTAGGATGTAATTTTGTATTTATCTTTAGGGCCTCCCTCCCTATCTAATTATTAGACTGTATGGATGTTGATTTTAATTTTGTATTCATCTTTAGGGCCCCAAATCATACCCTAGAAAGCACTAGTGTCTATTTCAAACACGTGTTTTTTACCTGGGAGTCATCATTTTGACGGCAGTAACTGCCTGTCATAATTTCACCCCCCTCCCTATCAAAGTATTGGACATTATTAGCATGTTTATATTACTTTTGTATTCATCTTTAGGGCCCCAAATCACACCTTAGAAAGCACAAAGTGATGTTTTGACTGGGGAGTCATATTATTGTGACTGCAGGTTGCATTTACTATGGAATCGTGCATTTCCCGTCAGTCAGTCACCTGTGACATCTTCAGGGTTGGAGATCCCTAACTGTGCCCTCATGTGTGCCCTCATCAAACCCTGTACACTCAAGACACTCCATATATGGCCAGTACAGAATGTTGACCCCCGTTCGTTTGTGTTTCCATTGTGGTCCTGTGACAATTAATGATTGAGAACCACTGGTTCTACATTTCGGACACAATAACTTATTTGTGTATTTATTTGTTTTGCGGGATAAACAATTACCTCAAGAACATTATACAATTAGTGTAATATCACTTATTTGCAGATATCTCTTTTGGTTGACCTGTTGAAACATTTTTAAACCCATGCAGGCTTTTTTTCTGTTACTGCACTTTAGTTGTGGAGTGGGTAGAAAAACACAATACATTTCAACCGTTTAACTCTTTCCAATAGCTAGATAGATTATTTATATGCTCCTGAGTCATGTTTAAATTACTCCTAAACATTTTGCCAAACATCACACTCTCCTATCCTCCTGGTGGAGACCTGTGCCCAGAAGGGCACTTTTTCTAGTTAATTTCTGCATCTCTGATCTCTTATAGGGCCCATTTAACCATAATGCATTTGGATGGCAAAAATGGCAGATCTGCAAGTTCAGTGTCTTGAATGAGATGTGCTGTGAGTTTGCATATCTGCTATTTTCCAGCATAGGACCGTTGCACACAATGCACAGTGAAGTATAAACAAGGCTTTAGGATTTATAAGTCGTTTTTAGAATCCTCCTCTAGAGTCTAGAATGATCTATTATGTCTTTACTAGCCTACATGCAGAGGTAATATAAAATAGGTTATCTGGCGCCAACTGCTGGCGGAACTGAAAAGAAGAAAAAAAAAACATGCATGCGCGGGGGAGTTGGATTCTGACGGGATGGGAGTCAAACATGATATAACACCTGTCCTGGCATAAGTGTGACTGTGTGAGAGAGAGGATTTTCTTTTTAAAATAACACATTCAATTAAGCTCTCTCAAATGCATGCATTGGACTGCACATCTGACTAGGGAGGTCCGAGGGAGTCTGGGAGCACTAGAGTGCATTATTTCGATGGTCATTGCCCTGATGTGAAAGAAAATAGCTAGTCCAGAAGAAGAAAGAAATGTTCTTATATTTATGGACAATCAACATCTGTTGGAATTGTTTTCATTTTTATGTGGTGTCATAATTCAACATAATGTTTACATGGCATGGCACACTAGCTGACTGACTATCAGGAGAATATAAACATGGGGTACCATTCATATCATTGGCTAATGCTATTCGCCTGTCAGTTTTCTGGACCTGCTGTCACATGATCTTTGTTAGTGTCACATGATGACATGGTCTCGGGGCAAGCTAACTCTAGCTTCTGAAGCTTCAGTGACAGTGCTACTGCTAACACAAAATGGCTGCATTCTTACAGTGGAGAAGATTCGTGTTTTTTGATAAAGAAACGGTGAAGGATCCAGGAGATAATGGGAAAAACTTCGCTCTTCCAGGTGGAATATCGGCTTGTGACTCCGGTCGTGGCCACATTGTTCTTGGGGATATCCTTCACATGACAACAACAACAAGCATACAGACAGTACATATCGGTGGCTGAGTGTGCTGAGCTTGAATGAAAGCAGAATATTATATGGCGCACCCAGCGTACTCAATGATTGCAAACTGCAAAGTGTACCTAACAAGCTAAGATAAATCGAGATTGTTAGATCTGCTTCGAAAATGACTGAAAGAATGAGAAGTTGTAGCTATAGGACGGTATTCTAATTCTAATGTGATGCATGCTTGACAAAGGTTTCCAACATGACACTAGTAGGTCTGGAAAAAAACATGTTACAGTAGCTTTGTTGTAGTATAGGCAATCTAGGAAATATATAATATGAAATATGTTAGTATTAAGTAATAACATATCAAAAGTCCTAAGAAATCCAAGTAGGGGGGAACAGTGATTTAAACCGGTTTTCTTCTTGTCTAATTTTCACACAAAAGGTTCACTGTCCACAATCAAACAAACTGTGTTGGATGCAGTACAGTGCTTCTGCAAAAAAACGTAACCCTTCACTGCCATTTCTGTATATTATGCATGTTTATGCACTGTTTCATTTCATTATGTGAAGCACTTTATGCTGAAAGTGAAATTTATAATAATTATAATAATTTATATTATTCTTTTCAAACTGCTTTTATTGGAAGATTTTTCAATGACAAAAATCTCAGGGCAAGCAAATAATGAAGACTAACTATGCTGCAACCCTAGCCCTGAAACATGACTGTCATAATCATGACGCAACTAAAGCCAGTTTCATTATTGGACTGTATTGGCAGTGCGGTCAGCGTGCCTATATCGAACACACCGAGTGCCACACTTCTCCCGACCGATAGGGGCGCGTAGTTGAAAGCCAATGACAAACAAAAAAAAACGCTCGGATAAAAATGCCATTTATTAAATGCGGAATGCAGCAGTGCTAATTGCTGTCCCAGTAAATTTCTAACACCCGTGGCCCACGTGGTGAGTACTTTATAATATAATGTTTATGTACCTGTTTACAATTAAATGTAGTGATCGCGTAAAACAGGCGGAAGTTAAGCCATGACACTTGTGAAGTACGAGCGTGATGTGAACCATGGCTACTGCAACCCATGCCCCTCCCAGACAAAAGGAAACAAGAATTGATGACTAAAAGTGTGTGGTTGCCTAGAGACGAGACAGCCAATCAGGACGATAGGTTGTCAGTACAGCCAATGAGAAACCTAGGTCTCAACTACAGCAAGCGGGCATGAAAGCACCGCAGAGAGAACATTGACCAGCTGTGCTTACACAGCTGGTAATAAAAATAAAACCCTTGAGTTGGTACCTTAGTTATGTCACCAAGAATGGTGATCCCTTATTGGCCGGTGGAGTACACCAACATACACACCCAGCCGATCACAGTACTTGCACGCTCTGCTTGCGCAAGTAAATATGATTGAAATATCTTGTCTGTGAACTGCTTCTCCATAATGTACTATTGAGTGTTTATTGCACCAAAGGGAGAAAACATTTGACATTTGTAACATCCAAACAATAACAATTGTATGCACATTCATAAATATCTTGCTTTCATCCTGATACCAACAATTTACAGAGTTCACCTTAACCCTCTTTTAATACATATGGAAGGTCAGATCTGGCTCATGACACGCTCTCTACAGTTGTCATCCTTCCAGGCCTACAAGTTGCGGGTAACACACATCTATCAGCTGAAGCAGCACAGCATCCTCGTGTCAGTGGGACAAGATGAACATGGAATAAACCCACTAGTAAGTGTCACACTCGCACTCATTACCTACACAGCTGAAATTAACTCCAAAGATGGCGGAAAAAGCAGATCAGTCACGTTGTACGCTTGTATAACGTGACCTTTTCTGCCTTTTATTTGATGGTGTATAGTTGGTTGACAGGAAATGGGGCAAGAGATGGGGAGTGACATGCAGCAAAGGTCGTTGGGATCGGGAGTCAAACCCACGACACGCTGTATTAGCAGCCTAGGTGCCCGAACCACTAGGCCGGCCCGGCGGCCCGGGCTGGCCTTCTGTTTTTGTGTCGCATGACATGAATTAATCTGATGACATCTCACAGGTCAAAGTATGGAACCTTGACAAGCGAGATAGTGGAAGTCCTCTGTGCACCAGGATATTCCCTGCAATACCTGGCAACAAACCCACTGAGGTGTCGTGCCTCAGCGTACACGAGAACCTTAACTTCATGGCCATTGGTGAGCTCCGAATATGTCTTCTTCAACCTTATTGATTAGCTCTATTGTGATTCTCCCAGTTTGGTATGCATAAGAGAGTGTACAAATGGATCTAAATGGACCCATGTCCACTTGGTTTCATTTGTACACTCTCTGAGTTACAGACCTGTACGGGTCCATTTGGTGCCGTATCAGTTATTAAGCTGCCCCCCCCCCGGAACGACCCACTTTGAGAATCACTGCTCTATTGAACCGGCTGCCACAAAATGTTTAACCTAGTTTGTGGATAGATACTGATGACTTTTGTTATTTCTTGGCAGGCTTCACGGATGGCAGTGTGGTGTTGACCAAGGGTGACATCACCAGAGATAGGCACAGTAAAACCCTGACCCTGCATGAAGGCACTTCCCCAGTTACTGGCCTTTCCTTCCGCCAAATGGGCAAGGTCACGCACCTGTTTGTTGCCACTCTGGAGAAAGTCCATGTAAGTCATAATAATTACTCTTTGTGCTGGTTCTTTTATATGACTATTTCTGGATATTTTCCTTTGTGTGGTGAAATGAATTGACTGTTTCCAATACCAAATGTATGAAATAAATGAATTAGTATCACATACCTACATATTATTACCTCCTAGCCTTTATTTGCCCTGGGTGAGGGCAAGATACATTATAGAAGGTAAGAAAGCCGTTGATGTCATGACACGCCATGACACTTTCATGGACGGAAAACCTCGCACCGGAAGTTCCATGACATACATTGCAGTAAATGGAGCCGGTTGGACCAGCTCATGAACAAACATTATTTCGGAACAATTGAGATCTTTGTCATATAATCGGTTCAGGGAAATAAAAGAAGACATATCAGGTTGTTTTCTAATCACTTGCTTTTCGATGTGAAGTACATCATTTTATTTGAGCGGCAGGTATCGTTTCTGTCTCCGAGGTATCAGAAGATTTGGCTGGCAGACAGGAAACGACGGACAGTCTCGCGATACTTGGCACATTCAGAAACATAGTTTTTGCTCTTTAGATACCTCTATAAAATTACAGTGTACACATCGAAAAGCAACACAGCAGACAATAATGTGTTCTTTTCCAGAAGCGATTACTTTACAAAGGTCTCAGTCATTCAGAAATAGCGACGAATCGTCCGTTTGGAATTGCATGATGGCGAAAATGACGTCGGTGTCTTTACCGACGTCATCTTTTTGAATGTTTTTCATATACTTTGGTGAGGGACGGTAGTCAAGCTTGTGCTGATTGGTCAGCTGCAGCTGACGAAATAGCACAGCTGAACCACAAGCTGAACTGTCATTGTGCTCAACCTGCTTAAAAATAATAATTATTATTAAAAATGGAAATATATTGTGTATCCATTTCATACGTTCAGTAATTAATCAAATGTGAACAGCCTATTATACACCTAGATTTTAAGTAGGGGAACATCACTGGTGTCAATATTACTAATACAGATTTAACGATGGGTGTCTATCTTGAGATTTCTTCAACTGCCTGTCACCCCTTGACTTAAGTTCCCCAATCCCCATCATTCTCTACTCCTGGGCAGTGCTACACCCTGTCCATCAAGGAGTACCCCAGGTTTGACCTGGACGACACACATGGCTGTGCGCTACGTTGCTCCTCCATCACTGACCCCTCCCAGGACTCTCAGTTCATTGTGGCCGGTGATGAATGTGTGTATCTGTACCAGCCTGATGAACGAGGGCCCTGCTTTGCTTTTGATGGACACAAGCTGTTGGCCCATTGGCACCGAGGCTATTTGCTCTTACTCATTCGGGACACAAAGTTACCAAACAAGTAAGGAGAATCTTAACCACTTATTTCATTTAGTCTTTTCAGAAATAGCCGATCTACAAGCTCACAGTGCGTGGCACTGCAACACGCTGTGAGAGCTGCCATTTCAAAACAACATTACGAAGATTTGTGATGCATTGTGACACATTGTGAAGATCTTTGAAAAATGTTGGAAACATTTAGACAATTTCTGCCTATAATGTCATGCTCTAAATAAAAATGGTTAAATAATAGTACTCTTCTGATATTTTATATAGTAGTAATATACTGATTTTATATCGCACTTTATAAATTACAAAGTGTTTTACATAAAACTGAAGATAATCCGTTTTGATTTGAAGATGTGACGCTAATGGCTCTGTTTCTATATCCAGGTCTGGATTTGCCAGCAGGGAGTCCTCACCATCAGAAAAACAACAACTAACCATCTATGATCTGGACAACAAGTTCATCGCCTACAGTGCCTCCTTTGACGACATCGTGGATGTGTTGGCAGAGTGGGGCTCCTTCTACATTCTGACGAGAGACGGCAAGATGTTTGTTCTCCAGGAAAAGGACACTCAGACCAAGCTAGAGGTGAGTCCCAAAGGTTGGCTAGTGCTACCTGTATTAGTCCAATAATTAAATGGCAGAGGTTGGACAAAATTGGATTATTTTGTTTCTCACCTAATTCTGACAGGACAAACATAGTTGATTCAGACAATATAGAGCTTCACCGAAACTCAAGTTTCGGTGAAGCTCTTTTTATTTTTTAAATAAAAATGTTAACTTCCTGTTTATTTTACAATTTAAAGATCCGGATCCACGGATCCAGTCCGGGTTTTCTGTCTAATAAAAATGGACCAATCAACAGGAAAAATTATGCCTAAACCGTCCTAACCCCACAAGAATTATACCTAAACTGAACTCAACCCATTTTTGTGTCTTCCTGGGACCTGAAAATAACATTCTTGGAAACGTTTTGAAATATTTTTTCTCTCTTTTTGTAAAGAAGAAAACAATGGTCGACTTGTGACCCTTTGTTTAGGATACACTGCTCTAAGGGAATGTCTATGAGGATAGTGTTTCCTGACATTGAGCTGTTTTATTTTGTCCTTCTAGATGCTATTCAAAAAGAACCTGTTTGTAATGGCCATAAACCTGGCCAAGAGCCAACACTTGGATAGTGATGGTCTGTCAGAAATCTTCAGACAGTATGGCGATCACCTATACCTAAAGGGAGACCACGACGGAGCTATTCAACAGTACATTCGGTAAGATTTCTCCTGAAGAAAAAATAGCCTACTCTTATTTTCATATAGCTGTTGCTAACCAATTTGCTGAACCAGAAGTGGTTTGCTTGGTGTGCTGTACTCTTGCAATATCAGAGGGCTAGTGGTGATATTTGTTTATCTTATCATGTATAATAGTTTATTGAAGGATCAAATGCAGGGGCCACGGTGGCACAGTTGGTAGTGCTGTCGCCTCACAGCTAGAAGGTCCTGGGTTCGATTCCCGCTCGGGACGCTGTGGGTGCTGGCGGCGTGTTTCCTCCTCCGCGTCATCAGTGCCCATACCCGAAGGCGGGGTTGGCGAAAGGGCCTTTCTGTGTGGAGTTTGCATGTTCTCCCCGTGTCCCCTAGGGTAGGTACCCTCACAAAAAACATGCAGTAATCCTGGTCACTAAACTGCCTCCCCCTGGCCAGCGCCTGATGGAGGGGAAAGGAACTGGTTGGAATAACGTGTTCCTTCCACGTGCTACGTCCAACCAGGGAAACTCCCCCCTGTCAGGTGTAGGAGCAACTTGGACACTCAGGCATGAAGGAAGCATGAGTTCAAGTCCGTTGCTCTCCACTTGTCCCCCATATATGGGGGACTAGGTTGGTGGAGGGTGTGTAGAGCCCAGGATCACATTAGATGATTGACACAGGGGCGAAAAATGGGTTACAAAATTGTGGGATAAAAAATATATTAAAAAAAAAAAAAGGATCAAATGCATCAAAGTCACATTAAAGATAATCAGCTGTATTGCAGTCACCTTAAATAAAGATATGCTTTAAGTCAACAACAAGATGAATTGTGGAATAGGAGAAAGCCACAAATTGCAGAAAATGCATATGTTGTAATTAACACTCGTCTTTTATAACCATAAGTAAGCTATGACAAATAAGCAACAAGACAGCCTGGGAAAGAAAACACATTGTTATGGTACCAAAATAGCTGTTGCATTTGAGACCATCATTCCCCAGCCTTTTAACAACTGTTGGAGACTAGAACACATTAATTGACTCCACAACTTGCTGTTAACGGTTCAAACCTATATACTGTACTTTGTTGACCAGGGCCCCCCATGGGTACTTAATCCTCACTTATTTCCCTCTACACAAAATCTCTTTGACAAATGATATACATCAGTTGGCAAATCAATCTGTTTGATGGTTGCATTCCTTATCCTCATCATATAGAACACTTTAATTACAGATGTGACTTTTTTTTGCGTCATAACGTGACGCTTTGTGAACTTGTAGATTTGCTATGTTCGACAAACATTTGCCTATTTTAACCCATTTTGACCTGAGATCAAAAATCTTCTACATCCTGACAGTTTTCTGTTTCTATGTCAGTCGTTCTTCGATTTCTCAAAAATAGTAGACCTACAAGCTCGTAGCAAGCTTGTAGATCTGCTATTTTTCAATAGCTAAAGCATAACATAATGCTAACACCAAAATGGGGTTCCCGCCCAAAATGGGAAATGATCGCTAGTGTTCGTTCAAGTGGTTAAGCCGCCGTTGTCACATTTTATTGCAGCACCATTGGAAAGCTGGAGCCCTCCTACGTGATCCGGAAGTTCCTGGACGCTCAAAGGATCCACAACCTGACTGCCTACCTGCAGGCTTTGCACCGGCAGTCCCTGGCCAACGCAGACCACACCACCCTGCTGCTCAACTGCTACACCAAGCTGAAGGACAGCTCCAAGCTGGAGGAGTTCATCAAGGTGAGGGTGACTGCTGCGAGTGAGCGTTTACTGTTGGTCAAACGATACTGTGCCTAATCTCATGCTGATTCCAGTGGATATAAATAAGTTTTACTTTGAGTAATTATTCACATGAACCCTAGCACCCCTATTTACAAACTGTTGTTTTTTATAAAATAATGTTGTAAAGCCAATCCCACTCTCAGATTCCACAGCAACCAGAAGTACTGAATTACTGGATGGTGATTTGTCCAAACAGCTTTGTGGGTACAGTACAGTACAGTACAGTACAGTACAGTACAGTACAGTACAGTACAGTACAGTACAGTACAGTACAGTACAGTACAGTACAGTACAGTACAGTACCACTCACTTCAGATGGGTCTGATTTTTGTTAAATTAAGAAAAAAGACAACTGGTTACCAATGTGCTATTTCTCTTAAAGGTGCTATTTCTCTTATTATTAAGCAGGCAAATCATGACAAAATAAAAGTGTTCTTTGTGCCTGAACACAATACCTCTCATTTGCTGTGAATTTTTGGAGGGGAATATTTGTAAAACATTTTATTTCCATACTCAGTATCATACCCCAGTATTGGATGGTTGGGAAGGGATCCGATTTGTATAAGCTTGCCTTGGTTTGACTGTACTAAACAGGCATAGAGCCCCGCTCTCCGCTGGCCATTGCGTGGCCCACGTCACACTCATGGGACCGGACCGGTCTTTAAAAAAATGATTAGTGGACCTTCAGCATTTCTAGTTGAGGACCCCCTAAATCAGTAGTTTCTAACTTTTTCTAGTCATTTGTAGATTCGGGCCTCTGGTCTTAATGGTTTAAGTTAAGTGGTTAATGGCATGTTATAGAACATGGATTTTGGCTGGTTCCTGCTGTCGTTTGGATGGGCAAGTGGACAAAATTGTAAAATAGAAAAATGTAAGTTACAGGTAATTAGTTTATGATGAGGGTGAGTGCTTGGTTCATTTTACAGTGTTCACTCATTGGTCACTTTCCCTTCTGTTTTCAACAGAGCAGTGAGTCTGAGGTCCACTTTGATGTGGAGATCGCCATCAAGGTTCTGCGGCAGGCTGGGTACCACAGCCATGCCGTTTTCCTGGCTGAGAAACACATGCACCACGAGTGGTACCTGAAGATCCAACTTGAAGACCTGAAGGTGAAAAACATAGCTTTCTGTATTAATATTAGCTGTTGGGGCAACAGTAAGAAGTGCTCTATACGAGTTAATCTACCTATCTATCTTGTTAGATAGATACCTATCTACAGTATCTTGTTAGATAGATAGGTAGATGAACTAGCTGCTTTTAAAGACGTGTTGTTTCTTTTGCACGTTCATGGCCTCTGTGATGATTGGATATTGATCCACTGCCTGTAAAAGTGTGTATTGGTTGTACAACTTCCATTTATTTTCTAATGGGTAAGAGTGGCATGCATGGCACTATAATGTATATTTACTTACAGTAACTATTTCACCTGAACAATATTCAATGTCGAAAATGTGAAAAGTTGTGTGTGTTAGTATTGGTAGTAGTACTGTAATTCAATTCCAATTAGGTTAATTTCAGCCTAGTTAGAATTGTATTATCCAAGACGAGGTGTGACTGAACAGATGGTGTGGTTAACCCATTTTGGGAGGGAACCCCATTTGGTGTTAGCTATTGAAAAATAGCAGATCTACAAGCTACACGAGCGGCGCGCTACGAGCTTGTAGGTCTGCTATTTTTGAAAAATCGAAGAGCGACTGACATAGAAACATAGCTTTTTCAGAAAACTGTCGGGATGTACAGTAGAAGACATTTTTAGAATCTGATCTCAGGTCTGTCTGCCTCTCCGTGTGACAGAACTACCAAGAGGCGCTCCGCTACATCGGACGGCTGCCCTTTGAGCAGGCCGAGAGCAACATGAAGCGCTACGGCAAGACCCTGATGCACCACGTCCCCGACGGCACCACGCTGCTGCTGAAGGGCCTGTGCACTGATTACCAGCCCAACGCAGACGCCACGGACAGAGACAGCTTGGACAAGGGTCCTACAAATAAGGTCAGCCTGTCTGACATGCAGCAGTGCGTCATGTTAAACCGTTAACCAAGTTCTTTTTTTTTATTTTTATGTGTCATACTCGATCATAGGACCACAATGGAAACAAGCCCTCAGGGCTTTTTGTGGTAAGTAAGTAACTGTGTTTTCCTTTTAGCATTGGTGATTAACTGTACCTTTTTTCTAACCGTTTAAAAGATGCATACTGGACATACGTTTTCAACTAAATTCTGTTCGTTTTTCTTAAGCGTTTCTTTAACTTTGAAGAAAAACAAACAGCTAACATGAAGTGGTGCTGGGTCCAGTTTTAGTTACAGTTTTTTCTTCCATTGTCTTTAGATTGTAGTGTAGTTTTCATTCATTTCACCTGTTATATTTTGTCCTCAAATTTTTACGCCCAAATGAGGGCGAGAGCTTGGACCTCATTTCTCCATGGCCCTGTGGTTTTCTCCATTATGCTGCTATTCCTTCTTCTATAAATGCTAACAAACAAATATAACAATCTGCAAATAAACAGTGCTGGTAGGACAGGGGGTAGGACTGACTAATCCTACCCCCAACGTCCTGTTGGGTACAGGACATGTGGGTTAAGTCCCATACATCAAATGTTTACATGCGCTTCTCAACAAAAAAACATTTAGCTTGAGCACTTGTTTTGGTTCATTCAATATCCAGCCTATGTGCAAGGTTTTACAACATGCCTTTCGAAATCACTTAGAAACGAATTAAGGCAGGCATGCCTTGTGTCGTGAGGCGTGCTTTAGTCCCAGAGCGGGTGCCCACCCTGAGCAACCGGGTTTTTTTTTGATTGATTTAAATATTTATTAACAGTTTGTAGAATTACAGTACATTTCAAGCACAAACTCAATACAGAGACTGTTAACTGTGAGTGGACGACCCAATTAAGCATTACACTTGTTTACAACAGGGTCCACATTGTTCAATTCATCAAAACATTTAGAGACATACAAATAGACACTTCTATGTAGTTAAAGAACAGAACAGGAATTCATCATATAGGAAGCAAAAAGGGAAAAGATACATGTACAGTGAGGGGAAAGGGGTGGGGGGGTGGGGGGGATTCAGATTTTACAGAGGCCAGTTTTGAATTGCAGCCATCCGTAGGTGCCCTTTGAGAGCGGTTTTGAAGGAGTCAAGGGATTCACATGTCTTAATGACTGTTGGTAGGGCGTTCCACATTTTGGTGGCATAGGAGCGAAAATAATTTAGTCCCTTGTTTGTGCCGAATCTGGGTTGTACATGGTTTGTTGCACTCCCTCTGGTGTTGTGGGTGTGGACTTCGTTTACATTTTTTTTTTTTTACTTTTTTTTTATCCCACAGTTTTTCTTATCACCCAGTGCCAATTATCTAATGTAATCCTGGGCGCTACACTTCCTCTGCCAACCTGGGGGGGCAGCGGATTTACCTCATGCCTCCTTCTATGCATGAGGAGTCCAAGCTGCTTCTTTTCACCTGACAGAGGGGAATTTCCCCGGCCGGACGTAGCGCGTGGAAGGGACACGTTATTCCGACCAGTTCCTTTCCCCTCCATCAGGCGCCCCGGCTGGCCAGGGGGAGGTGACTTCGTTTACATTAAGGAAGTATTTAGACGGGTACATGGGTATCTTAGTGGTGTATCGAATCTTGTGGACCAGACCCATTGCAAGATGGGTGCTGGTTTTCTTTGGGATTGGCATACATACACGCTATCAAAATATTCAGCAACAAGAACTCTGCGGAACTATGGAATGTTACTCCAGTACTGTAGAAATCCAGTTGATGAGGTTGAAAAGACCCTGTTGTAAGTTACAGCAAGTGATGGAATCTGTTTGACTACAAATATGTCTTACCTATCTACTTTAGTTTATCACCCCCTTTCGTATACTTGTCGTGATTTAGTTTTTTTGGTTTATGACGGTAATGCTGGTAACCATTGTTCAAATGCATAACTCGTGTCTAAATATCAATATATCTTCTGGTCCCAGGCCAATTCTGAAGAGTTCATCCCGATATTTGCCAATAACCCACGTGAGCTGAAGGCTTTCCTGGAGCACATGATCGAGGTAGAGCCCTTCTCTCCTCAGGGTGTCTACGACACACTGCTGGAGCTTCGTCTGCAGGACTGGGCACACGAACAGAACCCTGAGGTGAATGCAAAACACACGCTACTTTGTTGTCACTTGTTTTTGTTTTTCCTTGGTTTATAACACGGTTAAGTTTTACCTGACGTGAAAGATCATCTTGTATTTGTTTGTCTTGCAGAGAAAAAAGGTCCTCCAGGGGGCAGCACTGTCACTACTGAGGAGTGATAATACTGTCTTTGATAAGGCTCTTGTCCTTTGTCAGATGCATAACTTCAAAGAAGGGGTCCTCTACCTGTATGAGAAAGGAAAACTGTAAGTGTGCCTATTTGTCTTAGCTCAGACCAAACACCGGTAACACTGGTAATGTTTGGTTTACGGCATTACTTTGAATGTTGAATCTGTCAAAGTGTCAAACCCTAAAGCCCACACCAATGATTCGCCATGCAACTCCTTGCAACATGCAACTACTTGCAACCATTATCCCCAATGGCAGTTGCAATGGCAGTTGGTGAGGTTCACCTCAAAACTGTTATTGCTAGGAGTTGTGATTAGTCGCATTGGTGCGGTTTAGCCTTTAAACACTGCCATCATAATTTGAGTAAAATGATAACATCTCATCCATTTTAATCTGAACAGATATCAGCAGATTATGCACTACCATATGCAGAACGAGGAGTATGGCAAGGTGGTGGAGGCCTGCAAGCGCTATGGAGACCAGGAGGTGTGCCTGTGGGAGCAGGCGCTGGGTTACTTTGCCAGGAAAGAAGAAGACTGCAAGGCCTATATCAGTGAAGTCTTGCATCACATAGACCAAAACAACTTGATGCCCCCTCTACTTGGTGAGTTGAAACTGCTATATTCGCTCCACCGACTTCAAAATCGACACACACGTTCCACACCCCCACAGGGAGTGCAGTCCCCGGTGTTGAGTCGGTCAGACCCACGTTTGTACAGAACTACCACAAAAAAATCTGAGCATGCCTGACAAAGAACTCCATGTATGGGGATAAAAGGGACACAGACATAATAACTGGGTGGGGCATGCATTTCCAACTTCCATCGTTCCGCTATAGTGTTATAAATTAGTTAACGGATTTAAATTTTCATCCCACCCAACTTGTAGCTATGATTTCACAGTTGAATATAATGAAGTCAATTGGGTTTTTTAGGAAACGGATCTAAGCTATGAGCCACAATCTGTAGTGAAAATCATTTACAGAAGTCATTTACATTGTCAAAATATGCTTCAGACACATGGTACAGGTAAACTGTCCATTTTGACCATTGCATTTGGTAAACAACGATGTTGCTTAGTGTAGCTTGTGTATGTGTTTGCTGTCACAGTGGTGCAAACGCTGGCACACAACTCCACGGCCACGCTGTCCGTCATCAAGGACTACCTCATCAACAAGCTAGAGAGGGAGAGCACGCAGATCGAAGACGATGAGCGCAAGATCAGCCAGTACCGCGAGGAGACGGCCCACCTCCGCTCGGAGATCCTGGAGCTCCGGAGCAGGTTGGTTGTTTTCAGGGTCCTTTATAACGTTGTCTCGATATGAGCTTTTCAAGTGGGCCCTGATCCGGAAAAGGTTGGGAACCACTGCCCTAGCTCATGGTATTGTCGGATCACAGAAACAGCGTTTTGTTTTACGTTGTTTTACGGTCTTTCCCATGCAGCGCGAAGATTTTTCAGAAGACGAAGTGTAACATGTGCAACAGCCCTCTGGAGCTGCCCTCGGTTCATTTCCTGTGCAGTCACTCCTTCCATCAGCACTGCTTTGAGAGCTACGCTGAGAGCGAGGCAGAGTGTCCCACCTGCACGCCAGAGAACCGCAAGGTTATGGACATGCTGCGGGCCCAGGACCAGAAACGAGACCTGCATGACCATTTCACCAGACAGGTGACTCAGTTATCCTCAAACGTCAGGAAACGTAAACAACATAGTTACCCGTTCGCACTATAAATGTCTTTAAACACAGAGAGCGTGACGAATCAGCAATCTGAAAATGCACCATGGATATTTCATACAGGTTTTTTATATATTATTATAAAATGTTATTCACAGAGAAAAATCAACCTTGGTTCCAAAATATATATATATATGTAATATTTGTGATCTGTGCAGATGTACTCTAATCAATGTGAATTAATCAGAAATAAATGCTCCTCGTGTAAGTAAACCTGGATGTGTGAAGGGCCTTTGTACGTGAGCGCGGTCCTGTAAATTTGTTGCGCGCATGCTCGTTTCGTGCACACGCCTGCGACTCACCAGACCTGGACACTGTTTAGCTTTTTTTTCACATGCGTTGTTGCGCCCCTCTTGAGCAGACCTGGAGGAGACCTTCATCGCTTTCCGGTTGAAAGGCCCTTTAGGCATCCCTATTTTGGGGCGTGTATAGGTACAGTACAAACGATTAGGGCAACCAGACTATTGTAACACTTTCTTTATTATTATCTTTCCTCTAGAGTAACCTTTTTTTTAAAACACTACTCCCACAGTTTTGACTGTATGCACTTGAGCCATATGTCAAATCGGGAATCGTGTGCTTTCTCATTGCTAAGAGAAAAGTTGTATAGTTTAATTGATTCATTGATTCATTTAGAATTTTCTCCAAAACACACTTTTTGCTCCTCCTCTTACAGATTTGGTCAAAATCTCACAGAAATCGGTACACATGATCTCTGGACCTATCCAATTAAAACAGCACAGGCAGAATGTTGATAGTGCGTATCATTAGGCCGTAATCTGCCTATTTCACACAAAAGATCACGAACCAAACTCACATGTCGCGTGTGGTTTAATCAACCCATAGCCAAAAGCAATTCCATTTGGGCACTGCAAATGTGAAAAATGTAACCGTATGCTGCAGACAGCATTTTTTTGGGGGGATAAATCCCCTCTTACTTACACATGATCACAGGGGTGACGTGATATTGTAATTGGCTAGCACAATTTGTGGGAGGGGCCTATGTAAGCAACTGCGGCAACCACACTTTGCAATTTTTCTAAATTGAGACTTTTCTAGTTATTTTATTTATTGTAGAAATAGTGGAAAATAGCAGGTCTAAAAGTTCAGTGTTGTGATGACCAGACCTTCAGTGGTTAAGCTTGCCTTCCTTGTCTGTTTGCTGCAGCATATACATGTAGTAGGTAGCACTAGCAGATTAAAACGTCACAATGATTCATTTTTGATCTGTAATATGTCTCTTTTTTTTCAGCTGCGTTGCTCCAATGATGGTTTCTCGGTTGTGGCTGACTATTTTGGTAGAGGGGTGTTTAACAAACTGACTCTGGTCACCGACCCTCCTGGAAGCAAGAATGTGGGGAATCTAGAGGTAGATCTCCAGAGGGACCTTCTCATCCAGACCAAAAGGAACAGCTAAAACACTCACAACACACACAACAATGTCACAAACACACACACAGAAATAGAATCGTACCATGTCTCAGAGGCTGTTCTGACGACAAGCTTTGTTGCACAGGATTTCACTTTATTTTATTAGAGGATAAACATATGCCTGCCTGCTGCAGTAACTATGATGAAATGTGTTTGCATAGTTCCTGCTTGGGGACGCATAATGTATTTAAGATTGAAACATGTTTTACTGTGTCTATAAACTGCTATGAACAATGCCTTAAACTTTTTGGTTATGAGTGCTTGATTTCTTGTGCATTCTGTATTGTAAAGAAATACTGTAGTCGAACAAATTCAAATTGTCATTAGTGTCTGTTATGCTTGCAGAATAAAATTGTAAAGGACTGAGTCGAGACAACCCTTTCAATTGGTATATATTCTCTTTAGCCTTGTTTCCAGACTATGTATTTTATGGCTCCAACTCATGATTATTTTCTTAATCAATTACTCTTTATTATTTCTTCAATAATTGATTCATTTAAAGTAGACTTAAGTATTGTATGATAATTAGGGTTGTCCCGATCAGGTTTTTTGCTCCCGATCCGATTCCGATCATTTGATTTTGAAAATTAGATAGGGAGGGGGGTGAAGTTATGACAAATATAATGATTTGCATTTTATAGTGCTTTTCCAAGTGCTTTACAATGGTTATGGTTAATGGTCATTCATACATTGGGAGGTGAAGCGGCGAACAGTCGACGCCAGCGTCCTCACTTCCCACATTCACACACACCAATGGTGGCAAGCTCACACCGACCAACTCATTAGGCATTGTAGGGTTCAGTGTCTTGCCAAAGAACACTTTGACATGTGGACAAGAGGTGCCAGGATTCGAACCGCCGACCCAGGGATCATTGAACGACCTGCTCTAACTCCTGAGCCACAGCCGCCCCAGTCAAAAAACCTGTTTTAAATAGACACTAGTGCTTTCTAGTTTAGACTGTACATTTTCTGCAATGCAGCCGGGATAATGTTGTCCCAGGAAAATGCAGATTAGACTTTGTAGATGTTGACTATAAATGCTCTTTTGTGAAAATCTAGGAATTCAATCGTATAGATACAGTCTAGTGAATTTACAGTACCACCAATCTAGGTATGGATGCAGGGCACAGTGAAAGCAGTGTTTATGTGATGGGAGCTGTGATCCTGTGCTGCATTCTAGTGGAGTACACAGGTCATTGCAATTTTACTGCATCATCATATGAATCCAACAGAATGCTCGCCTTGTGCCCTTTAGGTTCTGAAGCTATGGACAAATATATCAAATAGTTTTATATATTGCCTGCATGAAGAGGGGAAACACAGGCGGGGAATGCGACGCCATGGCTGCTTCCTCCTCCTTTTCACCTTCTGACCTCCCCATGGATGGATTGATGTCCTCCAGGCTCCTGCTCAGCTCAATCAGCAGGACCACACATCATACATTTTCTTCCAGTTCGTCGTCAGATCGTCTTGGTACAGAGCGCCCTCTGGTGACTGTAATAATGTATATGATGATGACACCAGTTGGATTTAATCGCTAATTGAGTTAATTGAGTTCATTAACAGTGGTCTACCGTCTCAAGTCTTTAAGTGTGACTGTGTGAGAGATCCTCCTTGGTTTGATTCCACTCAGTGATATAAAAACCAATGTAGCTACTGTAGAAAGAAACACTGGTTCAACCTCGGCTGGGAGGCAAACCCCCGACCTCATATCAACAAGGCGCAGACGTTACCAGTGGACTAAAGAGCCAGACCTGACGAAGAACCAAACCTAAAGTCAGCAAGCACAGACAAATACATTTGTCACGTTTTAAGCTATTTTAATATAAATGTTTATGTACATTTGACTTCTTTACTAAAGACATTTAGTTATAGTTATTCATTCCATCGCTTAATTGTATCAAATAAATCCATTAAAGACTAGGCCTAGTTGTAATAATTCATTCCATCTGTTAAATCCATTAAATATATAGCTGTAACTTATTCATTCTATCACTGAGGAAATCTCTTACATTTCCGGCGTGAGCGGACGTCCATACGCCGTTACTACGCTGTCCAAGAGAGAGACGGCGTATCAACGTCGTGTGCACGGCGTGTCGGCGTAGTTCATTTTCAGGTCACTTTCAACTGTCTGAAAACACAAAAATAGTCAAAAACTGTCCGACGGCGTGAGCGGACGTTGATACGCCGTTGATACGCCGTCCAGAGAGAGGTCGGCGTATCAACGTCGTATGGATGGCGTGTCGGCGTAGTTCATTTTCAACTCTTTTTGCTAACGATCACATCGAGGTCCGTGGAATACTTTGTAATGAACAGCTGACTCTCTCGCGATTTTGGCGTTTAAGTTTTATATATTTTTGGACGACATTAATGCCTGGATTTATGTCTCTCTCTGCGTTTTTTATGTTTACGCCACATACATGAAGTCCCGAGCTGCAGCAGAAACTGACAGCAGTGACAGGTGGGTAAAATGCATTGTTGACCACATAATGTGTATACATTGACAGATTTTTTTTATTTTGCACGTCTTTGACAAAGGAAGGGATGCTAATCGAATTAGCGTAGCATCATCGTAAACAGAGTTTTATGGCTCAATGGGGCACGGACAGATCACTTTCTGACTTGTCAAAGGAAACGTTTAAATGCTTAGCTGTCTTGGTGAATGTAGTGGATTCGTTTTTAGATCGATCAGGGATCTGTTAATTGTGTACTGTGCTGACTGTTACTGTAAATGGGGCTGAACCTATAGCCCCTCTCGGAAGTCGGAACCCTCCATAAAGCTTTTATGAAATTTGGACTTTAAGCTTTAGGGTACTGAGTCTAAAAAGTGTCAGAAACTTCAGTACATTTGGGGTCTGCTTGTGTGGCTAGGGCTGAACCCTGCGTAGCAACCAGCAGACAAAATAACAACTCACTGTATCAGTGTTTACTCCTTAGACCCTACACAAGACCCGATGTTATATTTCATGATTTAACATTTATTTGACTGAGTTTAATGGTCTGTTTTGTTGAAAATTGCTGATCAACAAGCTCGTAGATCGCCTAGTTTCAAATAGCCGATATGTATAGGCTTTATAGTGGCAAAATCTGGGCATCCCTGGGGGTCCCCGGACCCCATTCTGAGACTCAAGTTGGTGCTTTCATTTAAGTTTGATTCACAATACCAGAATGCACTTTTAATTATAATACATGAAGCAGACAGCCCTGTGATTAAATCTTTAGCATTACACTGCAACCACACTGTGGTTAATATGTTGTATTCACAATGCAAAGTTATTAGTAGAACAGTATAAGTACAGTCATAACAAAATAATTCACATGCAAGTAATGGCATGGTGTTGCAAAGCAAAAAAAGCACTGGTGTATAGTACTATCCAAGCTTCTGCCTGGATATAGGGTTCGAAGCCCTACAGCGCTGTGACCTGCTGACTGCCTCACCTTAGTCCTGTTGTATGTTTACATTAAATATGAAATGCAACATTTCACTAGAGTGTAAAGATGCTGTTTTCAGATTACCACACTTGAAACCCAAATATATTGTCTACCATACAACAGTAATACAACAAAATAATGTGTGTGATATTGAAATGCAATTTAAATTGTCATATCAATATTTATAACACCCAGACAGCTAATGCAGTGTTTTCCAAACTGTGGGTCTCTCACTCAACAGTAAACAAGCCAACATACAGTGTAAGTGTACACTTGAGTTTTGGTGTTTAGTAAGAGTCATGACTCATGACTGTACTGTTCAAGGTGTATAGCTTGCTGCAAGCGGATGACTGTCATTTTCAAGAAGAACATAGCAGATCTACAAGCTCGTAGTGCGGCACAGCGCTATGAGCTTGTAGATCTGCTATTTTTCAATAGCTAAAGTATAACATGATCCTTAAAACACCAAAAGGGGTTCCCGCCCAGAATGGGTTAACCATACAACAAGTCCCTGTGCCCATTTGCCACACAGGCCCAGGAACTGCTTCACACAACACCAGCTGACACCTCCAAGGCTTCCTGGGTGATGGCGAGATGGAGGGATCAGTGGAAGGCAGCAGAACATCCAGGCTTCACCACTACATCAAGGATCCCACAGATGTCCATGGCCAGCCAGCACCTGCCCCGCATGGAGTGGACAACCCTCAATCGTCTGAGTACAGGTGTGGGACGTTCACAGCGAAATAAGCCCAGTTTGGCCCTGTGGGAGGGAGAGAGATTTTTTATTTGCACTGTTGCAATGTCAACCTGTATAGTACACACACTGCCCACACTTGATGAGTTGAATACATAGAACCAGAATGGAAACAAGGACTGTGTTATCCTTTTAGCATTATCTGTATCTCTGTACTTCTACACTGCTTACAGCAAAATACATCTGCATGAATAAATTCTGTTACATAAACAGAGCAATACATTCTTCATTTGATTTATTTTTAGGATGGGATTTCAACTGCTGCTAGCTGATACATTTGCACTATATATTGTATCCCACAGTTTTTTTAATATTTTATCTATTTTCTAATACTATTTATCTTTATCTTTGTATGTATATAAGAGTTGTGTAATTTCACAGAGTTCAACAGAAATGCTTAAAAGTATTTTATTTACATTGAAAGAAAAAGGGATGGTGTGATGTGCTATGATTTATGGCAATGATGATGACTATATACTATTTCTATATCTAGACCAGTGGTTCCCAAACTTTTTCATGTCAAGGACCCCCACATTGACACTAATCAGCCCGCGGCCCCCCTATTTGAAAACATATGCCAGGGACCCCCAAAAGGAAAGATTTTTTTTATCCATTCTCAATCCATTTAATTTCAAGGACCCCCATTTTGACATGCATTAGTCTACGGACCCCCATTTCTGGCATTTCTATCTCCGGGTCCCTCAATTTATATTTCAAATCAATGTTAATTTAACTGAGCGTGTACAAATGGAACCATTTGGTTCCATTCTTCTTCATAACTAAATATAAGCAGTATAGAGTAGAACATCAAGGGCAGAGAAATAAGTCACAGACACAGTGGTACAATATTTTATTACATCCAGGTATGCCATTACCAGGCAGTTAACTGATCAATAACTAACTTTAACTATGGATACATCTTCCATGAGGGGGAATCGAACTCCAGTCTCCAAATCCCCTACAAAGAAAAGTGAAAAATTATCCTCGACCGGCCCTGTGTTGAGAGCCTGATCATCAGACCAGTATACCATCTCTCATAGTTGTTGTGGTGTTCTTTTGTATTTTAGCCCTCAGTTAGGTAAAGTTGAAAAGTATTAGAGGACTGGGATTTGAACATGAAATATCTGTGATGAGAGTCTGATCATTAGAGGACTACACCATATAATTCATTCAGTGCTGTTGAAGTAAAAGGGAAGTTGAAATACTCCAGCATTGAACTAGCTATAGGAGGAAGTCCTGACCTGGGATTTGAACAGGGAATATCTGTGCTGAGAGTCTGACCATTAGACCACTATACCAGTGATACTCAACCTCAGGCCCGCGGGACCATTATGACTGGCCCACCAATGAAAATCTAAAAAAAAGAAGAAAAAAAAATCTGGAAAATGAAATAAAAATAAATAAATCTGAATGAAGTTATCTTTAATTACATTATTATAAGTAATACTATTAGAGTTGTACTATTACTCGAATGAAAATAAAAGCTTGGGGGGGGGGGGGGGGGGGGGAGATGCAATGCAAATTTTTATTTTATTTTACTCAGTCAGCCATATCACTACTCATTTTTTTTCATGAAAAAGGTCATAGCTGGGTAATCTATTTTCAGGCAAATTGTGTTTATTGTATTTTATTTTACTCAGCCATAACAATTTATTTTCTGTTAACCAACTTGCTGGCTGGCAGGCAGGCAGACAGCTACTCATAGACAGGCAGACAGACAGACAGCTACTCATGGAGAATTGGACAGGCAGGCAGTCAGACAGCTACTCATAGACAGGCAGACAGACAGCTACTCATGGAGAATTGGACAGGCAGGCAGACAGCTACTCATGGACAATTGGACAGGCAGGAAGGCAGACAGCTACTCATAGACAGACAGACAGCTACTCATGGACAATTGGACAGGCAGGAAGGCAGACAGCTACTCATAGACAGACAGACAGCTACTCATAGACAATTGGGCAGGCAGGCAGACAGCTACTCATAGACAGACAGACAGCTACTCATGGACAATTGGACAGGCAGGAAGGCAGACAGCTACTCATAGACAGGCAGACAGACAGCTACTCATGGACAATTAGGCAGGCAGGCAGACAGCTACTCATAGACAGGCAGACAGACAGCTACTCATGGACAATTAGGCAGGCAGGCAGACAGCTACTCAGACAGGCAGACAGACAGCTACTCATGGACAATTGGACAGGCAGGCAGGCAGACAGACAGCTACTCATAGACAGGCAGGCAGACAGCTACTCATAGACAGGCAGACAGTAAGACAGCTACTCATTGACAGACAGACAAATAACTACTACAGACAGGCAGGCAGGCAAAGAGCTACTCATGTTATGTTATTATGTTATTATAACAGCTACTCATGTTATGTGCAATAATTTGTGCAGTTATGGAAACAGCTCTTTGTGTTTATGCAAGAAAATGTAACACATTTATTTATTTACATATTGTGTGCATGCACATTGTACTTTGATACATTTTGCGAAAATAAAGCAATTGAAAGAGAGAAGTTATCAAGTATCATTAATGTCGTAATTTTATCTACTGGCCCCTGGCCCCTTGCCATTTTTGTAATGTGGCCCACAGGTAAATCTATTTGAGTATCCCTGCACTATACCATCCCTCAGCGATGTTTCGTGTTCATTGCCCAAAGATAATTTGTTCAAAATCTGGAGCAATCCTGCAAACTTTGGAAGTCAATCTTAGCCAATCAGGATGGAATATGGGAAAGCGGACAGATTTGTGTTGATCGCATGACTATGGAGATAGTGTATACTGTATACCAATTTGCGTGATGTATGGATAAAATGGGTACGAGTAGCCTAATGATTAGGCTACTAAGATCGCCTACAGGAGAGCAAATGTAAAAAGTGTCTCACATTACCCCCGTCTCCCCTACAGTACAGAGCACAGTACACTACAATACAATACAGAGCACAGTACAGTAACTATAGCAATAAATGTATAGTTGCACCGCTCACTTCACACAGGTGTGATTTCCCCCCCCATTTAGTTGGTTGCAAATATCAAACGAAGACTCGGTTGTTCAGAAAGACACAAGTTCACAACTTGGCCAAGGTGATCAAAACCTCAGCATTGGCCTGCATACTGTTAAACAAAAGACATGATATTCTAGTATTACTTACTACTGTCACTCGTTTGCCATAAGTGACATGTCATGGCGGGGGCCGGGGGGACAACTCAACTCAACTCAACTCAACTTTATTTATAAAGCACATTTAAAACAACCATAGCTGCCACAAAGTGCTGTACAGTACATAGGTAAAACAGTAAGTAAACGCATAGACTAAAAACACAGAAAACAAAGACAACCCACAAAACAAACACAAAACAAGGGAAGGAGGGTGGGGGAGGCTCGTTCAGGAAACAGAGGTCTCATGCTGTGTTAAAAGCCAAAGAATAAAAGTGCGTTTTAAGCAAGGTTTTAAAAATGGCCAAGTGACAAGTGTCAAGCGTGTAGTCTGCAGAGTGCAGACTGCAGCCCTCCCCTGTCCCTGTCTGTCTATCTATGGTCTCCAGTCCACACCCACCACTACGCATATGACACGAGTCACACGACTGAACTGGCATTACAAGTGCAAGAGTTGACACTCTATCGGATGTCATCAGGTGCTGTGTACAGAGCTGATATGAAAATACAACAAATCTTGCCGGCGATTGCAAGTATATTGCAACCTCGATGGATACAGCATGGACCCTATGCGCAGGCGCAGACTCTTTCTGTTTTGACGTGAATCGGGTTCACGCCCATTCATCGAACGTGGACCAATCGCGTGCGGACAATAGGCTTCTTGCCCGCGTCACTCACAGCACGTGGCCCTATCACCGCCCAGTGCGTGGAGAGAGCTGGGCGGGGCCTGCGGGGTGGAGGGTCACCGCAGTGATGTTTAGATGCCATATTCCGGAGGAACTATCGCGCTGCGATTGGCTAGCTGGTTGTCCGGCCAACCACCCACATACAAACAGGATACAGATTGTAACAAGATACTATACTGATACTATACTGATTTCTCTGAAGTTCATTGGACGATTATGTTCTCTAGCGTTGCCATTGCGCGCGTGAGATTACGCACACAGCTGTCAAAATAATTGGTCAAATAATAATATTATAATAATAATGACATAAACATAATTATGACATCCTCCTGGCTTGTGTCGTCGTTGGTTGCCTGACAACCAACTACCCAATCTTGGCGCGGCTGTTCACCCTGGCAATGGGATGGAGACTCTACCTTTCCCCCTTGCAGCGGCGTCAGTGGATCCAATGAGATCACGCCGCGTTCCGGGCCCTATGTGAGAACAAGCCGGTCGATGATAAAGAGGAAAAATAAAAGCTACACAGAGGCGTTGTTGTGTGAATGAGAGAGAGAAAACGAGGAAACTGCTGAAGCTCACAGACATCCAGGGGGGCGAAACGCTTTTTAGTTGATTAGACAGAGTCTCTGTCAGCCACGCGCGTGTTGCCGCACCATCCGTGCTGGTAAAAGAGAGGTAAGTTGTGTCATGTGTCACTCATGTATTCTTGGTGGTGGCTGGGAGGCAGCAGGCTAGCTAACAGCCTGTCAAACTTGTTGTATAGGTATGATAATCAAGTTGGTAGGAGTAGTTTAATTTGCTTGAACAGGGCAACACATGGATTGAGATTACCTTATTGTCCAGCAATGACTACATTTAAACGTTCAGGTGTAACCATGTAAGGACTTCTCTGTGACGAGCCAATAATATGTGCAAGTTGTTTCCAGAAAGTAAGAGCTGTGCTCTTTGTTTTTGAATGGCCAGATTGTACCTGTGCATCCATTTGGTGTTCATGCGTCATTTCTGGAAGTATCCACGTTCAGACACATGCAGATAGAGCCTGTTGTTCTCCCCGAAAGACGCATAAATGATTGTTATGCATTGTGTGTCAAGTCAATGCCTTTGTCTCATTAAGATCAAAAGAGGTGCATTATCCTCCCGTTGAATATAATTGCAGTAAGTGTGCCTGGCTGCTACAAGTTGGTTGTAGGTGTTAAAATCTGACACACTTATGACACACTTGACAATGGTATTAATGCCACGTGTTTGGAAACTGTCCATACACTTCTTGTACTCAATGGGTGGGTGCACTATTAAGTGCAGTGCACCTGGCTGGCAGGTTGCCCAACCGAGGAACTAATTGATGATCCTCATCCCAGTATCCCACTTGAAGTTAAACTACTTTCGACTCCAAAGACAACCAATATGAAGGACACAGAATAGTGGTGAGAGATCATGATTTATTGTCATGATCTGTTAAAATGCCCCTTGTTTTAATGGTTGGGTAGGGAAATGTGAAATAGAGCCTTCTAGCTTCACTATGGACAGGACAGGTTAGTGTAGTGAGGCCAGTAAGGTTGCCATAAACTGGAAGTTTTGACTTGTAAGCCCATGAAGTGAACATTTGTGGTCTGTAGTGTAAACACAGATATGACAAAACATCACGATGTGTATTTGAATAATATATCAGAGAAATATTTTGAATATTTTGAAAAATGAATAAAAATGACATTAATTGAACGAACTAGCTAGGTTATTATATTAATTGACATATACTACTAAATGTGGCACATTTAACTGGCTGAGCCTCCAGCCACCCCTGTCCACCTTTTGTAACCCTACTGTAATTATACATTCACGCAGACCGTCCCTTCTGTCCCCGCTTCTAAATTAGTTTTTTCTGACCTATCCTATGCCAGATCTTTTGATCTGATCCTGATTTTGGAGAGTCCTAGACCACTTATTGCCAATGTTTTGACCAATGTTTTGTATTTAAATCTAATTGGAAAAAACAAGATTTTGATAGATCAGAAACCCTAACCTCACAGATTAACCTGCATCACAGATTAGTTTTAACCCGCCATGCATGTTGGGAGTCACGGCCCGGGTGATTCTTAACCTGCAGCACGGTGTTGTCTGACTAATGATTGTAGGACTGTTGGTATGTAAATCCAATGTACTGTATGCACCCCAAAAATCAATACATATCTGCTGCATAATTGCAATATAAATGTTGTCAAAGTATACTAAATAATAGCAAATATTTTGTCAAGACCTGAAAGTATATCAGTCGTGCTACAGTACATAAGTAACTTAAAATAGGATGCAGCAGATCCTGTGTGCTGGTTTGAAAATCAATGAAATGTAAGTAAATACTGAGTGAAGGCAACCATGCTGCAATAACAGTTGCAGTAAAAGTCTGCTCCATGAAACACATTTTTAACCGTTTCAGCAGTCAGGGCCACTGCCTGAAGAAGGTCAGTAGACCGAAAGCTTTCTAAATAAATACATTGATTGTGCGCAGATCTGAGTGTGCGGAGCTTCCCTTTATTTTTTCTCAACAGTTTCAGCAGTGAAATTATTACTGGCCAGTCATGTATGTTGTCTTAGCAGAAAGAGTGTTCCTCTAATCCTCTTCAGTTCATGGACAGTGACAGTGCAGGGGGTGGACTGGCCTGGGGTGGCACGGGGCACAACTCTGCCATACCTGCCGACATTAAATTGTAACAAAACAGGACATTTTCCACGACCATGCCCCCAACCCCCCCAAAATGGTGATTAAAGCAGCTATTTCATTGCATGTGTGAGCATACATGCACCCGTGTCTTCTGTGTGTGCGCACGCCCTAATAGGGCCACCCCAGTCAAAAGAAGTCTGGATCAATGATGCATTTTGTTTTTGAATAACAGGTTCATCATGAGGAGAAAGCTGCCATTGTGTGCTCTCTTCTGTCTGGTTCTGGCAATGTTGCCTTCTCATACAGGTAATGAAAATAATGTCACAATGCCACAATATGTCTTTAGACTGAAAGATCCTTATTATTTGCAAGTGCACACTGAAATTGAAGCAACTATAAGTAAGGTGGACAAAGTAAATATGAGAAACAAGTTAAAAGTTACTAATATGTGCAGCAGAAAAAGCAAACTGTAAAACATCTCTCAATTGATTAGGCATCACAATATATGAAACGGGGGTAGAGTGGCTGCATGGAAACTACAAGGTTGCCAGTTCGAACCCGGGCTCCACCAGAATTAGTGTCGGAAATGTCCTTGAGCAAGACACTGAACCCCAAATTGCTCCTGATGTGCTGGTTGGTGCCTTGCATGGTTTCCACCGCCATCAGTGTATGAATGCGAGAATCCACCCAATCTATGTAAAGCGCCTTGGATAAAGGCACTATATAAATGCACAATTTGCCATTTACCACATAATCCCACCATTCAAGCTGTCAATGTCAGATGCAGGCTTATAAAATAGATAGATAGTTAATTGTTTGATGTGTTTTTTAGATTTGATTCTAGAATGCTGTAATACTTGAAAACCTCTGTTGCCCATGTCTCAGAACGACATTATCTGCCTATAACACCGTTTTTATCCTCTTTGCAGCATCTGTAGCAGTCATGTCAGTTGACTTGGGCAGTGAGTGGATGAAAGTAGCAATAGTGAAACCAGGTGTGCCAATGGAAATTGCTCTCAACAAGTGAGTATATCTGTCCCAGTATTCTAATGTCATTGTATAGTACTTGACTGTGTTTAACCAGCTGTCCTCATTACCTTGTTACCTTGCACCTTGAATGTACAGTGCTCACTGCTTTCATGCGACTTAATCTCGTAACTTTAATGTTATGCTAATAGTGTTGCTATTGTGTATTCTTTGGAAGAACATGATAAATGTTTTCTTCTTTTTTTTGTGGGAAATGGGTATTAAAGTTAAGTGCAGTAATCTTCAATATTTATAATGTTTTTACTTTATATGAATTCTCACATTTCAAAAGCAAGCACAGTTGGTTGCTTGTGAAGTGTACAGTACTTTCCAAGCTGCCTATATTGTAAAGTGTCTTCTGTATAGGGAGTCGAGGAGGAAAACGCCAGTAGCTGTGTGTCTCAAGGAAACCGAGAGACTATTTGGAGATGGTGCATTAGGAGTGGTGAGATGCTTTCTTGGATTATTTGACACGTTGAAAGAAACTCCACTTGAACTTTCAGCAATGGAAGGATTAGTTGCACAATGAATATATGGCTCCACTACACTGTATTTTCTAATGCATTTTGTCAACTTGCCTCTATTTTTAGTCTGTGAAGAACCCCAAGATCGTCTATAGGCACCTTCAGAGCCTACTGGGCAAGAAACACGACAACCCCCAGGTGGCACTCTACCAGAAACGCTTCCCTGAGCACCAGCTGCTAGAGGACCCGGCCAGAGGCACAGTTTACTTTAAAAACTCAGAGTAAGTCTTTCATGCTGTGGTATTAGCATTAATGTGGACACTGTATGGACGTGTATAGAGACACATGGGGACTACAAATTTCACGCCCCCAAATGAGACAGCAGCCCCACTTCTGGTCTGTTAGAACGGTGTACTGCAGGCCAGCCCATAGAAGTCCATTGAAATTCCACTGTAGTTTTACAATAATACGAATTCAACTGAAGACTATATTGATTTGAATAAAAATATGTTTCCAAATGTATGAAGTGTCTTTGTCAACATATATTGTTGTTTTCTCAATAGAAAATGTATTTCACATTTAATTTACCACTTGAAAGAGTTACCCATAATGTTAACAGAACAGAGTAGAGACAGCAGACAGAGAACCTGTCGCTTTTAAGGGACGTCACTGCCTTTGCGAGGCTACGAGCGCTGACTTTGAAGAGTGGAACTTTCAATAATAAACCCCAATCCCGACTGACTTTGTTCATTCATGTCTATATTTTGAATTTTGGGCTTATTGATATGCTCTACCTAACGCGGAGCTCCGACGGTGTGTTTTACCGTTGTCAACTTGGTATATCCTGACATTTTCAACTACCTAGTGAATTCTCCAGATGAGTATTAATAATTAGTCTTGCAAGATGCTGTTTGGATAATTTTCAACAAATTCATAGCATATAAAACGAAACACAACAAATATATCTGGGTATTTATGTATATACTGTGCGACCACTTTGACTTGAGATTTACAATGCTAGCACTTTTCACAATCTGATGGAGTATATTCTGTGACATTGAAAAGGACAAATCAAACGTATGGGACACTTTATTGGAACACAAAAGAAATCGCTACAGCCTCAGTAATGGACCAGTGCAATTAGGGTATTTTATGATGCCTCTCATAGGGATTGCATTGACAGCTGCAATACACCGTTGAAACGGACCTAAAGTGGGGCCGCTGTCTCATTTGGGGGGCGTAAAAATGTGTAGTCCCTGTGTGTCTCTATGGAGGTCTAAACAGGGAATTGTCTAAAAAGTGTGAATATCTCAGATTTTACCCGGTTAGCATGTTTCATTATTTGAGATACTATGGTGTGGCTTTTATTTTGTCCATTAAAGGGTTAGTTCAGATTACCGGTAGTCTAAAAAACAAATGGTTCCAGACCAGACAAGGAGGCCCTGTTGGGCCTCGGTCACAGGTATGCAGCGCAGCATTCACACTACCACATCTGCCAAGTGGCCCTGATTGCGTGACCATAGTGTGTGAATCTAAAAACTTGACAAAGGGTGTGCTTACTTCAACTGTGACCTTGCTCTGATGAATGCATATCTGTCTAAAGCATTTACATAATTTCTACAGTGCTGCTTGTGTTTAAGATCAGCATTAGTGTGCAGTGGTTGGTACTTTCCTCTGTATGACTTGATGTTCTTATTTCTGTCAGAGAACTACAATTTACCCCTGAGGAACTCGTCGGGATGGTCTTGAATTATTCTCGTGCACTGGCTCAGGACTATGCAGGTCAGTCATTAATAGTAAAACATACATTTTACTGTCAAGCATTGTATGCAAATTGTATGCTGAGTTTGTTCTTTTTTCCCCTCCCCTATTTTACCTATATCACACTAACAGAGCAACCAATCCAAGATGCCGTGATCACCGTTCCAGCCTTTTTCAACCAGGCAGAGCGTAGGGCAGTCCTGCAGGCTGCTGAGATGGCGGGTCTGAAGGTCCTTCAGCTCATCAATGATAACACAGCCGTGGCCTTGAACTACGGAGTATTCCGAAGGAAAGACATCAACAGCACAGCTAAGGTGCTCAGTCACAGTATCTGTTAAACGCATTAATTTACATGCATTAGGTTCACTGTTGACAAAACCTGTACATTAGGTCCAGCGTACATGGGGATTACAATGATGGTTATTTACCAGTGGTGATTGAAAAGGGAGCTGATGATGCCTGCAAGTTCATCAAAATATGCTGTTATATAAATCAGTATCTTGAAAGCTATATTGATTTTAATTAATTATTATTATACACTTGAACCCTAGTGTCTATTCTGGGCATGTCATAATAGTCGAACATTCAGCGAAAATAGGTGAACATTTTACGAAAAATAGCAGATGTACAAGCTCACATAGCTTGTGGATCTGAAGGGGGAAATAAAGGAGGGAGCCAAGGATGGACCCCTGGGGTACCCCTGTAAATGAACTATATAGGGTATTAGGGATTGAGGTTTTTAAAACGTGTCCTAAATTAATAGTCTCTAGGACACAAACAATGGTCGTTTGAGTATTATGCTTTCTTAATGATGTGCTTGTAACCTTGAATGATCTGATGTGAATATTGCTCCCTCACAGAATATGCTGTTCTATGACATGGGCGCAGGATGCACCACGGCCACCATCGTCACCTACCAGACGGTCAAAACCAAGGAGTATGGCACTCAACCCCAGATGCAGATCAGAGGTGTAGGGTGAGTCCTTTGATAACAGAACAAATATCATTACATACATACATATGACGGTCCCAATAGCCTAGCTTCTCACTGTGTTTGGAAGGTATGCATGTGTAATATGAAAGATATGAATGCATGCTGATGCAAAGATAATGTTGTGAGGAAATGAGTAGTGTATGACCTTCTGTGTGTGTGTGTGTGTGTGTGTGTGTGTGTGTGTGTGTGTGTGTGTGTGTGTGTGTGTGTGTGTGTGTGTGTGTGTGTGTGTGTGTGTGTGTGTGTGTGTGTGTGTGTGAATCGATAGTTTCATCCCTCCTAAAGTGTGTGAATAAATCGATAGTTTCATCCGTCCTAAAGTGTGTTTACCCCCGCCCAGGTTTGACCGTGGATTGGGGGGCTTCGAGATGGACCTGCGTCTGCGGGACCACCTGGCCGGAGCCTTCAACAGCCAGGGGAAGAGTAAGAAGGACGTGAGAGAGAACCCCCGCGCCATGGCCAAGCTCCTCAAAGAGGCCCAGAGGCTGAAGACGGTGCTCAGTGCCAACCTTGACATGATGGCCCAGGTCAGTCCAGTGGTGGGAGAGGTGCTCCGCTTATTATTATAACCCATTAAGACCTGACCACAGGTCAGTCCAGTAGTGGGAGAGGTGCTCCGCTTATTATTATAACCCATTAAGACCTGACCACAGGTCAGTCCAGTGGTGGGAGAGGTGCTCCGCTTATTATTAGAACCCATTAAGATTCTGGAAATGTCTTCTAAATCCTAAACGGCTTTCTGGAAAAACATTAGTGGTGCTCAACCTTTTTGTCAAGGACGCCCAAAATCATATGTATTTGGCTGTGAAGTGTTCCAGGGACCCCCAGAAGCAAATATTTGAGTTAAAATGTAACCAAGATTTGCACAAATCTTCACGATTTTTCAAAAGTGAGCTTGCTATTTTTGAATAGCCAAAATATAAAATGATTTTTAGTTAAAAAAATTCTTTTACAAAGACGTAATGTATTACCCAGTCAATGGGTAAAAGCAACCACAGTGTAGAAATACTCTACATTCATAATAATAATATTTCACATCAAACGATTAATCTGGTCATGCCTCATTCATACAGATGGAATGTTTTTCTTTTATGTGAATTTATTTTAAATGCTCCCGGTTAAAAGTCCTGCACTGTATTGTCCCGAATGATATTCATCTTCAGTCTGTTCAAAACACCCACAACAAAACGACACATAGCACAGAAAAACACATCAATACATGAGGTCTGCACTGTACACAGAACCATCCTATCGGTGGGGCAGTTTGTTTAATGCCGTGATGGCTGAGGGAACAAAACTCCCACTAAAGCAGACCTTGTTCCACGCTAAGGTTCTGTATCTTTGTCCACATGGCATGAGGTTGAAAAAGTGATACACTGGATGATGATTATGTGTCTCATTTGATATCGAAAGTGCTAACCGTGTGATGGCCTTATTGTTAATATCAGAATGTGTGGGTGTAGGAAGTCTGTTGATCTTGGACGCAATACAGGTAATACTGAAAAGTTTGTTTCAGGCATGGACAGTATGGTATGTGACAGTGCAAAAGTATTGGCATCGAAATATAATGTACAATCACTTAAACCCTCTTATACAGAGCGTGTGATCTTCTAGATGGGCTATTTTTGTTTCTTATTAAAAATATGAATAATCCAAATCAGCAAAGAAACTAGTAACTAAACTGTCAAAAGAATGTGGTATCAAAAGATCAACATTTGCTTCTGAGATGTTGTAGAGTAGCAAAAAGTAGAAATACTTGCGTAAAGGAAAACTACCATGACATTGGACTCACGCACACAGTACTTGAGTAAATGTACTCACTGGACGTGCCAAATCTCGTCTTTCTCACTTCAATCTCATGTCTCAATCCTCTGATGTCTTGCCAGGCTTTCTCACATTACACATCAACACGTTTCTCATCTCTCACATTACTACACGTAGTGTTTGACCTCAATTCAAGCTAAAGGGGATGAACACGTGGAAGCAGACAAACACAATGTATGTTTTTGTTTTGTTGCTAACATTCCATACTAATAGTGGTTACACACGAGACGACAAACTCTAGCCAAGTAGAATTACAAGGGGGATTTCTTTTTAAACATAAACAATAGGAAAGGTGAGACAAGAATGAAACGTGAAACTTGTTTGATATTAAAAAAAATCTGTCTTTATTCCAGGTAGAAGGACTGATGGATGATATTGACTTTAAAGCCAAGGTGAGCAGGGCTCAATTTGAGGATCTGTGTGCAGACCTTTTTGAGAGGGTGGCCCGACCTGTGCAGGATGCACTTACCTCTGCAGAGATGACCATGGTTAGTGCCCTCATCACCCATTTCCAATTGTCCATTTCTCTAGCACTAAATGTCACACACAGCAGAATATAAACGTAAATATGAATTGGCCTTTAAAATGCATCCGGGTGCATTTTAAAATGTCTTGCGATGCATTAGCCAATGAAGGCTTTTAAATGTTTCCACAAGAGTGCCGAACTAGACTAGTTGAACAAATAAAAATGTGGCCTCAAGTTACTAGAGAACACTAGAGAATCTTCATTATGAAATGTTATTGAGGTTATTTTAATGGATTTAATTAATGTGAAAATGTGTTTTTAAAGTGTGTGGTGTGCACACACATTATTATGATCTGTCTGTCTTTGAGCTGTGAGTCTGAGGCCTGTCCATTTCCTCTGACAGGATGAGATTGAGCAGGTGATCTTAGTCGGTGGTTCCACTCGTGTACCCAAGATTCAGGAAGCGCTGCTCAAAGCTGTGGGGAAGTAAGTGTCAAAAAGAAACTCACACCATTGAACAAAACTGCGCACTGATCAATGAAGCACTTATGTAACTACCTACAGTCATTTGTATCCACTTTGACGACACTATTGCTCATTATTTTGTACATATTGAAATTAATTTTCAGTGTCCCTCTTGACAGTTAGTTGATGGTGTGTGTGTGTGTGTGTGTGTGTGTGTGTGTGTGTGTAGAGAAGAGCTTGGGAAGAACATTAACGCAGATGAAGCAGCAGCTATGGGTGCTGTGTACCAGGCTGCTGCCCTCAGCAAGGCCTTCAAGGTCAAACCTTTCCTGGTCCGAGATGCGGCTGTTTTCCCCATTCAGGTAATAATGTATTCATTTACTGGCTGATGCCACTGGATAGAACATGTAAAGCACTCTGTGCTTTTACCGTATATCTGAAAACATTATAGGTTAGAAATAAGCCACGTAGTAGCACACTTGCTGATATCCACAGTCTGTCGCTCAGACTCTAATTTGTAAACGGAGACTAGACATGGATGTAGCTAACATCCCATAGCCTGAAGGGACATAACGCTCTGATTGGTTAAGGCTTCTGTTTCAATCTGAAACAAAATGCCCCAAAAAACCATTGCACCCCCACTTTAAGAGTAAATGCATGTTCTTTTATTCAGCCACCCCTTATTCCACCCTGCATTCTTGTTGTGGCCAGGTTGAGTTCACTCGTGAAACAGACGAAGAGGACGGCACTAAAAGTCTGAAGCACAACAAGCGCATCCTGTTCCAGAGGATGGCACCATATCCCCAGCGGAAGGTCATCACCTTCAACCGCTACAGCGACGACTTCTCCTTCGACATCAACTACGGCGACCTCAACTTCCTTGAACCGTTGGACCTCAGGTCAGATTCACATGGAATCTGAGCTCTCGCCCCTAACACCCCCATGCTTTCTGAAACCCTATCTTGAAAACGTAACGTAACGCCATGTAATTGATGAAAGTAACTAATAAAATTACCGATTTGTAATGAAAACTAAAAAAAGGTTTAGAAATGACTCTCTAAATATGCTGTTTTAGTATCTGAATGTAGCTTCTTTGCCCACTGTTTGTCCTGTAGAGTGTTTGGCTCTCTGAACCTAACCACCGTCAAGCTATCAGGGGTGGGCAGCAGCTTTCTGAAGCACGCAGAAGCAGAGTCCAAGGGAATCAAGGCCCACTTCAACATGGATGAGAGTGGCGTGCTTCTGCTGGACAGGGTCAGTGCCACTGTTTGTTCACATTTTAACTTTAACCACACCGTAGTTTCTATTAAAATGGAATCCATCCGTCATTGGTAGGCAAGTATCTGAATTCTGAACTGTCCATAGCCCATCAATGAGACTTACAATGAGTAGAGGGTCCATAGCCCATCAATGAGACTTACAATGAGTAGAGGGAGTATTAGTGAGGACCAGATAAGTTATGGTTGAAAACCTAATTGTTCACCTGGGCCCCAGAGTTTTATTCTGGGTCCCATTCTTTTTGCCCTCTACACCAAATCTCTTTTTTGTCGAATGTTCACCTATTCTCACATGGCCAGAATGGGGATGCTAGGGTTCGTTAACATGCTGAATTGCAGAGAATACCATTGCATTAAAACAGTTTGAGTTCTTGTTTGAAATGACCAGACCTGCCTACCTATGATATAACTGGTAGGCAGGTTTCTGAACTGTCTACACACTGAGTCATAATTAAAGGACTTGAGGATGGGAAGCAAAAGTTGCCTTTTAAATCATGATTTTAATCTACAGGTTGAGTCCGTCTTTGAAACTATTGTTGAAGAGAAGGAAGAGGAATCGACATTAACAAGTACGTTTGGCATATTTACGCAATGTATTCATTTCCACAAATAACTAAGGCAAGAAAGTATTTACTATACTAACTGTCAGGTTGACTGTTTTAATTTTTTTACTTGAGCATGTTGGAGATGTTTTCATTGAACTAGTAGCGCTGATCAGGGCTGATCACACAAAGCTTGGCCAATCAAATCCGTGTGTTACCTTTGTAACACGTTTGTGACAGGATTTGGCCAATACAATCCGGATGATATGTTTGTGAGGCCCCTTGTATTATTATAACCACTTCATTCCATATTAACATCGCCACAACATTCATTTTGATTGGTCTTTTTTCCCCCCCTTTAGAACTGGGAAACACCATTTCCAGCTTGTTTGGAGGGGGATCCACAGAACCTGCTGCTAATGCGACTGAGCCAGTTCAGGTAACTGCTGCGTTATGCCTCTGTGGAATAATGTATTTTACATTACATTTTCATCCATTTCGTTCATTTTAATTGGGTTAATAACTCATTCTTATGCCTAATATTTTTTCCGGCTGTCATTGTTGTTGCAGTATGTGCCTATTGGTTTGTTTTGAGGGGCACTCCAACGCTTGGCTTTGTGCCTTGCCCTTGCCTTTGTGTGTTTGTGTGTACCACATAGTGATGATTTGATTGGCCAGCTTTGTGTGTTTGTGTGTACCACATAGTGATGATTTGATTGGCCAGCTTTGTGTTTGTGTGTACCACATAGTGATGATTTTATTGGCTGAGCACGGAATGTGATGTATGACGATAAGAGTGCCCCTCACTGTTCACACGAGTGATTTTTCTTTTCACCATATGCAAATAACACAGTAGTAGAGCCTTTTAAAAATATTAATTTATTTAGTCCTTCTGCCAATTGATTCCTCAGACTGTTCAGAGTTCAGAATGAAAATCCATCAAATGGATGTGCTTCCCTTAGATCCTCATTACATGCCAATTGATTCCTCCCCACACACATTTCTGTGGTGTTGTTTCCTACTGGCTCACCTGCCAGTGAGGAGCCCCCACCGCGAGACGAGTGCTGATTCGCCTTCGAGTTTGAGTAAATGGTACCGGCCCCTTTCAAATACAGTAGACGGTGACAGATGTGCGGCGTCTCAAGCAAACTTGAGCCACAAGAGACGCCACCGGTCGAGTTGCTGTGTTGAACCGTGCCCTCCCCCCTTTTTTCCATCTACACCACATCTCTTTGACAAAAATAGCTTATGTCCAATTTCATATTCATCTCTCGCTCTCTCTCTCTCTCTCTCTAAACGTCCCTCTTTGTGTATTTATGTCCAGGATGAGGAGGAGGTGCCACCGGAGTCTGGAAAAGAGACAAAGGAGGAGACCCAAAAGGAAGAATCTCCTCAGGAGGACAAGCTCGAGGACAAGCCTGAGGACAAGCCCGAGGCTGCAGAGAAACCTGCAGGTGAAGAGTCGTCGCAGGAGAAAACAAATACAGAAGACTCGGACAGCAAGGCTGAAACTAAGGTGCAGAACATTTCCATCCCACAAATGGAGATTAGGTTATCATATTCATATGCAGGACATATGACATATGACAATGTTCAGATGCACCTTATCAGATGAAAGCTATGCAAAATGATATAATTTAGCCAGCATGTTTTTAATATTTTCTTTCGAATGCACCAGCCCTGTAATTCTCCATGTAATGCATGACCATACCAGTGACTACAGTCACACACAAACATTATGTCAAGATGTGATTACACTGATTTTCAAGCAATTACTTTATAATATTAATTCTTGGGTAGCCACTTAAGATAACAAACTGGTTGTTTGTGGTTTAACTCAAATTGACATGCCATTGCCTTTTTTATGATTTTGACCTCTGATCATGAAGGAGGAGGAGGAGAAGGAGGAGAAGGAGGGAGAGACTTCTGGAACGACTGAGGCAGAAAAAACGACAGAGGAGAAGGAAGTAGAGAAAAAGGAAAAACCTCAAAAGAAGGCCAAGATCGCTGAGGACATCAATGCGGAACTCGTCATCAACGACCTTCTCAATCCGACTGCAGAGGAAATCATTTCATCCACGAAGAAGTAAAGAAAATGCTGTTTTCTTGACTTTCTGTAATAATGCAAGATGGAGGGTTAGTATAATAATCTTGGTGTCTTTTCAGGCTGAAGGACTTGACAGAAAGAGACTTGCAGAAACAGGAAAGGGAAAAGACTCTGAACACTCTTGAGGCTTTTATCTTTGAGACACAGGTAAGATACCTGAACAAATCATCAACTAATAACACATGGCCGCTGCATGCATCCACTCTTGTAGATGGAGTGACGTGATTTTTTCCCCACCCTAAATACTAAATAGGTGTTTTAAAAAAAAAGTGTACAGTATTTGTTAAAAATTATGTGGACACCAGTTCATTACATATGCCTGGTTTGCCTGGTGGGTGGTGATCCACCTGAACTGAAGCCACAGCTGTGGTTGTATGATAAAAGGGGAGGGGATGATATTATGATGTCACTATATCACTGGGTTTTTTTCATTGGCACGTTTGACTGTCAAGGTTTCAGCCTCCAGGAAGAAACCCTAAATACAAAGGGAAGACATCATTGCACATAACAACCGCACCAAGGGGTCTAATGAAGTACCGTCGCGGCGTCGCCTCATAAACACATGAAAAACTGGAAAAAATACAAAAATCACATCACTCCATCTTTATCAGTTGTGTCTCACTGGAACTTGGCAAGAAAAACGCTAAAAATGATATTTTCAAAAGACTATTTTAATGCAAGGAAAAATAATTAAATTGTAAAAGAATTGTAAAAGACAAAGTTCAGTTCTCTGATGACAATGTTGTGTTCTTATCGTTGTTATATTAGCTAGTCCTTACCCGTTTTAATTTATGAAGACCAAATTATGTACAGTGTGGGTAATGAGATTTAATAGATATTAGGTATTGATGTATGTATTTTGAGGTGTAGTCAGTCTGAGACTGGGGGAGGGAGTTGGGATGAAGTTGGGAAAAAAAATTATATTTGGCAAACCACTTGGGGGTCCGCGGACACCCAAGTGTCCGAAGCATACCGTGGGGGTGGTCTGTGTATTCCTCGTTCAGACTCACAGACGTCTCTCTGTCGCACACGCACGCACATACACACAACACACGCACAGTGCCCCGTCTTTGACTCGTTGCCATATAGAGTTATGTTATTTGTCCCGGCTGGCTCGTATGGTCGCACACGTACGCGCGACCTGTCTGTGGGCGTCACACACGCAAATGTGGCACCTCGCCCTCACCAAGGTCCCATCTTTTTTCCACTGAAGGACAAGGTGTACCAGGACGAGTATCAGCTTGTTGTGTCGGAGGAGGAGAAGGAGGAGATCTCGGGCAAGCTGAGCGAGGCCTCGGCCTGGATGGACGAGGACGGCTACTCGGCCAGCACCAAGGAGCTGAGAGAGAAACTGTCCGCGCTGAGGACCCTGTGCAAGCCCATGTTCTTCAGGGTGGATGAACGGCGCAAGTGGCCCGACCGCCTGGCCGCCCTGGACAGCATGCTGAACACCTCCAGCTTCTTCCTTAGGTGGGTGAGGAGGACTGAGGAGGAGGTGTGGGTGTAAAGTGATGCTACACTGTTTTTCTTTTTTATATATATATATATATATATATGTAATGTGTTTTTGTATTCATTCAACCTTTTTAGGAGTGCTAAAATGATTCCAGAAGACGATCAAATCTTCACAGAAGTTGAGCTGAAGACGTTGGAGAAAGTGATTAATGAGACCACGGTGTGTAGTAAATTAGTAAAAATCTCTATACTGCATAATTCTGCATAAGTCTCTCACCATAAATAACATATGGCGAGAAACAACATCCTGTGACAAAGTATAAATTAGGCTTTTTCCTAATATACAGTATGTGCAGTTTGTGCACATTGTGCATGTGTTCTACAATGTCTAGGCAGCATTAGTTATGGGATTATAGTGGATTAGTTCAGTCATGTGCTTTGGTGTTCACTGTTGGTGAAACTTAAATAATAACCCCTGACCTCTTCCCTCACCAACCCAGACGTGGAAAAACGAGACGGTGGCGCTGCAGGACAGTCGCTCTCCCACGGAGCGGCCCGTGCTGCTGTCCAAAGAAATCGAGTCCAAGCTGACACTACTCGACCGTGAGGTCAACTACCTGCTCAATAAAGCCAAGTTCGCCAAGCCCAAGGTCAAGGCCAAAGCCAAGAACAGCACCACCACCACCTCCGACAAGACCAGCAAGGCCAATGCCACAGCCGAGGAGAAAGTGATCCCTCCTGTGGAGGAGAGCACAGACAAAGACAGTGGTGGGTGGAGCAGTAATGAGCGATTTAATGTACCACCTTGTAATGTGGCCTTTTTTCTTCTTCCCTAAAATCTGTTGTATTAGAGCGAATATTTGATCCTATTATAACAATTTAGTGTCGAGAGAAAATTGTGGATATTTCTTTTTTGATGCTTACTTGTCTCTATGAAAGGGTGGTTATCAACTGTATACAGTTTACTTTTCACAACCGCTATAGGTATTGTGCAACATCATAATGGAAAGAGAGAGACCCCTTTTTATTGTTGGACTGATTTTGTATTATTTTGTATTAGATAAAACTGAGGAGGTCCAGCCAGGTGAAACCCCGCCCACCGAGGAGCCTGCTGCTGCTGCAGAGAATACGGAGTCGTCGGCTCCATCAGAGCCTACAGAGGAAGCAGAGAGTACAGGTAGGTCTGCAGTGCATAGAATCACAGTACAGGTAGGTCTGCAGTGCATAGAATCACAGTACAGGTAGGTCTGCAGTGCATAGAATCACAGTACAGGTAGGACGCTGAGAAGTGTGGAAGTAGAGCTCTTAACATTTCAAACGAGCTGACATTTCAGCCAATCCTACATCGGTCTAATCTAAAAACACCAGCTATGGTTTTGTGAAGGGTCATTTACAGTGTGTGACAAAATCCAGGAAATTCAGTCCAAAAACATGTAATTTTTTTCCCCCCCTATACTATCTAGGACAGGGCTACTCAACTTAACACATTAATTGCTATGACAGAATATTCCGTCATATAAAACCGTGAGCTGCTTCTGACTGAATTTTCTATCATTAAAGCCCTTTTAATGATATAAAACGATAATCCTTTTTTTTTTTTTTTTTTGGCCATGCCGTCTTCATTGATTCTAGACCTGTTTCGTGAATGCGCTTCTTTACTTCCTTTTTTACGGCCCAAATAAACTGTCTTTTCTCTCTAAATCCACGTCGCTCTCCATGGTTTTGATCATAACGGCAATGTTCTGTCCTCATTTCTGACCAAGCATCTCGTTTGGAATATTAACACTTCTAAAGAGACATCAGACGAGGTAGCGCAAAGTAGTAATGGAAGAATTCACCTCCCGGTTTTGGGGGGAAATGGAAGGGGGAGGCTTTTCAGAGTAAAATCTGCCCAGCTGCCTGGCACTCTTTATTCTGAAGAATCCCCCGGCAGTAAGACACGGTTAAGATGGCTCAGGGGCCACTCAGCAAGGGACTTTTGCTCAGCAAAAGTCCAAGGGACTGAAACTTTTACAAATCAATTTTGTAACAGACTACATGGCCACAGTAACAAGCCACATTTCCAATTATGTCCAAACCTCAATGAGCAAAAACATTGTGATTAATGATGAAGTTACAAAATGAGGCTTAATTCACAAATGTGAAGAGAACATATAATGAACAGAACATCACAGGTGGATAAATTAGTAAGTGGGGCAGGGTACAACACTTTTTTTGAGTTTTTCTTCTTTCTAATTATTTGTGCGGCCCAAAACATGGTTTGTCATGATTTGTCAGGAGCCGAGTTGGCTTTGTACGAGGCTTAAAGGTCTTTAAATAAATACTTTCTGAAATGAATGGGAAATTCTCTTCCAGTGCACTCGGGGGGGCGAGACCATGACACTCTATAGGAATCAGCACCGTGAAAACGGTAAACATGCTCTGGAACCTTGAAATAGAAACGGGTGATTCTCTTTCTTTTCTGAAAAAATGAACTACTTCCTATTCTTGCGTCCCTATTTTTGGCATGTCATTATAGGTCAATTTGTTCCTTTTTAAATACATTTTTAAATCCATGTTACCCACCGGTGATTTAGCTGGCAAAGCCTTCTTTCATTTATAATTTTATATGAACATTTATTGAGAAATTGCCATCCTATTTCTTAGAATACTAAACTGTCTACCTCTGTCCCATATTACATATTTCCCATTTTTGCCCTCCTTTTTAGGACCAACAGAGAAGGCCAAACCTGAAAGCCACATAGAAGATGAATTATAACAGCTGGAACTGAAAATAATTTCACTATATTTATTGACAGTGTATAAATGTTAACGTTTCCTTCTCCCTTTGTTTTGGTTTGTTTTAATTACCTTATTTGTTGAACTCTTGGAAATGTGTTGGATGAGATTAGAGGCCACTCAGCTTATCTATATATTTTTTACCCCCTTTCTTCCTACACTGTAAATTTCTGAGTGTTAATTTAGCTCTGTCTCCAAAAGGAACCAAATCGGCCCATAAGGGTCGCTTTGGTTCCATTTGTACATGCACAGTTAAAATAACACTGAGGATTTTACTGTGTATCTTGTGCTATTCATCTGTTTTCCAGTGTCATTGATGTTGTGACATCACGGAGCACTTAGACTGCGAGGATGCAGTTCACTGAATTAGACCCACCCAACACAGTATCGGTGCCATATTATCTTATGTTCTGCCCTGGTGTTCAAGACATGCTACACTCCCACATTTAACTTCAATTAACAAGAAAGGCACAGTCGAAATCTCTGCTAGAAGGCATGCCCTAATAATGTTGATGTATGCCGTGAAATTTGTACCTACAGTCATGAGAGTAGCGCATCGTCTGTACTATCTTCTTCCTGGGATGTCGATGACATCACTCAAAACGTTATTTATAAATCCATCATGTCCGTTGGGCAACTCTATGCGTTAGTGATTTCAAGGTGGCACTGTATTACGCTATATTAGTGTTTGTGCAAGCTTTGCTGTGTATCGGAACTCTAAACTCTGTAAGAGTGGAATTCAGGCTGACTTAAGACAGTTTAGACTGAGTTCAATGTGCGCAGGCGTTTAAGACTCGTGCTTTTTTGGAGGGTGGGCGGGGGGTTATGTTGTCACGTTTATTAATGTATATTTTGGTGTTATCTAATGTCGACATTTACCGGTAAACTTGCATTCTGCGATTGGCTAGGAAGAAGAAAAGACACTTGTCATTGAACGATTTGAAAAATATTTCAATGATAAATGGTGCATTTATGTAGTGCCTTTTTTTTTTACCAAGCGCATTACATTCACCCATTCATACACACACATTCACATACCGACGGCGGAGGAAAATGCTAGGGATCGAACTGGGAACTAGAAATATTATGCTTATTGGCCTGTGTGCAAGATTAGCAGACGTGCATACACACACACACACAGGGCATGATCTCCTGGCAGAGATAATGACTGCTATGCAAACACTTGCTCAAACTTTGTGCACTTCAGAGATAAGATATTCATGTTTGCTTCAATATTTACAAACATAACCAGCATAACTTTATTTGTATAGCACAGACAGGAAATTACGACAAATCTATGAAAACCTCAAATGTATGTACAATTTGTTGTTTTTATAGTAAATAGATGTTTAAATCACCTTCAGCCGGTTCAAATGTTCAACAGTTGTGAGAAACGGCTTTTCATTCTGTACAGGTTGTCAGACTGCAATTCCAGTAAACTTGAAATATAAATACCTGGGGATCCTTAACTCGAAAACCACTGGACTAACCCTATAGTTCCTGTCATGGTCACACAGTGTTTAAAGGACAGATGTACACTATCAAGTGGTCTAAGAAGTTACAGTAAATTATTTTCCTGAAGAGTTGTTAAAGATGGAGTGCCGTGAGTTTTTGGAGTTAACATTACTCTATAGACCCCCAGGTGTGGTTAGAATATTGAAATAATGTCTTCTCTGTGTATTTTTGGTTTCTTCTGAAAGCTGAAAGCCTTTGAGTCAAAAGGCCCAATTGAAATGACAGATATAGTGACATCACAATATAATCCCCTCCCCTAACCCCTCCCTCTTTATCATACAACAACAGCTGTGGGTGCGGCTTCAGTTCAGGTGGATCACCACCCACCAGGTAAACCAGGCATACTGTACTATTAATGAACTGGTGGGTGTGGCCACGTAAAACATTTTAACACTTTCTGTACACTTTTTTTGAAAAAACAATCTTCCTAGTATAATCATAGTACCTGATGATCATGTTTTATTGGGGGGATCTCAGCATTCCATCTTTAAATATTGCCATATTATGCAAAAGCCAGGGCACTCATAGTCAAACCCCAAACTTGGCCAAAGAAGATGATTCAACTTCATAGGCCTATAGCATTTTCATTTTTCAGTGCGTTTCATGTGTAGCTCTCAACTTGTTTCATTACTCCCTGATTGGCATTCGGATTACCTTTTGAGAGCTTGACTGTTGCACTAATGGTGGACAGACCCCATGTTTTAGTTTCATAAGCTGCTAAATGGCTTGGTCCGTTCTCTGTTCCTTACCTCAACATGCAGACATTGTCCCTTGGCACAGATCCATGTCACATGTTGAAAGTTCTTAACCTCGGTCACTCGGTAGGAGGGAAGTGAACAACTGAACTTGGATTGGTAACCAGGGTCAACTGTGTTCGTGTTTGTGTTGCGTATGTGTGTGTGTGTGTGTGTGTGTGTGTGTGTGAGTGTGTGTGTGCGTGCATCGCCTGAGATAATTTGAAGAGGGGAACTGAAGCAAAGAATAGGGAGATGACAATATTGTTTTGTTTCTAAACTGTTAATAAAAATCTTTTTTTTTATTTGGTTGTCCTGCAATTTAAAACATTTGTACTGTATTTTATATGCATTTTTCTGTGTAGAGTTAGTTTTCCTGTAGCGCTGCCCTGCAACTTTCTCATGGATTTAATTTTTTGAACTGACCCCTGAGAATAAAAAGTTTCAGGAAGCCCTATTCACAAAGTGTTTGAGACATTAATATCGGCATAAACTCAAAATAGTTGTTTTCAAGAACTTTTATTGTCTCCACCAGGCCGAAGGCCTGGGGGGAGAGTATGTTTTGCACGTCCGTGTGTCCGTCCGTCCGTTATCGGCTAATCTCCGGCACGTCGGCCCTATCCATGCCAAAGTTTTCACACAAACTCCCTGGATGCCAACGACGAACCTCTGCCCCAAATATTTCTCAACGGTCTGTTATAGCGCCACCATGAGGCCGATTTAGGCAAAACACACGTCCGTATTCAGCTAATCTCCGGCACCGGAGATTAGCTGAATACTTTTTTCATATTAAGAATTATGAGCCATAATGTGGCTATTACCTGATTTGTGTTATTTTTAAAGAAAAAACACTGCTCCCAATATTCCAAACTGACCAGATGATGAAACATCATCTGAGTGTCCAATAGGAGTGTGGTTAGTCTATGTACTATATTTTCCTATCAGGAGAAGGACAATTTGCCCCTTTTCATAAAGTCAAGCAAGATCAGGCAGATACAAAATTCAGTTAGGTCAGCTAGAATAGAATTTCCCATCTGCTTGTATTAACCAACGTTAAACTCACCAACATTGCAGCTGTAGGCCTGAATTATCCTCTTTCAATCTGCAAAGTGTATGTTTTGTAAAAATCCACCGTAGACCTGTTATGAGCTACCGCCTACCTTCTGTCATGAAATTCTGTGCAGGTGTTTAATTTTGGTGTTGGCGTTTGGAAGCGCTCGTCGAAGTCACTGAACATCCCTGCGTACCACTTATCGAATTTGCACATACTGCAGGAAGCAGCAGCACGACCCTTTAATAAAAACGAGTGCTTCCAAACTCCAACACTTAAAAAGAAATATCACTTTACGGGATTTCTTAGCAGAAAGTAGCTCATAACATGTCTACGGTGGATTTGAAACCAGTGCTTTGCAGATTGAAAGAGGATACTCTAGATTCCTCCCATTATAAAAAATCTAGTGTTGCAAATTGCAGCTATAGAGTTTGAGCAGGGAAAACACTAGCGTGCCTCAGAAGCAGTGAATGATATATGGCAATACATGTTAATGTTAAAAACTCAATTTTAATTGCATTTGTTAATATCTAACATGGAAGAAAGAACATCTTAAAAATGACACATTTACATTTTTTATTAAAGATTTCACGTAAAATTGCATGTGGAGTTATGCTGATACTATACCAATTTTGTGAAAACTGACAAATTGATTTGCAATGACCCCTGATAATTCACCATAATCTGTCAAATGTAATCTCTCGTAGAAATAATACCGCTTTTTAGTGAGACCCACTAAAAGCATGGCCCTGCTTAGATTTCACAGTGCTTAATTTCATTTCCCAATTTCGGAAAATAAAATTATAGAAGACTGAAGCAGTGCATAAGTGCTCTATTGTTAAATATGCATATACTGTAGGCTATGGTCCTTATATATTTATATTGTATATCTGACTCTTCTCTTATTTCCTGTTTCCTTGTAAACATTACAAATGAAAAGCCTCATCTTCTGTTATACTCTTTTCACTTTACGTCCCTTCACAGTTCCCCCACGTGTATTGTTTTATGTAACTTCATAGATTTAAATGTTTTGGAAAGCATTTGCCTTCTCCGTTTTTCCAAAATACATGTGAAAAGACACTGAATTACTAAAAGCTTAAAAGGTCTTGTCTTGGCATGTGGGTCACTCACTTTAAAAGGATTTAATCAGAACTGCAGCCTCACTCCCAATCTCCCGCTGTAGTCTGAAAACCCACCTCTTCAGACTCCACCATGGCCCGTAGCACTTACCCTAGCCTGGCCCCTTAGATAGCTTTATGTAGACTTGGATAGTATTTTAAACAGACTTATAGCTTGTTACGTAGACAGCACTAGAATTGCATTTTATGTAGTCATAGCACTTTATAGTACACATGTAGGCCTATAATATATAATATATAATATAGTATGTATAGTTTACATAGATACTCCACTGTTGCGTTCTTAGTTTATACATGATTCATGATAACTACTTTTTATATATGTGATGTATACCATGCTTTTGTTATTGCTTAATGTAAATCGCTCTGGATTAAGAGCGTCTGCTAAATGCCTAAATTGTAAAATTGTAATTCCTGAAAGAAAAATATATAGTAAGTAAATATATAAATTGTATAGGCCTACCTATATGCCTATTCATGATCGTTGAAGTCTGACTTAGACCATTTCTTAACCACCTAGAAATATCATGAAACTTAACACACTTACTTAATACTGCTGTTCTCACTTACATTTTGTAATTTTCGTCCACCATAGGATAATGACCTCCCCCATCCCAACCAGTCCAGTACATATATTATGTATTGGACTGGGTGGGGTGGGGGAGGTATATTATACTACATGCTTGCTATGGAACTTACTTATGGATTAGGGCACAATGGCCCGAAGTGAGAACACCAATATCAGAATAAGTGCGGTATGTTTATTTACTGGTGCTTAACATATGCTTTGAGAGTCATCAGACTTCAATAACAACCATGAATAGGCTGTATCAGAATAACAGAAAACAATAAAATATTTGGAGGAATTCAATCCTACGATCTAATCCTACGACAAAAGGACCCACGTGGCAGAAAGGCTGGTACAGTGTGGTCCTTTCGTTTAAGTCACCAGTACACACACTGTAGTTGTCATGCTATTCCAAGCCATACTGTAATAAATGGAGGAAACGGGACTTAAGAGAGCGACGGTTACAATCTTCAAAGCTGTCAGAAGCTTATGTCTGCTGTAGGAAGGGATCCCTCACACTGGAGTTGCCTTTTGACTGAAGGCGGTAGCCAATGAACAGCAACAAGGTAACACAGAAGGCTCCTAGGATTGCTGCTACTATGGCAACCGCCAGCACCGTTCCGCCTCCTTCAGTCTCCCATGCTGCTGAAAAGAGATGTCGTGCATCAGTACCGCAGAGACTAAGATTAGACAATCCAATATAGCATGATCGCTGCTTAAATTAACTAGATGCATGCATACCTTCTGAATCTGCCGTTGCCCCTGTTGTAATAGAAATATAAAAACAAAACTCAGTTCATTCATATGTGAAGGGAACTTCATGCAACCTACTGTAAATGGTAGGAGAAATTAACAAAAAATGAAATGGCATGATTATACTTCATAAATTAGGCATGTAATTGTGCTGCCGCGGTGTCATTAAAGTATTAGCCTTACTGTACCCAGTGGTGGGAAAAAGTACTCACATTTTGCTCTACAAGCTTTTAGAAAGGCTATTTTCAAATGGCTGAAATAGGGTTGTAGTTGATTTTGTAGTTTTGTAATAATCAAAATCTACACGATTTCTTCTATTTTTGAAAAATCGTGAAAATATTTATTTCAGAAAACTGGAGGATTTAGAAGATCTTTTTTTAATTTTGAGGTCTGGCTTAATAAGTTAAGTAAATGTACTTAGTTACTTTCCAGCGCTGACTGTACCTGTCGTAGGAGAATCGTGCAGTTTGTCTCCGTTGTGCACGTGGGTTCTTATTTGGGCTGATGTCACGGTGGCCTCCTCAGTCACTGTAGTGCTGCCTGCGTCGTCCACGCTACGACGTCCTCTCATGCCATTCCTGGAACAGTTCTGTGCAATGGAATGGATGCTCGTGTGAGTGTGTGTACAAGGATGTGTATGTATAAAGCGGTGGTTCCCAAACGTTTTAGCCCGTGACCCAAAACAGAGATAGATTTTTGTCTGTGACCCAAACTAGTGAAAGTAGCAGATCTACAAGCTCACAACGTGTCTCTTCACACAGTGCGTTGTGAGCTTGTAGATTGGCTATTTTCACAACTACTTAAATATTTTTTTGGGACATGAACAACAGGGACTGCTGACCGGAACGAGGGAGGCGCACACGGAGGTCTCGCAGAGTCTGGTTGCACAGTGCACGTAGAACGTTGACAGGGTCCTGTTCTCATGCTGGACAAATCTGAAGGCCTCGAAACTGAAGCGAGCTGCCTGCTCCAATCCATTCACATCGATTACAGTCTGGCCGTCCAAATTGCATCTGTGTGAGGAGTGAGGAGCTTTAAAGTTGGTCTTCATTTCATGTATTTTTTTTCTTTCTTTAATATAATATCTATTTGTTTCGTAGGACTGTTAATAGTACTACTTTGTATTCAGAATCCATTCCTTATTGCCAGGTAGTGGGGGAGCTATGTCGGCTCCTGGGCCTTCTGCCAAAGCATTATGTAGTATGTATAAATATTTTATATAGCGTTTAGTAGTATTTTGAAGTGGATTCTTTGTTTGATCAGGAGTCTGTGAAGGTCATGGATGACTGGTATAATATGGTCTCTGGAACGGTCACTGATGAGCAGGCGGGTAGCTGAGTTCTGGACATATTTAAGTTTATTGAGGACTTTAGGGGTGCATGGTGCCATGGAGGATACTGTCGAGGCAGGATGTGATAAAGCACGGATGAGTGTTTCAGCTGCATGACAGAGGCCCGGAAACGGGCAATGTTCTTGAGGTGGAATTAAGGCAGCTTTGGTGACCTGGTTTTACATGGGGTTGGAATGAAAGGGTGTGGTCGAGAATGATGCCCAGGTTGCGGACATGGGTGGAGGGTGTGACAGTGGAGCCATCAATGTTGAGTGAAATGTCTTCTGTAGAGCGGGTGAGGGAGTTGTTTTTTGTTTGAACAGAAATGGAGAAATGCTACATTTGCGCTTTGATACTTTTGGTTGAACATGGGTCTATTGTGAAAGGGACACTGCAGGTATATTGGCACATCATTGAGTATGAACATGAACATCCTTATCTCCATCTTCATCTTATTCTTAATTCATCACAAAAACCCTACACTTGCCTCAATTGGGTCAGAGCATGATCTGATGTAACAGTAGATACGCACATTTTCTATATGGCAGAAACTGTTGGTAATTTTATATCAACCTGTTGTCTGAATGGAACATGAGACTTTTACATTGTTTTGCATGATTTGGTTAAGTGTTCCACAAAGGTTGACTCACTTACCCAACAAAGAGATCATAATAGGTGCTGGTCAAAGGAAAAGGAGTAGTCGTGGCATAGCATCGGTCCAACAGAACCTTGAATCTATTTGGGAAGATGGTTGGCATCAGTAAAACAATCAGTTAATTTCCATGTTTAGGTTTATGTTTGTTACTTTCTAGTTGACCAGTTACTGTACTTCACAGCTTATTTTATATAAAGGACATTTCGATCAAGATCTGCATGTACATACTACATGGCAACCATAGGTCAATATCAGGGAAATGCTGCATTATTGTGCTCAGAGGTAACCCATGTTGATAATTGGTGTGAGTTACCTGTCTGTGAGGTTAGTAGCCTTCACTTCTATAAAGATCCTGGTCTTCAGCTCAAGGCCTTGACTAGGAACCTGCATAATTTCTGTGTAGGTATTTTCCTTTGAGGAGGAAGATGTTCAATTTAGTATTCTGTAACTACAGCTTTTTCCTCAAATAATTCACCATTCATATTGTGCTCGACATTATCGATACGGTGTGTTTCATAAACCATGGGAATTCCTCTTACCGAGTAGAGTCGCATGCTTAATGCACTGATGAAACTGCCATTATTTTCATTATATGCCAGGCTTACACCAGATCTGTTGGGCAGAATATGTCACATTAGCAACTGTCATGGGAAAACACCAACATGTCTACAATCGGGTCATTCATTCATTTGATATACAGGAAGACACAACACACTCATGTACGTAGGTCGATGGGTGATTCGACAGATGTTGAAACTAGGTGCAGGTGGAGCACACACCCTAAATGTGATAACTGATATCATGATAACTACAGTAATTCTATACCTTTCACATGGGCGCAGGCGCCACACCAGAAGGAGCACTAATCTCACTGAACCCAGTTTAAAAAATGGGGTCAAATTCGTTCTACTGTAGTGCTATGCTACCAGAATGTGGAATGCACAGTCATAAAAAAATGTGGCTTCAATTTGTAACTGGCCCCTGTAAAAAGTATTATCACCGGTAATGACCTTTCTCTTCTGGATTTGCCTGTGGGGAAGACTTACACGCTCATCTCAGTTCTGTTGACGAGGTATTGGAGCGGATAGTGGCAGGAGAACTTGTACATCACGTCTTGGCGATAGGAGATTGTTCCAGTATCGGGGTCATTGCCATTCGATTTGATCATTCCTGAGATGTTGATGAACTGGACATTGGAGAAGTCCGAGAAAATTCCAGTGCCCACTTCTTGAGTGACCTGTTGGAGAGACAGGGAGCGAGATCAGAATAATAGGCTTGGTTTAACTAACGCTACTCTGATATCTTTTGAAATTTTAACTTTAACTGGTGAAAGTTAAAGGGCTTTTAACTTTGGATTGTACACTGTATCCAGGGTACATTGCTATCAGGTCATTTAAGTGCGGTGTTGACTATCGTGCATGAGCATGTTCAAGTGTGGATGAAAATACCTTCATAGTGTTGGAACAAGCTGCAATGGCCTCCTCTCTGATAGAGAAGTTGAACCGTATAACAGGTGGGTCCACTGTCCAGTCAGTTATCCCTTTGCATTCGTCTTTGTCAAACCGGGAATTGAGGGCCATCAGCGATCCGTTGTATCCACAGAAATAGATTGGACACAACAGAATCTCAAGCTCCATCTTCTCAGTTCCACAGACGACATCAATGTCTGAATTAACTGAGATGAAAGCAGATGTAAAATGTACGAGATTATAGTTCATATAGATATAGATTAGGCCAGAGGTGGCATTCACTGGAAATGTAAAATGACTAATCAAGAGGTGATTGAACAAGACATAATGATGTCATTAGTCGTAATATTGTGCTACTAAGCTTTCTTCTCTGTGACACACACAGATACTCCCATTATAGCTCGATCAGCAACAGATCATTAACACTAAACAACTCGAGTCTCAAATCCTGAGCATTCATTTGAGCTGATCTATAAGGGTCAAACTTTAAGTTAAATTAACAGTCAGGATTTTGCTGTCACTGTAGACTGTCGCTGTGTTACGTTAAGTTAGTTAAGTAGATGAGATAAGGAAGAGAAGGCTAAGTTATTTGAGGTGAAGCTTTAGGGAACAGCTGTAAGGTGGCTAATTTCACTGACCTGGCTTCCTGAATGTAGTGTGTGTAAGGCAAGTATTCTGGGCTTGCAAGAGAGGGACTATGGCAAGGTGATACACAAGAAGAGCCAGCCACATTTTTCTGAAACTGATAAACGGTAGGATAACCATATGAAACACGTTGATTAGATAGCAGATTAGTGTAGTACAGTATGTCAAAAGGCATGTATATTTATGTTTTACAAACATATATAATAATAAAACTATATTGTAAAGACACTTACAGTATCAAAAACAAAATTCTATATAATGAAAACAATAAAACAGTTGCTATGCATACAACTATCCAAAAGGAAGAGATATTTGAGAATTGACAGACTACGCAATTACAATTATACGGAGCCCCTGAGTGGCCATGGTAAGAAAAATAAATAATTGTCCGGACAAGATAATTACCATGGCCACTCAGGGGCTCCGTACAATTACATTTTACAACACTAAAAAGCAAAGGACCATAACTTCCTTTAATTGAACAATGCTCATGTCAATAAAAGCTATTGAGCTAACACAACAGACGATCTGAGAAAGGAAGATACCATATCTAAATTGAGAAGAAAGTTGATGGACATTCCCAAATTAATTCAAATGCCATACATACATACATGTAATGAGAAATAGGAAAATAGCAAATTAAAATGTGTATATTGTTTACCAGTCTGTGTGCAACATCATATTGGTAAGCTGTAGTGGAAACCAACTTAACATGGTTAAGATTGGAGTAATTTTCGTCAGAAGACTTGCAGACACATTCTGTTCTATACTGTGGCTGTAGGTGAGAGAAGCAGTGATCATAAACTATTAATGACTTTGATGTAAAATGTGCTAAATTTAGCCCAATGGCTAATTTTCCTCCAATGTCTGATGCTGCCCTACAAAGCCAAAGTGCAGTAACTACGTTTCTAGACACACCAACATCTTTGTGTATCCCAAAGGTCAAATTAGCCTTTGCGATTTTGGGGGCTAAACAATTAACTCAAGAACAAATATACAATTACTGTAATATCAGCAAACACCAGTTAAAACACCTTTAAACCAGTTATCAGTTATTCTGTTTTTCATAATACTGCACTTTGGCTTTGAAGGTATGATAAAGAGCAAGAGTTGTTCCTTACCTTGTGTGAATGCTAGGTGTGTCTGTCCCCTCCCACCGTCCTCTCAGTGTGTCATGTGTTTCTCTGCTCTTACCTGCATGACATCCCACTATTTATACTGGCCTCATTTCCAGCAAATGGTTGTGGAAGAGCTGAGGTAAAGAGGGATGGCTATATAAGACTTACACAATCTTAACCATCATCTGACAGACATGAAGCTGACATAACTTTTAATGCCCCAAATCGGCAAATGAAAATAGTATAACATGTTGTGATTACAAGGAATAAATTAAATACAGGTTATAACAAGTTAAAGATAAATGTGTGACAAATTGCTCTGCCATTATTCCCCCATTGGGCATTTATTCACTTATAGTCAATATATTTTATATTAACTTATTTGTATATTGTCAAAAACTGATATCATGAATGTTCTTTAATACTATACTGTATATTACACAATTTCTTTGAAAATATAGGTTGCAAATGAAATGTATACAATATTGCTTATGACCAGAACTTGAACTTGTAATGGCTGGACATTGGCTGGACCATTCAACAAGTGTTGAGACCCAGTGTGAATATGAACCTATAAATATCTGCAAAAACAGTCAGAAGTCATAAATCATAAATCACACAAAAACCCACATTGTTTCTGGTCACTTTCACGTAACGGCGTTAGAAAGGGCTCTTACAAAGAGGCACTAAAGTGATGCTTGTTTTCACACCCCCCTGTTTTGCCAGAGGCTACTACTCTTTGTTAAGAAATTAGGTCTCCTGCACCCCATCTCAGACACAGACAGGAAGGCACACCCAGCCACACAAAACCACCTACTACTTTTAGTGTCACCTGAACCGCTGCTGAAGCATCAGTGGAGCTCCACTGGTCCCTCCTAGAAACCCTGAAACAATGGTCTTCACGTGGTCTTACAGTCGTAGACAGCATTACTGTCTGTCAAACTCTGTCCTAATCTAGTCAAGAGCTGTGACTGTGTCTGTATGGGTAGTATAGTACATGATGGACATGATCTTGTCTGCCAAATCTTGAGGGAGTAATACTGGACAATGACTTGAATTACGGGACTTTTCCATGTCTCCCCTGTGAAACTTGTTTTCTACCAACTAAGGGCCGGTGATGCTGCAGATGGATTTTTATGATTATATTTTATTCATTATTCAGATTTTGTAATAATACTCATCCAATCATTGCTGGTGTTCCAGCAATACTAAAACATTGCAAAAACACTTCATCTAGTATTACATATTATATATTATTATTATTTTGCAGTAATTGGATCCATGACTTAAGTAGGGTATGGCCATGAACTTAAGCCTCCCAGAACAAGCTGCTCCACTAACACCAAGACTTAGCTTTCCCGCTTAAGTTGAGTTTAAACGTAATGCACAACATCATATTGCAGCCACAGCCCACACAATATGAGTTAAGGTTAAATTCAATATCCAGCATCCTCTCCGTTTGGTCTCCATTTTCATCACCTGGGGGTAGAAGAACCTTAATACTCAATAATAATACTGATGCATGATTGACCCTTCTTTGTGTGCTGCAGTAACAGAATATGTATGATATCACAAAGACAACCTTGTTCTTTTGCTGCCCTAATTCTTAGGACATAACAGATCATTAAGAGTTCTGCTGTAAAGATGAGCATGGTCTCTTGCATTCCTCAGTGATGATACATGTCCCCATTCAATTCTTTTCATCCTTGGTACTTGGTGTAGGCCTATAAGGTAAAAGGTGAGTATGAGTATTGCTTTGCCAGTTATGTTATGCTTTATGTATGTTTAATTAGAAATTTACAATATGAACTTTTCAACATTTGTGTCCCTGGTTTGTGCATGTCATTATAGTCACAAAAAAACAATGTGAAGATGGCTATGGACGTTTTTAGCCCAAAAGAGTGTTTTTCGTGCAAAAGAAATGCTTGCAATTGATTCAGAATCATGAATAACCCCTAGTTTGACATGTTACATGCTACTTAAAGCATAATTCAAATTTGAAATGTTTTGCCTATAGGTTTTAAATGGTACCCCAACACTGACTTTACCATGATCCAAAATGTATAATAATCAATTGTAATTTTTTTCAACAATGTATTTATTGATTTTCCTTTTTCCACACAAATGTCAATACAAAATTACTCATATAAAGAAAGCAAAACAACAATAACCAAAAAAGAAAAACGACAACAGCACTACTCTAAGCTCCGTCCATTAAATGTGACATTATTGTTCTTAATATATCTTATAAAACGGCCCCACACCACCTGAAACATTTCTTGTTTGTCCTTAAGAATGTATGTAATCTTTTCCAAAGGTAATCATAAAGACAATTCCCTGAACCACTGTGTAATACTTTGTTTGTCTGGCCTCTTCCAGGTCAATGCTATCACTCTATTAGCTTGTAAAATACATATATCTATAAACATTTCTTCATTACGCTTTATCTTGTGTCTCTCTGTATTTCCTGCCCGACCTTCCCCCAAAACTCCATCAATTCTGGACAGGACCATAGACAGTGGAACAATGTGCCTCTATCTTCACTTCATCTGGTGCATACATCCGGAATATTACAATTATACTTATTAAGTTTAACTGGTGTGATGTAAACTCTCATAAGCCAATTTTTTATATGTTATTTGGATGACCTGTGTGGATCATAAAAAACCTTGAACGATTACTATTGCGATTTATTTTGGGTCAAATCTTAGATTGACTGCCTATACCCCAAACACTGTTTTTCTCCTTCCTGGGATGCCTGACCTTCATAGGGCCTGCAATTTACGTGTGTTTTTGAGTGGTGCAACCACTCCCTTACGGAGCTATGTGTGTGGGTGGGTGGCTGGATGGGTGCCTAGGTGGGTCACTCACTCACTTCACACGGGTGTGATTTTAACTCTGTAGTGTAAAGATGTAAAGAATACAGCATCTTGGAGTCTATCATTATGTCTTTGCTAGTGTGTACCTCCTCAGTGACGCGTGTATGGGTGTTGCACATATCATCACACAACACCTGAAAAACACCTTTAAACGGCACCTTATTGTCTCACCTCAGGTACTATGTGTATACATTTGTAGATCATTTTATGGACTGATCTCTCTTTCACCCTTCTTATTCCCTTTCTTTTGTATGAGCAAAACGATAGAGCTTGCACAAAAACGAATTTCACCTTCTGTTTTACACCTGTAAGCCATCCCCAAGCAGTTTTTCATATAACATAAGTTGCCATGGAGACCTTATAATGAAGTAGTATAGTAGCTATTTGGTGTTAGCTATTTGGCCATGTTGCATAATGCTATGCACATTGCTGTTTTCCCCTATAGTTTTTGATTAGAGTAGGCCTACATGGCGCACCCAAAATATCTGTTTTATCAGTTCTGAACCCACGATTGTAAGTTGTATGTAGACTAACCTAGCCATAATCAGTCCACCAGAGGGCCATCACAGTCAGGTTGAGTATATATTTTGGCAGGAGTAGCATAGGGTGGTGCTATTGGGTCTTTATTTTTTCTCTCGGCCATGCTGTTGTGTTGCTACTTGTATTTATGCACCCATTTGTTTTCTTGGTTATTATGTTTAATCTTTCCACTGGTTTTGATTGAATGGATGTTTGATTATCAGTTTGTAGGAAAATATCACAGGAAAGTACAGTTCAGTTGAGTATTACAAAGTCTGCTGCTAAGATGATTTAAATCCCAAGAAAGCCTATGGCTTGTTTCCATTGGGGTCCTTCATACATATCCTTCTTCTACCCTAATTGAAAAGGGATGCAAAGGAGTATTTTGATCCAGACTTAATCTGTAAAAAAATTGTAAGTAATCAGAGGACTTAAAATTGGGGTCTAGACTAGGAGGGACCCACAGGGTTCCTTAGGGGCGTTCCAAGTGAACCCTTACAGGTCTGTAACTCCCGAGTGTATGATTTGTTTGCTCTGAGATTCATGGTCCTTGACATGTTTGAGAACTACTAGTTTAAACCATTCAATGGAATTAATACCCAGAGACAACTGTTGTAGGAATGGATGTAGGAAATCATTCCTCTGCAGAACATGGTGACCATTCACCTAATACCACCTCCTACAGGTTTGTTGCAATTTGGATCCTATTTTGAAACTTGTGTGGTACTTCAAAGTAGTATGAGATGATAATGAAAACACTGAGCATCCAATCATTGCTGGTGTTCCAGCAATAATTTATTCATCAGGACTCAAAATGTACAGGCAACATTCAATGTCTCCATTTCAGTTCTCACTCATTCATCGTCAGCCAATGTCCAGCCTTTGCATACAGATATGGTCTCTGGTGTGGTAGACTACACTACATGCTTCATGTTTGTCCAGGGTGGAAAGGCAGTGGAGACGTGTTTAGTCAACCTCCTCGATGGTTGGTCCAGAGGATCCACCACCAGCAGGGGCACCACCTGATCCAGGGAAGCCCCCTGGCATTCCACCTGGCATTCCACCTGGCATTCCACCTGCAGTCTGGTACAGTTTGGTGATGATGGGGTTGCACACCTTCTCCAACTCCTGTTGATGGTGCTCATACTCATCACGCTCTGCAGTCTGAAGAAAGGGCAAAAAAAGAATGAATCTGTCAGATCGTGCTCATGCGCAAACTTGAACAAAATTCCAAACAGTTGAACTGATAATCTGGTCTGTCACACACACACACACACACACACACACACACACACACACACACACACACACACACACTGACATAGAACATACACATGTTGTCTGAATTGTGCTATATAAACTATTACTATTTTCAATTTAAACATTTACTGAAAACTAAAAATCATCACATGCATGCCAATGAGCTAGTCTGGAGAACTCAAATCCATATGTAGAACCTACTGTATATTTATTTACCCATATATACAGTACATGGAGGTGGAAAAGACACTCGTTATGGCTTTCACAGACTTCATCTGAAAACGACTCCATGACAAGCATTACCTGATTCTTGTCCAACCAGCCAATGATTTCATTGCATTTCTCCAAGATCTTCTGCTTGTCTTCCTCACTGAGCTTCTCAGAGAGCTTCTCGTCCTCCACAGTGGACTTCATAGTGAAGGCGTAGGACTCCAGAGAGTTTTTATAGGACACTTTGTCTCGCTGGACGTCGTCCTCTGCCTTATATTTGTCTGCCTCTTGGACCATGCGTTCAATGTCCTCCTTACTGAGACGTCCTGTCACGACAAACGCATTTAGCAAAGAACTAGCCATAATAAGCTGACATTATTTCATTATTTGTAAAGAAGGAAAACGATATGCACATCCCAGTTTACGAATACGGTGCCCAAAAAGTGACTAAATGAACAAAAAAGTGGAATGTCCGCACACGATATAATTCTGCTAAGAATTATATTGTGTGCGGACATTCCACTTTTTTCTTCCACTTTTCACTTATTTGTGCGGACATTCCACTTTTTTTTATTCATCATTTCATTATTTACCTTTGTCATTTGTGATCGTGATCTTGTTCTCCTTTCCAGTGCTCTTATCGACAGCAGAGCAATTGAGGATGCCATTTGCATCTATGTCGAAGGTGACCTCAATCTGAGGAACACCACGAGGTGCAGGGGGAATTCCGATGAGCTCGAACTTGCCCAGCAGGTTGTTGTCCTTGGTCATGGCACGCTCACCCTCATAAACCTGTGGGATGCATAGAATGTTAGTATGGAAGCTCATTTCTACCACGTAATAAAAAGGAATGAATCAAAGCTGTCCTAGCTATTTTATCGCATTTCTGACTTTATATAAACTAGAGTGGTGGCCGTGGCGTGTTGTGATGTCAGATCAGGCCAGATCCATATAGAGATATAGGGGTGATCAGGTCCAGAGCAGAGGCTTTTGTGCTGGTTCTGGACAACCAGGTGTCCCTGTTATGCCCATATATGGAGTTCTTTGTCAAGCATGCCAAATGAGGCTTTTGTTTAACTACGTTAAACAATGTTAAACTCACTTTGACACTCAATTTGCCATTCACTTTATGCACACAAACTATTCTGGAATAAAACTTTTTGGCATTGCCTTTGTTGCGTCCCATAAACTCCCTAGACCCAGTGGGTCGTAACAAACATCGTCATAGCGATAGACACAGTAATACTGAGAGAAGACATGTTCCTCACCTGAATGAGCACACCAGGCTGGTTGTCCGAGTAGGTGGTGAAGGTCTGGGTCTGCTTGGTGGGGATAGTTGTGTTACGTTTTATCAGGACAGTCATGACACCTCCAGCGGTCTCAATACCCAGGGACAGGGGGGCGACATCCAGAAGAAGCAGGTCCTGGACATTCTCAGACTTGTCACCAGACAGGATGGCAGCCTGGACAGCTGTGGATGACAAACGTGTACTGTTTTAGTTGGTCCTGTGCTTTGTATGGAAAGGAATTGCCTTCATTTGCTTGATGTAAAAACAAAATATAAAAAGAAAGGTGTCTGGAGGGGGCAAGATGCCCAAAAGGCTTATATGGGCCTCTACCTATGTATAACAACAATTCTCAAATACACAAATGGCGAGTGTGTCATGTCTGACTTCACATCTCAATCAGAATAAGAGAATGTGTCGAACATTATCCTGTACACATACTGGACGAGTCATTTAAATTTGATCAGTCAAAAGGAAGGTTTTATGCCATCATTGGCCTTTCAACCTCTGATGGAAACTAAGACAGGCAGGTCTTGCATCACTGTGATACAAGCCCCCCCACAAGCAAGTAGTCTAGCACTCACAACTCACCAGCTCCATAGGCCACAGCTTCATCAGGGTTGATGCTTTTGTTTAGCTCCTTGTCATTGAAGAAGTCTTGCAGCAGCTTTTGGATCTTGGGAATGCGAGTGGAGCCACCAACCAAAACGATGTCATCGATCGTACCCTTGTCCATCTTGGCATCACGGAGTGACTTCTCCACGGGGTCCAAAGTACCACGGAAGAGATCGGCGTTCAGCTCTTCGAAACGAGCCCTGGTGATGGACGTATAGAAGTCGACTCCCTCGTACAGAGAGTCGATCTCAATGCTGGCCTGGGTGCTGGAAGACAGAGTGCGCTTTGCCCTCTCACATGCGGTGCGTAGACGGCGGACAGCCCTCTTATTGTCACTAATGTCCTTCTTGTTTTTGCGCTTGAACTCTGCAATGAAGTGGTTGACCATGCGGTTGTCAAAGTCTTCCCCTCCAAGATGAGTGTCTCCGGCAGTGGACTTTACTTCGAAAATGCCATCCTCAATGGTCAAGATAGACACATCAAAAGTACCACCACCGAGGTCGAAGATGAGCACGTTCCTCTCGGCACCAACCTGAAACGAAAGAAAATATAACAGCTGAAAGACTTATACCAACAAATCACATGATTCCTAACCTTTCTTTTTTTCCCCCTTTTTCCCCAAGAACAATACCCAAGTCAGATAATGCATAGTCTCTCAAGACAGACTGTTGCCTCGCGTCAGGGGCTGCTGTTTTCCCGAATATTTGACAATGGGATTCTCAGATTGGATAATGCATGACTAATCACACGCTTCACACAGCTCAATTGTCCAAAACTATGGAATGCACTTCCCATTGCAATCAAAACTACAGACTCACTCCCAATCTTCCGCCGTAGTCTGAAAACCCACCTCTTCAGACTCCGTCTTAGCCCGTAGCACTTGCCCTAGCTTCGACGACATGTATGCATAGGCTCTCAACTTATGTAACTTAGATAGCATTGCATGTAGACATATATCACTAGTCTATAGTGTATATGCATAGTTTCGTTATATAGATATTCCCCTGTTGTATCATGATGACTATTTTCATGTATTTGATGTATTACCATGTTTTTGTTCTTTCTTACTGTAAATCGCTCTGCATTAAGAGCGTCTGCTAAATGCCTAAATCGTAAAATGTGAGGGGTGGTTAGGATATGTCTGTGAACTCTGCGTTGTAAGTAGGCTACTTTGTTTCACACCTTCTTATCCAAGCCATAAGCAATAGCAGCAGCGGTTGGTTCATTGATGATTCTTAACACGTTGAGACCAGAGATTGTTCCAGCATCTTTAGTGGCTTGGCGCTGAGAGTCATTGAAGTATGCAGGGACTGTGACGACAGCATTCGATATAGTCTATAAAAAATGAAATTTGTTGTTAGTACACTTTGCAACATACGAATTTTGATTGATTTATTAACAGTTTGCAGAATTACAGTACATTTCAAGTACAACTCAATACATGAATGATCAACATTATTGTTTTCTAAACATACCTTCCCAAGGTAGGCCTCTGCAATCTCTTTCATCTTCACGAGCACCATGGATGAGATCTCTTCTGGGTAGAAGCTTTTGGTTTCACCTTTGTATTCAACTTCCACTTTAGGGCGTCCACTATCGCTGATAACATTGAATGGCCAGTGTTTCATGTCTGACTGTACGACTGTATCCTCAAATCGTCTTCCAATCAGACGCTTGGCATCTGTAATTTCCACAAAAAATACACATTGTTGGTGCTAGTGGAGGCTGTTGGCAATTCCATTCAGTGTTGATTTTGACAGCAAATTTTGATTGTAGTCTTTTGATTTAGTTTTCACATTTTAGTCATCTGGAATGTTTTAGCGTCTAGTTTTAGACTAAAATGTATTTTGGTGGGCCTTGATGCCATCGTAATGGCTGATTTTACACTTGCTGAAAATAGCAGAGGTACAAGTTCACACAACGCAACACATTGTGAGCTTGTAGATCTGCTATTTTCAGCATGCAACCAAGTGTAAAATGACTTGTGTACTTTTTACTTATACTGGATCTCTTCTCTTGTCCACTAGTCCCTTCGTAAAATTTTTCGTAAAATAGCTGGGTTGAATCAATTCATTCATGACAATCATATCCCATCTTCCAGCAATAAGCCTTACCAAAGACTGTGTTGCAGGGGTTCATGGCAACCTGATTCTTAGCTGCATCTCCGATGAGCCTCTCAGAATCAGTGAAAGCCACATAGCTGGGAGTAGTCCTGTTGCCCTGGTCGTTGGCAATGATTTCAACCTTTCCATGCTGGAAAACACCCACACAGGAGTAGGTAGTTCCGAGATCAATGCCAACCGCTGTTCCTTTGGACATGATTCCTCTGGGAAAAGGAAGGAGACAATGTTTAGTAAATGAAAGTATTTCGTATTATTCCAGTAGGGGGCAATAAATCCTAACTAGAGACACTGACTGCACTAAATTATAGATGAGTCATTTGGTCTATGTTGAAACAAGCCAACTCACCAATTTACAAGAGTTAAAGTACAAAAGAAAAGGCTTTTGATGATGATCTAATTATATTTTTTTATTTTTAAGCATCTAGTGCTTTTCATAAGCCATCTGCCAAGGAAGCCATCAGGCTGCTGACTGCTGAGGAAAGCATTCTGTACTGAAGAAATGTGGAGATGGCGAGATGCTATGCCTACTTAGTTCTTATAAGGACTGGCATTATTTATATGGCATGACTCATGAGCAGCTTGAAAACTCGCCTTTTTAAAATGATGTAGGCTACAAATAATTCATGCACAGCATAATTCATTCATACATAGTTCCAGCCAGGTAGGGTAGGCTATAGACTTTAATTAAATTTACTGGATAAATTAAATTAGGCCTATATAAAAATGTATCATTTTCACATGAACATTTTCTTCCCTTACTTTGTTGCGCAATGCATTGCTGGGGATTGTAAGCACTAACTCAACGCGCATTTGCAACATCACTCAGCTCCTTCGAGGTACTTAAACAAAGCTGATCCCTGTGACCATCTGGACGGAGGAAACATGCTGACACGTCCTCCCCCATTGAGCCGACTTTCTAATCTGAAGGACAGTTTGCTGCAGTAGGCCATAGGCTACTCTACTCAGTCTACTGTCCCGCAGCTATGCGCAAAATTGAATTATTATACTACCGTATTTGCAAGCGTTACTGATTAGGATACTGGTGTATTTGATAAGGCTGTCTTTTGTCAATCTGAAGTAAACCTAAACCGTATACATGCAATATATGTCCGGAAATCACAAATACAGATTTACTCTTTTAAGACGGTCAAAATACTGGACCATATTTGTCTAAATAATGTGTTCTAACTTTGTGGATATAGAGATATACTTGATGAAAAAAACAATTCCCGACCATTTTCAAATGACCATTATTCACTTACCCGAATGAAGGGTTGTGTGATGCTGTTCACTGTCTCCGCCTGTCCGCCACCTGCTGACTGTGTGTAGTGAGTGAGCTGGTATCAGATCCTTCTCTCTGGAGATAAGTAGCCTATGATGACCCAATCACCTTCCAGAAAGACCTTGTTGTACCTGCATTATGCATAGTGCACTTCCAGCATATTCGCTAAGTGCCAAACCGATCTGGAATCAGATTTCTTTTAAAGCCTCACATAGCCATGGGCGCTTATGCCACCTGTCTCTGCCTGGTTCGGTTTTTGCGTTCGATAAAATCCCTCCTATTCTGATTGGTTACTACGTTCAAATATAAAAGGGAGGTGGGAGTCGTGGGGCGGCTTATTATCTGAATGAATTGCAAGACGAGAATGAAACATTCAAATTATAAATAAAGTCAATCAACGTGTCAATGTTGTAAAACGAAATAAATGCACTGATGGAGATACTCAATTTGCTTTGCTTAACTTAAGTATCAATGCTTCTTATGCTGCAAAGTAGAATTAAATAGCCTAGGCCTACAAGTAAATGCCCGGAATGCAACATTTTGCCGATAGAGTAAAAATACAAAATTGGCAGTATTGGCACCAAAAGTAAAAGACACTCATGCAGAATGTTTCCAGTTTTCTAATAAATATTTTGAGAATCTTTTGGCAGATCTACAAGCTTGATCATTGCATGTCCTTTAGTGACTGCTGTGTAATATGTTTATAAAGTTCGGTTTCTAAGGAATACAACCGCATAAACCAATTTATATGCCAGTATGTGGACTGGCACTGTATGTGGGGCTACTGTATGGTATGTGGAGCAGTAACCCAACAACAAAACATATAGTAGCCTAAAAGTAAAAATAAAAGTTTGAGTTAGTTTTTTATTTGCCATTCAGCCATATAAATACAGAGGAACAATGGTGTGGCTCAGGTTAAGTACTTACTGTACTTACAATTTCAATATACAGTAATTGAGACAACAAACTACAGTAGTTAATGGAGACTGCAGTGCCTCAGATATTCATACATGGGCATACAGGCATACAGAGGGGTTGTGCTAAGAGCAATGTCTTACTTTAATTTGTCATGTGAGATCATGCACTTGGATCAAAATGTCTGTGGAAACCACACGCTGTATGCTGTGATGTCACGGAAGGTCCCTATACTGTTGTACATAAAGACAAAACATTGAGGAAATGCTGCTGAGTGGAGTTCTTGATCTATACCGAAAGACAGAAATGGTAAGAATGCAACAACTGACTGTCTTATCGTTGTTCATTAATGGTGAGTATTTTACACTTTCGCTACTTTACTTTTTTACATTGTAAACTACTATGATGTACTGTATAGGCATAGAGATGATTACAGAATAAGACATAAACACAAACATAGATTTGCCTTGGGGGAAATGGCTATTTTATGTTTTATCAGTGAATTATTTTGTTTTATCTATAGTACAAAGCTACTGGATGTATTATTTCATTACATTATGAGAATTCTGCACTATGTTAACTTAGATTAATGCACTAGTGCTGTATATACTGGTGGGTATTCAGTGGCCCCAGGATTGACAGAAGATGCCATAGTTTGTAGCCTACAGCAAATTTTAATCCAGTATGATACCTTATCATGCGGATGATGCAGCCAACTAATGGGACCCAGTAAAAGTCTAGTATTTGTAGTAATAATAAATACATTAAATTAAATTATATACTGACCACTCCTCATAGAAAGTAAAGCTTAAGTTATGCCTAGACTGTCAGCAAGTGAATAGCATCACGTATTTGGGCTTAACAATGCAATAGAATCTACTGTACAGTACAGTGCATAGTTTTAGAAGTTGGGCACAAAATCAGTGTTGGTTCTAGTCAACTACTGTAGACCCCAACACTTCTGGTTCGAAGAGAGCCGCTGTGTGGGATTTTCAAAAAACATCCCACACATGTGAAAGAGCTGAACATTTCTTAACCTCTTCGTGAGCATCTAAAGCCCACCAAACATCAGTGATGTCATTATGCCCCCACACTTATTTTCCAAACACGCTGTCATTCTTGCAGGTATAGCGTAGGAATACAGTACACCCATATGCACAACCCAGAGCAGAGATCATCCATAGTGTACTTACCGCACCTGACCTTTTCCTTTCACAACAGTCATATCATGACCACATGACTTCCTGTCAGAACAGCATGCAGAGATGATGAATGTTGTGTGAAAGTGGGCTGTTTAATTTAGAGCTGTGCACTCCAGTGACAGGTTCTAACGCTTATGTGTGAAAGTGGGCTTCTTCATTTAGAGCTGTGCTACAGTGACAGATTCTTCTAACGCTCCTTTGCTGTAACACCACACACACACACACACACACACACACACACACACACACACACACACACACACACACACACACACACACACACAGCCTGCCCTCAGTTTCCTATGCAGCCCCCAGTACATTTTGTTCCTGATGGTCGTTTTTGGACACCCCTGTTCTTTGGCAAATTACCTGGTTCTTTCAGTTCGATCATACTTTCATTGGGAGAATGGATAAAAGCAATTAATTGGCAGTATGAGGCTGCAGGGTTAGGCTACTGCATTGCATTGGGTAACCAATTGCAGCACCTGAACAGACAATTGCATTGGCTCAATGCCCAATAGCGGGCATCAAAACTATTCATTTACTACAATATGCCTAAATTGTAATTGAATCATACAATGAACCGCTATTATTGATTGTTGCAGTATCACTTGCGGTGTGGCAGCACACAACAGTGATGGAAGGCAGAACATTGACCCTAACATGCCCCATTAGAAATGCACACAAGAGCAATGTGGAGTGGAAGAACCCAAAGGGATTTCTTATGTTCTTCAACCACAACAAAGGTAGATATGGTACAGTATAATCTATATGTGTTACATTGTCTGTTTTGGTATCAATATCGAGCCAATACTCATAAATTGTGATTAGATCTTGTTTAGATCAGAAATCAAAGAGTATAGGCCTACAACACTTTGAATAGTTACTGATAGAAGCACTAACCATCTTTTCTTCACCCTTCATCTTCACCCTTCATTGATTAAAAATGGACAGCCTTGAAGGACAAACGCTACAGCATTGATACATTGTCTGCATCAGAATTCACCATCAGTGTGTCCAAAATCGCCTTCAAAGATGGAGGCAACTATACATGTATTCATTACAGCAACCCTATCAGAGAGAAGACTGTGGAAGTGACTGTATTAGGTATGTGGAAAAGGGGTTCCTCATGATGATTGGGTTCAGCAGTGGTTACACTCAGATGCAAAAACATCTGCTTGAGTTGGTTGTGTCAGTTAACTCACTGGAGATTTTCATGAATGTAAAGTGCATTATAAATACAAATCCATTATTATTATTATATTACTCAAATTGTGTATGTATTTTTTTAATTAACACTTGATTACTGATATATAGATCAAGTAAACAAATCAAATGACCATAACCATAAAATGTATTGCTACATACATACAAAGAAATGAATATATGTTTTTCTTTTAGGTTATCCAAAGATGGCTGTAACACGATTGAATGGAAAGCGTGTCATCAAGTGCTCTGCAGCAGGAAACCATCATATTCCCAAAATATACTGGCTCCTGGATAATAAGATTGAAATCGCTGGTAATTTGTCAAATGTATTTGTAAATATCTAGTATTACTGTAGTGTAGATGCAACTCATTCATAACTCATTCATTAATTCGGAACCCCAGCAGCCTTAATACCTTCCAATTACTTTTCCTATCCCACAGCTCAGACCCATTCCAGAGTTGAATACGGAATAAGAAAGTATACCTCAGAGGATACTTTACACATTAAGTCAGTAGAGAAAAGAGTCACAGTGACATGCATTGTTAACCATCCAGCTCTGCATGGCGAATTGCTGAGCAACTTTGTTAACATTGGACAAGCTTGTGAGTACAATTTAAACATTATTTCTTCTAATATCTGACCAAATTCTGGGAATTTTAGAAATTTTAGAAAATAATATTCCTCAAATATGAAAGTAATGGTGTTCTTGGGGAAACTCCTGCCTGTTCTCTTTAGAAACTATGTACTGTATAGAAGCCTGAATTTGAGGAACATGAACGTGTTGTTCAACTGTCACAAAACAGGGAAAGTACTCTTGCGTCATGAGTCATGACCCTCATGAACTTACAGTATTGTAGTATCATGAGTCATGACCCTCATGAATTTACAGTATTGTAGTATCATGTGAAAGTAGCGAAAGTCAATCCCCTCAGTGAATTCCCTTTTCCAGTAAATGGACTGACAGTAGTATTCTGGTCACTATGTGTATCTGCATGTTATTAGATTGACAGTAGTATTCTGGTCACTATGTGTATCTGCATGTTATTAGATTGACAGTAGTATTCTGGTCACTATGTGTATCTGCATGTTATTAGATTGACAGTAGTATTCTGGTCACTATGTGTATCTGCATGTTATTAGATTGACAGTAGTATTCTGGTCACTATGTGTATCTGCATGTTATTAGATTGACAGTAGTATTCTGGTCACTATGTGTATCTGCATGTTATTAGATTGACAGTAGTATTCTGGTCACTATGTGTATCTGCATGTTATTAGATTGACAGTAGTATTCTGGTCACTATGTGTATCTGCATGTTATTAGATTGACAGTAGTATTCTGGTCACTATGTGTATCTGCATGTTATTAGATTGACAGTAGTATTCTGGTCACTATGTGTATCTGCATGTTATTAGATTGACAGTAGTATTCTGGTCACTATGTGTATCTGCATGTTATTAGATTGACAGTAGTATTCTGGTCACTATGTGTATCTGCATGTTATTAGATTGACAGTAGTATTCTGGTCACTATGTGTATCTGCATGTTATTAGATTGACCAATAATTTCAACGTTTTATTTATTTATTTTTATTGATGAAGCGATTAAATTCCACAATTCATACCTATCACACATAGGCAGACATGTGATATGATATGATACTATGATTCCTGTTTCTACAGTAATAGTGTGATTACTAAATGATTTTATTAACTCTTCTTTATAGCCCCAAATTTCCCAAGGTCAATCGCAACAACATCACCGGCTATGACTCAATCACAAAGGTCAACAGACATACCAAGAATAACATCTCAGTGGACTAGAATTGAGGGAACCACAGAGCTGCAGACTACAGACTTGTCTGAACCATCAACTGTTAGCTCCAGTGGTCTAGAGACAATCACATATACCACTGGAATACATCTGAGCACTATTTGTGAGTAAAGCAGCTATTTTAACTAAAACTGCTACATTTCTATGAGATTTTGAGTGACATCTCTCAACTATTTGAGAGATGTGATCCAGAAAATGAATTATTGAATTACAGATGAATACATGTCTAAATTCTATATGCTGCAAATGCTGTATAAATCATACCATAGCACACGTTCAAACGACCACATTAGGTTCAAAGTCAAAGCCGTACGATTGTTCTCACACAGTACAGTTCTGCTTCCTTAAGGTTTCATGACATTAATTTTCATTTTTATTTTTCGCTTTTCTTTTAGGTTTTATGACATCAATTACACAAACACAACATGAACTTTGAACATTCAGTGGATTTTCTGTGGGCTGGGGTTTTGTCTGTGTGTTCTGAAGCCTAAATCCCTCAGCAGTGACATCTGCTGGAATATTCCTGTCCTATATTGTGGACTCTTACCTCACAGGCAAATCACAGCACTTGTTTGAGCCAGAAAACCCCAGACCACAGAAAATCTACTGAATGTTAAAAGTTCCGTTTTTTTGGGGTGCAATTGAGCTCAGGAAAAAAAAAGATTGTTGATGATAGTGATAGTTGTATTCTTTGTGCCATTCAGGCTATGTTGCACTAATAACTCAAACTGTCAATTTGAATGTTTATCTATGGAGCTGTAACAGTCAACATTTTTGTTCCAGCAGCATACATGTACCTTTGTGGTACTACAAGGCCTTCTTATCTTATTTTTTTTCTTTCCAGATGACTCAGAGAGCTCTCTACCTGATTCAACCTTTACAAACAACAACACTACTGTCACCAACGTAACCAACATAACAGGTATGAAGCTCGGGTCAACTACAGGTAGATTACTGACCAAAGTGACCATTGAGATAGGGATCTACTGTAGACTAAACTTCAGCCACTTACACCAGAGTCATCATTGGGTACCCAACATCTAGTGGTGAATCATTAGCTCTGGTCCAAAGCAAGAAGGACGGAGAACTCCTAATGCTATGGGTCAGAGCTAGTGAATCACCATGTCTACAATAAGCATGCATTTTGCAGCCTCCTGGCCTGACTGAACTGAAGCATGGGCCGGCCGAGCAGTCCAGGCACCTAGTCTGGTAATCCAGCCTGACAGCATGTCGCGGGTTCGAGTCCCGATCCCGATGACCTTTGCTGTGTGTCCCCCCGCCCCCCCCCCCCCCATCTCTCTCCCCCTATCCTGTCAAACTACTGTAAATCTGTCAATACAGGCAAAAAGCCCCAAAAAGTACTGAATTGAGAGTGTAATGACTCTTCTTAATTCTGAACAGGTCTGACACATGTATATGATGTAACAAATAGAGCCACATCGAATAATGGTACATCAAGCAACATTACCATTGGTAAGTCAAGCCTGCAGTGCCATATCATCGTCGGCATCTCATTTCAGAGACAAAATGACAATTCGATAATATGATTATGCGTACACACATTGGTGTATTGTATATACACAGTAAAATCCTCAGTGTTCCATTTGTAACCACTGTATTTTACAGTAGTGCTCAGGAGATTGATTATGTCTGACCGAAACACAGGGTAACATGAGTGTATATATTTCTATTCATTCCCAGATAGCTTTGATGAGCTGGCAAGGCAGAAAGGAAATGGTTCATCTGTGCTTGTATTTCTGGTGACATGCCTGATATTTTCACTTTTAGTGGTAGTAATTTTCTTTGTTATCAAACTCAGGAGAGCGCACATCCTCTGGAAAAGAGGTAAGTGAAAATTATGTTGGACATTTACTATTCTCCATTACGTCAGTAAGTATGCCGTTGAGGGCTGATTTGACCCTTTTGCACATAGGTTGCTCAAAGCTGGTGTAGTCTCAGAATCTAAAAGCCCAATGTACAGTACAATCATCACGTTTTTTTTCTTTTTCTCATTGTTCTACGTCCAAAAAGAGTTCACCTGAATATGTTAAACTAAACTTACTACTAGAAAAATAAAGACATTAAACTCAAGACATGTGGTTGTGTGCATCTGTTTCATGTTATGCCATTCTGAAATGTCAAAAATATTTTGTTATTCCAATTCTTGCAGAAAATGAAGAGTCAGATCAGTCAATGGATAGCAGTAAATCCAAATCAAGCCATGAAGAGAAGCAAGTCCAGGGGCAAAAGAGCAGAGGTAAAATATTAGCCTTCAGCCACCTGACCAAAACAAATACAGAAAGGGTCTCAAAGTAGTCAAAGTGGAAGATGTTATTTTTTTTTATATAATTTGTTGTGAAATGTTTTTCCCTACAGGTCTTTTCAGCACAGGATTCACAACATATGTCACTCAGGAGCCAAAAGAGATAACCGAAGCACCAAATACTACTGAAGAGTCAGCAGCTGAAAGTATACAAAGGGATACTCATATCACCCCACAAACAGATGGTTCTGTCAATGTACATGTTAAAGAGACAGAACTGTGACATTGTTGTGAACATTCCCATAATGACTTGCCTGTAAAATAATGTGCATAATTGTATATAAATAATATGATTTTACTTTATTTTACTTTTATAAGAATGTTGTTTAGACCTATATAAATGTGTTACTTTTAGGATTAAAATAAAGTAAACTATATGAGCAATCTTATCTGTGTTTGTGCAGTAATTACTAGTTTGTTATGTTTGACAGCTGAATAGAATGTCACGTGACATCTCAGATTAATACAATTAAACAATAACCTATAACAACAATCACTATTAACAGTATAAAAATACACATTCTTGCTGTCACATTTCAGGTAGGCCTATACATTTGTATAGGTCTGACTAATATTTTGTTTAAGCAACACATTTTAAAGGCTTTTTCTGCCTTTTTTATTTGGTTGAAAGCAGTTTAAATTAATACTTGATATTAACTAGGGATATAGTTAGGAACAAGAATTACAAGATGGACCCTTAAAGGCCTATTCATAGTCTGGATTTTCGGTGGTAAGGTGACCACCGGAGCTGAAATAACGTTGAGCGGTGGTGAGTAAAAACAGAGAGAAGGGCTGGAGCGGTGGCGGTGGTTTTGCTCTTCACCGTGGCTCGTGACATCATGTTGTAGTTCACCACCGAAAATATCAAATACCAAACATCAAATATCAAACCGCTTGTCCATAAATTAAAATAAATAAAATTGAATATGTAAAGAAGACATATTTATTGTATTCCCTAGCATTGACGGTCACGTCAGTCAGTGGAGGAAAAACAATTGCACCCCTTATAGGGGACCTATAGGCCTAGCCCAGGCCTAGCCCCAAGGCCCAAAGGCCCTCCACAGATCCCTACCCTAACCTAAAGTCCCGTCCACAGCAATGATTTCCATTCCAATGCATTGCAACTCCTTGCAAGTTGCAACAACAACATGCAACTTGTTTGGTGTGGACTTTTTTCAGAGTGGAAAAAAACAATGAGTCATTTATTCATTATCAATGAGTCAATGACTGAGCCTACAGGAAACCATGTGGTTACACTCTACTCTATCGTTACACTATACAATGGTTATGGAATTATGAAACTCAGGCAGCCAAAAGATAGGCGGATACTCCTAACAGGAAGTGGGAGGGACATCAAATAATGTTATATGGCGATTGGCTTATCACATGTATTTCCTGGTGACGTAAGGGCTAGGTCATTGGTGCATTGCTGAGAAACAGCTGAAGCCTCGGCGTGTGATTGGCTGCTTTGGCCGGCCATATAGAAGACCCACGGTGGAGTTCTTTCTTTCACTCTCAGGCTCCAGGCGTACAGCAGCAGCTTCGCCACTGCGCAACTCAACCAATAACTCCACCAAATTCATCAGCGGCTGCCAATATCTGGTGAGTCTCGTCGTATTTAATCATCTTCTGAAACGGCAGTCAGCGTTCCTGTAACCTTTGCCAAGTGTTGTTTCAAACGGTAAAAGTTAGCAGTACCCGACGATTTAACAATGACCCGTTCATGATGGCGGCATTATATCGGCTGTTGGCTTGAAACAATCCGAAAGACAATCGTGCTGTTTTTGTCTTGATATCCACCGACATTGTGGATTGAATAGAAGTAGATAGCATTGCTAAATGACTGTTTGTTGCGACCGAGTGCCGGCTCTGCTCGATAAGAAGCTGTAGTATAGAATGTTCTAGAACATCTAACCACGTGGTCTGAACCCCGCCATTAATGGGCATCTCTTGTTCGTTCATGACAAGGAGATCCATGTACCGTAAGCATCGTGTCCCTCACTTGATTATTTTACTTGGCCTAACGGAAAAGATCACTGTGATGACGTTTTTTCCTGCCTTTCGTAGTTTCCACCAGAGGTTGAAAGACCAAAGATGGCATAAAACCTTCCTTGGATGTCTGAGTGATCACGTAGAAATAAGGCTCTAGCAGTTCAATTGATTAAAAGACAATTTGTCTCAAATTAAACTTTGTTTTACCTAGTTTGTTGACGTTGGAGACGTGATCTGCCCCATGTTTGGTTAAAATATGACCTGTTGATGTGTAAGTTCAGTTCAGTAATTGCTTAACCTGATGAATGCCCTTCTAAATGATCACATTTGGTTTGATAAAATGGACTGTCGTTGATGGTGTAATGCTGAGTAGGACTGCCAAAAGTCATAAGGCGGTAACATCGCTGCTCATGAATATGTCACTCTTGGCTGAGAGTCAGTGTAGCTGCCAGGCTTTGTGAGGAAGTTGCAGTTTCCTTCCTGTTTTGACCTCATGGTGGGCGTAAACTGGTAAAGTGTTCGTGCCCTGCTGGGACTTGTCCAGTTGCTTCAAATGTCATATTGGCACACCCAGGGCATGAGTGCTAGTGACATGTGCAATCCCAACAGTTTATTGACTTAAGTTAAGTGGCTCAATTTAGAGATGGTGGCAAATGCAGACCCAACAGAGTAGGCTACAATTAACTCTAATGTGTTCATTCATCATTGTAGCTCTCTCAAGAGATGGCTGGAAGAACAAACTGACTGTAGGTTTTGTAATGACAAAGCATTTTTTTGATAATCTTGTTATGATCTTTCAGGAAACATGTCTAAGGGACCAGCAGTGGGCATTGACCTGGGAACCACCTACTCCTGTGTGGGTGTCTTCCAGCATGGCAAGGTTGAGATCATTGCCAACGACCAGGGAAACAGGACCACACCCAGTTATGTGGCCTTCACAGACTCCGAGAGGCTCATCGGAGATGCCGCCAAGAATCAGGTTGCCATGAACCCCTGCAACACAGTCTTCGGTAAGGGTTTGCGCCTTACATGTCGATTAGAATGTGTGATCTGTCCGGAGACAGTCCACACCTTCACCAACTTAATCTCTTATGCCCCATGTAATGTAAATGACAAATGGGTTGATCTGCAAGCTCACAAAGCTACAAATGGGGTTGAAGTTGTAAACATTTTGCTTATCCAACGGGTAATATTAAAACTAAAATACTTCATCGAGTTTAACCCCAATTTTTACCAGTTAGCGGAAGACTGCCTGTGTAATGCAAGGTAGCTTTTGTGTTGTGCAATACTCTACTTGTCAATCACCTGAACAACGGCCCCAAACAACTGCAGATGTACTAGTTTTATTTAACATACTCCACCATACAGATTCCCCACAAAGTTCCCAATTTAAAATGGACTGGATCACTGTGATGACGTTTTTTCCTGCCTTTCGTAGTTTCCACCAGAGGTTGAAAGACCAAAGATGGCCCAAAACCTTCCTTGGATGTCTGAGTGATCAAGTAGAATACTAGGGCTGTGCCAATTGATCAATTTGAGTTGAGGAAAAAGTTGCCAATAGAATTGGCAAAGTAATGAATGGTTGCGACTGTAGTAGAAATGGCCTCAACATGACGTGATATTTTCTGATGCTTTGCAGATGCCAAGAGACTGATTGGTCGCAGGTTCGATGATGGAGTTGTGCAGTCGGACATGAAGCACTGGCCCTTTACAGTGGTCAATGACAACACCCGACCCAAAGTCCAGGTTGACTACAAGGGCGAGGCAAAGCAATTCTACCCGGAGGAGATTTCTTCAATGGTGCTGGTGAAGATGAAGGAAATTGCTGAAGCTTACCTCGGAAAGGTAGGTTTCAACAAGTGGTTGAATTGGTAATGTGGTGTTCGTGAAGGTAATGAAACTAACTGGATTGTTCTCTCCCCAGACTGTAAACAATGCAGTTATTACAGTTCCTGCCTACTTCAATGACTCTCAGCGCCAGGCCACCAAGGATGCTGGCACCATCTCTGGTCTGAATGTTCTCCGAATCATCAATGAGCCAACAGCCGCTGCCATTGCTTATGGTTTGGACAAAAAGGTATTTGTCCAAATACCTTGGGGTTTATTCTCCAGTTGCACAGTGCTGTGAACATGATCAAAATGGCACATAAATTGACCTTTGCAGTTTGCACAGTACTGCTCTTTTGATACTAGATTCTGTTTAGTGCTCTAACTATGAACTAATTTTCAGGTTGGTGCTGAGAGGAACGTGCTCATCTTTGACCTCGGTGGTGGTACTTTTGATGTGTCCATTTTGACCATTGAGGATGGCATTTTCGAAGTGAAGTCCACTGCCGGAGACACTCATCTTGGAGGGGAAGACTTTGACAGCCGCATGGTCAACCACTTCATTGCAGAGTTCAAGCGCAAATACAAGAAGGACGTTAGTGACAATAAGAGGGCTGTCCGCCGTCTACGCACTGCATGTGAGAGGGCAAAGCGCACTCTGTCTTCCAGCACCCAGGCCAGCATTGAGATCGACTCTCTGTACGAGGGAGTCGACTTCTATACGTCCATCACTAGGGCTCGTTTCGAGGAGCTGAACGCCGATCTCTTCCGTGGTACTTTGGACCCCGTGGAGAAGTCACTCCGTGATGCCAAGATGGACAAGGGTACGATCCATGACATCGTTTTGGTTGGTGGCTCCACTCGCATTCCCAAGATCCAGAAGCTGCTGCAAGATTTATTCAATGGCAAGGAGCTAAACAAAAGCATCAACCCTGATGAAGCTGTGGCCTATGGAGCTGGTGAGTTGTGGCTTCTATTCCAAGTAAGACTACCGGTTTGTATGTGGGGTGTCATATAGGTTGGATCACTGTGATGACGTTTTTTCCTGCCTTTCGTAGTTTCCACCAGAGGTTGAAAGACCAAAGATGGCCCAAAACCTTCCTTGGATGTCTGAGTGATTAGAATATTATTCTGTACAACCCATCATGAAGTTTAATGTAATTGTGCACTGATTGACCACTGGCTGTAAATTGGCTTTTATTAAGTACATGGTGATTTTAAACGGTACATGTTTGTCATCCACAGCTGTCCAGGCTGCCATCCTGTCTGGTGACAAGTCTGAGAATGTCCAGGACCTGCTTCTTCTGGATGTCACCCCCCTGTCCCTGGGTATTGAGACCGCTGGAGGTGTCATGACTGTCCTGATAAAACGTAACACAACTATCCCCACCAAGCAGACCCAGACCTTCACCACATACTCGGACAACCAGCCTGGTGTGCTCATTCAGGTGAGGAACATGTCTTTTCTCAGTATTGTTGTGTATCGCTATGATGACGTTTATTCCTGCCTTTCGTAGTTTCCACCTGAGGTTGAAAAACCAGAGATGGCCCAGCCCTTCCTTGGATGTCTGAGCGATTCCATAGATATTGTTTGTCATATCTGTTCATTTGTACATGTGGCGCTAATGTTCCATGCTTCCCACAGGTATTTGAGGGTGAGCGTGCCATGACCAAGGACAACAACTTGCTGGGCAAGTTTGAGTTGACTGGAATTCCCCCTGCCCCTCGTGGTGTCCCTCAGATTGAGGTCACCTTCGACATAGACGCCAACGGCATCATGAATGTGTCTGCTGCTGACAAGAGCACTGGAAAGGAGAACAAGATTACCATCACAAACGACAAAGGTACTTAGAAATTAAAACCGTTGTTTACCTACTAAATTCGTGTACATTTCTACCGGTGAGTGGAGACAGAATGCCTGCTTAATGCAGATGGCTATTGAGCTTTGAGTTGTGCAATACTCTACTTGTGAATCACCTGAACACAACCCCGAACTGCAGATTTACTAGTTTTATTGTAATAACGTACTACTCTACGATACAGATTCCTAAAATGTTTTTTAAGTTTCAAATCAAATTTTACAATGGGCTGGATCACTGTGATGACGTTTATTCCTGCCTTTCGTAGTTTCCACCAGAGGTTGAAAGACCAAAGATGGCCCAAAACCTTCCTTGGATGTCTGAGTGATCAAGTAGAAATGGGGCTTGTGGCATCAATTTGAAAAAAATTAGTTCATGGAAGAGTAATCTAGAATAACTGACAAATTAATAGAAAAGTAACAGCTGTAGTCGAAATGGCCTCGACATGATGTGATATTTGCAGATACCAAGACTTGGTAGCCGGTTCGATGATGGAGTTGTGCAGTCAGACATGAAGACATTTTTTTTTAATGTAGTTTGACACTTGTCTTGTGTACCCAGGTCGTCTCAGCAAAGACGACATTGAGCGCATGGTCCAGGATGCTGAGAAATACAAGACTGAGGATGATGTCCAGCGTGATAAGGTGTCTTCTAAAAACTCTCTGGAGTCTTACGCCTTCAACATGAAGTCTACCGTCGAGGATGAGAAGCTCACTGGTAAAATCAGTGACGAGGATAAGCAGAAGATCATGGAAAAGTGCAATGAGGTCATCAGCTGGCTGGACAAGAACCAGGTATGAATATTTATAGAATACATGTTTGTCTTGTGAAACATTACAGAATGCCTGCTTGATGCAGGGTAGCTTTTGAGTTGTACAATACAGCTCAATAACCTGAACAACACTACCCCAAATTACTGCAGATGTACAGGTTTTATTGTATTAACAAACACGTTTCATTAAAGCTACAAATTGTCGTTTAAAATGGGCTGGATCACTGTGATGACGTTTTTTCCTGCCTTTCGTAGTTTCCACCAGAGGTTGAAAGACCAAAGATGGCCCAAAACCTTCCTTGGATGTCTGAGTGATCAAGTAGAAATAGGGCTGGCAGTTGAACTGATCAATATGAAAATGTCATATGTGCTTCTCTGTAATCTATAGAATAAACGGCATAATAAAAGTTGCAGGCCTCTGATTACTGCTAATCAGTAATCAGAGGCCTGATTACTGCCTTTGAATAACACGTGAGGCTTACCTTTCCATTTCCCTTGCCTTTCGTTACAGACTGCAGAGAAGGAAGAGTATGAGCATCAGCAGAAGGAGCTGGAGAAGGTGTGCAACCCCATCATCACCAAGCTATACCAGGGTGCAGGTGGGATGCCAGGCGGGATGCCTGAAGGTATGGGAGGGATGGGAGGGATGCCTGGTGGCTTCCCTGGAGCAGGCGGTGCTGCTCCCGGTGGCGGTGGATCATCCGGACCAACCATTGAGGAGGTCGACTAAAACATTCCGCACTTACAAGCAACTACCTCCTCCTCCTGAGAGAAGAAGTTTAACCCTCATAGTTCAAGTTGGCAGTTGAGCTACAGAGTGATTTTTAAAATGGGGGTTTGATGGTATCACATTTGTATTTTGTCAACAGGCCAAAAGTTTTTTTTTTGTTTTTTGCACAATAAGATGTTTAATTTAATACAGGAATGTTTTCTACTTGTCTTGACTAAATAAAATAAAAATATGACAACCCTCTACCCTAGTTTTGACAACTTATTCTTATTTTTTTTTAACCCAAGTTTTGGACAATGCATCTATGATAATTTTATGTTTGACTCACACCCTTTGTTGTATTCCAGTTCAGCCTGAACAAAAAAGACTGTACACTAATGCTGCAGCTAATCAGAAAATTATAACATGACCACTGTGGCCTGACAACGCCACCAGGACTTGATTAGCCTGCCATGTTAACTTCAACTGTTTACATTTTAACCTGAATACCAGTACAAAATCATCCCATATCATTTAGGGGGCCATGATCATCCACACAACATGGTAATGTGAGTTGTCATTTTATGCTCGGGTTGGAATATTACAATTTAACTAGCTGTCAAGTTTTGTGTGCCCAGGGTATGATGTGATATTAGAATGTGTATCTATCTGCTCATTACTTGATTTATTGGATGAAATGGGATTAACATTTTTACTACAGAGCTTGAGAGACTGATACACCGTTATAACTTATGGGGGAGGTACACTACTAGCTCTAGTAGCCTAGCAGTGATTACAGGGTATAAGTTTTTAACAAGCCCACTTGCAACTAATTTCGGTTATACTTGAGTTTTTCAAGTATACACCGACATTGCAGTGCCACCTGGTGGCTGTACCCAGCAACTGCGCCGTTGGACTAGGTATCGTTTATTAGTCTGCTCTGAGTGTATACTCTGTAAACTCACATTTAAATATTCATCAAATAAAACTCTTATATAATCGGTAAATATTAAGACAATGTGAGGTTTTTCTGCAACAATTTTATATTTAAACAAACGTGAGTATGACCTGACATCATGACATGTCATTGCGCAGGCGTCTTTTGCGGCGTTCTGCGTTTCCATGGTTTCATTCCCACTGTCAAACACAAATGAAAATGGTGAGTTGGTTGCTACTTGTTTGCTTTGAACTGTTAATAATGCGACGTTTTGGTGAGGTGGTAGCCTGTATTTTGTTTTCTATTATAGGCCTATGTATATAATATATGTGGGTGGTGTTTTTACACATACCTGTAGTTTGACTTACTTTGAACAACACCGTTTCTTCGCAAAAGAGTGCAAGAGAACCTCAAAGGATCACAATGGAGTGGATGGTGGCGCTGTCGGATATCGCATAGTCTAGCATATTCCTTCATTGTGTAAAAATAGACAATTTTGTATTTAAAAATAAATACGGTAGCTGACTAGGTGTTGATCTAGTTGTCACATGATTAAAAAAGGGCGTAGCCTTTTGACATTTTATGAGTCTAAAAGAGATAGCCTACGGGGTGCTTGTGCAATGCATTATTCCGTAGTTCTACTAGAGTCTAAAAGAGGCCTGCGGGGTGCTTGTGCAATGCATATTATTCCGTAATCAGTTTTCATTTGAATCCCGAGATTCCCGACCCGTAAATGGCCAATTATGTCGGAGGTTCACATTCACAATGGCGGTAGTGAAGGGGCGCATCCCCCTATGGGCGCATCCGGTGAAAACCGGAATTACGCTCAACGTAAACGGGAAGTAAACGGAGGGTGGATGTCGTTCGGCCACAAACGAGATTAAAACACTTATTTATTGAAAACTACGGACTAATGCATTGAACAAGCACCCGTATGACACTCTAACATTTGGGGCATCAGGGTAAGCACCTTATATTTTTGGTTTCCGAATGTCCACCCACGAGAGTCTCTAAATATTAGGCTAGCGTCATGCTAATAGAATTATAGAAACAACACTCACATTAACAAACAGCTAGCCCCGCAAGCAGAACCCAAATGTAGTAAAGTTTCTGACACTTTGATTACTTTACCCAGCGACAATCAAATTTCATAAAAGCTTTATGTAGGGTTCCGAGAGGGGCTAACAAACAGCCAGCTGTGGTGCACACGTATAGCGGCATGAATTCAAAATTATCAACCTCCTATGGATTGTGTGAAGATAGCCTAAAATACATTTACCGCAAGCACTACCTCCATTGCGATTTACGAAAGTGCATGCATTCGGGGCCCATGGATTATGAGAATTTATCCAAATTGCATGCTCCAATTAAGAAAACGAAGGGAAGGCATTTAAAATGTGTTGTCAGTGCCTGTTCATCAGCTAGTACTACAGCATGGATTGTGTATGTATATGACCCCTCAATGTCACACATAAGTATAGACATGATGAATGTAGGCCTATTGGCTTTTATTTTGTCTTTGTCCCTTTTTAAATCATTTAATTTAAGCATTTTAATGGAACTCAGTTTCATATTTCTCCACCTCTTCTCAACTCCAATTGTATGCTGTCATCTTATTATAGGCCTACTACAAGATTGAAAGGGCTGCCATGATCTATGGATACAGCATAATGAAGCAATAATCTTTCCCACACAAACATGGATAAAGACCTCAGACATGGAAAAACATACACGATTCAACACGAAGGATGCTCAAGTTGCGCCTCCTTCACCAGAGCAAGTTCCTCTCAATCCGTGGGACTCCCCTGGCCCTGAGTCTGATACTGAAAGCCTGGCCCAGGAGAAGGTCTACCAACAGGACCTTCAAAAGCGAATAGGCAGCAATAAAACAACTAACTGCATACAAAGCCAACAGGAGAAAACAAGCAGCTTCTTGCATCAGACAGAAGAACATGAGGCGATGTTCAACAATGAAGCTGAAGAAGAAGCTCTTCAAGTGTATGATAGTCTGGACATAGTTGCACAAGAGTTTGAGAAGAGCATCCCTCTACTGTCCACAATTGAAGCTTCCAATGGACCTCTGGACACAAATCTGTCAAGGTAAAGAGTTTAGCAGACACTTTATGTAATCTCATATGTCATAAATGGCCATTTTGATATTCAAATGAGATATTGATTATTCACAGAAAGTAGCCTAAATGATGGTGTGTTCACCATTGGTAGGAAACAGACTAACTTGACTTGAGTAAAGTTAGGCTATAGTCATTTCTTAACCACATGAACCCTAGTGTCCTCGTTGCACCCGCTTCGAATGTTATCACCCCTTAGCGCCAGAATCTGGGGGAGAACATTCTGCACCTCTCACAACGTGTCCTTACAAGACAAATATAGTATAGTGTGGTTGGTTGTATACTATACTGTATGTCCAGCACTACACATAATGTCAAATTCTGTCACATTTTGCCAGTGACACAAAAATTGACACTCAGAAAATCTACTATGCGAGACGAGTTGTCCTATCTCCTTTAAAGCACATTATACCTCCTTGTCTTAATTTTTGCATCATAGTTAGTTATCTACTTCCAAACAACAGGGGCTGATAAAAGACCAAAAGTGAAAACTTGCAGTATAGCATGTTACAGGCTGAAAACTTGTACTTAAATACTTTGGTCTGTAGATGGCAGTAATTGATTGTACTGAATCTAGTGATTCACCACCATTCAACACTGGTTGTATTTCAATTTTGAACTAATATGACAAGACCTTTGTTTAAACTAGGTATTCAGTATGACTAGGTGGTGACAGTGACCATCACAACCCACAAAGATAAGCCTATCTACACGGTTGTGAAATTATGTACAGCTAGACTTACAAATGTTCTCAGTATGAGTATACATACTGCTTTCAATAATTTATATTTTAAGCAGAATTCTATGGTAATCATTGGCCTTTCTTTTTTTCCCTTTTGCCTGCACAAATCTTTTAACCAATCAATTCTGGACTTTTCTGTGATTATTTTGTGATTCAAAGGTTTATATACACTCCTGGTATTATGGACCAATCAAACAATTAAGAAAAAAAGGCGACAGTTCACAATGAAATAAAGCCTATGTCATAAAACCATCTGATTATATACATAAAAAGCATAATTCCTATTCTCTATTATTCATGAGAAGTTGATTTTCAGTTTCAAATATTTGTGTAGCTTTTTAAGGGGCTAAATAGTTGGGAGAGGCAGGCACAAACAAACATGACTTCAACAAATGAAACACAAAATGTAATTACATTAGGTTTTAGTTGAGTAGCCTGCTCATCCTTTTCCACTTTCCAGTCTGTCACAATAATTGAACAGAAATGGGCCATTATGTAAACTATGTACCATTATGTGGTTTGTGCTCTTCATTAGTTTGTCTATTTCTACTGACAAATTAATTAAAATTAAGCTGATAATAACACTGCTTATGTGCAATACAATAGCTTGAGCTGCGCTAACAAACCCTCTCTGTTTTTAAACAGCACATAGAAGATAAAAGATAAATAGCTTTCATTCATCATTCGACAATGAGTCCGCTGCAGTCATTTAATGAGATGTGGGCACTGACAATTTATTGTGGCAAGGATGGCCTAATTCAGGTGCTTTCAGAATAACTGCTTTCATTTAAGGGAAATTAGATTTTTGTTATGTTTGGGATGGATCACAATAAGTGGTCACTCTGTGGTCCATTAACAATGATGGTCATCATCAGTGCAAAGGAGGTCTCTCCCTTTTCTGTTGCTCCCACTCTCTTCAGGGGGCAGATGTAGGAATCTATGGTGACGAGGAGCATGACGACACCGCATCTGTTGTCTCTCTCCCATGGGCACAACCTGTCTGGAGGACCATTCTCCCTCCTCCCTGTCATTAACCTGTAGAGATTGGTATCCGCCATGTGTGGATCCACTTCCCAAATATATTGTTTCAGTGAAAATGACCATGACACATTCCAACAAAAAGGCTCCATTTCACAGAGCCAGTGCAGCCATCATCATATTCTCATAGTCCCCTCTATTGATAGCCGCCTCAAAGTGGACGACCCCTTTCCCACAATGCTGGCCAATGCGTGGCCAACTTTAACAAATCCTGAATTGGCACTCTCTATTCAAGCAGAAGATTCCTATTTAAGCAGCTCTATTCATCCCTCTGTGCTCCTATTTCTCTTGAAATCATGCTGAAGGATGCCCACATCTGTTTGTAGTTTGTAACTCGCTTTTGCCACCTTTGTGGTATGTGGTTATGTATCTCTGTGGCATAGGCAAGAAATAATAGGCCATGTGCTGTTTTGCCAGTGTGTGAGGTAGTCACCCAGCTGCATGTTACCTCTAATGCATTTCTCCAACTTGTCTGAGTCATTAGTGAGCCATCCCTTACCCTTCTGGCCTCATAGAAGTGAAGGGCCCTACACGAAGGCAACCCCCATCGCTCAACATCATGGCGAGAGGAGTAGGCTACCCTTGTCCTCCCTGTAAGCACAACAAAGAGGCTCTCTGCTATTTATTTTAATGAGATCTTTTCATCACCATCAGAAAGAGCATTTTAGCCTGCAATTTTCAAGCCATTTCATAAGCTGAAAATTGCAGTTTGTCAACCATTACCCCCACTACTAGTCGTCAAACACACCTCATTAGTGAGCCTGGAGGTGTAAGTACGTAAATTAGCTCTAAATACAGTCTCACTTCCCCCCTCATCTGTTTCAATTTCAGAAGACGGCTTATATCAAATAAGTTCTAGCCCTCTTTGTCTATGGATATCATCAATCTAATAATGGTGTAATGTCTCCTGGTCTTTTGACCTTTTATGCCCGTGTTGCACTCAGGATTTAAAAAAAAAATCTTACTTCAGACATGGAAGGCCTATGAGTTCTAAACAAACCATAGGACTATAGACCAGTAAGACGCGCAAACGCGGGAAGCGAACGCAGCTCGTACATATTTGGGTTTTTTTAAGATTTATTTTTAAGTTATTCTTTTTTTAAGTTAAGTTATTTTTAAGTTAAGTTTTTAACTTAGCCATAACCATATAAGGAGTCCCCAAAGCAGCTATACGTCCAAATATGGAGTGTGTTGCATCAATCACAAACAAATCACTCAGCTCCATATATGGGCACAAAGGGGGGGGACACGGACACACACACAGACAGACAGACATGATCTGCTAGGTCTCATAGTAAGTGCTCACTGCGTTCCCAATGATCTGCTAGGTCTCATTGCGAATGCAGTGAGCACTTACTATGAGACCTAGCAGATCATGTCTGTCCGTGCGTGCGTCTGTGTGTCTGTGTGTCTCATATATCTGTCTTTGTGCCCATATATGGAGCTGAGTGATTTGTACAGACACACACACAGACAGAAGTGTCTGTCCCGCTGTTACGTCACCATGACTCAGCCATAACCATATAAGGAGTCCCCAAAGCAGCTATACGTCCAAAACCCAAATATGTACGAGCTGCGTTCGCTTCCCGCGTTTGCGCGTCTTACTGGTAGTAAGTGCTCACTGCGTTCGCAATCATGATATAGTTTTATAAATATATTGATTGCGACCGAAGGTATATATCACCATGACGATGCCAGGTGTGTATATCCATACTATATGAGGTTTCTACACTAGTCTGATGTCAGCGCTGGTTATCGCTGTTGTCTCCCTACATGGAGCTATAGGTTGTCTCCATATATGGAGCTCTAGGACCCCCTTTCCACCGGTTGGTTCCCAATGGGAACCGGTTCAGTTCTTTTTGGTTCTTAGTCCATGAGCCAGAGCTCCAAAATTATTATAGCTATAGCTGATGCCCCCCATGCCAAAGGCATGTGGCGCTGATGCGTGCACGCGACCTCGTCCTTTAGGGCGATATTTGTCAGGTGAAAGAAGCACTGTCTCCGTTGTGTTCTTGTCTCCGTTGTATTCTCCCCCCATATCCCCCACCCCCCATATTAGTATGATTGTTATTTTAGTAACGTGTATGTTTGTGTGTCACAACCTCACGCCTCGCTGCCATTGTTTGCTTTCCGACGTTCTGTGCGTGGTTCAATGACTGTGTTTTGTTGTCGCTTTCTTGCTTATGCTGTCCAGCTCATAACATTAGCATCTGTTTTCGCTTCGAGGCTGCGGTGGTAAAGCTTGCTCGCTGTGGTGTGGAAATCAGCCCTTCTGCGGTGTGTGTGGCATAGCTTAGGAGGCAGGCAACTTGGCTTAAGCATGTGGCAGCCAATCAGGACTAGGCATTCAGTATGACTAGGTGGTGACTATGACTAGGCCGTCTACATTTCATGAGTTTTCATTAGTCAGGTTTCACCTGACAAACAAAAAAAGCTGGATTGAAAGCTCACAATGCATTGCGATGTTCCGAATTATGTAAGATTCAAGATTCAAGACTTTATTGCCATGTCAACAGAGTTGACAGAGATGTAGACGGGACAACCTGTGCCCTATATATTCACACACACACACACACACACACACACACACACACACACACACACACACACACACACACACACCTTACAGCTTTCTACAAGGACTAATGGCTTTAAACGTGTGTATTGAAACTAGATATATGCTCACTGTAAAGTTGACCGAGCGACCAACACTCCAAACAGTGACAGTCCAAAAATACCTTTTAGGGTGTTTTTCCCTGTTGCAGTGTATTTACAGTGGAAAGACATTGAACAAACAAAACACTAAAGACTAAACTTACAATAAGACAACATAGAAGATTACTTCTAATTTTTCAAATTAGGAAAACAAACCCAGAACTTGAGAAACTATAAAAACCCTTCCATCAAGGGCCCCCTAGCAGCTCTCTCTGGGTGTTACCTTCTGGTTGCCCCAAGGCCAAATCAAAACGGTTGTCTCTCCTGCACTGCTGGTGGCAACTCCCTTGTATAGGAAGGGGCCAAGTGATATGCAGGAGAGGGGTGTTCCCTATGCTTTGAGTCATGTGTTTATTTGTCATTGAGTTTTCACCCCAAGTTATACTTGTTTAATTGTAACACATCTTTAAGAATGTTTAGGTTACTTTTATGCAAGGGGTTATTTATGAAAGTATTTATATGGAACTGGAAAAATTGTTGATAATATTGATTTTGTGTCTGGTGGTAGGATCCACTCCCTATTTAAGGGAGGCTGCAGGGACATACATGCAGTTAGATGTGGGCAGGAACACAGGTAACGTCCCTGAGGGAGAGCTACAGGGTCTTGTGTGATCAAGGTAGAGCCTGAAGAGAGTTCTTAACCAGTTTGGGTTTAGTTCATTCGTGTGGGTGCATGTGTTTTTTCCGACGTACTGGCACAGTCTGACAGGCATTAGTCAGGCATTAGTCCGACACCCTACCCAAAAACCTAACCTAATCGCAGGGGGCCAGGGGTGATTTTTAACCCGCCGCCCATGGTTAGTTTTAACCTGTTTTTTTAAACATTCGCTTCATTTTATAACAGTTTTATAACAAATGAGAAACAAACTGTGAAAGGTAAACAGAGCAACAAAAAATACAAAAAATACTATGTTTAACCAACATATGCACCCCATTCAGGTTTACTTCAAGTGTTTATTTAGTTTCCTCATTTCTGTATTTTTGAACTTTTGGACAGTAAAACTATACACTGTGGAGGTTTGGGCAAAATTTTTAATCCACAACTTACATCTCTGGACTGTTCTTGGAGCCTTGCCATGGCCATTCGGGCAACTTTACAACGTAGATCTGCTATTTTTGAGAACTTTTTAAAATGGAAATGTCATACCCAAAATTGGGACACCGGGGGGTGTCTAATATGCTTAATAGTTTATTTTATTATAATAAAGGGGGTATAGTTGAGTTATAGGTAGGCGATGTATGCTTAAATTGGGCTTCTTTTGTTGATCTTTGGGTCTTTATTGCCATGTTCATTCTTTTATTGCAGACAGTCCTCTGATGATGCTTATTCAGACCTGCGCTATGATCCCAACTGGAGGACCAATCTCAAGGAAGCAGGGCATTTTAACGAGAGTCCACACCTCTCCTTTGAGGTGGATACCAAAAACGACATATCTGAGCAGAGGTGTGATGAAAACGAGGTCCTGTCCACGAAAGGAGGATGTCAGTACGTTGTCATTAGAGGTCCAGCTCTTGCGGAGGCAACACACAGTACGACTGCCAACGAGTGTGAACAGCCCTACCACCTACACCAACAGCACAGCCAAGCTAGCACAGCTGCCAACGAGTGTGAACAGCCCTACCACCACCTACACCAACAGCACAGCCAAGCTAGCACAGTTGTATCTGTAAAATCAAAATCTCCCCGTCGCCCTCATGTACATAAGCATTATACTTTAGATGAGAGATCAGAGAGAAAACTCAGTGAAGTCAGAAATGAGGAGAGCCACAACCACGTCAGTGAAACCCAGAATGACTTTCCTGAACATGGAGACGAAGAGAAAATACCTGTTAAATATGATGAGCAAGAGATTCTGTCATACTCTCAGCATGAGTTGGGTCAATCTCAGCAGGTTGCAACCAAGAAACAGAGTCTCTCTAAATGGAAGAATCCTGAACTCTTATGCAGAAAGGTAGAAACACGGACAGAGGACGTTGTCGAGCGTAATAAAATTACGCTTGGTCGCGACACAGCCAAATGTGGCTCCTATCTGAAGGCCTACACAATGAAACAAGAAACCCATAATACGTTGGATCAGGTATGTAGAAGATAGAACGTTATCCATTGTTATTATTATTATTATTATTATTATTACCACTTTACATATTAACGGTGACCTTATGACCAGGAGACCATATCCACAATGTTGTCCCTTTTCTGTCCTGAAAGATTTTGCAGTTACAGGAACAGCCACCAGGAGCTACCCTAACATACTGTAACTTAACACCCAAGATGGTTGATAAGGGCCTGACTAACCTATTAGATCGCTAAAAAGCTTGTTACATATGTATATGTATAAAAAGTCAATGGTGATCAATGTTCTTAGGTAAACTAAGAACCTAGCAACAGTCTAAACAATATACTATACAAATTATAGTATTCCATTGTAGTCAAGGAAAACAACTAAGCCTAAGAGAACGAATGACCAAAGTATGGCTTCATGTTAGTCACATCTTGGTCAGTCGCTGGCATCAATCGATCAGAAGGTGGCAGGGAGGGGTACGGGCAGAGTGAAGTGCTAACGGCTGAGGTGGAGTCTGAACTAGAGGTGATGAGTGTTCAGATTATGCCGGAAAGGAGTTTGTTTCACAGTTTAGGAACCAGGAGAGAGCAGAGTCTGGGATGTTTGAAGATTCGTCCCGGGTGATTCAGGGATGGTTCAGACAGCTTCCCTGTATGACTGAATGAATGACATTTTTATTTTCATGCCATGCCACCATTGTCGCCCATCCCATATATGGGATTGTATGACACATTACACAAAAAGAAAACAACTGTCATTAACAGTTCCTGTTGGTATTGCGTCCTGCCTTATGCATGCCACATAGATAAACATGCGTACAGTGCACATACATTCAAGAAAAGAGAACAAATAAGACCCTGCCATTTTACATGGCCCTCCTCGTCATTGACCAGGCCTTTTCAAGAAATGAAGCAGATGAAAAAAATGACATTGGCCTATTGAAAGAGACGTTTCAGTTTCTCTGAGTCATCCACCCACACACATTTTTATTTTGGATCCACCTTATTAAAAATATCTGCCTGATAGAGTTGTAGGATGGACAATACAATACAATACATTTTCAATTTCCTTGAGATCACACAAACCACATAATCTATCCTCCTCAACAATGCATTAAATCATATCTACCCATCTCAATATGAAGGCGAAGCATGCCAGCACTGATTTGAGCACATAAGGATCGTTTCTTTTTTGAATTGTTATACAGTACATTTTATAGACATGTTTTCTCACAATACGTGCAGACTAGCTTTCCTATATTAGCTGATCTGATGAGTTGTAGGGTTGGATCAGGCTTTGAAGGTATGAGGGTGCCTAAGTAGTAGTAAGTAGCCTTGCAGAGCCATGGGGCCCATAGGGCAGGAGCCTATCTCCTGTTTCTGTAGCGTGAGGCAGCTTGATGTACAAGACTACAAGTACACCCCCTGGACATGACGCTAGTATGTCGCAGGGACTTCAGGGACCCCAATCCAACCCTTATGATACCCTTAGTGTCAAGCAGGGAGGCACTGGGTCCCATTTTTAGAGTCTTTCGTATGACCCGGCCAGGGATTGAACCCCGACCTCCCAGTCTGAGGGTGCCAAAGGTGCATAGTAATACCTGTCTTAACGGCATATTGTTGACTGAATATTTGGTGATGTTACAATGATCATACCACTATGCAATAATAATTTGAAAAATCTATTCATAACCAAATATCATGGTAATTACCAGAGTAGTAATTATATTTCTGCTATTGTCTTATAGATTTCAGTGTATAGGCATATCATTATTTAAATGAATGAACTCATAATGTTCTGGTTTTATGAGGCTTTAACAGGATGAGGGGATCCATGCTTCTGCTTTTGATACATTTCCTTCTGTGAAATGTAGACTGATATTCTTTATATTAACATTTGATAATGTCACAATTTAACAGTGTAACAAAACGATTATGTTAAACACATTAACCATGCCATCCCTATTTTGAGATTAGGGTTAGGGTTGTAAAACAAATAAAAAGAGAGAGAGATAAGAGCAGCTCACTGCTCAGCATGTTCAGGTGTGAGGCGCTGAGCTTGTAGATCGGCTATTTTAGCTTAGGCTTAAGTGGTTAAGAAAATGTCATCCCTCTGCCTTCTTTTCCTTTTTTATTTTCAACAAATCGAACACCAACTACAGGAGTGAGAATGTGGGGCATTCTCAGATATAAGGTTGGATAATAGTGTTGTGATGTGATTTGCAATGCCTTAATATCGGTATTGAATGAGGTGAGGCTTCCCTGAGAGCACTTCTATGCAGGGGTCAGTCCTTGGGCTTGTTAGTGCTCTAACACATGCCGTTGTGGGTTCTTTGCTTCAGAGATTGGCATTTTCCAAGCAATGGTACATTTTCACACTCAAGTGAAATGAACACTCACAATTTTGCTTTGTACTATGCATATTTTTTTCTGTGTTCATGAAACCCTGAACACAATTAGCCATTTGTTCGAATGATACCCCCCCCCCCCACACACACACACACACACACACACACTTTTCAGCATAATGCTCATAAAGATCACATCCAAGCCAATATCCTATCCTACTTGCTCTGAAGCGGGGATATTAATTTAGCCAAGGAAAAATATGAACAAATACAACTGTCCTCCCCGCTGCCCTGTAAAAAGAGGGCCATGTCTAGCCATACAGTGCCTATTATGAGTTGATGTGTACAACAAGAACATCAGAGAAGCATGGTTACCAATAGCCTCTTAGATATCACTGCACCTGGCACAGTGGCATAATTGGCTGGAACGGCCTGCATTCTCCATTTGCCGGGGCATATGACTGTTTGCAGGCTATAATACCCCCAACCTTGTTCACCCATCTGAGCCCCGGCCTGCTACAATGTCTCATATCATCTCCATTTACATAGTCAAGAGCCGTTAGCTTTGTGGAACGGTAAACAGAGCCAGAGCCTCGCCCTCTCCTAAAACCCTTGTGTTTTGTCATTTTCCCCCTGAATTCGCTTATTAGTTTTCCATTGCCTCGTCTCCCCAAAGACATGTCTCGCTTAATGGGGGACATAGGGCATGAAAGAACAGGTCACCGATTTACATGCGGCTCATTTCCTATTTCTTCGTCTGATTCGTTTAAGAATTGGGTCTATTACCATGGCATTATGACTCACCACATAAGATATTGAGTAGCTAAATGAATGCTGAAAGAATCCTTAAAGAAATATTGATTATTACTCAAAACATACATTTATAACAAAGCTTTTGCTTAGTCTTTTTCTCCTAGGTCTTTTACTCTATGCCTTTATGCTTTAATTCGTTTTTAAAATCTACTTTTTATCCTAAGAAGGTTCTTATGTTTTTATATTGCCTTTTTTGTTTTTTTATGCCTATTTAAGACGACTTGTTTGGGTGGCTTTTAGCTTAATATCAAAGGATGATGAGATACTGAGTGACTGTAAAGCATCCCCAAAACACTAAAGCAGAATATCCATAATCATAATAACCATGTTTCTAAGATCACATAGCTTGCCTTTTATTTCCCCCCATATGTCCATTATGTACTTGAAGAGACGGCAACTCCATCTCCAAATTACATCAGTTTCACCAGTCATTATCTTGATTCCAGCTAAGCACGATACTTCTAGGCTCCTCTGAAATCCCCTATTTGGTCTTTTGAAGGCAGGGGACTTCTGAAAGCCACTTGTAATAATTAGCCATGTTATTAAATGTTACACAATTTCCTAATACGGCAACAGCTTAGCCGAGTGAGCGGCAGAGTGGTGGTAGCAATGATGGGCTTCACCCGAGCTGGGCCCTCCTTTGATAAAGACAGAAGCCGCAGATCAATCTTCTGCTATTGCACTCGACCCCCAGAGTCCCTTCTCGTCTTGTGGGCCCTTACTTCAAAGCCAAGGGAACATAATGTACAATCTTTTAATAGCTTTAGACCAAAGCTCCGGGGAACTCTCTGCCACTGTATACCCTGTCTCAGTCTAAACACCTAATCAAGATTACCTGGGCTGGGCCACAATAGCTGCTAAATGCAATTCAGGACCCAAAGGCCCTTTGAAGTCTTCATTGCGAAAAGCAGATGTTTCCGAGGGTACAGGACGTAATACAGCGAGTTACAATTGCCCAGACTTTGTTGTGGCATCGATTCACTGAGAGGCAATTACGAGCCTATACCAATTGAAAAAAAAAGTATAAAAAAGTATATTACACAGTTTACCATGCTGAAAAAAAAGCTACAATAGAGACTTGGTCATTTGCTCCAACTCATTGGGATTCTTGGTGTGTGTGTGTGTGTGTGTGTGTGTGTGTGTGTGTGTGTGTGTGTGTGTGTGTGTGTGTGTGTGTGTGTGTGTGTGTGTGTGTGTGTGTGTGTGTGTGTGTGTGTGTGTGTGTGTGTGTGTGTGTGTGTGTGTGTGTGTGTGTGTGTGTGTGTGTGTGTGTGTGTGTGTGTGTGTGTGTGTGTGTGTGTGTGTGTGTGTGTGTGTGTGTGTGTGTGTGTGTGTGTGTGTGTGTGTGTGTGTGTGTGTGTGTGTGTGTGCTTTTGAGTGCATATCATGGTTTGAGACACCTGCTAGTGATCTTCACACAGCTGTCCTTTCAACACTGCCATAATAGCTCATAACACCACCTGTGCACAACTCTGAGATATCTCTCTATTTGGCTCTCTATTTCGAAAAGATTCCCCGATTTGGTCATTTGGACAATACACATACAAGGCACTTTTACACCTTGCCAGAAGTACTGCACAATACACAGTAAAATCAAAACTGACATTTTACAAATGTAACGATTGTACAAAGTTAACCAAATGGACCTATACGGGTCCATTTGGTTACCTTTGTACAATCGCAGAGTTACTAACGGATAAATGGTCACTGAGAATTTGACTGTGTACGGCTGAATGATTCAAACACCACTGAATGTTCTCACTCTTTTCAACAATCTGTTTTCAAATCAATCGCCTTGCTTGTTTGGAAACCCGCCATCAACACGCCATCATCCAGATCAGACAGAGGGTGCTTTTGTGTTCAGGTCCTGGAAACCCTAAAGCCTGTTGGATACAATAACACGGCAAACACACTTATTGATGGATATATTACAACGGCACCCACTCCCTCTCGGTGACCTTCACCTATTCAAGCCCACAGAATTAGCGGCATTCAGTGAAGTCTTCACCCCGTCAATACCATCGATCCACTCGCACTGTCCTCCACAACCGAGGGGGGCCCAAAGTTAACTAAATGATTTTCATTACAGCATTAACAGAAGATATTTCCTTGCCAGAAACGAGTGCATTAGGAACAATTGAAACAGTAATTGGTTTGAAAAAAGTGGGAATTGATAGTGGCAAGTGAGCATCATTCGATAAAGGACGAAATGCGAGCATTTTCATTTTTTTTAGCTGAGGAAACCTTTAATAATTGTCTTATGCTGGTAGCTTCCTTGTGTTTTTACTATTTTTGTCTATGGAGCTCACTGTGATCTACATGTTGTTCTTTGCTACTTGCTGGCATGGTAATATGTCATAAATTAACATATCATGTGGTGTTTATGTTCCATATCTTGTAGACGGCAACAAACAAATCATGGATTTTTTTTAATCCATCTAACAATTTTTCAAGGAATGCCTTTTCTTCCATTTTGCCCAAAAGGTCTGTGACATTCCAGAGGAGGTGATTCTGAGTCCGACGGATGGTCTGGAGTGGAGCCAGGAGGACAGTTCAGACCCAGAGCTGAGATGGCTCCAAAAAACGCAACAATTGAAGGTAGACCCCCACCCCCCCTCCTCCTTTTCACTTGATTGACCTTCATTCATATGTGTGCCAATGCCTGTGATTGTGTGCCTGTGTGGCAGCCGTATTGCTTAACTGCCAGCAAGGGCTCACCACTCCAGATGAAAATATCCACACAGTAGGTGCACTATCACACAGGCGTTTCATTTACTCCCCAGAACGCAAACATGATCTCTAAGAGAGATGTCACGGTGGAGTCTGCCGGAGACGCCTTTGAAAAGGGTTGTCTGAGACAGAAAGGGGAGGGAATAGAGGAGCATTATTATTTTGAGCACTTGAGCAGCCACCTTAACGCTGCCAGGCGGAGGAGTATAAATATTTTCCCCCTGGAATGGGCAAAGCTGGCGTTTGCTAAATCAGCAGCATTAGATGCATGAGGCGGAGGCCCACCGACCCTGAAGAATAATTTAGCCAGATCATGCAAAGAAGAGAGCCAGCGCTACTTACACCAGGGAAAGAATCGTGCCTCTCAACGACACTGCTTGCCAGTCTTTTTTTTCTTTTTCTTTGTAAATAGGCAGATTTGACATTTAATTTTGCGCACCACCTTTAGAGATAGTGTAGACTATGTTAAATTTTTATAGAAACGCATAAGTTATTCCCCTACATATCCTCAAATCCTCCCTCTTCTTTACATTTTCGACCTCACTTAGAATGACACTATGGCTAAATGTTACCTTAACCAAACCTGAACCTGCTTAAAGCTTAAAAAGTCCATAGACTTGGCTGCCACATGACGTCACAACAAAAAGCCAGAAATTGGAGGACCCTAAAAAAAGCACTACAGTTCAGAGTTATAAATGCATTATGCAAGGCCTAGAGTTATAAAAGCATTATGCAAGGCCTATTATGGAGTTTTCATCCATAATAGGCCTCCTAGACAATATTAGAACCTGCATATGATATGACATATACTGTACGGCATATAACACATGACATGACACTTCCATGTCACTATAGCATTCATGCATGACGAATGTACACAAAATAGATGAGCATTCAGACATATGTCTATGGTGTAGTGAGCTACTACAGCAGTGGTTCCCAAACCTTTTCATGTCAAGTACCCCCAAATTGACACTAATTATCCCACGGACCCCCATATGAAAAGATATGCCAGGGACACCCATAAGAGAAGATTTTTACGCAGTGATTCTCAACCCATTTAATTTCAAGGACCCCCAGTTTGACATGCATAAGTCTACGGACCCCCATTTAATGACATTTCTAATGTACAGTATATTGTAAATTCAATGTTAATTTAACAAATACAGTACAAATGGATAAGGGTCCATTTGGTTCCATTTGTACACCCATAAGGGTCCATTTAGTTCCAAACTATCATTTAGGTGGGAACCCCCTGGAACTCCCTCAGGACCCCTGGGGGTCCCCGGACCCCACTTTCGGAACCACTGCACTACAGCACCCATTCCCCCCCATTCTCATCTGCACTTAATCCTACTCTAACCCCAGGTCATTCAGTTCACAAAACGGAAGAAGGACCCGCAGAAAGGAAGCCACCAGCCCTGGTCACAGAACAGACCTCCCGGCCTGGCGGCTGCAGGAGCCAGGCCAGGAGGCCATGTGAGCCCCCCTGCCGCTGAGGTTCAGGCCGCCTCTCTGTCACAGCCTGTCATTTTGCTCGGTGACACGCACTCGCAGCTCTCCAGGAGACAGCATGTGACCAGTATGCCATCCGAGTCACCGCCTGAACCTACCCTGTTGGCACAGGCCAGTCCTGTAGACCGTCAGCCAGCTCTTCCCACCATCAACCTCAGCATCAACCTTAGCACCTCATCCGAACTTCTCCCTTTCCTGCACCAGAGAGGCAGAGACGCCGTCATCACTTTAGCCTCACCCCACGGCCTGCATTGGACCCCCGCGGCTAATGACAGTAATTCCGACACATCCTGTGCCAGGGACACCCGCGTCCCAAGGTTTTCTCCTCATGTCGGCCCGGGACAAGGGGACATGGTCCCACATCGTAGCTTGTCCTCACCAAGCTCAGACCCAGGGTGTCGTAGGCAAGTCCTGAACGGAGACCTTCTCCGCTGGCCCCAGGAGAAGCGCCATGGAAGATGTCAAAGGTGAAAACTTGTTGTCTTTTCATGACTGTGGAAGATGAGACACAAACTAATTTTCCATACAGCAATTATTGTACTTTATCTAATAATGAAGTGTGTGTGTGTGTGTGTGTGTGTGTGTGTGTGTGTGTGTGTGTGTGTGTGTGTGTGTGTGTGTGTGTGTGTGTGTGTGCGTGTGCGTGTGTGTGTGGTGTGTCCTATCGTAGGTTGCCTGTACCACAATGGCCAACATCACACATGGAGAATAATCAGAATTGGAGTCCAAGTGAGGTTTACGTTAGCCCTTTTCTGGATGACATTGTCAGGCCTTCAAGCCAATCCCAACATTCAGGCTCCTACACAGTGCTGCCCCCTATAGTCAAGCCACTGTCAGGAGGAGAGCCTGAGCTGAACTCTGGACACTGTGGGCAGAGTGAACAAGCCCAGAGGAAGAACCCTATTCCCAGAAGCTGCTCTGATGGCTACCTGGCACAGATGGAGAAACAGAGGCAGCTGGCAGAGAGAGCCACTTACAAGGTAGGGGTGCGTGCGTGCGTGCGTGCGTGCGCGCGTGTGTGTGTGTGTGTGTCAGTCATGACCTATTGTCCAAAACAGAAAGCCCCCTTTAATCTGTGATTACATGCTGAAATGTAACATTAACACAGAATTAGAAACGGCAGTAGTGTTTTATAATTGGCTACAGAGTATTGTTTCTGTATTTCTAGGTTTTTAATAAGACTGAACAAACTGACCACACACTGACTGTTACACAAATTAATGTCCTTTTTAAAGTCACCAATAATCTCCTTAGCGGCTCCTATGCAAGAACGGTTTAATCTAAAAAGGGTTGGGGGGGGGGGTCTGGTGGCTAAGGCACAAAACATCAGGTTAATTGTCTTCACCCAGTGAGATGCACTTAATTGCTATGAGATGATGACGATGTGATCCATGAAAGCCATTTGAAGCTGTGTTAGAGGATGAGGTGATTAGGAGGGAGACAATAGGCTGTCTGTGAGGTGCATGCCTGCTAAAGATGCTCATTTACATTTAATGATTTGTCTGTTCTTGTTGTTGTTTTTTTTGTTCCATTAGCCTGAGCTCTGCATGCAGGTGAGCCCTATTGAAGTGTGATGCCTGAGTTATACTTGGTTGCACATTGTGTCGAACACAAAAAATTGCCGATCTACAAGCTCACAACACATTGCATCACGACGTGTGACCAAGTACAAATCAGGCATGACAGACACAGAGAAGTGAAAGGAAGCAAGACAGTGATACATTTACAAACACAGGGAATAGCCGGGTCACTGAAGTGCATGTAAACATACTGATAGAGGGAGAGAAAGTTCTTATAAGATGCTCACAGACACAGACACTCGGTATATAGTCAAAATCTTATGTTGTGAAAACAAAATACGATCTTTGCTCACCTAGTGTCATCGATGATGTTTTTAATTTCGCACCAATCAGATAGTTCAAGAGACTTGCTGTGGATTGTAGCAAATACTATATGGTCATATGAGGGGGATGTGGCGGCAGTAATGCACCACTGTATGTTGGATGGCGGTGTAGGAGCAGGATTAGCCTTAACAAGCTTACCATTTTGTGTGGACGGTTGTGTATGTGCACGTGTATACCAGCATTTGTGCACGTTTTAACAGTGAACGGGGGCGCTTTAGTCAAACTGTATTCACCACACCATGCCCTCTCTGGTCTCCTGGCGTCATGTTAGCATGGTGAACGTCTGACAAGATTACAAGCTCAATTTGTAAAGCAGCAGAGCCATGGCTCCAACGCATGAATGCATACAAGTATGACTTAGGGCTTGGGAAAGGAGGGAGAGTGCTTGAAAAGAAGCTTCCCCGTTGTGTCCATGACCAATGGCTAAATCTCAAGAGATCTACCCCCTTCCCTCCTCTCTCTCTCTCTCTCTGGCCTGATCCCACCTTCCCCAAGAGCAGCTAGTCCAATCTGGAATGATTAATGCCCTTTTGTGTGGGGCCGTGGGGGCAGCTTGTGGATTGCTGCTGCATGATGCACGCGTGCACATGCGTGTGCACGCATACTTGTATGGCCTCATCAAAAGGTCTTTATTTCATTGACCGTATTCTCATTCTGGCGATTTAGCTTTTTTTTGTTTTTACGTGTTTTTATTTTATTTCATGTTTTTGTTTTGTTTTGTCATTGAGCAGTGTCTCTGTGCTGACCCACATTGTTTCGACAAGATGCAAACATGAATACACTATTGACTCAGAGTAGTTTACTTTTACAGTACAGAGTGCAGAGTTGCAAACTCTTATTTTGACCTTTTATAATGAATTATAGAAATGGGATTCATAGAAAGTGTTACCCATTTGATCTGTTTTGTCGTTTCCTGTGTGTGTGTGTGTGTGTGTGTGTGTGTGTGTGTGTGTGTGTGTGTGTGTGTGTGTGTGTGTGTGTGTGTGTGTGTGTGTGTGTGTGTGTGTGTGTGTGTGTGTGTGTGTGTGTGTGTGTGTGTGTGTGTGTGTGTGTGTGTGTGTGTGTGTGTGTGTGTGTGTGTGTGTGTGTGTGTACTGAATATAAGTTGGCCAATAAGCAGATTCTAATCATGGTTGTCTGCTCTCTACTTTTCCCAGCCTTACACCCTAAAAGATTATAAATACCTAAAACAAGATATCAATCTACGTGGGCTTGGACCGGATCCAGCAGCCATTGAAAAGACAGTGAGTAGCCTACTTCTACTTTTCCCTCAGAGAAGAGTTCATACTTGAGTGTTTAGGATAATCTCCCTCTTAAAAAACATCTTTTCCCTCACTAAATGGTGAATAAGCTCAAAACAGTCAGCTCGATGCATTGACTGGAACTAGAAGAACTGAAAGAACAAGTACGCCTTGTTCTTTCATTGCTTCAGAGAGATACAGTGCCCATCTATCCCCTGTAGCTGTTCACCCAGCTATTTCAAGTTATACTGTTTTGTGTTTTCACTAGATGAGGCTTTTCTAAGCAGCCTGTGTAAGTGTAGTGTACAGAATAGAAATGGCAAGATTTCATTATATAAATACATGTTTTTTAGCCACTTTCATATTTGCAAAAGTTAAAGTGAGTAATAACTCATTATTATGAGTTATTATAGTTCATAGTCTTTATTATTTATGTAGAAACCAATGTGAGTGCCAGTTGTTTTGACAACCATGTCTGTCTCCATCAAATCATGATGTCCACTGCTAGTGTCATGTCCAAAGGCTTTCTTTGTTTTTTTGCCACTCCCTCATTTATAGCCTTCTTCATCTCTCTCCAAAGATACAAATTTGATTCACAAAGCAAATGACGAATAACCCATAAGAAGTTAAGTGCTCTTTGTACTTTGATGTATGTTTTGTTAATCCTCAGTTGCAAAACGTGGACATGTTTGGCCAATTTGCACTAGATTGAGCCATGTGAGCCTCTGCAGCCGAGTCTATTAGTGAATGATGGTGTGTAAATGTTGATAGGCCTGCTGAATGGTTTGTTGTATATGTTTTGTTGGCCTGGGTGGAGAGGCTCTGGTGAGGGTATATACAAATAGAAGGGCCTTAAGAGAGAAATGGCTCAGTTAATTAAACCCCTCTTTTGTAATCTGTCCCTCTTTCTCTCTCTCTCTCCCTCTCCCTCTCTCTCTCTCTCTCTCTCTCTCTCTCTCTCTCTCTCTCTCCTTGTCTGTCTCTCTCTCTCACCACCATCATGCTGAGAAAACGAGACTGCAGAAGCTGTATTCAAATGTGATCCGGGAACAGAACAAAAAGATAAGTAGGATTCCCTTTCTGCCGGCCAAGGAGCTGGAAGGCAGTGACAACAATCTTCCCAGGAGGAAGGTGTGTGTCTCTGTGTGGCAAGAGGGTAAAACTGGGATATAATGAAATCTATGAGATTAGGATTAAGTTGGAGAGAACCTCACTCTTTCTTCATTAATGTGAATTTCTCTCAATCACTCATTCTACTCTATCGCTCTCTCCTCATTTACATCTCTGTCTTTTCCAGGCCTTGGAATATGCAAGAAATATATCCAAGCCCCCAAAACTGCCCCAAACCAACCCACAACCCAAACGGCAACCTCCATCCAAAGGCTCCACTCAGAATGCTCCCTACACAGGGGGCTTGGATCTGACCCAGATGACCACACTTCAACTCCTGAGAAAACGGCACGAGGAAGAAAAACTGGCCGTTGCGCGTTTCAGCAAGGTGCACTAAATTGCACTTATTATGATTTTGGTGAAACAAGCTATTCAAACTCATGCATTTTATAACGATTCCAATATTCTGTTCCTCTGGAATGAGCCAGAGAAAAGCTATTTACAGATACATCTTAGAGCTTAAAAGAAAGTGATAGACAAGAAGACTACCACTACATGTGAAACTTTCTACTGTCCATTGTATTCCATTGTGTCAATATTCAGTCCACTCAGCACCAAAATAGAGAGAAAAAACAAACAAAAAGACGTTGTTATGAATACTATTTATCACAGGTTTAATTAATGTATTGAATGCTTTATTAGCAAAAAGCAAACAGTACAGCAAGTACAATTACGCAAGCAATGCTAAATTGACACAAAATTTGTGTTAGTGAATTATTTTTATATTATATCTTTATATCTTCTTTATATGATCATCACACTGTGCACCTCACGAATTAAGACCACATGTCATGTCAGCCAAAATGTGTCAGGGCAATAAAATAAAGAAAACAAAACAAAGAATGATCTCCCCACCACCCAAAAAACGTATAACCTTTTTAGTCATGTGACAATGTTTTTGATATTGCATAATATTAGATATTCCATGTTTGTCTATAATTCTCTTCTTCTGTTTCGGCACTGTATTGCCGAAATGATTTCGGCTCGTCAGAAAATTTCAGTAGCACCGAAGAGACGACTTTAGGACGGTACCCGCCCCCCCGAACCTCAAATGACGTCACATTGTAGGCTCCTTACACAGCCCTGGCTAGGCAACCCAGCCCGGCAGAGATGCACTCCGCCCTTTTCTAGTTGAGAGATTAACGTCTCTTTTCGCAAAGTGACCTGGCCAAGAGATCAACATGAACACTGTTACAACGATATACTGTACATAACATAAGCAATACAAACAAACATAGGCCTACAGCTTGTTATCACACACACTACAACACAATATCCAGTTAAAATGCAACAGTTGCAACAGGTTTGCTATTTCTGTGGAAAACTTTAAAGCAATCATATTGACCAGGAGTACTAATATCTAAATCTTTTAAAATGTACTTAAACTACATACTACTGTACTGTATGTGAAGACTCAACTCTAAAGGTCTGCACACACCGGGCGCGAATCGGATGCGAATTCGGATTTTTAGCTGCGTTTCTCCATCGGTTTTCCGAAAAACGCGGCCGGTGTGCAACCACCTTTACTTCCTGGTTTTTAGCCATCACCTTCTATTGTCGTGACATTGTCCTACTTGTTCTCTAGTATTATGACAAAATAGCTATACTGATTTAAGGAAATAGGGATCAGGTTGATGTAATAGTGGCCGCATAGACCTTATCAGATCAAATCAAACTTTATTATTTATAGAGCACATTTACAAAGACCAGTGGTCAACCAAAGTGCTGAGGTCAGGTAGAAAAAACAAGCATACAGGAGAAAAAAGAAAAACGAAATAACATAACAGAACATATTAAGTTTAACATTAAAAAAAATACATCATTACACAATTTAAGCCAGGAAATAAGTCAAGCTAGGCCAAGTGAGCAAACTTATTATGTAGGGGCCAACTGCTCCAGAGGCTGGGGCCGACCACTGCAGTGCAAATGCTCGGTCACCTCTGGAGCTGTAACTATGGGCATTGGTCATGCCGAGACCAGAGAGTTACGTCACTAGCATAGACTCCCATTGTAAGAAATAGAATGGGAAGTGGAAGTTCTCTTTCTATCTCAATGAGGAACTACAGCCAATAGCACCCCAATTTGCATCGAGATCAAACCGTGACGCAACTCTCTCTATATGGGTCATAGCCTAGCCATGCGTGCCTGCAAAATGCATTGTAGAAACACAGAGGACTAAAACACATAGGGCTGTATTTTGCGTGTCTTAAGTACCAGGTCTTATTCCCTAACTTGAGTAAACTAAAGACCTGGAGGCGTGATCAATGCTCTTTGGCCACTCAGAATAGCCAAATGGCATTGATCACGCCTCCAGGTCTTTAGTTTACTCAAGTTATGGAATAAGACCTGGTACTTAAGACACGCAAAATACAGCCCATAATGTCTATTGTCTATAATATAGACATAAATTATGTGTTTTAGTGTGGTACTTTCTACAGCCTTGATTGTGTGTAAAACTGCAGTGCCTTCCAAAGCATAAATTGGGTACCTTTGGATGAACATAAATTTCCAGGAAAATAAAAGTTCATCAAGAATTTAGCTTTTATTTACTGAGGTATTCTCTTACACAGCAGAAAATTAAAGAAACCTTTTTTATGGCAATGGTCACAAGACATGTTATTGGTCAGTCACACTAATTTCAAGAAGAACATATCCTTTTTAGCTTTACATACCCAACTAATGTATTACTAATCAATGCATGCTGGTTATAGTTTGCCCTTGTATATGTGCTACTGATGAAGACGGAGACTAGTATCACTGATGACATATACTCTCAATCAAACAAATGTGTGTTAATAGTCTACCCAAATATGTGCTATTGTAATTCATATGCAAACATCCCCTGAAAGTTAACAGTGCAAACTTGTATTTATCTGCAGTACTGTAGTTCTGTAATAGATTATTGTCCCCACCATTTCGAAGGCATGGGGAGAGAGTATGTTTTGCACTCCGCCCATGTGTGTGTGAGTCCGTCCGTGTGTGCGTGTGTCCATCCATCCGCCTGTTACCAGCTAATCTCCGGCACCGTTAACCCGGTCGATGCCAAATTTTGGACTCCCAGGAGGCCAACTTTTGAATTCTGCAAATTGTTACACACTATCATAGTCATGTGTTCAAGACGGATCTGTCCGATATTTCATATTCCATCCTAATTGGCTAACATTGGCTTTCAAAGTTTGCAGGACTGGCCAGTTTTGAACAAAAAGCCTCAAATCATGAACGCAGCGTGCAATTTACGTTAAATCTTTCACAGACTTTCCTACTAGGTTGAGGAATATACCCTTTTCACATTGGCCTGTTATAGCGCCACCAACAGGTGGATTTTTGCAAAACACATTTTTGGAACAAAATGCCTCAGACATAAGAAGAAATGGCACCCTTTTCACATTGACCTATTATAGCGCCACCAGGAGGCCACAACCTGATCTGCCCTGGTGGAGACCTGTGCCCCGAGGGGCACTTTATCTAGTTTGCAATAATTAGCTAATTGTGTTTTTAGTAACATAACAACTTTCTGCACCTGGTTATGCAATTAATCCACACTGTGTGGATTGAAACTCACCTGATTGAGTCCTGGGACTGGATGCACTTTACTTTAGCCATGTTCTAAAGTGGTTGCCCCCCCCCCCCCCCCCCACTAATACAACCCTCAGATCATTATCAAAGCACTATTTACCTCTGTATAATATTGTAATTAGATTATAGTCTCTATTTAACCCATCATGGGCTCTTTGAAGCCATGTGTTTTGGTGATAAGTCCTCAGATGCGTAGGGAGAAATAAATGATGGAGTCTTATTTGATTTAATGAGAAACGCTGTCTATCTCTTTGCATCTTTTTTTTTGTTGCTGTAGCCTACCTCCTGGTTTTTTTTGCCATTGAAATCTAGTTAATTGAAGGAGTCTTTCACTGCTGTACATAAAGGGGCCTAAATTAGCATCCCTTTCTGCCCATTGGAAAGCTAAGGCAGATGCATACACTTTGATGTGAGAAGCAGGCTTTCAGCGCAGGCGGCAGACTGCCTGAAAATGAGCTGATGGCCCTGCTATTAGGCTCAAATGCAGATGCGTCCATGTGTTGCAAAATGCTTAATCTTTTAATTGATCACCTTCTGCATGGCCTATTCCCTGTAGAGAATACCCCCCCCCCCCCCCCCCCCCCCACCCACACACACACACACACACACACACACACACACACACACACACACACACACACACACTGTGCTACTCTAATCCGAATTATGTCTTGAAATTACATGACTTGCTGCTATTCAAAATGAGCAGAAGAACACACCTTATGCTCTTTGGAGAAGGAAAGGGTTTGCAGAAAAAAAGTTTGTCCAAAAATGCACACAGATATAGGGTCGTGTGTGTGTGTGTGTGTGTGTGTGTGAGAGAGAGATGCAACTTGGCCTGTTGTAGCGCCACCATGAGGCTGATTTGAAAACTGTCAAGTGGCATTTCTTCCTCAGCCTATAGTGGGAATAGGCATGCACGGCTTGGGAAGCCGTGGATATGCACGGCTTGGGATATCCGTGGATATGCACGTCTCAGTGTGTGTGTGTGTGTGTGTGTGTGAGACGTGTGTGTGTGTGTGTGTGTGTGTGTGTGTGTGTGTGTGTGTGTGTGCGCGTGGGTGTGTCCGTGTGTGCTCACTGTGTGTGTCATTTTGAGAGCGAAGGTTAATTATTTCCTCATACTTTGTGTGGGTCATCATAACTTACTGCAGCCAGTACTATGCCATAAATAATGGGAAACCAAGGAGTATGATTGTTATAAATCCTCAATCCATGGAATTTACATGAAACTGCGATTACGACTACGTTAAAAGAATATAGCTAATAAATTGTCAATATTTTAAACTTGATAATAGAAACTAAAATAAATAGTTCTGAATTTGATTGTGTTTGAATGTGATTAACACTCCAAATACCAACACATTCTCAGAACTGAAACCCTCATTTATCTTGTTTAGAATGTTGCTTTCAAACATATAAAATATAACTTTGGACACTATAGGATATTTCACCTTAAAAAAAAGTCATCATTTTATCGTCTACACAAGATTATGTGAACACCCCAGACAGTTTTTAAGTTGCTCGATTCAGTATTTATATCCATTTTAGCTGCCCCACCCCTTTAAAGCCTATTGTAACTTCAAACTCCATTTTAACCATCCATATATAGATTAACTGAAAGCACCCATACTTTTTTCTGGTGACTGATATTGTTCTTATATAATACATGAGGGGGCTGTGTTTTTTTATTACTTTTTTCATTTATTTTTAATAATTGTTTTGAAAAAGAACCTCCTCTGAGGAGGACGGAGAAGACTAAAAAAACAAAAAGATGTATTAAAAATAAATGAAAAAAACACGGCCCCTCATGTATTAGAAGGACAATAGAAGTCACCAGAAAAAAGGAGTATTTTGATTAATCTATCATGGCCTGAGTAGATGATAAAATCACCAAAAGTTTTTTGGAAAGTGAAATATCTCTTTAATTCTTTCCATTTAATTGTCAACTTAATTAGTCAATTAAATGTTGCCCCTGTTCACTGATACTTTCTCAAACTTCCTTATAACCTTTTTTCTCCTCACAATGTTCTTCTACCAAATCTAATAATGTACCAGAGTGCTCCAAAGCCATTAGAATTTTTAGCATTGCTTTTAGTTCTAACATTAGGAATTGCAGTAAAATGCCAATATACCAGTCATCTTTGCAGTATTTCCTGTGTGTATTTCCAATTTATTTGTGGTTTTTCCACAATTAAGTTGATAGATGGCACAGGATGCAGTCAACTGCTTCTTCACATTCATCTAACCTGAAATTAGACACATGCATGCTGAATTTCCAATGACGGCACTGGTTTGTTATAATGTCAAAATATTGTGCTTTGAGACAATACAACATTAATACTATGACTATATGTGACTTAATGAAATGGGAAAAGACACATTTGATCTTTTAAATCAAATCAGAAGAGATCATTACTGCAAATCTTGTTTTATAATAATTATTTACGTATTATTATTATTATTATACAATCTAGCAAAAACGTATACCTTCAGCATTGGGTTAAAGGTTTATTTTCTGCTGAACAAAATAAGATGCAGATTATAATTCCCCATATTTAGTCACTGACACTATGAACAACTTCTCCACTTTTCAACCTATGTTCATATTTGGTCCTCGCTAATGTTCATGATGAAATAGCACACATTGTTCTTCTCATTCAGCGTCTCAGAGGAGGGAAGTGGGCATCGTCGTTAGGCAGATTGTTTTTAAACAACATTAAAAAATATATTATCGTGAGAATGATGGATTCCCCATCGATGACTACGAAATTATTTCCCGATATAAAAATTGTATTCATTTTTATTTATTCTTCATCAAATGTCTCCGTAATCTCTGGTCGTTATTAAAAGTTACCCCTCATCATTTTATATTTGAACAATATCCAAATATAGCCTATAGCCTATACCTTAGCCTATAAATGCCTTACGTTTTTTAGATATTACAGTATTTATGATATTACAGAATTAATCGAATGTCTAGTGATTTACAGATTCTTCTTTGGTTTATTATGAACTAGTATAAACCACTTAAACCCTGACTTGGCTCCGCGCAACAGGACGCCATGCTGCAGAGTGCAGAGACTGTGCGTAACGCAGGTGGCCATATGGGCACCAAATGATAATCAGACATAATAATGTCACATGATTCAATATTATTATTGATATTATGATATAGCCTATATGGTTTTATGTGATCATTTCTTTTAGGCGCTCATTGGTCAATTCATTCACCTCCGATGAAATCGAGAATAGAAAACAAGATATATATATATTTTTAATAATATATAGGTATGGTACAATTGAACAATTGGTTAAATTGAGTATAGTAGACAAACATGTACATGGAATTCGTGTGTGGTTAATTGTACAAAATGGATTCACTAAAGCTAACACACATCAGAATTAGCCTACTGTCCCCTAAAGAAAATATGAATTGTAAATAAATAACCTATACACTGAATATATAAATGCAAGGTTTTGACTGAAAAAGTGCAAAAAGAATGGGGTATAATAATGATACATTTACCTTACAAACCAAATAGCTTTACAGTATATAAATTACTCGTTTTAACAGTATTTATTACATGTTGTCAAAATAAACATTTGTTTTGCAACATTCAGTGATTATAATGGTGATAATGTTGGATATATTATTATTCGTTAGCCAAGCACAACAAATTTACAACTATAAGTCAGAGAAAGGCAAAAACCTTAAAAAATGATTGAATAAATATTGACATGATTATACTTTTTTATGTAATATTTTTGTGTGTCAATATTTCGTCTCTGGGTAGATTCAAAAGGCCAACATTTAGACAGGGTAATTCAGTTTATAAAACAGCTTTTTTATTTTATTTTTTATTTACCTACTATAGTAAATGTTCTGGAGAGCAAATGTCATCTTCAATGTCGACATCGTCCTCGTTTTCCATGTATAAGTCAGGGTCCAGTCCGCTTTTCTGATCACTGTTTTTGTCATTAATTTCACTCTCACTCTCGCAGTTGTCTGACCTGTCCAGTTCACTTGGATTTTTCCGCACGTCCTGCGCTTTTCTCAGCTGTTTTTTATGCTTCATCCGTCTGTTTTGAAACCACGTTTTCACCTGCGCATTTAAAAGAAAATAGAATCATTTAATCCACTTGTCTATTTTGGAAAAAGTATTGAATGCACTTGATTTGCGCTTAGCATCGGATTGATCGCATTTAGTCGGTTTTTGTTACCTGTGTTTCAGAAAGACTTAAGGCCGTTGCCAGCTCCACTCTCTCTGGTGTAGAAAGGTATCGCTGGATTTCAAATCTCTTCTCCAGACCAGATAACTGGGAGTCAGAGAAGACCGTCCGTGCCTTCCTGCGCCTGCAGTGCTTGCCCGGTAACTCTGGGTGATGCTGAAATAATGCCGGCATTTGCATGCCTGTCACATAGAATATATCAGTTTACAATATCTTTCCCCCCTTCTTTTTAACTTGTCTCTATTGTATAGCCTAATTCACGTATAGGCCATAGGTTTACATATTTTGCTTATAAGCTATACATTACATATTTCAGAGACATTCAGTTGCGCATAGGCCTACAGTCAAATAATTCGGTCAATGTTCTTTCGCACATTTTGGAGATTATAGACTCTATAGGCCTAGTCACTGATAATTGTTTTGTGTTATACGCTAACGGACAACTTTTTATACAAAATGGTAATGATGTCAACATGCTGCAGTGCACAGCCTACTTACCAGATGAGAAGAAATACTGATGATGGTGGTCCGGTTTGTGCAGAGGATGGTGTGGATGAGGTGCCAGTATCGGAGCTGGCATCAGTGGATATCCATATTCCAGGATGGGCATTCTGGACGCGAGGGACGTGGTGAACGGCGTGTGGAAAACTTCTCGCAAAGGCTTGGGTTTGTGCAACAAGATATCCTCAATGAAGAACGACGTCGACCTCTGCGTTTGCACCTGTGGCGCCGGAGACGTGTAAAGACTCATTATGATAATGATTATTTTATTAAGTTGTGTTTTTTTAAACCAACTTCAAAGTACAACGTGCATCTGTTTAGTCTCTGTCAGTCTGTATAAGTGCAGTCTTCCAAAGCAGCGACCGCTTAAACTGTCTGCAGCCCGTATATAAACAGTGAGTGAGTGGGAGTATTGTGCAGCGTTCATCGGTATTAGGAGTCGGTGGGAGACAGATTACTATTTATTCAAAGAGAATGGCAGATTGTGAAATTGATTTGTAATCAGCCAATGGCGCGCTGGTGGGGCGGGCGGTAGTGATTTTATATGGGTAATAATAAGAGAGGGGAGGGTCGCTCGCCGTGGTGCTGAAACCTCACTGCCATGCAGCCGCTCGCAACATATAGTTCACTCTAACTTGCTTTAGTTTAGTTTTTTCTCTTTATGCGCACATTGAGTGTATATGCCTATGCTATTTGGTTTTAGGCCTATGGTGAGTGGAAGAGTTTTGCACAATACATTTTGTTTAATTTGTTTGTCGTGGCGTTCCGCTCTGTTCCCATTGAAAACCATTGCAAAAAGAGGGTTTTTTTTGCCTTTTGTACAATGTTATAATTTTAGGCATGGTGCAGATCAGAAAAACATCAATTAATGGTGTTAACCTCTGAGTTTATGTTAAAAAGTTAAACGTAAAGTTCTGTATGCTATAACAATCATAAGTGTTTGTTCAGTAACAGGGGCCTGCATGCCCGTCTCTCCAGCTCCTTAATCAGAATATACATTTTCAGGTGGGCATTTTAATTCAAGCATATGAGACAACCCACATATCAGTAACAGTTCCAGTGTTCCAATTCCATTTGAACGAGTTCACATTCCCTAGAAATTTATCGGCTGCTATATACGTCTTCAACGGTTTCCCTTTCATTTGACATTTTAGAAGTGTCCAGCCTGTTTCACAGCTCCCACGAGAGGACTGTGCTATGAGCCACTAATAATTCCACCTAAATTGGCAGTAATTGTTGGTATTAAAATCTGGGAGAGTACAAGTACTGCTCCTGTGTCATTATAGGCGACGGAATACGTAGGATATAATTTGTTGATATCGTGTTGTCATCACATTTCCAATCATGGTGGTTAATGTGTGAAAGTGTCTTAATGTAGGCAGAATTCCTGCTGCAATGCTATTAGGCAATTAAGTGAGATGTTAGAGCGGAAGTTGCAATCCTTCTGCTGCTCGAGGACAGGATTTCCATTTGATCAGGCAGAACAAATTAATTACCGGAATCAATTACGCACGCCGCTGTTGCACCGCGTCCACCAAATACATAATTCTGCCTGCATGGGCATATAAGGCCATGTTGCATGAATCTGTCTCAAAATGTAAATTTGTCTGATTTTTAATTAAATGCTCGCCTTGCTCGGAAATACAACGACTTTTGTGAGAGGAATATAAAAGTAATGTATGTTTTAGTAGTGTTAAGCAGACATGACCCTCACCCATATGCATTATATAGCTCCAGATTTGACTTTGACTGCAGGCTAATAATCACTGTGGCCGAAACATATCCCGTGTTATAAAATGTATGAACTGGCTTGATAGTCAGTTCATATACAAACCCCTAAAAGTGTCGTATACATGCAGCTTAGTTTCTTTGACAATTGGAGTTACTGACCAAAGCGGAGCGCGGTGACCATGTGCGTCAGTCTCTCTTTATAGAGCACACCACCAGGCAGGATAACAAGCTGCTTTAGAGGGAAATTAGAAAGCAAATGAACAAATGGTGATGAAATCGTCTTTACGTGGAGAGTCAATAGGATCCGCTCCTGAGGTGCAGTTAAGCGGCTTTTAGTAGCCATTTCATCAAGTACATTTTTGAGCTGGTGTGGCAGTGCGTCAGCCGTATAAGTGGCACATTTCGATAAGAGGCTTGCAGTTGCAACACTGCATTTGGTAATATGGCTTAGTTTTCAACTAGAACCCTTGCTAGTGAAGGCTATAGGCCTATCTAGATAAGGATCACAATTGCTTGGAAAGTAGGCAGGTGGGTTTTGTGAAAGTTAGAATGTAGTTTGACAGTAGGCCTAGCCTAAATGTATATGGATATAATGACAAGAAGCTATACAATCTTTATAGGTTATTGGGTTATAGGCTATGGTTGGTAATATAATATAATATAATATAATATAATATAATATAATATAATATAATATAATCATACTATTATTGAATAATTAATATTGAATATAGGACACACATGGTGCAGGTGCATTGCTCAAATCATGCTATATATTTCGTTCTTAACTTGAATTAAGTTGCAGCATGGTCTCTCTAATTAGCGATTGGAGCGATCTATTTTGTATCGTTAGGCCTTGATACGATTCTGAGTCAAATGTTTTTCAGTTTAAACGAAATTCCGTGTCCCGTTAACAATCGGAAATAATGTCAATACGGTTGGCTATTCCAGGATTTGGCCAGACCATCGATTTATTTATTTATTATTTAGTAGGCCTATAAAGCAATTAGATAAATATTACACATAGGCCTACAATCCCATGGTAATATTCAATATAGGCAAAATTATACAACTTGGGATATTATTTGGTTTGGGCATGGGGAGAACGTCTCAGTCTCACTGAGAGCGGTGTGATATAGCTAGCTTACAAAAAGCGCTGTGATATAAAAATATGATGAGCTAACCTTTCATATTTTATGGCCTGCATATTTTGAATAGTTTATATGAATAGTTTAGCTGCTTGTAGGTTACTGATAATAAAACTGGATGTAGGCCTAGTAAATAAGTGTATATAGGCTTTTATGAGTGCTTACTTAAAAAGCAACGTTATGAACAAAACATGACACATGCACATGCATATCTGAATAAAAGAGGCATATTTCCCCCCAATTTTCAATTGCATAATCTTTTTATTGTTATCAATTAAGGAGGTATAACTTTGGGTCCATGTTGGTGGACATGTTCAGCACACAGTTCTGATGCAGGTCCAATAATCCACGCTTCAGGTCTTCTAATGAGAATTAGAGCTTCTGGGGCATTCATGCATCCGATAGGCACACATATAGAATATACCTAGAATAAAAAAAGACAAGTTCTATATCTGGTCAATCCATTTAACCAAGTCCAGTATCAATTCGGTGGGGTTTGGAACGTTTAGCAGCAGTAATGTATGGCCTACCAATGATGGCTCACGTAGTGTCCAATTATAGTCATTATTGGTAACACCTGTTTACCCTACTGATATGTTTGGCTGCAGTGTATTAAGGTATACTGTTATTGCAAGCAGGAAACTTATGTTTGCCTATTTAAAATATATTTAGTAATTCGAAATTAGCTCACATCATGGCTCACATACACAATACACATGCGAGCATGCGTCACTTCCTGGTTTCCAAGCCCCGCCGCGTGATTATGAATCCAAGATGGTGGGAGGCCACCAAACTGAATTGAACACACACATCCTCTGATGTTATGTATTATTTTGATATGTGTATGTTTTCTTCTGCGGACAACACGTCACGAACAGTAAGTAGTCCACTATGCATACATAATATATTGCAGCTTGCAGTCCATATTATTCAGTCAAGTATTTACCGTCATGTTTGTTGTTATGTTAGCCTAATTGTAGCCTGCACATCAGACAGACTTATATTTGACATTTCTAACTGAATATGATATGACTGTTGACTGTTGAGTGAAATCTTCATGATGAAATATGAAATGAAATATGAAATATTCATGATGAGGCTTATGCTATTTGTAGTGGACTGAAGTGAACGAAGTATATCTTCCACAACTGATAGATTATGACTCTGTATTCAGATGCAGTATAAAGAACACAACCAGAGACAACAGCTCCACAACTGAAGGACATGAAGACATTTAAAGGTAATCATCAAACACAAGTTGCTGGTGGCCAAGGGCTGTGCCTGGCATGTAGGCTACTGTAGATCTGGTCAGCTTTAAACTACAATAATCAATCAAGAGAGAGAGAGAGGAGAGAGCGGAAAACAATACTATTGTACTATGTAGCCTATTGTTTTCCGCTCTGTTGTCAATAGTTTGGGAGCTTTTAAAACAGTGTGCAGATCTCCTCTCTCCTTTCAGCTTTAAACTACTACACCATCACATGGAAACCATTTAACAGGAAAAGATCATACAGCACATCTGAAATTCCCAATATGGATTGTCTTGAGCTTGTCTTCATGTAATATCTATATTTGTAGTGGACTGAAGTGAACGAAGTATATCTTCCACAACTGATAGATTATGACTCTGTATTCAGATGCAGTATAAAGAACACAACCAGAGACAACAGCTCCACAACTGAAGGACATGAAGACATTTAAAGGTAATCATCAAACACAAGTTGCTGGTGGCCAAGGGCTGTGCCTGGCATGTAGGCTACTGTAGATCTGGTCAGCTTTAAACTACAATAATCAATCAAGAGAGAGAGAGAGAGAGGAGAGAGCGGAAAACAATACTATTGTACTATGTAGCCTATTGTTTTCCGCTCTGTGTAAACTACTACACCATCACATGGAAACCATTTAACAGGAAAAGATCATACAGCACATCTGAAATTCCCAATATGGATTGTCTTGAGCTTGTCTTCATGTAATATCTGATAACATCTCAAACTGAACAGACATGTTACAATATGGCAGTGGTGGAAAGTAACTAAGTGTACTTAAATACTATATTTTGAGGTATTTGTGCTTTACTTGAGTATAATTCCAATTTCAAATACGTTTACTTCTACCCCGCCATCTTGGATCCAAATATTGTACTTTTAACTCCACTACATTTATTTGAAATCTTTAGTTACTAGTAGAATTTGATTATTATTACAAAACATACATAACCACTTCAGCTCTAGGTATATAAATCTTGGCCATTTGAACTTGAAATGGGACATTCTGCACAATGAGTACTTTTACTTTTGGTACTTTAAGTACATTTTGAAGCCAATACTTTTGTACTTTTGTAGTTTTGTACTTTTTGTAGTTTTTTACATTTCTGTATGGCAGTATTGATAGTTATACTATGTGGGTACTTTTTCCACCACTGCAATACGATATGCTGGGTATGTTGTTTGGTGTGTTGAAAACGACAGTGAATGAAAACACTGATCACCAGCTTCACTTAACATAATTCATACTGTATAATATTGATACATTGAGTTGAGTAGGAGATGGCCTGTGTTCATGTTTACCTGAAAAGAAGGTGAGCACCACTGACACCCAGCCAATGATATAGGACCAGGAAAACCTCCAGTTTCCATAGCGCTTCCCATAGTAACTAATTGTCACACCCGTGTACACAGCCATTGCTAGAAACACTAAAAAGCCTGAGGAAGGACAATGACAAAAGGTTACTTACAGTAGCATTATATAATATAAGATGTTTGTGTTTATTGTAGTACAGTACAGACGTTCATTGATTAATGGGTTTCAGTGATATAGTTTTCATGTGCAGAAGGACCACCTCATTCAGCTGCTACCGTGTACTTACTAGTAACAGAAATATGTTAGTGTGGTTTGGTAGAATTTGGCAGAAGTGCTAATGAGTTCAGTCACTATATTAATCATGGATGGGCCATTTACATGTTTTCAATTTGAAAAGTAGTCATACAGCTGTTGAAAAGGTGCTGTTATTTAATTTCCCCCCCACCATTTAAACTTTTCAGGAAGCAATTTAATTGTCACAATATAGATTTATAAGCTAGTTTATGTAAGACTTTGTGTCCCAAAGTCTAGAACTCATGTAAGCTTACTAGAACTTCTGACATTTTAAGAAAATCCCCAAATGCTAGGGTGCATAGAATCTGTTCCACTTATTTTTTGAGTGGTGCAACCACTCCCATACGGAGCTATATGGGTGGCTGGCTGGCTGGGGGGGTGGGTGCGTCTGAGCACGAAAACAGCATGGTTGTTTTTCACCACCTAACACACACGCACATGATAACTGTATATATGGTGATTTCGGGTGTACCAGTACAGTACAGTAGAGGGACCCCCACACGGTAACTGTCATTTCTCAACCGTTCCGGACACGGGGCGGCTCGCTGGAATCGGGCCGGCACCCTGGGTGCGTTCCTGTGGGTCTGGAACTTCCGCCCCATTTTGTTGTGTTCTTAGAAAACTAATTGCAGATTTGCCAACTGGAGAGCGTTTTGGTGGAGATATTTGGATTAGTATCGATTCCCGGGGGACTCTGGTCGACTACAGGCCTATTCATAGTCCAGTGTTTGGTGAAGAGGTGACCACCGGAAACTACAACATGATGTCATGCCGCAGTGGTTACCGCGGCGCTCGCACAACAATCTCCTCTCTGTTTTTACTAACCAACGTTTCGGTGGTCACCTCATCACCGAAAACTGGACAATGAATGAATGGCCATAGGGTTATGTGGTTAACATTATTATCAAGGCCAAGGGAATCCCTAAAGGTTTGGCACTCCCTTATCCCGCCGTAGTCTGAAGTGAAAACCAACCCACCTCTTCAGACTCCATCTTAGCCCGTAGCACTTGCCATAGCGCTTGCCCTAGCCTTGACAACCTTGCATGCGTATGAAAAGGCTTAACTTTTGTAAAGTAGCATAGGTTAGGTAGGCATAGGTAGTTAGGTTCTTAGTTTACGTAGGATTCTTGAAGACTATTTTTTATGTATATTTGATGTATTACCATGTGTTCTTTCTAGACTGTACATCGCTGTGGATTAGGAGCATCTGCTAAAAGCCTAAATTGTAAATTGGGTTGTTTCTTATCTAGGCAAGGCAATGTCTTGGTTACAGGAAGTAGTATGGAAGTAAATGGTGAAAAGACTCCAAAGTGTCATATTAGTCTGCTTTACATGCTCTATACACAGGACAATACTTATTATCCAGGGAAACCTCCTAGTCAGTAGTAGTTGATTATCAAATAACAGCTTTGTTGAATTGCCAGCAGGAGAAATGCAGGGTGTCCAGTCTTTCCTATATTAGTCTAATTATAAAGACAACCAGAAGCTGATGTCTGCTTCATACAAGAGGATAATGAAACCATAACCCTTCTTCTTTCATAGATTCAGTCCTTTTGTGAAGGTACTAGACATCCCTGCTTCATTGTGGAATCAAATAATGTTTTCATGATGTGGTTGGATGGCTGTGATTAGACTGTAGAAATATAATGCAACATTTCCATTAACAAAATGCCAGTGTAAATGCCCCAAAAATCCCAACCAAAGTTATTGTTATTAGTATTATTATTTTCATATGGACTGATAATGTAATATATAGAGAACACACCACAGCAACCACCACGTGAAAACAGAATGGACTGCAACTTACATGAGATGAAAAACAATATGCCTGCAGCAAAGGTTTTGTCAAATCTGTCGAAGGACGAGTAGTGTATGAAGGCCATGATGCCGATGATGATGCCAAGGAAACATGCCAGCAGGGAGAGGATCATAAGGGCGCGGGTAGCGTCGAGGTGGGCTGGGGACAGGGTCAAAGGTCAGGTCAATATAAGTTGCTAGTTATTATCGTGATTAAAAACGTGCACAATAATCATATTTTAATTGATCATGAAATTGTCCTCCGTCATACACTAGGACGAATTCGCTTTTGTCGATCTGCAAATTCAGTAGCACTTAAATCCTCTATACTGGGCTATGTAACTGACCTGTAAAGAGTGATTTCGTACGCTCTTATTTCACTCTACACAAATCGATTCACCATTATATTTTTGCCGAACATTCCCCCCGAATAGGGATGCTGGGGGTTCAAGTGGTTAGCAAAAGTGTCATTTTAAGTTTTAAGCGTATTTTGAGTAACGCGATAATATCACAATAAGTTTTGCCACAATAATATAATTTTCATATCATCCCATCCCTAAATCGAAGTAACCACAGGGGGAATAATTTGTGTCCTCATGAGCCGGTTCAACTCCAGTGTAAGTAGACCATTTTGATAAAGAATGCAAGTATTGGTTTACAAGTTGCAATGGAAACCAAGCCTGCATCGTGCACGGTAAAAAGCCTTTGTCCTGTGAGTGTACAAATGAACTACTCGGGTCCATTTGGTTGCATTTGTACACTCGTAGTGACAAATGGATCAATTCCTCTAGCAGGAGTTTACTGTGTGCAGGCGCATGGTGCATTCTAGACTTTACCAATGCTGTCATTGTGCGGGAAGCATTTCCCCGGCATGCAGTAACGCCACAGGCCCTGGTGCATGTAGTTGCTGGACTGTCGGTACTGCATCCAGTAATCGGTTGCTGTGGAAACGATCAGGAGGATGTTCCCCACGCCTGCACAGAACAGCCCTCCGCCCATAAAGCTGTACATCCTGCACCTGTCCTGGAGGCATGTGCACAAAGAAAGACACACACACACACACACACACACACACACACACACACACACACACACACACACACACACACAGGGTCAGTTAAAACCAGGGGTCAGTGGCAGCCCCCCTCACTCGTCACACACACTTCAGGGAGAGAGGGTCTAAGTGTCAGTAATTGCGTTGTAATGAACATATTATTGCCACTGGATTGATCTGTGGGGTCGCTCGGGTGCGCATGGCATACTTTGTTCTCCATGAGATCACTCAAAGAGTGGCATTTCCATGGGCACTTTATAGAAGAAGAAGAAAAAACCCTGATAAAATGCTCAACCAGTGGCCGGAGAGCAGCTTTGATACTTGATACATCTATTGCTCATGAGTCCACCTGGATGCAGCAACTTATGACCCCTCCCTGTTTTTAATGGAGATCCTTCTGGCTCAGTATTTCTAAAGGAGGATACAGATGGTGAAACAGAATATTCATTGAAGAGCTCAGTATTGCTGGGAGATCACATTCATTCTCATGCCTCCTTCCATATAAAAGATTTGCTGCTTATGTTTCTCCATACAAACCACAGTTCAAAGCCTCTTCATGGGTCTATAGGTGGCTGGCTGCCTAATAGTATTACACATGTTCCATTCAGTTTCACTTCAAAGGCTTTATATGTCTTTTTCTTTTTCATTGTCAAGTAATAGTTCTAGGGATTGCATTTTTATGTGACGGAAGTCTCAACCCTATTTTCTAGCTGCTAACATTGGGGGAAAAAACACAACTGATTGGCTGTATTTTCCTTAGATGTTTGACATTCCTGCCTCTATTTTGCCCAACGTCTGAAGGAAAGACTAGTGGATTAAATGAGAATGTGAACTGTTTGTCAGAGACTAAATTAATATGATGGGAATAGCTTTTGTTTTTACCTTTTGTTCAGTTACCAAAATCTGTACAATTTCCAAATAAGGTAATTGTAATAAATATTAAACGTAATAATTAATAATCTATTGTGAAGGAGTTATATGGAATCCCTACATTTAAATTAAACTCCGTATTTCAGTGTGTAATCATTTATCATCAATTCTAAATTCTAAGATTTAAATTGAGAAACAAAAATACAGATGGAGATTAGTTTTGGTGGTGTTTACGCCATGCTTGTCATTTATTCTTTGCCATAGAAACCTGTTTCATTATTCTTTCACACACCCCATGTAACCCCACGTGTTTAATTGGCATATCTTTTTCACCTTCAGGAAGTGCTCAATATGATTCAGTCATTAATCTACTTTATACATGGGTCTCTGTAGAGCTCATCAAATTTGTAACTTGTTTTTCATAAGTCTACTGTTTGCCGTACACCACCAATAGTACATCTGGAGTATCTTCACACATAAAAGGCATCTTAGCGCTGTACAAGAGATGTTAACCGGCAGATATGCAATCTCTGTGAGCTTGTAGATCAGATATTGTTGCAATTAATCTCACAAACAAAGTATGTAGGTTTTTTAAAGGATTTATGTCACAGACTTGTGGTCCCTACTTATATCCACCTGTTAAACACTCTTTACATTTAGGGAATTGCATTCACTTAAACCCCCTATTTTCCATTAAACACTGGTTAAAGTCAACATTGCCCATGGAGCACTGGGTCATATCATGTTTTCTAGATTACAACAGAGGAATGGAAGTCTAAATTATTTTTAAATAAATTAATACAAATGTCACTCTCACACTTTTTTTTTTACATCATTGCACAAAATTAAATATCAACTTACCTTGTTCAACCCTTTAATAGACGTTTATGAAGACAGGGTTGCCTGACAAAACAGAACAAGATCCTATAATGCCAAGACAGGCAGATTTCCAGCAAGCTAATAGTACTAGCGTTTGAGTGGGTGAATAGGGGAACCGGGGCTACAACAAACAGAAAGCCCAGACAAAAGGCCCAGTAGATGGCTGTCCAATCAGCGTGGGCCAGTTTTGTCATTTGGGAATCTGCTGAAAAAACAGAAATGGCCAAAGCTTGGCAAGTTGAAGTAATACTGATGACTGCATGGTTTTGATTGAAAGTGGACAGCTGAACTCGCTTCAATAGAGAGCAAGTGAGGCATTAAATTTGACTCTAGCCACTGCTACTCTGTGTCAGGAGTGTTTTTATTATATATATATATATATATATATATATTTATAATCTGAAAGTACAGTATTATTATATAAAAGCCAAACATAATTATACTACTTTGGTATAAGATGTAAAATAAAGGTCCACAGTCCACACATACTGTATGAGCGCTTTCAATATGATGTATAATAATGCATACCTGATTTCAGATCTACTTGATGTGTTCTGCTGTTATTTTGTTATTGTTGTCACTGTTCTCACTCACAAGTCAGTGCTTGAGCCTGTCTTTATTAGTATAGCCGTGGTTTTGAAATCAGAATCTTGTTTATTCCATTTGATTTGACAAATGCACTTCCATAATGTTTTATTTCCCCCCTTTTTGGTTTTTTGTTTCCACACTAAAAGGCTGACTATAGAAACTGCACTTATCCAAATGTGAGGTGTTGACATGGAGATCACATCTCATCTAAATGATTGTATATTGATTATTGAATTATTGATTCTGATTACCTCACACCAGCAGTGGTGTAGTACAGGGCTCCAGTACTTGAGTCAAAGTACAGATATAGACTCCAGGTCAAATGTTACTCAAATACAAGTGAAAGTTACTCAGGCAACTTGTACTTAGTAGTTAAACTACTACTGGCTTTTAAAAATACCTGAAAGGGCCACTTCACCCCTTTTGCAACCAGATGTTATTTTTAGACAAACACTTTCCTGGGGTTTCTATGTGGGTAATATGTGTTTTTAGATATTTTAGTGTCTATGGGCTCCATGATGTCATGGACACTGGGTTCACTTCCTTCCTGGACTACAATTCCCATAATGTTTTGGTCCACTGCTCCTCCTTGTGGATAGGTGGGGGGGGGGGGGGTGCAAAGGTGCAAATCTCGGAAATCAGGTCTGTAACCCTAAATGGGTCGTGACTTAGTGTATGTTTGGGAAATGGTGAAATGGTGCACCATGGGCCAACACTAGTGACACTTTCTAAGAAATAAATGCGTCATAGGACAATACCACACAGTTAACACTTTCTATGTTGTTACCGTAGTTGTATAATACACATCATAATTATTATAGTAAGTGGTGGAAAGTAACTAAGTATACTTACTTAAGTAGTGTACTTAAGTACAATTTTTTTTCTACTACATCTCAGGGGCAAATTGTGTACTTTTACTCCACTACAAAACATCAACCAATTCAGCTCTATATACATTTAGTCTATTTGAAAATAGTCGATCTGCAAGCTTACAATGCGTTGTGATGCGACCCATTGTTCACTTGTATATCTGCTATTTTTAAAATATTTGTATACATTTGAAAACATGTGTAATGGGAAATTCTGCATAATGACTGACTACTTTTATGTACTTGAATTGAAGTACATTTTCTTTTTTCTACATTTTTTATCCCACGATTTTGTAACCCATTTTTTCACCCAGTGTCAATTATCTAATGTAATCCTGAGCGCTACACTTCCTCTGCCAACCTGGGGGGGCAGTGGACTGACCTCATGCTTCCTTCTATGCATGAGGAGTCCAAGCTGCTTCTTTTCACCTGACAGGGCAGAGTTTCCCCGGGTGCCCGCGTGGAAGAAACACGCTATTCCGACCAGTTCCTTTACCCTCCATCAGGCGCCCCGGCTGGCCAGGGGGAGGTAGTTTGAAACCAGGATTACTGCATGTTTTTGTGAGGGTACCTACCCAAGGAGACACGGGGAGAACATGCAAACTCCACACAGAAAGGCCCTTTTGCCAACCCCGCCTCGGGTATGGGCACTGATGACGCGGAGGAGGGAACACGCCCCCAGCGCCCACAGCGTCCCCAGCGTGAATCGAACCCAGGACTTTGAGTACATTTTGATGCCAATACTTTTGTACTTTTACTCAAGTACATTTTGAATTCTGGACTTGTAGTGGAGTATATATTGCAGTATTGATACTTTTACTTAATTAAAACGTGAGTTCTTTCTCCACCACTGCTTATAGTATTAAGCCTTCTACGTCTTCGCATGCCGTTGTTGCGCACAGAAAATAGCCAATCTACAAGTTCACAAGGCGTCGATTGTGACGACGATGAGCATTAGCCAAGAACGGCTGTCCAACGTTGGAGCTGCCACTACCTACTGCCAAAAGTGGAACTTGAGCACGTTCATGGAGGTCGACGGATGTTCATTGACGTCATATGAGTAAACGTGCGTCAACCCTGACCTGACCTCAAATTTGAGAGCGATTTCAGATTCCGCTCGCTCGAGCCATTGAGTATAATGGTACTTCCGGCAGTCTTCTGGATGCTTCAAAATGCCACTGAGCAACTTCTATTGAAATGAATAGTGGGGGGGGGGGGGGGTGTCGCTCCTGGTCCGCACTCTATCCTTTATAACTATGGCATTGGCACACTGAAGCTTAACTTGCACTCCATCGCACGATGGCTTGCTGAAAATAACACTGTTTCCCCGTTCATGTTGAAAAAGGATCTAATACCAGTACTGTGGACAGATTAAGATTTGATGTCAGTTTTTGGCTTTGTTTTGACCCTACCCTGGCTGTAAGGCAGCTTGTTGTGCCTTGTTCCATCCCCAGCCTGGCTTCCCTTCGCCTTGACACACAACCTCTGAAGATGAAAGGAGAAGAGTAGCGCCATTACCTACATTACAGCCAGTTGCTAGACCAATTGACAACAACAAAATGTCCCAGGAAAGGGATTTCTTTTCTCTCCCGGAGATGTGAGTGCTGTACTTACATCTAACTTCATTTTTATAGACCACAGCCTATTTTCTTCCATTTGGAGTGAGCCTGCCAGAAGGGCATTTGAGATCCTCCGCTGCACCATCAACGTGGACAATGTATGCCTCTGTGTTGCCAGAGCAAATCAACATTTCCTTGAATCCATCCATCTTTTGAGAAATTAAATTTGTTATGGAAGGTCTACCTTCACGTATGTGCTTGAGAGGATGAGGAGCTCACACAGTTCTACATGAACCCTTGCATCCTATTTAGGGCATGTCATAATAGACGGAAATAGACAAACATCAGGCGAAAACATTTAGCAAAGATACGTGTAGCAGATCTACAAGCTCCCAATTGTGTTGCGTTGTAGATCTATTTTCACTATTGATGTACAATGAAGTATGTAGGGTTTATTAACAAAAAATAATAACATACTATAAGCATAGCAGTGGCGGCCATTTTGTGGTGCCATCCAGGTGAAGAACGACGATAAAACACTTGATTCTGTGTCAAAAAATATTTGAATGTTTAATTACATTATATACTTATAATAAATGACCTTTTTTGCGGTTTTCAAATATTCTTTGACAGATAATGAAATGTTTTATGGTCTTGCTACACCTGGAGCCTGGATGGCTTGGTTCCATGCTTAAAAATGAATGGGTCACCACAGAATGGCCGCCCTGCACTGCTATGTCTTATTTGTCCAATTACACCCAAAATAATGTATAGTGGAGTATTATTAACCATTGTTGTGGTGAATTCACTAAACCTTGAGTCCCCAGCTGTGTCTCGAGTTTAAAATTGTGCAGCTTCTGCTCTGTGTGTTGCCTTGGATCTCTCCAGTCTAATACAGAGTCCAGCCTGTAAACCTTATTACACATTTGGATTTTGTGTAGAGAAGACTGTTTCTTGAGGCACTAAGAGGTCTGAATCTGCAACAATTTTCAAATACCAAAAATTAGTACAGTTTTAAATGTCTGTCTAATCATCATATAGACATATATATATTATATATTTCTTTAAATGGACTAAATGAAATCCCCAAATTATTTCAAGCGACGGATGCAGTACAATGATGGATGAATGCAAAACTAAAGATAAAGCAACGGCTGAATGAGTCAACCGGTGAAAAGCATGGCATTTTCCTGCTGTGCAGGGCACTAGACAGCAGCCCAATGAACAACACTAATGGCCTCTGAAAGTTGAATACAGTGTGCAAAATGCTGCTGAAGTTCCAGCCACGCTTTGCCTAAATGTTTAAATCAACTCCTTGGAATTGAATTTTGAAGCCTTCAACTGGCTAATTTGTGCAGCAAGTGCTTTCAGCATTTTCTCAGCATATAAGCGGCAGCTCTAATCATAAGAGCATGTGGATGGCGCTGCCTCTCCACACACACCCATGAGACAGCGGTGTGGACGGGGAGAGAAACCCTTCCACTTAACCACTTAAATGAATATATCAAGAAACTAATTTGCTATTTTAATTGCGTGATTTAGGAAGACGCTACTTCACTTGCCCCTCTTCCATCTTGGTTGATTTCCAATGTGAGCGCACATTAGATTGATCTATGAAAGACTGCAAAAATCACAACACTTAAGTCTTTTCATTTTCTCTCCCTAATTAAATAATTGAAATTCTTGTCACTGTCTGCACTTAGGGCGCACACAAACACAAAAAACACACTGCTGCACCGGTGAATGAATTGTGAAAGGCTTATTTTTCTCCCTCATGTATGGAGGCTTCTTTTCTTTGCCTTCTTTTTTCCACTCTCCCTCCACAGATTCACTCCATCTGTTGAGCCCAGAAATAGATCAGTACATCCATTTTGTCGAGATTTGTCTGTCCCATTAAATGATTGCGTGCAGAAATGGCTGGGGACGTTTCTTCTGATATGTCCCTCAAACAGCACTAGGAGACATTAAGGACACATTATTGAGTCCCATTTTCTCTCGGCTACAAGGATATCCATTAGGGTGGCACACAGCCCTACATTTTTCCCTTTTTTCCCTCGACAAACTTGACTTTGCCTCTGTTTGTAATTTGCAGCCACAAATTATATCAGAGACAAGCCATCTTGGGCCATGTGGCTCTCCTTCCCAGATCTATTTACTGTGACTTGATTCTGAAGGGTTGAAATGGGCACATCATTGCAGGTGATTTAAATTCCAAAGAAGTTGGCCCACACTGGAAACTTTCTTCTGTAAGCCTATATTTTTGTTGTCTTAGCAAAGATTACATTGGGCACCCATAGTAATTGGTGCTCACAGATTTTGACCCAGATGAGAGGATGGATGGTCTACTCTAATGGTTAAGATATTGGACTTTCACGCGGGAGACCCGAGTTCGAATCCCGGGCGTTACAGATAGATAGACCTTTATTTATCCTGAGGGAAAATACAATTTAAAATGTTTTAGATTATCTTAGAAGTATTGAAGATAAAAAAAATATTATTTTCATATGACAGTCTAAACGTGTGTCCTGTAGGACAAGGTAGTATCTTCCCAAACCCAATTTGAGAATCGTCTGCATTTAAATACATCTCTCATTGGTTCATTGATATCTTTTGTTTTTTTCGTATCGACATATGTAGGTCTTTAGAGAACCCTCAAAGTCAGTCCGTAATGAGTTCACTAGCCAGATTTCCGTTGCTTTTTTCCATAGTTTTTGACAGAAATTACAGCTCAGGTTTGCTACCTGAGATTATTATTTTAATATTTTATCCAAAACCATGCAGTGAGAACCCATCCCTGTAGCAGTGTTGACTCACTAGAACTACTAAACATTAAGCACCACTCTTGGTCCTAATAAAGTAATTATGTCTATGATTTTAAAACACTATTTCAACATTCAAGCAATACCGCTGTTGGATATATATTTTTAATTCCAAGTGTCAGTAATTAATGAGAGACCATTGAATTTAGGCATTACAGCCAAAATATAAGATTTAGCTTGAAACAACGTAGTGACCATAAAATCCATCAAAATGCCTCTTAGCGTAATATTACACCTTATAGGAAAAACCTATATTAAAGTAAAAATACATTATAGCAAAAACTATACACAATAATAATTGGAGACGACACAAGAATGGAATCCAGCCAGGGTGTAAAATTTACATCAGGTCGTGTAATCCGGAGAGATAGGATAAAGTTACAAACAGCCGTTAGAAAATGTCTCAACGATTCGCAAAATAGATGTTCTATTTATACAGTTAGTCTTATCAAAATACAGGCTGGGAGGAATGAGACGTCGATGATGAGTCTGGGAGTTGTAGTTCTTTTGCCCTAGACCTAATTCTCTGTCCCAATAAGGCAGAATAGCAACTTTCTTAACCTATATTGTTAATGTTTCTGAGAGGCAGACTGTTGCTGGACCATGGAAAACATGTTTTTTTACAAGTAAAGGAATGCATCAAGGTTTAAAGCCAGTTTTCCATAACAGAGTCTGTAGTATCAGGGTTGTTAGTGAGAGCAGACTCAGAGGGCTAAGTGTAAAGTGGTGACATGACAGAAATGGGTTGAGGGTCAATATCACGGTAGAGGGAACATGAAATATGATGAGGAGGGCAAAACAGTATAGATGGAACATGGAGACAAATGTTCATAGAACAAATATTCCCAAAAATATCCATCAACCGCCATTATCTAACGGATATATTGACATTGTGAAATTACGGCCACTTGACTGTGACTTTGACACGTTGCTCTCTTATAACAAGTGACATCTCCATGGTGTTGTGCTATGATAAGCACAATGCCCTGGAAAAATGCATTCACACCAGATACCCTGACAAACGGGTCAAGCCTTTTCATAGTGTTCCGGAGAGCACAATCACATAGGCGTCAGAAGGCAGCTCAAAGGCCATACGAGCCCCCCACTGATCTGACATTCTCATCGTGCGTTAGCCATTAATTCTGTCATTGTTGCTTCTCTGGCCTCCTGGAGTCCTATCAAAGACTCAATAACCACTGCTTAACGAAAGTCCATTGGCAATTCCCCCTCCTACCACCCTCCCCTAACTCGGTCCTCTCTTTCTCTCTTTTTTGTCCGTTTCTCTTCTCAGCTTTAAGCCGTGTGACTGCACGTGGTTGTGTAGTGCAACTGGCTGTTGGCTGTCACTTTCGCGAAGCCTTGCTGAAAAGGCCATTATTACCCTGTAATTGTGGGAGTCAAACCTAATTAAGCAAATCGGTATGGGGGCAGATGCATCCTTCGCTTGCTCTCGCTCGCTGCCATTTTGCATCGGTGGCTTGATCTCCGATACAGGACAAACAAGTGACGGCACGAACCCCCTGCTGAGGAGGGCATGTTGGTAATTGAGTTCTTGCTGGTCATTTGCTCCTCCTAAGTGAGCAAGAAGAAAACAGGAAACGGCCACCTCATCTGCTGGGGCCATGAGAAGTAAAAAGCCTTTCTCAGTGGCATCAAGCGAGGGGGAGAAAAAAAGAGGTGAATGAAAGCCATTTAATCCGCAGGGAATGAAGTGATGGAAGAGGAGAGCCTGCTCCCTGGCTCCACACAGCAGTGAGGAACCCTGTCTCTGAGACCAAACATCTGCCCCCTGAGCAGAACCAACCCTCTTGTAGGATTTGCAATGAAATTGAGTTGGATAAAGAAGTAGTGGTAAAGAAGAGACTGATGAACCAAGAACTGGCACCTCACTAATTAAAGGGGTGATTTTGAAGGAAAGAAAGTTGAATGTTATAACTAACGTTCTTAACAAAGAACACATTGGCTATTTGCAGGGGTTTTGCATGTAGGAAGAGGTAAAATAGGAATGGTCCAGAGTAATTCATATATATATTTCCCTGTTTAATTTAAACTTTTGGTATCCTAGCTTTCTGAAAATCTATGACAAATCACACCCGTGTGCGCTAATATATTAAAGTCTGAGGGGCTAGCGCCCCTCAAATCTGTGGCATAGCATTCCATTGCTAACACGGCATTATTGGACCAATTCTAAAACAATATACTTACAACTGCACAATATATAATTGTCTCGTTATCGAGGTATGAACATCCACAGTATCTGTATCGCAAAAAGGCAACGGTATATTGATATCGTCAATATTGTCATGATGTAAAGGCGACCATCTATAAGGCCTTCTCCATCTAAACTTTGGGGTGGTGGGTGAGGAATTGAGGATCTGTCGAGGCGCAGAGAATGTATGCCAACACAGCAATGTATTACACATTCTAGAGTTTATTACACACACACACACACACACACACACACCGAGAAATATATACAGTAAGAACAGTGGATATATGACGTCCCTAGTAGATTATGGAAACGTAGTTAAGAACACATGGACACACTCACTCATACACTCCTACACATTCATTGTTCTTTAATTTTTACTGCAATGGAAATAAGCCGTCGGCTTTCTTGCATTTATCCTTTTGATAGTGATGTATAACTAATTTAATGAATGTAATTGAATGTTTAGTTTTCAGTGTTGCAACACTTAAATTATACAATCTCGTTTTAACGGTAATATTGTATGTCGTATCGATATCGTAATATTTGGCCTAAATACTGAGATATGAAATGTCCATATCGTGCAGCCCTACTTACAACCCAAATAACACTAATTATTCTAATCACCCCTGTGGCAGCCCCTTCATGAACGTATGTACCAAGATGGAGGCGGTCGAACAAGCAGCACATTGTCACTTTTCACCCCAGTGGATATCAAGTGAATAAGAGCACTCACCCAGTTGATTTTAAATGTGTGTGATCTCACGCCTCTTTCACTCCCAGCTTTGTTGCTTCCAGAATGGACAGGTCATTATGGGTCAGTGGACACACACACACACACACACACACTGTGGGGGTGTGTGTGTGTGTGTGTGTGTGTGTGAGATGTGGTAGTGTGTGCGGAATGGTGGTGATTGTATGGGCGGGTGTTAGGGGGGAGGGGAGTGTTGGCAGGGGGCTGTTTTTGAGTTCCACCCCTGTTGAGTGCAAAGATGGTACGGTGGTTCCTCGCTTTTGAGCCATGCCCAGGCCTGCTTGTTTGTTTAGTCACCCCCAGAACTATACTTCCACAATAAGGAGGTACAAGGACTCATGTGGTTATTAACACCACCCCACCCCTATCGCCCAGCACTCTCCTGCATCTGCAAGATGTACACGTCTGGGAGTGGTTAATTCCCCTCCCTGACTCCTGCATGCTTTAACCCCCTTTAACCCTCTGATAATACTCTGTGCCCCTACCAATCTTCCCGGGTATTAAGCACATGATCAAACAAAGAAACAAAATGGGCAAAGTAGTGCACTGCAGACACAGTGGCTTTGTTTTTTTTTATTCCCAGTTGTAATTAATTGACCTTCGGGGTGTGCATAGAGGTGGTTCCAACAACCCCGATTTATCCCTTTTCACTTTAGCAGCTAATAATCCTCCAATGGTGAGTATGAAAGGGGGGTGGGGGGGAACAATTCGGATATTTTAGTAGATTTTCATTAAAACCAGTTCACATTTTTGACATCTGTTTGAACTTGGTATGTTCATAACAAACCTGTTCATGGAACAAAATGGTAGAAAGAAATTCAATTCAAATATGCATAAATAGAGCTTTGTCTATAAAGCGTGTATTTATATTTAGTGCCAGTGTGCATCTTACAATGCACAATAATGATAAAAGGAATAAATGTCTTCCTGAGGCACAGGAACTACTGTATATTGTTGTTATTTCTGTACATGGGTGTTTACGATGAGAGCGAGGCTTGTTCCTGTCACTGCGTTGACAGTGACTTTCCCTCTTAATAGGTCTTAATCATTGAGTACATTAATTATTTACTTGTTTTCCATTTGTAAATACCCTGCTTATCATACAATTGTTGCGTCCCCCCCTCGTAGTTTCCAGTTTCCACCTGTGTCAATTAGGGCATAATGGCAAATGTAGCACTTGGGGGACAATGAGGAGAGCCAACAGTCAGTAATTAACCAGTTCATAAGGCAATCTCTTAAATTATCCCCTTCAGTGGTTGCTGCATTCTCAGAACATCCTGATTACATGCCTATTGACTCTGAATCCTATGACGAAATGTTCCTCACCCAGGTCCTAATGGAGTCTAAAAGAGGAGTCATTTACAAATGGTTTTATTAGGCAGAGTGCCCACACAAACCTTTAAAATGTTACTGGAAAATGCAATTTAACCTGTAATTTGCAAGAGGCTTTCATGCACTTAAGCAGAGGTCATGCAAACGGCAATGTAATTAGCAGCCTACCTTTTACAGACTCTGGCTGATTTGAAAAGCGTTACACCACCTTTCCTTCCATTCAACATTAATCATTATTTTTCAGGGCACACATCGTAAGGCTTATGAAAGACACAATGTCATTCTGCTAGGTGCACCATTGTATTTGGCCTCTGCATGAGGCTCTAGAGTGGATTTGTTTGACAGACATGGAGAGTGAAAAGCTTTGGGACTTAAATTAAAGCTGCAATCCGGAATGTATTTTAATGATGAATAGGTCACACTTGCTATGAAGCTCATTATAATGCATTCTTTTTGAGGGGCGCCATGTCCAGCTTTGGGTGTGTGTAACACAAATTTTGTCCTAACACAAATATTAAATGCCATTGACAATGAATGGACAAGTTTGAGTGTTTGTGTAAATGCAAACATTGCATAACACAAACAGTGAAGACGAAGGTGTGGACGCAAATTCTGATTGGCCGGAATGAGATGATATATGTATGTATGTATGTACTTGGTTAAAATGGGTGGGGTTTAAAAAAAGGCAAAAGCTTGCTCTGGTGCACTGGCCTAAAAGTGGGTCCTTAAAAACTGCTAAAACGTCTGAAATGTATGTATGTAGGTGGGTATGTATGTATGTGTGTAGTATTTTAAAAGGGGGGGCTTTTTAGTAAAAAGCCCAGCCCATAAAACCTTCCTATATTTAAAACAAATCCAAAATAAGGTTACCAGTGAAGGGCAAAATGCCTATTCACTGGGGACTATGCAAGGCAGAGGCGTCCACCCCCCTGAGTCCAAGTTAAGCTAGACCGCATACCTGTACGTACGTACGTATGTACGTACGTACGTACGTACGTACGTACGATGATTTTTATTTAATTCTCGGGTATAGGGCATAAAACTATGGGATGAAGCTTTGACCTGGGAGAGACCATTCATTGGATTTTCTATGCTGGGCACAGTAGGCAGATGTTGTTTGGATATTTTAAACATTAACACCTTATATTGTCTCGATTGATCTTTTCCAGGTTTGAAGAAATGCTTTGTTTTAAAGCAATAGGCCCGTCTACAGACTGTTCTGGACAGAAGCCAAAAGAGATGGACCGAAGCCAAAAGAGATCTTCATGTGAAAGGTAATTAATACTGTTTATTGTTTATTAAAATATCATAGAACATTCTTTTTTTTCAAGAGTGACCTGGTCAGCATGATCACCGTTACAACAATAAACACAAACAAATGCAATACAGATGGACAAATACAACTATCGTATGAACTCAATATCAAGTTAAAATGCAAGGACTAAAAACCATTTACAATAAATAAAGGGGTACAAAAGGTTTTTTAAATGATTGAACAATGTGAAAATACTATCATCATTAAAGGATTATAATCAAGTGAACAATTGCACTACCTCCTAGGCCCCTACATCATTTTCCATGAAAATCATGATCATTCAACAGCAAATCATCATCATACCAAAATCATAGCCCACGACGACAAAGCAAACAGGATTTACCTGTCAATGTAGTAGTTTAGGAGCCAGAGAATACAGTAAATGTGAGGAAAGGGCAGAAACCCCTGATCAACACCACCATCACCCCACGTTGAGCTACTCGGCATGAATTTGAATGCACATAAGAAAGACATGGAAAATGGAGGCCCAATTGACCCTTTCACAGCATGTGGAGTCTGCTTTTATGGGCACCTGGAGAGGCTGCCCCCCTTCCTATCAATACAATAATTGACACATTATACTCCTTTAAAAGGGCCCATTTGTCAAACCAGGTGACTCCCAAAAGACCTTTGCGGATTAGAGTCGCCCGGCATCAGGTGCTTTTAATTCATCAAACAATCAATATATGACTTGGACAGGCATTGTGGTTGGGGTGAATATTAAACATATATTTCAGAGATTTAAAATGTCTCCATGTGGAAATACTAAATGGATATGAGGTAAAACATAAATGGCCCATAAGGCCCTTGCATCTTGTATTTTTGTTTTGTGTTTTTTGGCCAATGAACATTGTGATATGAATGAATACATGTTTTTTTTCGTATTTCATTTTTAGCTGGTATGCCACGTGGTCACTCTCGGTTCCATGCACTCAGAGACTTTATAAACATTGTGACTAGTATTGGTATGATAGTACTCAAATGACAATGTGGCTCATGCTCAACACCTTAGTGTGGGCTATCTGTGCCTACTGCCTACAGAAGAGCTTGAGTACTTGAAAGGTGAAAGTTAGTTGGGACATGACATTATATTGAAGTACAGTGGTATACAATTGGATGAAATCTACAATAATGACAGACGTCCTTTTCTGTCAATGTGAGGAGTACGTCATAAAGGTATACTTGCCATTTATGCAAGTTATCAGTCCATTTGTAATTTTCTGGATGCTTTCAGTGTTTCCATATTTCCATCAGAAACCTATTTGTCTCCATTCGGCCTGGTGGGGACATTTCTGGAACCGTTAGCCTGGTCGCTGACAAACTCCCCAAACTTTCCCGAACGGCCTGTTATAGCACCACAAACTCCTTCAGATTTTATCCAAATTTCATGCAAATCGGTATACATGATCTCTATAGTCATGTGATCAACACCTACAGTATCTGATTGAGTTTTCATATTCCAATTTCAAATCGGCCTCATGGTGGCACTATAAGAGGCCCAGTCACGTCTTTACCTATAACTGCACCTATCTGCGTAAAAAGGTTGTATGCACACTCCCTAGACGAGGACAAGGTAAACCATCTGGCCCACTTTTTAACATCTGCCTTTTATAGCGCCACCAAGTGGGCCGACTTGTGTGAAACACATTTGTTTTTGTCCTTTTAGTTTTAGTCCTTCAGCTTTTATCCAAATATCACCCAAATCAGTACACACTATCTTTAGTCATGTGATAAAGACAGATATGTTTTTTATATATTTTATTTAAATATTCTATCGTGGTTGGCAAAGATTGACATCTAAAGTTTTCAGGTGTCACCCGTTTTGAACGAAATGCCTCAAATCATGAACACAGCGTTCAATTGCTGTGAAACTTTGCACACACATTTCCACTACGTTGAGGAGCAATTAATGCTAGCCTTTTAACATTGTTAATTATAGCATCACCAAGAGGCACTTTTTTGCTAAAACGTCTTGGTAAAATAATCACATGTTTATATTACTCCTACACATTTTGTCCAAACATGACACATATTCCTGACCTGGTGGAGACCTGTGCTCTGAGTTGCACCTTTTCTGCTTCTTAATATAATTTTTCCAAGTATACTATATACTATATTTGCAAATTAAAAAATGTAAAAGGTTCTAACAAAACAATTTGACTTGATTTTGTCTTCCGTATAACATTAGTCCTTCACACCACTGTCCATCTGCTTTCAAGTCTGTCTTGCTTACTGTCTGTGTGTCTGAGAGTGGAGGCTTGCAGCGGCCACACAAAGCAGTGATTTGGCATGTTAGTGAGTGTGTTGGGGCTAATAAGACAGAGGGGCCACTGTAATGGACAGAATCTGGGCAGAATCACAGCTAGACCTGCCACAGTAGGGAGTGGGTAATACAACTAATTTCTGCACTGTCTCCGCAACCGCACAGACGGAAATGGGGTCAACAAAGGTGCAGGCAGCATCAAATGAACAGCTGTTGCCGCTCTCAATTCTGAGGAGCCAAAGAAACGTACCAAAGCCCAAACCACAGCCCCCACCTTCTTTTTGTGTAAATGTAGAACTATGTACGTACAAATTAAGGGCAGGACCTGTGCATATTACTTTCATTTTTCATCTCAGAAACCTCCCTATCGATGGTGGTATACTGTGGAAGCACTCAATGTGGCGGTGTGAAGAGATGTGCATAGTGTTAGTCATAGATTCCTTTTTGGCCAAGGTTATTTGTTGTGATGGAGAAACAATTGGCTATTATAAAGACGGCTCTTGTAGGGAAATAAGACACAAGTGTGTATTGGGAATGCCATAGATGCGTGTAGGAATTAATATAGCTAGATATTAAGGTATATTTGCCAAGTTCTCCATGAATTTATTCTCCCATTTGTCATTGATTGAATTTCCTCTCAAAGAACAGGTGTGTCTGCTTCTTGTTTACATACCAATGCATTTTTTTATTGGCACAATAGACATATAATGTACACTACCATACTGTATGGTGCTCGACAATCACTAAGCTATATCCTCGTTCTAGTATGGTATTACATGGTATTTCTCAGAATTGTATTCTTATAGGCCTAATTTAGCCTATACTATACACTGTTGTTCAGTTCAAAGCACGTCAGATCTGCGGTTCTGACACTGAGTCCATGTGTGTGCCGAGTTTGAATTCGGTCTGTTCCATATACTGTATGCACATCTATCTATATCTAATCTAACTATAAATGCACCATGTCTGTCTGTACGTAGTACGCACGTCTGTACATCTGTACGTCTGTAATGCACGTAACTGGAGAACCGTTCGCCCCCACCGACCTCAAATTTGACACACGCGTTCCACACCCCCACATCGAGTGCAGTGCCCTGTGTCGAGTCGGTCGGTCCAGAGAGACGGATACAGAAATATATAAATATATAATATATATAAATATATATATGGGCATAAAAGGGAAACGGACAGATAGGTGGAACAGGTACTCTGACACGGGTGCAACGGGTATGCATAGCCGGGTGGAGCATGGATCTAACTGCAACTTCCATAGTTACCGACTCAGTGCCTCTGGACACGGCCCAAATGATATCTCCATATATGGAGCTGGCCTGTTCTGTCATCACACTGACAAAAAAGCCTTTGCCCGTGGTCTGGACAGGGCCCCTGCCCAGGCTCTGGATATATCCATATATGGAGCTGGCCTGTTCTGACATCATAATAATGATCTGGCATCTGCATATCCATATTTGGGCATGCCTGACAAATAATTCCATATATGGGCATAAAAGGGAAACATGCATAACTGCGTGGGGCATGCATTTGATAACTATTCTTGTGACCACCACGCTCTGACTTATGGTGCGTTACCCGTTCAAATCATATAATGGAAATAAAGGTAATGGGTCGCACACTCGCAGACTGCATTTTAGTTTATTCTTGCATATATCAAAGAGACGTTTCGGCTATCTTCATCAGTGTGGAGAGTTTCTGAATGTCAGTCCCTTTTAATTAAAGGAGTGGTGATAGTGCAGGTGCACCTAATCACCACTGATCACCTCACATCACACCCTTTACAGACTGGAATTGGTAAATGTTTCATAAAGTCTCTGTTAACAATCAACGATGTGACTAGAAAATACATCTCTCAAAAAGCTTTTATATTATTTTATGAGATGTATTTGCTAGTCACATCGTCGATTGTTAACAGAGACATTATAACACATTTACCAATTCCAGTCTGTAATCACCCTTCAGTCCCTTGGAAGAATTCAACAAGGCTCTGTCTATTCGTTCTGATGCTGCTCACCCACTAAATGTAGAATAGGAGCTCCTATCTGGCCTTCGCTTGTGGGCCCCTCGTGCCACTAAAAACAGGTACAAATATTCCTTTGTCCCCGTATCCATTTGTACACTGAGTGCTGCTGCGGGAAGGTTGTGTAGATAATCAGGCCTTATAGCCAGCACTTTATTGGTCCTGTCTTCTGTGCCTTATATGTACATCAATGTGCACTTTATTGCATAGAACTTTAAAGGTGTAGGGCAACGGAAATGGTGGACATTTTATTTTGAAGTTTTAGCTTCAAACGCTGGCTCTGAAGTTTCTGATTGACATCAAAAGGGCATGTGAGCTCAAACCCACAATTCAACATTTTGTTTTTAAGATGTTGATATTCATTTTGTATTCATCCTTAGGACCCCAAATCACACCTTGGAAAGCATGAGTGTCTATTTCAAACAAAGTGTTTTTTGACTGGCGGGGTCATATTTTGACTGCAGTAATTGCCTGTCATAATTTATGATGTATTCGGATGTTGATATTCCTTCATCAGCCAACACTCCCCACTGACAGGTAGTACCCCCCCCCCCCAGAGAGGACGTATAGGGCCTTAGTCCTACTCCTCCTCCCAGCCAACACTCCCCACTGACAGTTAGTTACCCCCCAAAAGGGCATGTGAGCTCAAACCCACAATTTTGGTTTTAAGATGTTGATATTCATTTTGTATTCATCCTTAGGACCCCAAATCACACCTTGGAGAGCATGAGTGTCTATTTCAAACAAAGTGTTTTTTTGACTGGGGGGGTCATATTTTGACAGCAGGAATTGCCTGTCATAATTTGACCTCCCAGCCAACACTCCCCACTGACAGGTAGTTACCCCCCCTTTACCCCCCCCCCCCCCCTTTTGATTTACATCAAGAGGGCATGTGAGCTCAAACCCACAATTCAACATTTTGGTTTTAAGATGTTGATATTCATTTTGTATGTGTAATGTACATTACACATGTAAAGCATGTAAAGCAAAGAGTTTTTTGGTAGCTGCTTTCTTCACCAGCGAGAGAGTAGATGGGATTAGAGAGAGAGAGGGAGAGAGAGAGACTAGCTGGGACTTAAATGCACATGCCATCTACGGCTGAGATGCATTAAAGCCTCCCCATCAGGAGGAGTAATGGATTAAAGGCTGCTGAGGCCCCACAGTTTGCCAGTCAATGTTCTTTGGCTCCCCCCTGCCCATCTCCTGCCTCCTCCCTCTATTGTTCCCTTCCCGCTGGAAGAAGTTGATTTGCTGTCAATTGCTATCTTGGCTGGCAGCATTAATGCACGCCCACAAAAGGATGACACATCGCATTATCACCTCACTCCCTTTCAAATTAGAGCCTGGCGCTGCCTCTGCACAGCTTGTGACTGGTTAACACTATCAGCTATTTGTAGGGATTGTTTCCTAATATGCGGCATCTAAAGATTTCATCTGGCATTTGACGACGGAAATAAACCATTGCCCACAGAGAAATTGGACTGATTAATGGAATTATGTGTTGGTGGGGAGTCAATACAGGCAGCAGACGCTCACGTGGGGATGAACCCACAGTTGTCCATCATAGACAACACTGCAGTGGCTGGCAATGCGACTTGGCCAGTTTGGCGCTAGCAATAGCATCCCTGGCAAATAACACATTCACCCTCTTTATCAGGCCCGAGTTGTGTGTCTCCCAGAAAAGCCAGGGATTAAGCCTTGGGTTGCTCACTGTGTCTGCATGCAGTGCAGTCAACACATGCCTCCTGTTTGAATGGTCTGGTCCATTATGGGTCCTGTTTGATACAGACGTTTTAATACTATGCAAAGCAGAGAAAGCTACTGTAAAGCTCTCAAAGCAGGAGATGCACAACATTAAGAGACAGACTGCTTAATGTTTCTGCTCTTATTTCCACACCATGTTTGGCTTGTCTCAACAGTCTCAGCCATTTAAGTGCTGTCAGTCATTTGGACATGAACAGCCTCCTCCATTGACCATATGCACACCGTGGACATCTTGCCATTTAGTTAATGGCAGGGTAACTAGCTGCAATTTGCCATTGACAGCCCATACATCCAAATAGAAAAGTCTTATATGATTGTATTGATTGAATTATCCGCTCTTTCTATCCTCTATTTCTATCTGCAAACTGTTTGTTTCATAAAAATCCACCGTAGATAGGTTATGAGCTACTTCCCTGCGTACCACCTGCACATCATGCAGGAGGCAGCAGGAGGTTGCTTTACTGAAAACGCACACATCCAAACTCCAATACTTAGAAAAGAAATCACCTGCTGCAAGGAATTTCTTGACAGGAAGTAGCTCACAACATGTCTACAGTGGATCTTTATGAAACAAACACTTTTGCAAATAGAAAGAGGATTTCTTCAAGCTTTTCATACAGATACAATGTTGACTGTGAGTTGACGTTGCTTAATACAATCAGATAGGACTTTTCTGTTTGGATGTATGGGCTGTCAATGAGAAATTGCAGCTAGTTACCACCCTGCCATTAACTTAATGGCAAGATGCCCGTGCTGTGCATAATGGTCAATGGCCCAATTTATTTTTGTGTCCAATACTTGAAAGTACATCATGGCAGCCAAGTCTATGGACTTTTAATGTTTGTTTAGGGCACTAAATGATGACGTGGAGACGTCATGTGGCTAATATAAATACATCTTGGGACTGGTTTCGTTTTAAACAATAACAAACACTGCATTCATGGCTCAAGCCTCATTAGCAAAATATTGCCTATATTTAACAGTTTAAAAGTGAATTTTACAATAAAATTTCCATAATACGTTGATAATTCGAAAATGATTGACCCAGGGTGTACAAAATGGCCACACTTATGCAAATTTGGTTTAATGTTTGTTTCATCTCCATCTGTTTTCTGCACCAATCCCCCAACTAAGATGCAAATAACTAGTGACTACAATTATATTCGTTATTTCCATCAACTGGTAACTAATTATGTGTGAAGGAAGGCAGTCCCTCACTCAGTCTTTCCTGTAAATCAAATTATTAATCCATAATTCTGACATTAAAAACTCTCATAACTTTGAATTCTGAAAAAAAATAAGGACAGAGATATATTTTAACATGATTTTCAAATATTCAAACTGTACGGATTTGATGTTTGGTGGCTTTGGTTAATCTGGCTCCGAATTTGGCTGTTTAGCCCCAAAAGCTACTACTTTCTTGTCATGACAGCATGTTTTGGTGGGATTTTAGTACAGTATATCTGTTTCCGTTGCACAGAATTTAAGATTATAAATAATTATTGTAAATAATAATAATAATTGCATGTTAAAAATGGAGTGCCATGATTTTTCCACCCTAAAACATGATCATCAGGTCTTATTGTTATATAAGGATTTTTTTCAAAAAAAGTGTACAGTATAAAATGTCATTTTATGTGGGCACCCCCACCAGTTTATTAAGTATGCCTGGTTTACCTGGTGGGTGGTGATCCACCTGAACTTAAGCCGCACCCACAGCTGTAGTTGTATGATAAAGGGGGAGGGGTTAGGGTAGGGGCTGATAATGTGATGTCACTATATTACTGTTTCTTTTCATTGGCACGTGTCAAGGGTTCAGCCTCCAGGAAGAAACCCTAAATACAAAGGGAACTTAGGGAAGACATCATTGTACATAAAAACGACTCCAGGGTGTCTAATTAAGTACTGTCACCTCATAGGGCAGCGGTGGCCGAATGGTCTTGATACCGGAAGGTTGCCAGTTCGAATCCCCGGACCGGCACGTTAAAATTACCACCGCTGAAGTGCCCTTGAGCAAGGCATTGAACCCCTACCATGAAATGTTCTATGAGCAGGGTGTGGCTGTAACCAAGCATCTCGAGCTTAGTCCACTTCCCTGGGTAAACAAAGAACTTTGCTTTGCTTTGCTTATAGACACATGAAAAACTGGAAAAATACAAAAAATGTGGCACTCCATCTTTAAGTTTGAATTTTTTTTGCTCACCCAAATGCAATTCAACGTCTGACAGCCCGTAGGAATACACTTGGTGATATCATCCTCCCCCTCCCTTCAATTGTGTTCATAGATGCTCGGCAAAGCCGGATGCACCACGGTGGATTCAAACCCACAACCTCAGGAACTCTACCACTGCACCACCCAAACCTTCTATTCTATCACAGACACACAATGATAGAAAATACTGAATGTGGGCTAAATTAATACGTTACTTGCTTCTAACTGTAGGCTATACAGTAGAGTAGGACAGTACAGTGGTTCTCAAAGTGGGGTCCGGCGACTCCCAGGGGCCTGTGAGGGGTTCCGGGGGTTCCCAAGTAAATGACTGATAGTTGGGAACCAAATGGATCCACATGGAACTACACTCTCAGAGAAAGTTATGGCTTAATGCATATAAAACTAGGGGTCCGTGAAATAATTAAAAAACACACTGCAATTCAACCATGAATTACCATAGCCTTGCACAACGTTACCATGTTCACATCATAAAATAACCATGTGAACCTGCTGAGGAGCTGAACTCTTATCAACTGTGCTCAAAGCTTCAGCAAGAGTGCCCTCTAGTGCATTTTCAATGTACATTACAATCTACATCCTCAGGCTGGGTATTTGTGCAATGTCAGTTACTCGGCTGACTGCTCAGTCTCAAGAAATAGACTACCTGAACCACTGCCTATAGAAAATAGTATTGTGTCTATGCTACTCTGAAAACCATGAATAGAGATCAGCTCATATACCGGTAGTACAGATATGTTAAATGTTTGTTTGGAGAAGGTATCTCACACTGTTTAAATCAGTCGCTTAGACTTAACTTCCACGTGACTGTTTGTCTGTTCGGTTGAACTGCTTTTATTTGGACAGAATGTACAATAAATTCTAAACTTTGTTAAACCTCAAACTTTTACATTTCACAGACCCCAATTTTATCTGCATGATAAGGCCCCCATTAGATTTAGTCTCTGGGTAAGTAAGTGGCCCGCTTTACCAGTTTTTAATTTATCTTTACTATTATTTCATAATTCTACAAATTGTGTTAACAACGGCCACAATCAGCAACTCGACCTTGGCAGGAACTGTAGCCTAGTAGATGTAGCAGTAAACATGGTGCTCCCCATGTTTTTAATGCTTCCTTTTAATGCTTTCAAGACTGCATTGCTGGTTCATCTTGCATCTAGCTGTTCTTGTTTCTGATAGTATTTATTTATTTTAAGATGATCCTACATTGGCCTCATACTTGTTTATTTGCATTGTCTTAGGTCTTGTATTTATAATTTAATTTTTATTTAAAGAACCTCAAGTATACTGATGTAAATTTGAGATGGTGGAAGAGCCCTAGTGTATGTCCTTATTTGTTCTGTGTTGTTGGATTGTTGTATGTTGTGCCCTGAGGACCCCCTTGAAAACAAGTTGCTGCAACTCAAAGTATTGTACAGGCTTCTACCACAATAAAGTACCTGCCTGGTATAATCTTGACTTGAGGCAGGGTGATTTGGGCTTAGAAACTTGACTTGGACTTTGCAATTTGACAAGATTGTTTTGTCAGTAGTATAATAGACAAGCCACACAGCATTGTCACTGTTAAGGTAGAGGGCCCTCTTGTGGAAGAAGCATGAATACCACTGTAACTCAATGCCACTTTACACAAGAAAGGGCAGGGGTTAGTTTTTCATAATACCACCAAAGCGGTCAGGTCTGGTATTATCAATCAACCATGGTAACACGATGATGAATAGACAAATGCACAAATTGAAAACAAAGGCAGGCCAATTAGGCATCAGTTTAAAAAATAAAAGTCAGGGGATAAGATATCCTTGAAGTGCTACAGTTAAATCCCCTTAGTCAAGGCTTCTCTACAGTGATCTGATTATCTGCAGATCCGGCTGACACAGGAGTCGACCTCTCATGTCTGGAAACAGCTAGACCTTTCACCTATTAACCCATTAAAACCTGAGGCCCATTCTGCAAATGCCTTCTAAATCTGTTTTCTGAAAAACAAACTTTTTCATGTCGAGGACAAAATTATATGTACCGTATTTGGCCACCAACGCCCCATCTCAAAATATTTGGTTCCAGGGACCCCCAGAAGCAAATATGAGTTACAAATATTTATTATATTGAAATATTTGCACAAATGTTCACGATAAAAAAAGCAGCTCTGTCGTGACACGCTATGAGCTTGCACACATACATTATATGTATTTGTGCATTATACACACACACACTCTTAATCATTTCTCCACAACTTTGCAGCAGGATACAAATGGATGTTAGTGGGGGTAGAGGAGGGAACCCAACTTGGCCATTTGTCTAATCTGGAATTAATGGCAAAGTTCTTCAGGGAGCACAGAGTGTGTGTGTGTGTGTGTGTGTGTGTACTAATCGCATCATATTTGTTCCTCCCCGTTTCATCTCCCTCATAAGATTAGTTTGTCATGTGCTCCACTGATTGTCACTTGCTGACAACATATGTCACATACACACTTGGTTTTGTTTTGTCACACGGGACGGAGGTTTTGTTTTATGGTGGTTAAATTGTGTAAAACAAAGGAATACATGTACCATGTAGACCTGGGTGTATCCAAGCCCCCAGCAATACAAGGCTGGCCAGCGTTGAAGCTGCGAGACGTAGTGGTGAAAGCTGGAACTGCAGGCGGGCCCGTGCATTTATGATGAGGAAACTGGGGCTACCGTGTAGCTGGGGTTTAACATTGAACGCTCGTTTGCACTTCTGCATTTGACCACCAAAATGTGGTGGTCAAATGCGGAAGTAGAGCGTGTAGTAGTGCGGAAGTAGTGCTTATAAAAGCGCTAAAAAGGCAATCCATTATGACACCCAGGCCAGTGTATCTTTTCCCCAGACCTGCAATATCTCACTCGCCTACAGTATTGTCAGACATCCTGGCTCCCTAGGATAGAATTTACTGCCATTGGTGTGATTGTACTGTACAGTCCATGCCTCCACAGACAACACAGAGCTAACTCTCAGAGAACTCTATAGGGTTATCAGCATTGTGGGAAATAATTTAAACACCCAGAAGCCATTTTCTTTCAAAAGTTTTACCAAAGTAGAAGAGTGTGCTCCTCGAAGTACAGATCTCCGCCAACCCAGACCTGTGTCAGTTGTGGGGTGTGCTTCGTCAGGACACGACAAACTTTTGACATATGTCAAAAGGAGCACAAAACAAGCCGAGAGCTTATTTCCATTGTTGTCCTGTGACTGTGTGTGCGCCATGCTATAAGTAGGGATGGAGCTCGTTTTTATTGATAACGAGCACCTTATCGATCAGGTTTAGCCGGGTTCTTATCAAGCCCACTATCGAGCATTTTCTATTTTGTGGAAAGACGGGAGATGATGGCAAATTCTGAACAGAACCACTATTTATTGGCCAGCTGTGAGTTTGTGGCTGCCCGCCATCTCAAATTAAATGAAGATGATAAAAGTTAAACATACTGTATCTTTCCCTAAAACGAAAACAACCATTCATTAAAATGCAATAAGTGTGAAATTGATTTATATTATGAATAGACTGTAATACTTGTGTACAATTAATTAAAATGGCTTTAACCACTAGAGGGGGCAAAATCTCCAATGACAATATCCCGTCTCAAGCCTTCTGTGACTAGGCTACCCTACTTTATCATACAACCCACAAAATTGAACAAATTGATTCCATTGACATATGGCGTTCCATAACCCGGCAGCAACAGAAATCGAACAAATTGAGTCCATTGAGATATGGGATCCCCTCCATAACTGTAATCCATGCCTGGCCTACTGTTGCCCCAGAAGTAATTCACTTTGGATATTTGCCCAATACTGTGTAGCCTACTGTATGTGCTAGTAGCTAAATGTATTTGAGGTATTGTGTTACTACGTGCCCTGTGTGTTTTTAGTTACTTTTCTCTGCTGCTCTACGCTGATGAGAATCGACATTAACACTCCATGCCATTCCATTCTATGATGGGATTGGCAATGTCATTACAGTTGTTTTGCCAATTAGAGAGAGAGAGAGAGAGAGAGAGAGAGAGAGAGAGAGAGAGGATTATACCTTGCAGTATCCCACAAGGGAAATTAATTTAAGTTTTTCCCCCTCAAATATTGACAAACTGTTCTTTTTTTAAATCTTAAGCTACCTTCAAGGTCTTCCAAATTATTCCTCTCAGGAACAGAAACAATACCCATTGTGTAATGAGATGGACACTGCCGTAACTGCACAGTTTCTTATCAGCATAATCTGGTTCTATTTTCCAATCTTCAAATCCAAATCAAATCAAGCTTCATTTATATAGCGCATTTACAACAATCAAAAAGTGCATCAACAGAACATGCCTGTGCAACAACATAGTCACAGGACATGCACAAATGAAAACGGATGAAAGAAGATAAAAGACATCAACATGAAACAACATGAATTCATTAAAGAAATTAATCTTGAGGAGAGATTTAAAACCCCCTAAGCTCCAATAGTCTGAGCACTCCTGATAGGTAGGGCGGTAGGCCGTTCTGGAGCCTGGCGGCAGGAGCAGCAAAGGCATGGTCACCCCTGGTTGACAAGAATGCTAAATTGCCATTAATGTGAGTAGTAAGAGACAACTCTACCCCCAAATAATTGAGGGGAATGGGAAATGGCCTCCTATACGTGATGGGCAGCTACAGTAGTACATAAGCATAAGTAGTACAAAATGTCCTAGTAGCTTGGGTAGCTTCACTGCTTTCAGAATGATTTGCTGCAGCTTTCAAGAAGTTAAGCAATTTCTCTCCACAATGTAGTAGGGTAGCTTGACATTTTCAGTGTCAGCATCACTGTTAGAATAGTGCAGCAGAGTTTTGAGTGGAAAATGTCCATATCTGTTACATAGTTGTATGTTTTATTCAAGCACAAGTACTCAATGTCATAAAATGACATGGCAGACCTTTTCTTTTGTTCCAGGGATGAGTAGTATGTGTGACTTTTGCACCAATACAAATTTAAAACATAATTACTTTTTACTCCAAAACATTTCCCCATTCCTCTTCAAAGTAGGTTACTCATTACATTGGTATTCTAATCCAATGAATAAATCCTGTTCATACAAAATGTAGTGTATGCTTACAGCATTAATAATTTGCATTAGCTGCCTGGCCAGTGTTATTTCTACAGCAGCAGCAGCAGCAGCTTTATCCACACCCACAACAATCATTAAAATTAATTGAAATGAGAAGGAATTCTTCTAGGCTTTTCCTGCCTTGAGGGTGTGAAATTTCAGTATTTTCGAATTCACCTCAAATGTGAGGCAAATTATCACCAAAATTGAAAAATCTCTCACTGATTAGCTTTTATTTTCAATATCGTCATTCGCTTTAACTTAATACATTTAATATCAGATAGTCGCTTTTGATACTTCAGTAAGCCTACAGGACAGGTAATATCACTTGGAGGCATCACAAAAAAGTTGAATAACGCAGAGCGTTCAACCTCATCTCCTCACAAGTATGCACAGGATCCGTGATCGTCATGACTTGTGACGGGGGTTTTCTGCTAGTAGAGCCTTTGTGTTAAATCTGAGACTATCATAACAGTGTTGCAAATCTTTACCTTGTGAACCATTATAATTTCTGATATCATATAATGCTCTCTCAGCTGTGTTCAACATATCCTCAAGAGTCTGAAAATCCTATAATGCAGGGGTATTCCATCATTGCACTTTTACTGTCGGTATTCGCGTAGTGCATGTGGAGGAATCTGGGGAAAGGGTGGCAGCAGAAGATGACAAGTTACCCACCAATAAAGCCTACTTTAAATAAGATTAGCTTCTGGCTCACATGGTTCACAAAAGCAGACGTGTGTTAAAGCTGTCCCTGTCAGCATTTATGATCCATGCAGATCCAGAGTAACTATTACAATTCATAGTACAGTACGCGCCGCTTTCAAGCAAATGCTTTTCTTCCGTTTTAGGGTTAGGAGCCGGTAGTGATAGTCATACAACACTAGCTGAGATAAGGACAGAGGAGCTGTTCAAATATGAGGCAGCAGAGGGAACACATCTATGATTATCATCTCTGTACCTGTAATCATTGAGCTGGGAATAAAATGACTGGAATGTAATACAAGTTTAATATTTACTGAGGGCATTTCATTCATCTGTTCTAATGTCCTAAATGTCTATGATGACATATCACCGAACCAAAGTGTCACAGATGATCAATTCCTCTGTTCATGTAATTCATGCTAAACGTGTCAAATCCAAAGACTTGGAATAAATACAATAGGTCTACCCTTTTTGTGTTCAAATCAAAAATTGTGATTTGGCTGGCACATGTAAGACTACTGGCATAGATCTATTTTGTCATAGAATGATAACTACATTGGCAAAGTTATCCTAGATTACTTATTTCCATTATATTTCACTACAGGTGCAGACAAAATACAATTGTATTGCCTGTTGGGTTCTGTTAAATTAGAATGTAAGATTTACGAGGAGAAAGCCCTTTCAATAACATCAAGAGAGCACTGACTAAATAGGTAGGGTGAAGCAATAATTCAACATGAAATCCATCATCCACTGGAGATAATTGTCGTGATCTCAAATAATATAAATTAAATGTTTGACATCAGTTAAATTAACTTTTAAAGACAGAGTGTGATAAATATGAATGCAATGGCCTACATTGTTGTGAAGACGGTTTATTACTAATGGAACAAAACAAATTATATTGAGCAGCCAACTTTCAGAACAACATCTATCCTCTCTGACATAAAAGGCGCCTTTTGGCAATGTAACATTATTCACTTCATCTTGCTGTGGATGCAATACTCTGGTGTAGGTTCGGCCTATAAATGCATGCACACACACACACACACACACACACACACACACACACACACACACACACACACACACACACACACACACACACACACATGCACACGCTGTCTCAGAATTTGATACTCATTTCATTTTAATTTGGGCCAGGTATCTTGCTCCCCACCTTAACACTTAAATATGGTAGGGTGATGTTACATTTTCAGGTCAGAATACTGCTCACTCAGTCATTTCCAAAAGCTTCATGTCATCCATATTTTACAGAAGCCAGACTGGTTGGGCTGTTACAATCATTTTGACACCTCAACTAGATAAAATCTGTAGGTCTGTGTAGTGTATTTGGAGTAGACACAAATTCAACATCAAACAGCTTGTTTTTTGTCTTCACCCTTGTTTGGAATTAGCCACACAGTCACTGCATTGTAGCGTACACATGAACACACACACACACACACACACACACACACACACACACACACACACACACACACACACTACAGTGTATGAGAACAGGCCGCCATACTGCATTCTCTTGCTCAGAGGGACATATCATTACAATTGATTGAGTTTGTTTATGGAGTTCAGTGGATACCTCTGCAGGCTGTATCCAGATGACGGAGGTCTGGAAGCTCATCTTTCACCCTCATCAGACGGATTTCTAATCAGCCCCATCGACTGTTCCTGCAGGCGCCTAGCTGGCAGAGACTGTTTTGTGTTGGAGTGAGTTCGGATGGATAAAATAACACTGGACTTATTTGTGGTTAAGTCAATTGCTCAGTTCATGACTCTTAAAATGATTAAGCAGAGCTTAGTGCTCGTACATGTGCACCAGCAGTGGCACCAGATAAGTGTATTGTGGTAAAGTGTTAATAGAGGAAAGCATTTATGGCGTAGAAATGCATTGAGGCATGCAATGGAAAACCTTAAGTGCATCATGTAAAGAAAATATCATACTTATAGATTTTCTTTTTATTGCTGTTTTATTTGCTGTTTCTTCCCTTGGCCAAGAGATGGCAGTAAATAGCTTCACAAATTCATGTACAGTCACCTTTAAGTCACATAAGAACACACAACTAACACATCACAAACACATTACTTTAGTAATTTATTATGGAAAATTCAGGTGTCATAGAGTAACTGTATGAATGAAACACTGGAGAGATACAGGTATAAGGGTCAAGAACTATATGATCAAGAAAAATAAATAATATAATAAGCTATAGATAGGGTTTCTGAATTAATGAATATAAAAAGGGGAGAGAAATTAAAGGAAAAGCCAACAACATTTTCTTAGAAAGCAGTTGGGCCACCAAGAGCTGCCAGAACGGCTTTAATGCACATTGGCATAGATTGCTATTCTATTGGCATAGAAGTCTCTTGAACTCTACTTGACTATTCTTCCAAAAGATAAATGTTGTTGTTATGTTTGGTTATGACATTTCTCATACAGAAGGTACACTAGCTTGAGATCTGGTGACTGTGAAGGCCATAGCATATGATTTTTTTTCTTCTATCCCCTCCATGGCTCCATCAGGTGGCCAGGGGGAGGTAGTTTAGAGACCAGCATTAGGGGACAGGGGAGAACATGTAAACTCCACACAGAAAGGCCCTTTCGCCAACCCCGCCTCGGTTATGGGAGGAGAGAACACAGCCCCAGCGTGAATCGAACCCAGGACCTTCTAGCTGTGAGGTGACGGCACTACCAACTGTGCCACCGTGCCCCCTCATAGCATATGATTCACATCCTGCTACACTATTTAAAGTAGACACCTTCGCAGTGAGCATTCGCCAGGGTCTCGCAGCACACTAATGCTCAAAATAATTCCAAATTTTTCACAAATATTTCTCTGTATTCTGGCTATGAATATATGTGCTTTCTGCACCGTTAATGTACCTGCACGATGTAGAGTTTGCTGAAACTCCGTTATTGCCTCAGACCTTTGCAGACTACTTTTGGGCGTGCTCTGATGCAATATATACAGTATAACAAATTTCCACAAGTGCTTCTGCGTGCGTGCGTCTCAGATTTGCTGGCTAGCTAGGCCACTAGTCATTTTAATTCTGATCAAGTTCAAGTTCTTTATTAGTGTCCCCGGGGGGCAATTTGGTTTACAGCAAGTATAGAGGTTTGAAACATAAAACAGTAGGCCTACAACACAACAACAGACATGTGACAATATAGCATAGGACAACATGGCATGGGCACATCAAATCCTTCAGTAACCCCTTCATGGCATGCCAATGGTGGCGTTGCCATTGTAGAAGAGAACACAACCATCATATTAGGATAAAGCCTCTAGTCTAAAGGGACAAGTCTACCCAAACTATGCTAGGAAAATGCCCCCCACTGCATAACCTGACTCTAGGGGTCAAATGCCCCCCACTGCATAACCTGACTCTAGGGGTCAAATGCCCCCCACTGCATAACCTGACTCTAGGGGTCAAATGCCCCCCACTGCATAACCTGACTCTAGGGGTCAAATGCCCCCCACTGCATAACCTGACTCTAGGGGTCAAATGCCCCCCACTGCATAACCTGACTCTAGGGGTCAAATGCCCCCCACTGCATAACCTGACTCTAGGGGTCAAATGCCCCCCACTGCATAACCTGACTCTAGGGGTCAAATGCCCCCCACTGCATAACCTGACTCTAGGGGTCAAATGCCCCCCACTGCATAACCTGACTCAAGCATGCAGGCCTGTTTTGTTTTCTTGGTTTATGCCAGACGTGTAAACGCTCACACAGAAAATGGTGAATGACTCATCTGACCATGTAATGGTCAGATGGTCAACATCCTCTGTAGACCAGTGCAGTACCTACGTAGGTTTTCGCCCCACTATACTCTTAAACTCTTTCTTCTTTGTAATGAGGGGTTTACTACTTGAATATCCCTCTCTATGTAGTGGTAGACTGACTGTTCTTGATGATGATCACGTCCTGCATTGACATGCAGTCACCTGAGACTTTCTTTTTCTCCTTACGCCTGCTAATGCACAAGCATCACGGTCATCGAATGTGTGCTTTCGACCACAATTTCTGGCCCGGCCTCTTTACTGATGTCTTTCCCATAGATCGAAATGCAAATGTCAATTTAATTACGGTTCCCGTTGAAACACTAGCCATTGAGTAGTAGTTGTGACTGAAGGTCCTGCCACCATCATCTGCCCCAATGAACAGTCTTTCATAGTCACTTAGATCTATTTCTCTTGCCATCTTGATCCAAAATAGAGGTCAACTGGGTCTGCCCCAGAGCATGATATAATGTTAATTGCTTGTATTGAAGCATGTGCATGTTTCTCCACTCTTCTATTCAGGGTTTTCTTTGAATCTGTCCCCCCTCGTGTGTGTGTGTGTGTGTGCTAAAAAATAGATGAATGTGGGTATGGATTGTACAGTCTATCAACAACGAGTGTGAGGATAGATGTATGCTATAAAGTGTATATTGTAGTTAGAAAACACTTTTGGGCATGGAACATAATAAATAGGTTCTGATGCAGTCTACACAGGCAGCATGTTTGAAGCTAAAAATCTCCTCAGGCATTTGTGTCACTAGTAAACTTACTTAAGTATAAATGTTAAGTGGTGCATTTATATCATCATTTTCGACCGCGGTCGAGATCATGGATTCCACAATGCTACGCCAGACTTCCCGGTCCTTCATTGCCACCCCCAGTTCCTGCCTACTGAAGCACCGGCAAACTGCGCTCTTCTGGATCGGACCAGTGAAGAAACATGGGGAAGGTTGCCGTGTGTATATTATAGATTAGTCGATGGGTGGCTCTTCCAAGACAGATTTTGCGCTCATTAGAAGGCGGGTGTAAGTGCCATCCAACCGATTCTCTTGTTTCTTTGAAAGTGTCCATGTCTCGGAGCCATAGAGTAGAATCGGCTCAACGGTCAATGACAACAAAATTATAAATGCCATAAAAGTTCTGTATACAAATACCTCAGCGATCATCCTTACTCCTGACGGAGAAACACCATCATTCCCCGTCCTTGCTGGCATTCTCCAAGGTGACACACTTGCCCCGTTTCTATTTATTATTGTTGTTGATTATGTTCTTCGTATGTCAGTTGATACTATCAATGATAAGGGCTACCAACTACACCCTAGGAGAAGCTCTCGTCATCCTGTTAAATACCTAACCGACACTGACTTTGCTGATGACATCGCGCTTATCAGTCAATCATTGGAATACGCTCGGGCTCTCCTTCAGTCTCTTGATCAGACCTCCAGCTGTGTTGGTCTTTATCTCAACGAGACAAAAACTGAATACGTAAACATATGCAAATCCAACAATAACCACATTATAAAAACACTTAACACTCCTCTGAAACGGGTTGATGACTACAAGTATTTGGGTTCATATATATCTTCTTCCCAAAAGGACTTTCCAACTAGGAAGGGTATGGCCTGGTCAGCCTGCAATGACATGCATAAGATCTGGGATGACCCAGCTTAGTAAGATGTTAAAAGTAAAAATATTTAGGACGACCGTTGAGCATTTATATAACGCCTTTTATCCAAGGTGCTTTACATAGATTGAGCATTACATTCACCCATTCACACACACATTCATACACCGATGGTGGAGGAAACCATGCAAGGCACCAACCTGCACATTGGGAGCAAGTATGGGTTCAGAGTCTTGCTCAAGGACACTTCGACACTAACTCTGTATGACGTATAGTAAGCATAAACACACTGACAGCCCATAGTTTTATTTAACCAGTAAAAAACACAATGAGACTGAGTCTCTTTCCACCACCGACCGAGACAACAACCGGTCATGACACCACACACAGCAGTTTGTCACTGTAACATCCGGTTACGGATATTTGGCTCTTCAAAGTAAGTGTTACGTGCGATAAAACCTTGGCAATAAACTAATGAGGGCTTAATTAATGCTGGTGGAAATTGGGTTTAAAAAGCATACAAACATGACGCAGTAGCAGAGCGTGTAACTAGCGTTCCGCCATCTTGTAACCGTAACGTCTCTTTCAAATCTGTTTGTTCGATTGCTTGATTCTGATTGGTCAATCACTGAATTCAGCGGTGTGTTATTTCTGAATGACCGTTTAATCAAAGCCCCAGAGCACCTGCTGCACTGCGTGGATTTATGCTGTATCCAACATGACAGTCAGCCATGTAAACAAACATACAATGTAATTTAGAACTAAAGGTTGCTCTCAAGAATGTTTTTGAAAACATTTGAAGCGAGAAATAGACAATGCGGTAACCAAAAAGATATTCTATTTCTATTATTCAACACTTCCTTGTGTTCCCAGGCGACCGTGTTGCGCTGGAAGGACGGCCAGTGCAGCACTTTTACCGTAAGCAAGGAAATACCGGTACTTCGTTTTGTTGTTACTTTTGGGTCAATTTATAATGTATTCATTATGTAGCTGTGTAATAAGCGGGATAATATATGACGCAGCGGTAGTTGTTTAGAAATAACCCCCTTCAAGATGATTAAACACCTTGACTACATCTCAGTGTTTAATCATCCTGTTATTTCTCAACGACTACCGCGGCGCCTTATAGTATCCCTTGCATAGAGCATGTTGGTTTTTGACTCATGTCTTTCTCTGTTTTGGTCTGAGGCTGTACTACTAACTTGCTGTAGTACTTTTATCTGTCATTACAAAGAAAACACAAACTCTTTACTTCAGCCACTTATGCGAAGATGTGTTCCAAATTTCTACATGAATTAATGTATTACCAGTGGGATATTTGGCTCTTTGGCAATTGTCTTGTGGCGGTAGATAAGTGCTGCTGCTGAGTCCTGACAGAACAGAGGGTATCCTGCTGCAGGCCAGCAACATTGACAGCATTTCAAATTGTATTCAAATTTTGTGGTACTATATTAGCTATAGTCAGACACTTCATAACGCTGAATGTGTAACTGGAACATCTCCACATTTCTCTCTAATACACTAGTCAAGAGTATAATTGCAGCCTACAACTTATCCTTCATTTTATGCAAGGACAGTATTATTCTTATCTTGTCTCCGCATTAGAATTAAGTCAATCCATTATGCACATTTTAACAGTCTGTATAGTGGTACAATATCACTTGACTTTACTTTATGAATAGAATACTGCATTGAAATGCAGAGATCAGCTGTGTCAGGTATGCCAAATAACAAGATTACTGTAGTTGAAAGGTGCATGCACACACCAGGCAAGCAAACACTAGTATCTGTCAAAGCATTTGACATTTAATTTGACACAAGCCGTCCACCATTTCTTCACCTCATTCAAAATACTTCTACACCCAGGCCTTAATCATATTCATGCTTTATAATGAATCGTTTCTATGCTGTTCATTTACATCCAATCTTTATTCTCTTCATTCAACCCTCTCTTTTCATTTTTTTCTTTTCTATTTGAGTGGTGCAACCACTCCAAGGAACAGCAATGTCTGTGACATTGGTGTGTTGGTCATGCACCTATGTGACGTTAATGAGCACCAGTATGTACCAGTAGGGGCGCTGTAGTACTGCACTGTTGCCTGCTAATAAGAGAGAGAGAGGAGTTGCAACACTCGGTTCACACAGGTGTGATTTTTGTAATATGCTATGTTGTCTATGGCTTTAATCACACTATTTATTTGTATCTTCCTCAGCACAAACTATCTTTGGAGTGATCAAAGGATTAATTTTGTCACCAATTTTACTTTATTTGCTGCATGTGGTGTTAATTTATTTGTAGGCATACTGTTGCTTCTCATTGTTAAGGTTTTAAGGTATAGCTCCAGTCAGCCATTTTGAAAATGACGCCTTTCCAGCAGGTTTATTTACCTAGATTTTTTGTTAATAAAATCATCAGCTAAATCATTTGTATAATTTATTCTATTGAGATATAGCCATTTTAAGCTTGGCCGGCTGCCATTTTGAACGCCATCTTGGAAATGACGTCTTTCCGGGAAGTTATATTTTCCTATTTTTTGTCCTTAAGCATGACATACCAGAATCAGTTGACAAATCCTTTGCAACATTTATTCCATTTGAGATATAGCCATTTTAAGCTCTCAAAAGGAGATGACGTTCAGGCCAAGGCATTGCATGCCTTGGCCTGAACCTACTTTGCTAAACCTTAAACGACTTAACCAAAAGTATAACCATAACCTAGTCGGGGCATCTTTCTTGACATAAGAGATAGCCTTTTCAAGTAATTAATACCACATCCATACAGATCTATCCAATCAGCTTATCAATGCTGCTACTTGTGGACAAACTATTGCAGGCAGCATCATATTTAGGCCAACTGACACTTTGTACACATTGTTTAGCATAATTTGACACTTACTGTCAGTGCTTGTATTCATATTATTTACCACCTAATTAGACATGACCAAAATACAGTTGATACAGAATGATGGATTAAAACCTTCCTTTTGACCTTGCTGTATGTATGAGGAGGTCGAGTTTGATTGCTGGCCTTTTATGGTCCATTACGATTATCATGCCAAGACAAATAAATGTCTTCATCTGTCTTTCTCACACAAAAGCACATTTTACCATGAAAATGATTAATTATGACTGGAGAAAGTTAGAGAATCCAGACTGAAGAACCCGTCAACTCATCAAATGGGAATGGAGGCCTCATTAGAATTCAACAAGCTTGCATTTCCCCTGCAACACCCACATAGCCTGCCCCCCTCAATCCCATCAAATCCTTCTCCATCTAACACCTTACGTGCAGGTGTATCTCCCATCCTAAACAGGGGTGCACCATCCTATCCAGCTCTGTGCTATGGGATTACACCCCCACCCCCCCAGTTCCAGTGTTCCAGCCCTCTCATCTCCTATTCTCTTCCTGCGTGCATGCAGGTGCTATGAAAGGGAACTGACATTGAAATGTAGATGTCTATTAATATGTCCAGAGGGCCTTTTGTAAGCAAAACAAGCTGGTGACTAAAATGGAAGACAATGCTGGAGAATGAAGACCCTGAAATATTAATTTTGCTCTCCTCACTACTCGTTTTCTATACAATTACAAGCGCCCCCCCCCCCTTAATCATGACTGCCTTTTCTGAGATGCTCATAGGTTTCTAATTAAATGTATTGCAATTTATACTTTATTTATTTATTATTATTATTACGTTTTTTCAGTACAGTTGCCATCTAATATGTGACATTATTTTACTATTTGCCTTCTGCTCATGGTGGGTGAACATGAGTTCAGGAATGCAACGTTGGTGAAGAGTAAGACAGATAAAATATGCATGCTGAGCTTAGCTTTTACAATGTTCACACACTCACAGGGACAGGATGAGCGGGGAGCTGAAATTGGTGGAGTCAGAAATGAAATGAGGGGATCAGTGAACGGAGACGATGACTCTTGGGAGGGCCTCCCCTTGAGATCCTCATTCTGACACCTTTCACTTCACTTCTAAGGCTGACTATCACATTGAACCAGCACTACCTCCTCAACTCCTTTTATCTCCCCTCGTCTAACAAATGGAAAGGGGTTACGTAGCTGGTGGTGAGGATCAAAACATTTCTGTATTCTCTATGAGGATAACATTGGCGTAACATTTAAAATCCTTCTCAGACTGATTATTTGTTACAGTTTCGGTTTTTGTCTGACATTCTTAAAGGTCAGACTAATCCAAGGGAGAATGTGGTTTAGTTGAGGATATAAGCTAAACTATTAAGGAAGGCTTATATCGAAAGTTCTAAACAGTACAATGTTAGCTGAAAGAGTGTGTTTGAACTGGTATGTGTGATTGAACTGGTATGAACTGCAGTCTTAAATTAATGATGCACTATAGGCTATATACTATAGGGCTATTTGCCTAGCCAAATATTCACACTCTGAGCCATCACACACTTTCTGGCCATAAAGGGATTTCTTTTTCACATGAAAAAAAATACTAGTTTTTCCAGTTAGTTACTCCACTACCGGTGAAAAGCAAAATCCCTTTCTGGTTAAAAAGTGAATTTTATATAATAATAATAATAATAATAAACTGTATTTGTATAGCACCTTTCATACATAAATGCAGCTCAAAGTGCTTCACAGGTCAGGACACAAAAATAGAATACAATAAAACACAAGTAGTTAAAATGATAGAACAATGGCAAAGAACAAAATTGAATATAGAACATAAAAGAAATAAAAACAAATAAAAACACCACATGCAGCAATCAGTCAGGACAGGGTAGGAACGTGCATATTAAAACTCAACTAAAAGCAAGAGTGAAGAGGTGAGTCTTGAGTTGAGATTTAAAAATGTCTACAGAGGGTGCGTGTCTGAGCTCGAATGGAAGTTTATTCCAGGCTGTTGGGCCGTAGAAGCAAAAAGCTGCCTCACCATATTTTTTTGTGCACATTCTTTTAGGCACTTCATGTAGGCCAGCATTGGAGGACCTGAGGGGGCGGTTAGGGACATATCTAGGTAGGCAGTCACGGAGGTGCGGAGGTGCAAGACCATTTAGGGATTTAAAAACAAGTAAAAGAATGTTAAAAACCACTGGGAGCCAATGCAGTGATGATAGAACTGGGGTGATGTGTTCTCTCATTTTAGTTCTAGTTAGTACTCTAGCAGGTTGGAGTTTGTCCGTTGACTTCTTTGGCAGGCCTGAGAGGAGGGCATTACAGTAGTCTAATCGAGAAAATACAAAAGCATGGACCAATGTTTTAGCATCATCTAAAGATAAATATGCTCTAATACGTGCAATGTTTCTAAGATGAAAGAAAGCTGTCTTGGTAGCTTGATTAATATTAATTATATGTTTGGTGGGGGGCTCAGAGAAGGAAAGTAGGCTTTCTAATAACACAAGCCGCCTTCTTATTGGTGAGTAGTTAAAAATGTATTTCCGCAACAGAGGAGAGGCTGGTCTGCATTTCATATAGTCTCGTAGCGCTAATGAATGCATTCGAGCTATGGACCAGAGCTTCTTGTGTCCCAGAAATAACTGTTACTGAGACCCTCCACACTGATTGTCCCCAAATGTAATGATAATCCATATGGCTTGCCTTGGCCTTGTAGAGCTAAGCAGGATGGTCAAATAATCAATTTTGGACCACTGCCTCACTTTCTGCTACACAGCCTTGCCAGTCCTATTGGGATTTGTCTCTTATTGCTGCAATTGATCTAAGGGATTTCATAGACACATGAGCTTGACTGATGTTGCACTTTACTGAACTTGATGGCTGTAACACTTGGCAAGGCTGCTTTCTTTTGTGCACATTTATCTACCCAGATGGCCCTGTTTTTTTTAAAGAAAATATTGATAATAGTGCATCAATAGTGTGATGGTGTCTCAAACTAATTTGTTAGTGAGTGCAGGGCGGATAAATGAAATATAATTGTGTTTAAGTAGTAAAAGCAATTCTAGCTTGATCATCTTCAAATCACTAAACCATCGGATTTATCACAATCAAACCGGTACAATTTGATTGTCTTAAGTAGCTGCTTTGTACACTTATTATAATCTATAAATAAATGTGACGAACAACTCCAAAATTACTTTCAATATTTAAGGTCAGGGATTCTATGCCTCACTGTCACTAGCCTTCTGAGGTGTGCATCGGCCTTTTGCTAAAAAAGGGATTCTATGCCTTATTTTTCAACACTGGTTCACATGCTTGTGTAACTGTTGTTTTATTGTTTACGTTGTACTTTCTTGGTCTTGTAAGTGAAAACATGAGTCAAGAGAGAACATTATAGAAAAACAACAGTAAGCCTATAGTTGTGAGTGTAATTGTTTATTATTCATTGTGGTCCAAGCATATGGTCTGGATTTCAGTAAAAAATAAAGAAGCCAGAACATTTTCACGTCTGTACCAAACTGAATGCATTATGAGGTGTATCTTCCATAAATTTTGACCTAGACGCTCTTCCTCACAATAGTGAATTGCTTATTTTGTAAACGACTTGAACCCTGTAACATGCCAAAACTGGCATAAAGAGCAACTGAAAGAAAACAATAGAATCAGCACACAAGTTATTCCCACTTCTATCTGTAAATTCAATATTTCGATCACATCGAATCTTCTTTAGGAATACATTTACTCCTGAAGAGCGTCCAGACATGGACGCTCTTCACACACGTAAGTTTGAATTTGAAACTGGCACTTCTCGAATGCTTGTCTTTTCCACGTTGGGTGGCTAGCCAGGGCTGTGTCATATATACCATACGTATATCATTTTCCTACATTCAGCTATTGGTGTAGATTTTGGTCTTACGCAGACATTCCCATTGACAATGAATAGAGAATTTACGTCATATGCAAGTAAATCTGTATTTTTGTCCTACACAATTTACGTCAAATGTGTCTGACCAAATCGACATGTTACGTCATGATGATGTACGATGATAAGAGTGCCCCAGTTCACACAGGTGCGGTTTTTGTCTATATAATAGGCCCTGCCCACTAATAATTGACGCCAATTACAGGCAAACAGTATGGAATATCAAATCCCTGTTTGGCGGTCATTGTTGCCACATGGTTCATATCCTTTAACCTAATATGATCGGTATAGAGGCTCAGGTGTTTGAGATTAGCTGTGTGTGTGTGTGTGTGTGTGTGTGTGCGCCGCCTGGTGAAGACAATAAACTATGGGGAGCACTACCTTGCTCATTAAGTGTGACAAACCTTGGCCGTCTGTAAAGTATCTAAACTTGAGTTGAGGGACACATATATCGTCCCTGCCAGATTCAGGAGTGCAAACATTTTATTGCACAACCCCAGCGATTGGAACAAACAACAACTCTGAAGCATGCAATCCATAACATAATGAAGAGGCCCTCGAGACGACCTTTACCTTTTACCATCCCTTCAAAGGATGCTTGGAAGCTATTCATCAATGACAGCATTACTAAGGAATGTGTTTGTGAATGCTCGATGTACCAACCTTGAAGGACGGAAGGCAGCCACAGTCTCAAACAAATGGAACAAATGATGGAGTAAGGTTGAACAAAAAGTGAAAAAAGACTGCTGTGGTAGCTCATTCATTCTTTGTAGATTTCTTAACCAATTTGGTGTAGGACACAGAGCTGCATCATGTTGTGTGGCGATACACTATGTGATAAAGTTACTCATCAACTGGAAGTGCAGTTCCACTCTAGTCATGGCTAAAGCTTATCAATATGAATTTATTCTTGTCATTATTGCAGTTTGAAGTCCTCCAATATCCAAAGACAACACAATATGGATACTTTGGTAGGGTTGAAATGAAGACAAGAAAAAGAGTAAAACGTTTATTGAGAAATAGGCTATCATACAGGAACTTTGCTAACAGCAATGACATATACTGTAATGGTCTATTTGCCCTGGAACACTGAATATAGAGCAGTTGTGATGCATTATATAGATGAAGATTTCTAAAGATGCGAAGAAGAAGAGGAAGCAGAGAAATTGTTTGGAAGGCTTCATCTTCTGCCACATCATTATATCACTAACAGGTGTTTCCGTTTTTCTGTTATTTGCTGATGGGATTCTCAGATTGTTACATCACTGATGCAATGGAAAATGTGGGGTCACCAAGGAAAAAATTCTGTTTTTGAATTTGCCGTCATGTCTATGAAGACATATACTGTGTGTGTGTGTGTGTGTGTGTGTGTGTGTGTGTGTGTGTGTGCGCGTGTGTGTGTGCGTGCGCGTGTACACCCCCCCCCCCCCCCCCCCCCCCCCGCCAAAAGAAAAAAAAAAGGTTGAGTCAAGCAGTGCATTATGCACTTAAGAGCTAATTTGTGAGAACAATGGTTATGCCACTTCCTTAATCCCTCTTAAAGTAACCCGGTTTATCAGTGCTTTTCCATCCATACAATCATCTTTCTCTTAGTAGCATTCTGATGAAATGAGCTACCTGTAGTGCAGAGATTTTTGCACTTCTGTCAGTAATATTTCCTGGCTGGGAAGTAGCAGGACAGATTTGGATGTTACTAAAAAAGTTTTCTTTTATGAGTTTTATGTTTATCTTTGCATTGCCTTTCATGGTGTTTGAAAAATAAAATAAAGGGGTGCTTGGTGGAGTGCAAATATCCACCAGGAGGCAAGCCTGAATAATACATCTACAACAGGGGTGCCCACACTTTTTAGACTTGAGAGCTACTTTCAAAATGACCAGCTCAGCCAGATCTATCCACCAAAAATATTATCCCGTTGCTGAAAATAGTTACATTAGGCAAACACTCATGGAATGGGAAATAGAGGGTGGAAATGGAATTGGTAGGGTGTTTTTGTATAACTTTGTAATACTGATGTTTGTGCGAAACTGCGAAACACTCTTGAAAACAAAGTATTGCATTTTGGGTTTTGAGCTTCCCTTTTTGATGTCTATTAATCAAGTGAACATTTTCGAAAGGAAGAAGCACGCACAACTCCAGCTATCTCAGTCTCTTGGAACATTTTACCGGGTGCACGGTCAGGAAACACTTTAATCAAGTGAAGTCACCTTAATTCAAGTGGCAGATGCCAAAAATAGTTTTTTAATAATTTAAATTATATTTTAGGGGCATGTCATGTGGTCTACTGGTACATCACGATCTACCTTTTGGGCACCCCTGATCTACAAGGTATCCATACACCTTGCATTGCGACACAATAAATTATGACTTGCAAATCTGTTCTTCTTGGGAGGCGATGCAGTCTATGTAATGGAGTGAAGTTGCAGAAGGACAATTTTGTTTGTCTTCAGTAAATGATAATCCTCCTGATCAATCTTGGTTTGCTTCAATGTCGATATCGTGACCTGAATATGATACGCCATTCAGCAAATATATGGACCCAGAGCTATTGAGAATATGCCTGTAAACAGAGAATATTGACATAATAATATTCAAACATTTATTTGCCAACACTAACTTGCAGTTGATTTGGAATGTGTGCTGTGATAAAATGTTGAAGTAATGTGCATTGCAAGTGTTCTAGGAAGATCAAAGAATGTCTCACAGCTTTCAATGTGTCTCTCTGGCCTCTGAAGTCACATCACCCAAAATAGTTTTTGTTTGAGCTATAGAGTAGACATGCAAAGCACTATAGGTCATATACACTACAGCACTCACTGAAATCTTACCACGATTAACTTTACATATTGGTGTGTAAAGGTGTATACAATGTAGACAAATGATGTACTGCCCTCATGTCTCGTTAAGAGAACAGGGTTATATTCAAGTAGGTATACTACATGCTTACGTGACATGTCACTGAAACCATGTGGAAAATATAATTGCCTACGAAATGGACTATCATGGACATCTCTGTCTTCCATAGCTTCGAGGGCCGGTCAACAGTGGCAGCAAGAACCAATCAGCAATCTCTCCACTGACCAGACGAAGCCATCAACAAGGTTAGTGTTGGATCCTGTTGGGTGAGGGGGGGGGGGGGGCTTTGACCTTTTCCAGCGGGCAGTTCCGAGCAGCAACCTGCAAGTGCTCTTTTAGAGTGGTTTTGAAGGACAGTAGGGATTCACACTTCGTTATGGCTGTTGGTAGGGCATTCCACATTTTGGTAGCATAGCAGAAGAAGACATTTAAACCCTTGTTCGTGCCAAATCTGGGTTGAACGTGAATTATGGAGCTCCCTCTGGTGTTTGTGATGTGAGGTACATGTCATGGGTGTCGATGAGGTGTAGTGTATCTTGTAGACGAGGCCCACATGCTGTACTCTGTCTCTACCCTGAGCCATCCCACCCTAACAAAATGAGCAGGGGTTAAATGGGTTGTAGATGGAAGGCCAAATAGTAGCCTGACCAGTTTGTTTATGGATGTCTGAAGCTTTGTTTTTTAAGGCCTTTTTGGCGCTGTGGTTATTGTGGTACCATGAGGTGCATGCATAGTAAGTGACATTGGATGAGTGCTCCTACAAGAGTCCTCAATGTATTCTCACTGACCAGTGAGGAGATCCTGTACAATCCTGGTATTTAAGTATTTAAGAGCACAAAGTACATTTTTGAATGTTCAACGTGGCATAAATGATGCCTCCTGAACCAATTATATGACAACGGTAACAATCATTCAAATAGTTCGTTCATAAGCTAGTCCAGCCGGCTCTCATTGACTGCAATGCATTTCATCGAACTTCCGATTCCAGTTTGCCTCCACTCCAGTGTCTCCCACGCATCGGACGCTTCCGCCTTGCCTGCTGTTCCTTCTTTATATATATATATTCTCTTGTTAGATCCCAGAACGTTTAAGCAAAGTCTCTTAAGGATATATGATATAAGCCTATTTCTATGTTGTATTGTCTCTGGTTTGGCATGGAATGTGACACAGCCTGCATCCTTTTGCACCCCCCTGAGTTCACCAGTGAATTAGACTTAGGCCTATACTGTAAGAGCTTATTAGTGAGAACAATAGTTATGCCCGTTATGCCCGTAAAATTCCCAGTTTATCAGTGCTCTGCCGTTCATACAACCATCTTTCTCTTCTATAATAACACACCGCAGTGTGACGAAAGGAGCTACCTGCAGTGCAGAGATTATTGAAGTGCTGTCAGCGATATTACCTTTTATATAAGATCACTTGGGAGGTGCTGGATGAGACTAGGTAAAAACCTAGTAGTGTGTGCGAACAACGGTTGCAGCAAGTAGTGTCACTCGACTGAGGTGAGTGACAGCCTGGTCAATGAATTCAGAAGTCTGCAATTTTAAGAGCAGAGTTGTGTTATCTAGGAGAAGAATGTTATTAGCATGCAATACGTTTGGAATGAGCTGAGTGAAACTGCTATAAAGCATTCTTAGGACACTGAGGATATAATTGAAGACCTGTGCAGGCGTAAGACTATGGAGCCACTGTTGACTTACAGTAACAGAAAACTATTCATGCTGAATCACTTTTAAAGAGCAAAGGGCTTTATTGGCATGGAAAAATATTCGTTTACATTGCCAAAGCAAAAGTGGAATGTCACTGTGTCACACAGCTGGATCACTGGAACTAGAGCCGTGGATGAGACAGTGTAGTACAGAATAGACAATACATTAATGTGTATGGCCAGTTTTGGCCACATCGTTATACGTGCACAGCTATTTATTCCTGAAATAGTAAATAAGCTCCAGGATGAGCAAACTTATATATATTATATGATTATGAAACTGAGGGGAATTCCTGACCTGCCCACAGCGTGTGTGTGTGTGTGTGTGTGTGTGTGTGTGTGTGTCCCCTCCGAGTCCCGCAACACGTATGGTACCGCTGCTTTGCAAATAACACTAACAGGAATTGGGTATAGTCTCTCTGACTTACATATTCAGTCCAATCCACATATAAATAAATACATTTGTGTGCCGTCATTCATAGCAGTCTGTGCATTCAGGCATGTACAGAGATATTAACTATATTTTGAGGCAGATGAAGTGCGCATTTATATAGCCTACTTTTATTATGCTTTATATCATACAAGCCAGTGGCATGTTGTGGTCCTTTCACTCTTTCTCATATGTAGGCTATATAGATAGGCTACTTTATCATTCTGAAGCTCTATTAATTCAGCGAAAATGTCAACAAACTGCAATGCTTTTTAGTTTGTGTGTGTGTGTGTGTGTGTGTGTGTGTGTGTGTGTGTGTGTGTGTGTGTGTGTGTGTGTGTGTGTGTGTGTGTGTGTGTGTGTGTGTGTGTGTGTGTGTGTGTGTGTGTGTGTGTGTGTGTGTGTGTGTGTGTGTGTGTGTGTGTGTGTGTGTGTGTGTGTGTGTGCGCTTGCGTGTGTGTGTGTGTGTGCGCTTGCGTGTGTTGGGCCAGCCACAGCACTAGTGTGGAGGAGGACTTATGTCACTGGAGCATATAGGGGCTTTCCCCCGTGATACACTGACTGAAGGACAAAAAACGTACGATTTCATAGTAAATGCGACCTGTGGTCGCAATAAAATGTAATATTTTAAAAGGTATAACGCATAATAAAATAGTAGAGGTACTAAGTTAGCCTCCTGCAAAGAGGCTGTTAAAAAAATCAATGTTGTTACTGAGACTGTTTCATTAGTGGCAGTCTAGTGAGAACATATCTTTACAATAAGCCACTGTATTCTGTGTTGACAACGTCAATATCGACATCAATGATTTTCTCATGAGCATGAGGCCTAGAGCGTACACATTTACTTAAGACATATTCTCAATTTGTGTTTCTAGCATATAATGAGACCATAGGCAAGATTCAGAGTGCATGGGATTTTCTCTTGCGAATTCTTTTCCCTCAACCCTCTGGTACAGTAGACCAGGGGTTCTCAACATGTGGGGGTCCCCAGGGGGTCGCCAAATGACTCTAAAAACTTTTATCTGGTTTCAGTATTCATTTATGATATATTGTCTCTATTATTAAGGTTATTTTTGCAGTCAGTTTGTATTGGTGGTGGGGCGGGGGTCGTGAGACATGGCCAAAGCATTTCCGGGGCGGGTGTACCCAGCCAAAAACGTTTAGAACCCCTGCAGTAGACTGTTGCTCTGTGGATTTTAACATATTAAATCAGACTATACAGCTTGTTGGCCTCCACAAGATTTTATTTCAGTAATTGAAAACTTAAAGGTGCCAAGATTTAATTTAATTTTGGAGGAATAACAATCCTAACATAAATGCTTTCAATTGGCGTAATAGAAGTGCCATGTGGAAAATAGTATAAAGTGGCATATATTGAGTATAGTATCTCAATATATGATGGGCCTAATTGATAATATATCATGTCTTCATTTCCATTCCTTCACACTATTAGCATAATGGACAGGTTTCTTGTTTGCAAACATTACTGGGTGTACAGAATTCAGGGGGCAAAACTGCTTTGACTGAAACACGCACAGCTGATTAGACTGTAATAAGCAGTGCATGATTAGAGTCGGCTAGAGCAGTGAGCTGCAGATAGGCTGTAAAGAGTGATGCTCTGTGCCTTATAGTTGCACAGAAACCCAGCTATAGTACGCTGTTACAGCACAATGTCATTCTGGAACAAAGCTAAATCTGAACATTTATCGTGTAGCAATTGGCACTAGCCAGTCACATACATACATGACAGGCTGCTGCATGGACAGACAGACAGACAGACAGACAGACAGACAGACAGAACATAATCTCAGCCTCGTGTAGGTTATTGAACTACATCAAGTTGAAATATACTGCATTTACAAATGCAGTTGATAATAGAATTTGACTGTTGCTGTAACTTCCTTTTAATCTTTAATCTTTTGTCTAAAACCTTTTGTGCAAAACTGTACTACCAAAATATGAGATTATTTCATAAACCTGTGCCGTACAGTGCATACACTATGTAGGTATACTGTGTATCATGCTGGTTCCTTTTAGTTTGTATTTCTTTCATAGTCTGACTGATCAGTTGTCTGTCTAGCTTTGGCTGCATGTTGTAACTACTTATTATTTTTATGAGTTTGAACAGATACGGGGGCTGCTGTCAATTATATTCCCAGGCTGATTTGTGTTCCCAGTCCGCCACTGTACAAGGCAGCATAATCAAAACAAGGAAATGACAATTAGAATTGTGTATTATACCCCACCACCCCCACCCCCCACATTGGCCTGTGTCATTACATACTTGCAAGCAATCCCAAAACATTGTCTTCAGATGTCCCAGACAGACAGAACAATGGAGATAATGAATGTGTAGGAGGGAGAGAGGGCGGAAGACCGTAGATGTACAACTGCTATTTACATGCCATGCCACTCCTTCACACCTGTACAGGTATAGGTAAAAATGTAACTGTATACAATTTACATCGCTGTATACAATTTACATTTACGTCAAGCCCCGAAAGGCCATTCTTAGCAGTTTTGGCAGATCTGTTTGGCAATATGGTAGAGTGCCGTGAGAATTCCTCAGGAACTGAAGCACAGTCATTCGTCAAAAGACCTCTGACCTTTTTTACACTGATATTCAAATGTTGGCCTATATTTATACATTATATCCCGCTTAGTTAATAAATAAATAAATTGACCCAAAAGTAAAAACTAAATGTATTATTTTCTTGCTTACGGTAATGAAAGCATTCCATAAGTGTTGCGTAGGGTAGACACGGACGCCTCGGAAAACAAGGAAGTGTTGATCAAATAGAATACATTTTCGGTTACCGTCTTCTCACTTAAAAATGTGTTCAAAAACATTCTTGAGAGCAATGTTAGTTGTAAATTACATGGTTTGTTTGTTTACATGGCTGCCGTGTTCGAATACGGCACAAAATCAAGCAGTGCAGCAGGTCTTTGATTAGACAGCGGTCTGTTATTGAGCTGATCGGTCATTATCCAGAAATTACCAATAGAATCAAGCATTCAACCAAGCCATGTAATAACACAGGTATGTGGTCTGTGTCAGACCACACATGATGTTCCATCAGCTGGACTATGTAGTCAGCGAAATATGTTGGTGACAAGAACGATAATTCCCATTCCCATCACTACTGCCTAAGTTTGTGTTCGCTAATGGGCAGCAACACAACCTTCTCCAGTCCCACATTGTGGGAGATGAGATGAGGAGGGAACACCTGACAACATTACCGTAATTAGTAGGACATGTCTATAGTATTTCATTCAAACTAACAACTTCTGCTTTTCATAAATAATAAATGGTTACTACATCTATACAATATATTTATCAATCACTCTGATTACACTCACAGGTGAGGCCTGGCAGTGTTGGGGGTACAGGGGCTTTCAGGTAGGACGCCTGAAGGGTGTCTTTTTCTGGTACATCAATTTGGGGATCCTTGACATGACATGCCAGAGAACCACTGTCATAAAACATGATACATAATGTACAGTACAAATACGTTAGTCAGTGACTTTGTAAAACATTCTGTGTATTTCTATCAGGGGAGATGCTGTAAGTGCAAGAAACTGGACAGAGACAGAAGCAGGAGAACAGGACCACAGATAAGATTATAAAACGTTGGAGGTGTAATATGGCTTTTGTGCTGGGCAATATTATTGTTTGGGTCATTAGTAGCCTAATAGCCTACTTAGCAAATTAATTTAGGAGAGCTAGCATGTCTTTATGCATTAATTTTAAATGATGCAATTATGCATCCGGTACCAACAGGAGGTCAGGAAATGCAGGTGTGCCAGCATGCCCAGGTGGATTCTAATAATGCAGTTAGACTTGTGTTGACATCTTTAATGCGACTGAATTTAGTTAGTACTAAGTATTTTGCAATCTGCATCACATAATGTTGATGGTGAACCATGTGTTTAGTGGTTATGATATTACATTCGGCTCAGCATCAATGGCTGGCAAAATATGGTGCCCAGTTGCCTGATCAGTCTATTGATGCAAGTAATATATGTTGGGAGTTGGTAGGCTACTACAGTATGCAGTTTGTGTCAGTCAATGACATAGACATGTCCAAAACAAGGGCGGACAAGCGTTAAATACAAAATTACATAAAATAGATTACATTAACAAGGATCTCCAACGATGTCAGTTATCCTAGATAACAATATTAATCCTAGAAGTCAGTCTCCTAGAATATAAAATCCTACAATAAAGTGAGTGAGGGGCGCTCTTATCATCATACGTCACCATACATCATCTCATTCTGGCCAATCACAATTGCCTGACAAAGATGATGGGGAGCTCATTATTTCCGTCATGATGAGCGATCTTTGGCAGGAAGAATTTTCCCCCAGTACTCCCTACTTACTCCCTACAGCAATCTCACACTCCACCACATTTGCACCACAGCTTCATTTTACGGCCAGGGACTCCAGAGGGTGAGGCCTCGGTTGACTCCAATGACCTGGTCTAACACATTCTCTGCCAATCTCCTCACGGCGCTCAACTGAAAAGTTAAATGGGATTTGTATAGTTATTTTTATTTTGTATTTTTAAGTTATTAATGTAATGTGGACAAATCTGCATGCACAATACAAAATGTAATTCACCAAATTGGTTTAATTGAAATGTTTATGCAAGCACTTTAACTTTATTTCGATAAGTGTTCTAGAAACAAAGTAGATATGCATGCTGAAAGGGAAAGAAGTGGCCTGTGCAAAGGTCTGAGTCTGACCCCACAGCAATATTTGTTATGAGTTTGGAGGCAATTGCACTAATGGTTTGCAGTTCAAACTGAACACACACATAAATGGATACGCAAACAGTGGCTCTTCAATTATAGTAGTGGCGATAGGATAATGTAGTTTGAGCTGGTTTGGTGTTCTGTGTCCTTGACAGCCACAAATACGTTTCCTTTAAAAAGTCATGGCTTTATCTTCAGGGATGCAATACTGGCCATTACATTGATGATGTGGTATGTTATCCATCAATGAAATCGCCACTTACTGAGAGCACTGGCAAGAACACCCAACAAGCACGTTGGGAATCACACTGTGGACCCTCATGTTCTACGGCTGCCAGTTGTCGCAGCTGGGGAGTCACTATAAGAGTGTTCCCGAACCCTGGTGGTTACTGACCCTCCCTTGGTCTCAGCATTCAGCACTCAGCTTCACTGATGCCCCGGGGAGCGCTCGACACACTGCAGTGACTCACACTGGGCAACCACAACTCCTGAGTAGGGTCGGTCAGTGCGGGCACTCAGCACACCCGAAGCACAGCGCACTAGATTTTCGAACGACAACGCACCGAGTGCACTGAATAAACTAACGACAAGAGGGTACACCAGTGCATTCCGTGCAAATTACCGAGCGCACCCATAGTGGCTTAACTCAATGGCTGATCTGAAAACACTTGATTTAGGATTGAAAGTGTTGGGTGCTGCTAACAAGCCTCAGACTGGAGGAGTGGATGAGCTATACTGTTCTTATTGGTGCCCTGCCTTTACATTTTTTTTAACTGATACAATGCAGCTATCCTGCCTTCTGGTGTTCTTATCTTCTTATTCTTCTTATCCAGCTTCAGTTGTCACTACAAGGCTAAGCTGACGGGCAGCAGTGGCTCAGGGGTAGAGCCGCAGGGTTCCCATATGATCTTGGGCAGTGTCCTTGAGCAAGACTCTGAACCCCTAATTGCTCTTGATGTGATGTACAAGGTCGTGCCTTGCATGTATGAATGTGTGTGTGAATGGGTGAATATAATGTACAATCTATGTAAATCACTTTTAGATAAAAGCGCTATATAAAAGCACCATTACATGGAGCCCATACTACCATGCAGATAGCCATGCAGAGTTCGACTGCCCCTGTCTGGCAGTGGCTATATCAGACAGTCTCTCCCTGCCAGTCACAAGAGACGCTTGAAGGACAACTCTCCCAGTCCCCCTGATACCTGTGTGGAGAACTGGACACAGCATTACATGGTTTGGCTGAGAAAGCTTAGAGTCCTTCCGCTTCACTGATGTTAAACTACAGGGGGAACTGATATGTCCCTCATTCATAACATCGACCTGCTCAGATAGACCAGACTGAATGACAACTAAAATTTTCGTAAAAATCGTTTAGCTACCCATTGTTGTCTTTGACTCATGCAGAGTTTTAGCTTGTAAAACATTCCTTAATGCTGACTCCAGAATCCACCTGTGTGAAGTGAGGGGCACTAGCAGTCTATAACTCATGTTGATTTGGTGATGTAATGGTGATGTAAAACAAACGGTGCAAACACAAATTTATGCCGACGCTACAAGTTGAAGCTGCGCACGAGTCATTTCCATCCACCAGCTGTTTCAAAACCCGGAAGAGACGCCTGCTCTAGCCGCTTTATTTATTTTATTTTTTATATATATGTTTTTTTGTGGCTTTCGCCTTTATTTTATGTTTATGGAGGGACAGACAGTAGGCTGACAGGAAATGGGGAGAGAGATGGGGGAAGACATGCCGTTGGGATCGGGAGTCGAACCCGCGGCACACTGCCAGACTGGATTACCAGCCAAGGTGCCTGGACCATTGAGCCATGGCCCAGGCCGCTCTAGCTGCTTTCTGACACGAAGGTGTGCCTGCACCCAAACAGACAATGCTGGGCATAGGAAGGGGCTAGCGCCCCTCAAAAAAGCACAGAAGCTCCACAAAGGGAAGGAGCATCTGCCAGCACCTCTGAAACTTTGAGTGTTACAGTCAGGACAGTGAAACACCTGGGGCTGTGTAGCCCGGGCTATGGCTGAGGGGAGGGGGATTTGACTTCCCAGCATTGTGTCAATTATTTGTATTTATGTTAATATTGTTAATATATTTTATCATATTTTATCTTATGTGTGCTAAATGATAACCCATAAGTCATGAGGAGGGGTAGGCAGGCTAGTTGTGTAATCGTCACCACTCACCAACACACAGCCCCAACTTAATTACGAGTTGATTTGTTTGGTGTGCTCGACAGAGTGCAGAAAAAGTTCACAAGAAGTCGCCACAGCTTTTCCCCTGGAGATGCAACCCACGGGTCATTTCAGAAGAGCAGCCGGAAGAGCAGACAATTAAAAACATAATCTCTCTAGAAAATTGCAATTTGCAATCGACGAAAGGAAATTCCCTAATTGACACCGCTGGGTACGAGTAGCCTATACGTACGAGACGAGTCCGACTGTCCAAATTAAGAACACCGTCAAACTGGATTGCAATGGAGATGATTGAACTGCGCTACAGATCATAACCTCTACAGTTGAATAACAGCGCAGCCTGAGACAGCAGCGCCTCCACAAGCCGAGGCAAGCACTCACACAACACATCACCACCACCAGTGAAGGAGGGACTTGGTTGGAGCGCGCCGTGCGTTGGTGGATGCTGTACAGTCAGTCAGTCACATAGAAAGAGCGAGGACTTGCGGGAACTGCACTGCTCCACTTCAAGAAGAACGGAAAAGAAATCCCCTTCACGGGATTTTCAGTGACACAGGCTATTTCAGACGACATCAACACACTTCGGCATAATATCAGACAAACAACTGAGTGATCAACATGAAGAATCCTCTCTACTGGGCTATGCTGGTCGGAATGACCATTCTACTGATGGAACAAGGTAAAGTGCACGCGCTGTCATTTATATTTACTTATGTTCGTTTTCTTTGGCTGGATGGGAGTCATGGGACTGCATCATAAGATGACAATTTGCTGTGTTTATCTTTGGTGATGATGTCCCATAATGGCATGGGCAGTTCAGGCGGCATGCATTTGACATCATGTTTGCCATAAGCCGCAGCTTAAATTAAGCGATTAACGAAGTGGAGTTCAGCGGTCTCTTGATGTCAGACAGTGGCTTGTTGTGTTGTCTCTCCAGGCTTTGAAACTGGTCCTTGCAGTAAAACGCGTTGGCTGCGAAAGTTTCATCATGGTCATATCAACTTGATTCGAAAAAGATAGTTGTGTAAGTGTTGTGTGTTCATTTTGCATTATGCAGTATCTATAAAGAAGAGATCTGTGGGTAGCCAATTGTGGCACATCATGCAATATTCAACAGTGGTTTAATTCATCCTGGTTGACTGTTGCAGTATGGGCTAATCTAATGTATACCCGTGGCTTTGTCGATATGGCTCTGTCTGTGTTTGCACGCGCATCATCTTGACGTATACTAAATCTTGGGGCGTCTTTGCGCAAAGTTGATTAAGTAGTAGTTCTTAATCCACACAGACCGTGTTCGGGTCAGGGGAGTTAAGCCGTATATTCCCCGAGCAGGCAAGAGGGCTTTGTGATTCATTGGAATTGAACATTTACGCATGCAGCAGGGCAGGCAGCCGCCTTTTCTGTTCCCGATTTCACCTGTCACTAGAAATGCAAACCAGCTATAAGCTGAGTCGTGCAAGTGCCCAAGACGCACGTAAACGCGTAGGCTATGTAAATTACGATCTAATACAGAGAAAATCAGAACCAATCTTGTGTGTGTGTGTGTGTGTGTGTGTGTGTGTGTGTGCGTGTGTGCGCGCGTGCGTGCTCGCGCGCGTTTCACCAAGAGCTTATGGTTATGGCTCTCAGCTTACAAAATACATAGTGCAAACAGACAATGCAAAACTTGTTTTATAGGCTATTATTTACCACATTTAAACATTCAATTTCTCTCAATGTACCACATTGTAATGATATACAACGTGAGTGTGACATCAATCACTGAACATATCTAGCCTAGGTTATATGATATTACCAGAGGCCCTGCAGAGTGCCAAAGGCTCACTGGCAAAGCAGTGCTGCTGCAGTAGCCTATGACAAGTAGACTAATGGGCAAAAGATCACACAGCGTTAATGAACATCATCAAGCTGTTCCAGTGATGGCATACAGACAATATTGTGATCAATGGTAGGTTTAAATTATAAATGAACATGATTTGCCATCCAATGATTATTTTTAAGCTTTCCCAGAATCAGAAACACTTTGTTAGAGTAAATGTATCTCACAGGGCTGTGTCTTGGTAAGAAAGAATCACAGAGCTACTGAGCCGACACACTTAGTTCAAGGACAGAACACAGAAGCACCTCAGGGGAGCCGGCAAAATTGAACGATAATGACACAACATCCACTCAGATTGAACGGTGCAACTGGTTATGAATTGACAGTTTATGAGAATAATAAATGTACTCTATGCCCACAGGCAAACCATAGAGATTGAGCTTTTTTGGGCATTCACTGCGGCAGCATTTTGTGAAATCAGTCACTGGAAGTTCATTCATTTTCTTCGAACTGGAACAAGTTGGCAGATGCTGACTATGGTCACCTTTAATCTCATTGTTCGTGTGGAGAAGTTGACAGCAGCTGTACTTTTTTGCAACATTTCATGGCAGCAGCAAATCACATACCAACTTTCTATACTGTATTTCTTGCCTATAGCTGCAAAGTCATAAGCATTATTATCGCTAACTCAGTTGGGCATAATGGAGTGTGGTTGTGGACATTGCTGTAATTGGGACAGGGAAAAAATACGTGTACACCTTTGTTGTTAGTACAGGATGGTTTCAGTTGTATTTAGTAATGTGGGTCAATTGTTTGTTTTGTATCAGCCTAATCAGTACTATTTCAATTTTAGATTATGCAGTACAGTAATATAGGTGAATATGAAAACTGGATAAATCAAATACTATTTTTGCTCACATAAACCTGCGACTGTGCTGTCAGTATTTGGCCAAAGTAGACATTTCCAGGTGGTTGCACACCAGAAAACCGATGGAAAAACGCAGCTAAAAATCCTAAAAACGCAGCAGTGTGCAGGGACCTTTACTGTAGGTTAAAATAGGTTTAGAACATGTCATAGAATTTGACTGACCTCGTCTTTGGCTCTAGTTAAATTAAAGCCATAAGTCAGCCTGGAAGAGAAAGGGTTGCTCCAAATATGAATTGTCACGTCAGGTTGTCTTCTCACTATATTAATCTTCTGGAGTTGATGTACCGGTCACATTTAGGGCTGCAGCTGCCAGCTATCGATACTCTTTTATTCTTTCAATTAATACAATAACCAAGAATCGCTTTAAAAAATAAATAAATATATATATATATATCTATTATAACATTTATAAAGTTGTCACGTGGCTGTGCCCATGTGGAACAAGCCAATGAAAAGATGTGCCCATCATAAATGTGGCCACATTTAATCAGAGCCAACATGTGCTCAATCACCCACACCCCCGAGGCTTCCCTACACGGAACACTAACCACTGTTGCCTATGCTGTTGCCCCAACAGGCCCAGAAACAAGGCCTTTAACCACGCTACTTACACACACTACAACTCGCTTACAATTCGCAAACCTGACAATACTGCCCTGTCTTCTAATAGGCCCACACTAGCTCTCAGAAATTCAGAATCTGATCTGCCGCAGGAGAACAGAAACAAGGAAGGAGAGGAATGCCTCACGATTTTGCTTATTCCTTCTAAATCTCTGTATTTAAAATAAAATTCACTCAGCGAATCCCTTAGTTACATCAACATTGTTCTTTGTCAGTACTTGGTTTGTGCCTAAATCTTACGATCACACGGATCGCTTTGGCTATTTTCGCCTGCCAGCCAACTGCCGAGCACACATACACACGCCTGCACGCACACGCACACCTGGCTTGCACACACACACACACACACACACACACACACACACACACACACATGCACGCCTGGAAGCCACGATCTCTCTCTCTCTCTCTCTCTCTCTTTCTCTCTCTCTCTCGCCACGCCACACACACACACACACACACACACACACACACAGGAATTTCCTTCTTCCCATAGTGCGCGGCAACGTAACTATCTGGGATGACGCGGCCGCGAAATTCTAGTATATATATATATATATATATATATATATATTATTTTTTTTGTATCAACAAATCGATTAACAATTAAGACCTATGATATAATCAGTTGCACAATGGTGTTGTGTGTGTATACAGACAAATGTGTCTGTGCACACGGACAAATGTGTCTGGGAAGACTAATTTTGTTCTTATAAAATAGCACAGACTATACTGATAAGATCCAATTAATGAAATCAAAAAAGTGTAATAGACATGGACCATGCCACACTGATGCTTGTATACAGACAGTATGTACAGTGGCTGACTTTACACATTTTCTTTAAAATTAGTAGGATACTCTTAAATAATGTAGAAATACTATGGTTTTAATATGTGTAGGACGTTGGAATAGACACTAGGTCTGTGTTTCCTGATTTCTCTGCGTTTCTGGTAATAATATTCGCTCGTTTTGTATGTCCATGAAAATGTCCATCACCTACATGGTGATGACCCCTGACCCCTAGTCATATTGTACTTCAGTAGAGGTCCTCTCAGTGGGAGGGGTCAAACATCAAGCCCTCAGGTAAATAGCCATGCTTGTCCTGTGTGTGAGGCCAACCTGCTGCTGTAATATTGAACATTTGCTATAGGGCACTGCAGGCCAGCATCTTGTAGCTTGTAAGAAATCACTAGCCTAATGTATTTGATGTATGTGTGTGCACCATAACCATCTTGTTTATGGCATCCTTTTACCTTATAATTTATTTGTACAACCAATTCACACTTCCCATGTACTGTAGTTCTCTTGTTGCGGTGGTTCTTTAGGGAGGGTGACAGCTAGAGGAGCATATCCTCTCCCATAATAGTGCCAATGAAGAGTTTCACAGGGAGGATGTAACGCACATGGAGGAACGCCATCTGCCTCAGTTCAGCCCCCCCCTCCCCACACACACACCCACACACACACACACACACACACACACACACACACACACACACACACACACACACACACACACACACACACTGAAAAGTTGCCCTGACCAGTGCAGTGCAGTGACAGAGATCACCCTCCCCACCTAGATTCCCGCCCTCAAACACGGCCGATTGTTTTCGTTGGAGGGCCCAGCCAAGTCTATCGGCCTCTCTTCACTAAACAATTGGTAACAAGCACATAATGAGGCCTGTTCTGCAACACTGGAATGTGTGGTGAAGTGTCTATATAGCTGAAGAGAATAAACAGGAGTGAAAACAGGATGAAATAAAAGAAAGATGATAGATGTGATGGAAGGCACACGAGGGCCGATACAGTATCAGTTCAGTTCAGTTTTATTTTCGGAATGGAGGACATACAGTTCATACATAGCACACATAGTTTTTTTTTTAGTGTCCGTTGCTCATGTCCTGTCCGATCCGAAAAAGTTCTATGGAGAATCCATAGGCTTGTCGGGCCCTACCCCTGCCAGTATACGTGGATACAGAGAGTATAGGCTAGTTGCATTACAAAAACAAGGCAGTCCAAGCCTACATTATTTTGGCTATACCATTTCAAACCCAGGAGATGATAATTAGATGTTTTTATTAACGTTGTTAGTATGAGTCATAATTATCTCAAGACAATGTTAATATGTATGACTCAAACTTGTTTTATCAATCTAAATCATGTAAGGGAACGAAGACTCAGTATATCTTCCCCGACAAGCTTCAGTTTTCGGGAATGACAAGCCTCCTCGATTAAGGCACGTACTTGGGCGGGAACCCCTTTTGGTGTTAGCATTATGTTATGCTTTAGATATTGAAAAATAGCAGATCTACAAGCTCATAGCGCGCCACCGAGTGGCGCGCTACGAGCTTGTAGGTCTGCTGTTTTTTAAACGACTGACATAGAAACATTGCTTTTTCAGAAAACTGACATTTTTAGAATCGGATCTCAGGTCAAAATGGATGAATGCCCTGAAATGAACCTGTAAGGCAGTGCTACATCCCAGGCTGTGTACTGCCCCCGTCTGCTCCACAACAATACTGTAAAGGACTATAACGAACCTCTAGGGCCACGCCTACGTGGCACTGCATGTCTACCCGTTCAGCGCAAAACTACTTTATTATTTTTCACATTTATTTGTTTTGGAACAAAATGGCGCCAGGCATACCGTTTCACAGTTCATTTAAAGTAATGGCTCCCAAAATTACGTTAGAGCCCTGTGCTGTTCCACCATTAAAGTGCATAGGTTCATGAATCAAAACACACAGGAAAAAATAAAACCCCAAATCAATATACATTGTGTATGAGCCCTTGGAAATATACACTGTTCAGAACCACGGCACAAAACGGCACCAGGCATAGACAGTTTCACTTTCATCCAAACCGTTTAAGTCACTTGAAACATGACTTTACAAACGGACATATAGCAAAATATACCGGCTAGGGTTGCCCTGATCACATCGGGTGATCGGAAATCGGGCCCGATCATGTCATTTTCAAATGATCGGAAACGCCAAGCCAAAAAACGTGATCGGGACATCACGGAGCATGGGGCTTGTTTAGTAAATGAACGAATCCAAAGTGTCACTGCATCATTACTGCTCTTCCACACTTTGACACCCAGAGTCCAGAGCATAGTTAGTGTCACAGTGGATTTACTGTACAAATGCGCTAGAGTTGGCGGGTAATCGTCTCTATTTTCAGATTGTCGTATAATGGTAAAACGTGGGTCTAAACATAAACTTGCTTCAGAGTTATGTCTCTCTCCAGTCTCCAAGCTCTTGCTGTTCCTGTTCATAGCCAGCACCTCACCAATATAGATGTGCATTTCCACTTTCTTCTATACTACTGTAAGTGACCACCCTGCCGAGGCCGCTCCGGAAACATTTGCATATGTGTATGTTTTATGTGATAATTTACAGTATGTATCCAGGCATGAAGCACAGTCAGTGGTGTAATGTGTGGAGCATGTTGACAGAATGATGCTTGGGCAGAAAGACTGGAGAATGACCGTACAGTAACAGTACACAGGACAAATACAGAACAAGATGTACAGCTAGGAGTAATAATAACCAGTAAGACGCCCTGAGGGCGAGAAGTGGCCTCGCCCTAAAACAACAGAGATTCTTAATACTGCACAGTTGAGAAACAGGAGTTAAACTATTAATCTGGTGTCAGTGAGGTCAGATGTAGAGTTGCTGGCTGTCAAACCAGGTATGTCAAACCAAGGTTTGATGAGGTCAGTGTCGGGATCTTCATATATGGAGATCCAGGTGATGATAGTCAGCTCCACATATGGAGATCCATGTGTTGTACCAACTTGGTTAATTTGCGAGTGTGACTCACGTCACGGCAACCACACTGGTTATCAGGAGACTGTCACGATATGGCCATTAACTATTAACACAATCATTGTATATTATTAATAATGTTCCCCCATATTCTGTCGAATTCCATTGGTTTCCCTTTAACGTTGTACATCATTTTTTCTGATGTGCTGTATGATAGCAATTCTGTCCACCATTGTTTGAGTGTGGGCGGTTGAATTGCGTTCCAGTTGGTTAATATATATATTATTTTTGCTGCCGTCATTAATAAGAGTATCGATCTCCTCTCATCCTTCCCATTCTTTCAACGTATATTGATATCCAACATCGTTTTCCCATTTCTGTTTGTACTGTTTTATTTCATCATTCATAGTAGTATATATAGTTCTGAAATTAATCCTTTTTGTGATTTTGCATTCCATATAGCCTTTTCTATGGGGGTTTCTTTAATGGTAGGAAAATTCTTATCACCCAGCTCCTTATTTGTAAAAATAAATTAAAAAATGTGTTGCTGGTAACTGATACCGTTTTTTTATGAAAGTAAAGTCTGCAAATATCTCTTTATTGCAAAGATTACCTAGTTCTGTGAGTCCTTTTTCTTTCCAGTTTGCAATAATACCATATCTTCTATTTTCTCGTACTAGAGGGTTATTCCATAGTGGTGTGTGTTTATATAAGATGTTTTTTTAATGATCCTATGAATGGAATTGAGCTCAATGTAGTTGGTTTGACCCTTTGTTGTTCTATATTTACCCAGGCTTGTTTTATGTTGTCTCTTTGAAGCCAGGTCCACACAGTTAGTAATTGTGATGCCAGATAGTACAATTTGAAATTAGGTAGATTTAGTCCACCTTTTGAGATTGGGGCTTAATTGTAATGTTTTCACTCTTATTTTTTTCTCCGCCCATAGGAACTGTGAGATGGTTCTGAATTGTGTGGGGACATAAAGGGATTGATTTAAATACATGAACTTCGGCAAGACATTCATTTTGATTACATTTACTCTTCCAATTAATGATATGGGTACGTTTTTCCATTGTTGTAGGTCACTTTTAACCTTCTCCATCAACGGTATGTGATTCACTTGATAGGCTTTATCTAGGTCCCTTTTCTTTCCTTTTTTTTACAGTTTTTCATATAATTTTATATAACGGGTACAAAATGGCGGGTGATCTAAAGGTCAGAGGTCAAAAGTTAGACCACGAAAGTTGTGCGGCATGAGGAGACTCATATGTGTATCGAAGTTTATTGCAGACAGTCAAACGGTTTATGAGCTATGCACCTTCAAAGTCTGCATTTTCAATTGAGTGCTATAGCGCCACCCTTTGGCCAATGGTCATGGGCTCGCATAGTCACTGTTTGGCATGGCCCTCTACCAGATTCCTGCGTTTCCCGAAAACCGTCTTCACGGTTCAGCCAGAACTGCTATTTTTGGCAGAAGGAGGAGAAGACTTCTTGGTCCCTTAATAAAGTACCAGAAACTAGGAGATTTAGGTATTGTAGCTTTTGCTTGGTCCGTCTGAACTCTGAAGTGAGTGGTGCAAAAAAGTGGTAAGCTTGTATTCTGTGAATTTGTCTGTTGTTTGCACATTTGGGGAAATGTCTCGCCTTTGATGACATGCCCAAAACATGGAGGCCAGGTTGATAGTTGTTTGACGGTACTAGTAATGAGGCCCTCCGTTGGCAGGGAACGATATTTCCCTCCTGCCGTTCCTTCACACTTCAGGCCCATCCCTCTCCCCCTTTTCTCACCCCCATCCCAGCGCTCCCTCTTTTCTCTCTTTCTCTGTGGCTTGGAGACAGCGTTGGCAAAGTGTTGCCAGGATGCAGCAGATACACTTGCAGGGTTCTTTTGGCCAAGGCCCTTTCAGACCTGTTTATTATGCCCCATGTCCTTCCCCTAGCGATCCTACCTCAGCCAAAGTTGAGAAGTGTAGCTGGTGAAATCCAAAATGTCCAGCAACAGCTGTTGTTGGATGGCCAACGGAGGGCAGAGACTAATAGGGCGGTAGTTTGTGAGGCATGGTGGGCTTGTTGCATATACCGTCTTCTTTCAAAGATATTTGGATCATTGTTGATGAGTTTAGTGTTCCTTTTACTTATCGCAGGGTTACAAATACTCTGCAGGAAGGGCGCTTGTGTCCATTTGGCACTGTCCACATTGTGTCCCTGAATAGACACGGAGAGAGCAGGCAGATCGATGCTAGATAAGGTACAATGGACAATTTCTACTTTGTCACGCGCACACACACACACACGCACGATGTGCAATAAAGGTATGGATGTAAATTGGGTGAGGATATTTGAGAACGGTGTCTGAGCTTAAAACTTCAGTATGCGTCCATATTCCTGCCCAGGAAGTGTTATTTCCCCCGTTCCGGTTAAGATTCAGTGTTGTCCCGTGGCACAATATGTTATTAAATTAATTGGATGCAGATAATGAGCATGAATAATTGACATTGGTCACTACACATTATGTGAACTTGCCACTTGCCCATTTCATGAAAATGAGCAAGGCTCATTTGTTTGTTCTGTGAATAAATAATTAAATAGAATTGTCTCCTTCATCCATGCAGGGCCACTGCATGGATGAAGGAGACAATTCTATTTAATTATTTAGGGATATATTATAGGGATGGAGCTTGATAACCGATACCCGAAAAACCTTATAACAAGCTTATTGAGTACCCGTTATCAATAAGCTTTGGGCTTATCAAGCCTGTTATTGAGCATAGCCCATGATGTCATGTTAAAACAATCAAGACAAGAAGCGATTAAGAAATAATGTGATCATCCATGCTGGCACAAACATGTCTGTCTAAAAGTCTATGATACCTGCCAACCAGCTCTGTTTGTGTAAACCAAATTACACTTTTAATGTATATGTGTGTGTGTTTGATTGAAATATTTATTAACGGTTTGCAGAATATTTCAAGCACGTGTGTGACTGTGTGTGTGTGTGTGTGTGTGTGTGTGTGTGTGTGTGTGTGTGTGTGTGTGTGTGCGCAGTATTTATTACACCATTTCAACATGCTATGATTGGGAAGATCGCTTTTTCCCATTTTCAATTTTAGTGTAACATTACAAGATATGCAATTTATGCAGCCCAAAATTATGAAAGCTAAATGCCGGCAGTTCAAACACATTTGAAAAATTGCATTCCTGTTCACTAATTTGCAAAAAGGGCTAATTAACCACTTGAATCTACTGTAGCATCTCTTTTCTGGGCCTAACATTCAGTGAAAATGGCAGATCTACTACTAAAACTCCGTCTTTTAAAGTGAACGTGTATGCTGGCACTGGGAACTGGGGTTTATGCTAACAGCTATAGCGATAGAGTTAAGTGTCAGAGCGTAAATAGGAGGAGGCCTATTGTAGACCCTGTTGGGAATCCAGTCAAATGGTCCAAGTGGTTAAATGTGATTTTGTTTGGATAGGAAATATATTGAATAAAGTACTTCGAATGAAGTCCTTAGATTGAGGTTTGCTTTACAACCACTTCCTGGATATCAAATGCAGCAAAGTCATTATGTCACAACAATAGATTCAATCAGAAAGAATTACAGGGTTAGCCAACAGAAGGGGGTTTCTTCCCCTGTAGTGTTTGCCAAGTCCCAGGGAAATGGTCATGTGGCTTGCTGGTAACGCTGCCTATTGCAAGGAGAAACTGATTAATAAGCAACACAGATAGTGACTTCAGACCGCAGCCATTCACCAGGTTGTTGTGTCTGAGGAATGCTGCCTCCTCGACAATGCCAGAGCTTGCACTCTGCAACAATCATTTGTAAGCAGTGATTGTAACAAAGCAATGTTAGAAATACTGGTCTATCGTGTATGCATGTCCGTTGGGATGAAGGAATGTCAAAGGCTGTTTAATAGAACGGGCATGACGTTTTCAAAATACTGCTGCAGTTTTGCTTATGACACAATCTAATTAAAAGTGTAGAAGTATCAAACTGAAATAATTTGCTGGGAGGATTAGAAACTGAGTTGCTTGGAATTTCAAAGTATGCTCTCCTGGAGTAGGTACATGAATTATAAATCGGTATGGTGTTTGGACATTTGAAGCATTTAACATCTAGATATTCTTTGTATATTCTCTTTATTCATAATTACATAGTTACACGCAATCATAATGCAAATCTTGAATAAACAAGGGATTGCACAGAAGAAAGGCCAAGAGTCAGCAGGCGTATGCAGGCATTGACCTCTCTAACAAATCATTAAACAGAATGCATTAATATATAAAGCTGCAATCCATACACAAGACGCAGCAAGCATATAATAATAATAATATTCTAACAAAACAAACCCTAGCAAAACAAATATATTAAGGATTAATACAGGGAGCGTGGGAGTTTGTGTGGGCACATATGCTTGGATATAATATGCATGAGGCTGAGTTGTAGTTTTAGACTAGAGTGAATCCCAACTAAACCACTGTACTTATAAAACATTTTGTCTTGCACATTCAGCTGTCTTCTTGCACTGCCTATTAAAGGATACCAGTGTTTTTTTGTTCTTCACATTTGGTTCTACCAATGTAATCCATTTATTGGTTACATTAAAAAAATAAGTTTAATACTGTAGCTAAATAGACAAATATCGTGCTGCAATAAGGCAAACATACTGTACTTCCGTGTTGTCAGACTAGTTATCACTCCTGGGATTATTCAAAAGCACTGAACAAAGACATCAGGTTGGTTGTTGGCAGGAGAGGGAGTGATGTTGTGGATACATACTGTATAAGGTCCCATTTTACTACTACCCGACCTGTCCGATTAATAATTGTGTAGTGTGTACTGTGTACTGTGTTCAAAGATCCCATTTGAAGTCTGAATCCTCCCGAGTTGATCGGGGCGCTCCGATCATTTTGATATCTGGATCGCTACTGTATGGATGCAAGACACACACACACACACACACACACACACACACACGTGGACTTTTATATAACCTAAAGCTGCCTGGGTCCCTGCAGGCTATTCGATCCATCATCCATGCATATGCTTCATCTATTCTTATATTTATATTCATTGCATAAGATAAGCAACCTAATCATGTAGGCTAGGCTATATAGCCGATGAAACAAGTTATTCACAGCTGAAATCAATCAATTTACAGTATAAACGACCAGTATGCTCCAATCAGGTCCCGCGACATATAGGCTACATGTGCCCCGAATATATTAAGACAAGCATTACCCAACAAATCGTTCTGTGTACATTCTTTGACTGTAGGTGTCGTCAATACTGTGAAAGCAGCAGATGCCCGCTGGCAAGCTGCTGTAGACTTGCTGACGGTCGGTCAGCCGCTGACCAGGGATCAGATTACAGTGCAGTATATGGGGTCCCGTCCATTAAACTGAACAAAGCGCATCAAATCAATTATTTTTTTACTTAATGAACATACGCTTCTTTTTTCCGCAAAGGCTTAATGGAACCGCACCTAGTGTTGATCTGAAATTAGATTCATCTTGGGAAAATAATGCATAAATAAAATATTTTAGGTTCAATAGTTCAAACACTAGGGGGTGGCAATTACCACCCCCTGAGAATCCAAATTCTCCAAAAAGCTGACACGCCTCTGTCAACTATTACAGAAATCTATAATATATTATATCCTGGTCTGGATTTAAGTAGTTGCGGGTGATAAACTTGGCATTCTCAGTTACTTTTCTATTTGTTTTTATTACATTGTAGGATGGGATGGGATGAAGTATTTGATAGCATTTGACAACAGATATCTGGCTGCGTACTAATGATGATGCTAAAACATTATAATGAGAAGTGCACGACGTACAGCTGAAGAAATGTGGTGAATGCAAGCAGAGGTCATGGGAGAGAAAAATGGAACAGGAACAACCATGCTCAGCATGGAAGCAGCCAAGCAGCTGCCATGAACACAGTGAAAGATGGTGTTTGTGTTTCAATTGTCTGCTTGTACAAACAGAACTGAGGTCACTGGGTTTCAGTGAATTTCATAAGGGACTGATTTTTTCCATTTCTTTACCCACAGCTTGATTTACTCATGGTATGTTGATTTAGCATATAGTTTGCCTGTTTTCAGAAATACTTGACTTCATTCATTACGGTTGCAGATATTCACACTTGGGGACTGAATCGGAACATCAGTAGTTGGCAATTTTGATAGAAGTTAGAGCTATTTTGTGTATTACACACACAATTGTTCTTTAGCGAGTTTTTCTTTATTTGTTTTTGAAATATAGAAGAGTAGGGAGACTAGGGTAATCAGAGCAGAGGTATCAGGACGTGCAACACAGATCTGCAGCCGTAATCAAAACATGGACGCTATGGTTATGTCACGTGGTCAACTCTACGTATTGTCTGGTCACGTGTCATGACACATTATAAAATGGTAAATGGTACATTTATTTAGCGCCTTTATCCAAGGTGCTTTACATAGATTGTGCATTACATTCACCCATTCACACACACATTCATACACCAATGGCGGATGGCGGCGGAAACCATGCAAGGCACCAACCAGCACATCAGGAGCAATTAGGGGTTCAGAGTCTTGCTCAAGGACACTTCGACACTAACTCTGGGCGAGCCCGGGTTCGAACTGGCAACCTTGCGGTTACCATCTGGCCACTCTACTCCTGTGAGCCCCACAAGCTTATAGATCTGCTGTTTATGCTATTTTGACATTTATAAAAAAAAATACAATGTTAAACATGTCTCAAACATGTGACCGTTGATACTTTGTGTCAAAATAGGTTTAGGTTTTTGGCTAGGTATTAGACTATACAGTATGTGGTTAGCTAGGCATAAAGCTGCACTATATGTAACGTTCTACCCCAGATTTGAAAACGGTGCGCACGCTTACATTTTTTATCATTGAGCTAATAGAGCCTGCCTGCTAGCTCAGGGGATAATTGAATCTTGACCATCGGGTCAAAATCCATGTCAGATCCTTTCTAAATGTCTAGGGAGACATCAGCCTCTCTGAACTCTCCACTTCCTGATCAGAAGTGGAGTCGGTGTGCCAACTAATGTTGGCCTCCGGCTCCGGCTGAATGCCAAGAAAACTGAAGTTATCACCTATAACATCCCATCAGAGCATCCAGTTCTGATTGATTGATTTTATTCACAGTAGAATGGGTACAGTTCAACGAAAGTACAGGTCAATAAAAAAACGCTACAAGGATAAAACCAGTCTGCAAGGGATGAGGGTGCTAACCCATTTCGAATTTTAAAAACATACATTAAGATCTTAAAATCAATGCGGAATCGAACCGGGAGCCAATGGAGCGATGCTAGGACTGAAGTGATGTGATCTCGCTTCTTAGTTCCAGTAAGGAGACGAGCAGCAGCATTTTGGATCAGCTGTAAGCGCCTAAGTAATGATTGATCAATACCGACATATAGGGAGTTACAGTAATCCAGTCTGGATGAAATAAAGGCATGTATAACCCTTTCCAGGTCATTATGGGAGAGGTAGGGTTTAACCTTGGCTAAGAGCCGAAGGTGGAAAAAGCTGGTTTTGACCACCGAGCTAACCTGTTTGTCCAGTTTGATCTCTAAATTCCCTATTGTATACTGTAGGTGTGGGTTTACTAGGTTATATTTTATTAATATGCTCTACCATACAGATTGGACAAAAATACATTTTATTGCCACCTTAAATTCGGCATTTTTATTTATCTATTTTGTCTGTGTATTAGGGGTGTGCCACAATATCAATATTGCGATATCGCAATACTAACTCCTGCGATAACTAATCTATACACTGTTACAGATATTGTGATATATGGTTGATGAAATACAACTCTACAATACACAAAACAAGTGGTCCTGAATACCTGAAATCGGTTCAGGTTCATTGCATGTTATGCTCAGCACTTTAATGTGTCCAACTTATTTTATTTATTTCTTGTAAATTACATTTTCACTACATATTTTTTTGTGATGGATTGATTAGTTAGTAGTAGTAGTAGTAGTAGTAGTACCCATTGTTGTGGACAGACAAGTTGTGGATAAGTTGCAAAGTGGCAGTCAATGTTTTACTGTTTTACTGAGGTGAGATTTTGGAATAAATCAAATGCCTTTTATGGTTATCTTTTTCATTTCCATTTCCATATATTGTGATATATCGTTGAATATCGCAATATATCAAATATCCTATCTTATATTATTATCGAGGGCCTAATTTTATACCCACAGATATCAGATTGTGAGGTACCCATATCCTCCCACCCCTAATGTTGCTCAATAGTTAAAGCTGTTCCCTGCATTGGTTGCCTATACATTCTAGAATAGATTTTAAAATAATTGTACTTGTTTTTAAAACATTAAATGGAAATGCATCTGCCTATTTCTCAGAAATGCTTCCTAGGTATGTGCCCGGCAGACCCCTTAGATCCCTATAGTGCTGGTCTCCTAGAGATTCCAGAGACCCCTAAAACAAACAAATATGCACCTGTGCTGTGGAACAGCCTGCAGTGGGATCTACGGTTCTCTGAATCTTTTTACGAAATCTTAAGACACTCCTCTTTAGCATTGCTTTTACTTAGATCGTTGCATGTCCTTTTCCTGCTTTAGTTTCTCCTTTTGTTTGTACTATTACTATGTACAGTAGTTGATGCTCTCTTGTTGTATTTTGCTCTTTCTGTGAAGCACTTTGAACTAGTGCTGGTATAATTGGCCAAAAATGACATTTGAATATTCCTTTTAAAACACCACATGGATTCGAACGAATGTCGAATGTATATGATTTTAATATGAATATTGCAGCCTAATATGCTGTAAAACGTACTCCTTCTTTATCTATATGGTCCGGTCCTGTATGGGACGTGGTTGGTGCTGAGAAATGCGCTCTCTTGAGTCTTGTGAGATCAAATGAATGATTCATAATTATCTTAATAGCCTAATTTTTGTATAATGTTTTAGTTTACGTGGCACAGAGTCTCGCCAGAACTCGCACAGCAATTTTATTGTTATTTTTTTAAATAAACAGTGTGACAAATCACCTCAATGATGCAACACAAGACAGAGAGGTTCATGAAGCCGAGGCCCACGTCTCCTTGATTGTAATGAGTAATAATAAATTAATAATAATGGCAGGAGTGTCGACCACCTACTGGTATTAATGAATGATCTTTCATTAAGAGGGGCAGAGCCGTGTTTGTAGGATGCCGACTGCATAATATATGCTATGTTCGTCAGGTGCCATGTGATATAGCCTACACAGCGAAACGCGTTGTGCAGGAAAAAAAATGAAATTAAGTTTTAAGTCTTGTCCATCGCCACTGGAGTGTGCAGTGCCTTCCTGAGAAGCAGTGGGATGTTTGTCGTCTTTAATATTAACATGTATACATACATACATACATACAGTACATACTACATACTACATACATACTGTATGGACAAACACTCCCCAAGGCTCTGATATCTCCTGTCCATGTTCTTGCTCATCGGTTCTGTTTCAACCCCTATATTGCATCATAGAAGTGCTTAAGGGGGTGGTTAAAGTTACACAGGCTCTATCGATCTGTTATCATTAAAGTCATCAATCACAGGCCACTGGAATGACGCTGATAAGCCCGGCAGGCTCAGGCCTGCCATGTCAGGCTTTAATAATTTACGCTTTCATATCGCAATAACATTGGCTTTCACTGAAAAAGGCTCCATCTCCTGTGATTGTAAACCAACTAAATTGCAGAGGGCAGCCTATATATTATGACAATTAAATCATGTAAACATGAGTTATGCTGCACAGCTTTTGCAACTCGTCTGTCCAGACTGACCTGCTATAGGTTGTTGAATAAAGAGTTAAAAAATTACTGACATCTATATTCTTAATGAACATTCCTGCTCTCAAGAGGCTCAACTATTTCCTATTAACACTCTCACAGATTGCAAGCACAAAGGCCTTAGCCAGGGGGCTTCCAGCACAATCAATGATAGCACTAATTGAAATATTATCTCTTTTGCTGCACACAAATGCCCCGGCAAGCCCCCAATAATTACAGCAAGATTATTACTCAGACCATGTACTTGCTAACTAACTCCGCCATCTGCTCCCAAGCCATGATGCAACTATAATGATGAAGTGAGCTGGGTCCCAATTATAAGACACCTTCTCACAGTAAATGAGGTTGCAGAGACTGACTCGCTTCTTTATCTCAGTATCGATCTCATCCTGACAGGTGATGCCATGTCTGCTTGGTTTAGGTGTGTAGCAGCCTATCCACCAGACACATATGTTGTATACGTTGAGTGGAGAGAATTAATCACTCAAACGTTGGAATATGTATTTATTCACCCAGCGAAGTGCAACCAATGCGCTCCACAGTAAAACAATTAAAACGAAAGGAAAATGAGAGAGAGGAGGAACATTAGCATTTTAATGTGAAGAAACAATAGATTAAAAATTATAATAAATTAAAACGGCAATGCAAAGAAGGTGGTCAAAAGCAATCATTAAATTGTGTGTCTTAATATGTCTTTAGATTAAACCCACAGATACTCCGGAAGCTGGTTTTTCCAAAGGTTAGGACGATAATAGCCAAAATCTGCCTTTTTGTTCTAGCCTTTGGAACAGTTAAAAGACCATTGTCAGCATCTTTAAAAAGCATCTCAGAGAAATATGCAGGCGCATTGCTATTTTAGTGATTTAAAACTCAATAGAAAAGACTCTTAAAATTGATTCCAAAAAGAACAACTGCACCTACCGTATGTGCACACTTATTATATAACAGGAACAGGAGCTTTTGGCAAATGAAGATATGTGGAAGGATGACGGCAGCAGATTATAGTACAGGCAGTCAGACCATAGAATTCTCACATCGTGGGAAAGTCACCGGTGAAATGGAAAAATAAACCAAAAAGAAAGAATTGAAAACATTTTATATAAGTAACCTATGCTTAATCTGTTGATAATGAAGCAGTGTAACATTCTGGCCTCTTAGTCTTAACTCTTAACTACTTAAAAACGGTTCTTTCTTCGTCATTGATTTATTTACGGGACAGTGCACATTAATGAACATTTTAATCAATTCACATGATTGCATGTAAATGACATATTTAGCTAGAAGCTCATTTCCATCCGTAGTGCCACATGCAAATACACCAGAGTCAGTGCGGGGACAATATTCGAGATTGAGAGCAACTGCAGTTCCTGCACGTAGGGTAGGCTATATAGAGAGTCATTGTAGTCACGTAGGGTAGGCTATATAGAGAGTCATTGTGGTCACGTAGGGTAGGCTATATAGAGAGTCATTGTGGTCACGTAGGGTAGGCTATATAGAGAGTCATTGTGGTCACGTAGGGTAGGCTATATAGAGAGTCATTGTGGTCACGTAGGGTAGGCTATATAGAGAGTCATTGTGGTCACGTAGGGTAGGCTATATAGAGAGTCATTGTGGTCACGTAGGGTAGGCTATATAGAGAGTCATTGTGGTCACGTAGGGTAGGCTATATAGAGAGTCATTGTGGTCACGTAGGGTAGGCTATATAGAGAGTCATTGTAGTCACGTAGGGTAGGCTATATAGAGAGTCATTGTGGTCACGTAGGGTAGGCTATATAGAGAGTCATTGTGGTCACGTAGGGTAGGCTATATAGAGAGTCATTGTGGTCACGTAGGGTAGGCTATATAGAGAGTCATTGTAGTCACGTAGGGTAGGCTATATAGAGAGTCATTGTGGTCACGTAGGGTAGGCTATATAGAGAGTCATTGTGGTCACGTAGGGTAGGCTATATAGAGAGTCATTGTGGCGAGAGGCAAGCATGCAGCGGCAGCCAATACACAACTGCGATTGCGCAAAACAAAATGGGATCGGTGCTAGAGAGACCACCAGCGCCGGTCGGGGAAAATAAATAAATGGACCAGTCATTTCCTAATAGTGCGGGGACATTCAGACCCAAATGACTCCCTCTCCGATGCCTATGACCATAGTGACAACATGACAAATAGAGAAAAACAACATGACAAATTAAAATCACACCTGTGTGAACTGAGCGGCGCTGTTTAGGCTTCGTGGGCACAGCCATGGCATCACTGATTTCCACAGGCTGCACTCTGCAGGCCTAATTCAGTACATTTGGATATGTTTTCCGTCTGTAGTCCTTATTACACAACCACAAGATTGCAACATTGCAAACACACAACTCTGATACTGATTATTAACCCAGTCTGTGTTTGTTCACGCTTGTGCGCATGGGCATGCATGTGCGACAGGCATGCGTGACTGTGTGCTTAAACATGGTTGTGCCAGCGAGCAAGCAGGCCGGCTATTATCTCAATGGAGACCAAGTTCAAATCCGAGGTAGAAGAGGAAAGTTACATAGTGCTGCTTTAATATGATAACAAGGTGTTTACCTAACTCGTTTAGGTGAATCATGCTGCGATTCATTCTCATTTCTTGAGATTCAAGAGGCGTAAGACAAACTTTGCTGAATTGAATGTACTGTCATCCATAACGCATGCTTGTAATAATGAACACTGTGGAAAAGACAGTTATATTGTCAAGGATAGTGCTTTTAAAATGCACAGAACCTTTGGCTGAGATTTTTATGTTCTTCCTTAAAAAAATATGTTGGCATCAATGGTGTATTATAGGCTAGATGTGTTCTGTGCATTGTTGAAAGCAGAGTGCTTATGAACACTTGGCATTTCTGTGTGACTGTTGATTTCTAGACTTCATTCACATTTAACCTCGTTTCACCAGGCTTTCCACCTTAAGCCTGGGCTGTAGCCAATTAGTAAATTGCCATGTGATCCGGTCTAGACCGGATGGTAAAAAAAAAAAACCCATCTTATTCCCGTTTCTGGCTTTTTCGGCATCACTTTGTTTTGATCCCCTTGTTTGTTTTAGTCTCGCCAGTCGCTACGAATTTTAATAAAATATTACAAGTGGCTACGATGCCCTTGATTTTGGGTACTGTTTGTGGTTTCCTGCCTGATGACTACAAATCAGTGACTACAACATTACGTAGTAAGTTACCATCCGCTCCCGGCCCGGATCATAAACCTGAAAAGGAATGCTTCCCATGGCTAATTCACATCCAAAGTCTCTACAAAGCTATTTGCATTACTCAGATGTGTCCATGCTCATTACATTTCATGGAAGCTTATGGAAGCCCCCATATAATTAATGCTTAACGCTTGAGTGGCAATCTTAATAGTCTTTTAAATGGTCAATACAGAATACTGAATGTTTCTCATTAATCACAATTTCATTGCTGTGATTTCTCCAAAGTAATTTTCTTAGCTTGGGTATAAGACATCATTCATTTAGGCCAAAAAGCCTTTGACCCAAATTAAGAAATCACTTTTTTCCTTCCCATAATAATGTGACAATTGTTTGGCAATCACAATTATAAAACACATTGTTTTATACAAAAACATTAGCTCAGTTTTAGTATGAAGATTTGTTTTAATGTTCAACCAAAAATCATCCAGACATTCTAAATGAGGAGAGCAATTACATTTTTAATTGAACAGATAATTTCTGATTTAACTTTGTTCTAAAAGCACCACATTCAATAAAGAGTCAGAGATGCATGTGTGAAATTGTCATTATTCCATAACACCAGACATGAAAAAAAAAAGAATAAACGACACCTCGACTGGGTAGAAGGACAATTAAATGTCCCCTCCCTTTTTTATTGTCTTATTTTATGTTATTGGCCATCCACATGCTAATTAGAAAGTATATGTAGTCAGTCAGCCACTTCTTGTAGAAATATTCGTTATGAACATGCTCGATACACTTGCTAGCATGCAACGGTTGTCCACCCATTCTGGTCCTGCCTGCCCGTTTGGCAAACCAAGGTGACCTGGCATGGACAAAGGACCTTTGACAGGAAATGCTGTTCTCTTGCCAACTGCACTGCCCTTGCAAAATGTGTTTATGCTGTTCCTGTCATCATTCCTAACAACAAAATGTCATTGAAACAACTGCTCTCACCCGGAAAGTGTTTCAGTCATACAGTACTTATGCTGATTCAACATTTTCTCCCATGGAGTGTATACTGTAACGTGTGTTGTTTTGCAGGCAGCTTTGCCCTAACTTTGTTCATTGGGGAACCATGAGCCCCTGAGTTAAGACCCCTCATACTTGCACACGGTGGTGCAAACACTAATTATCTACAAATTAGAAGAGGTATAAAATAAAAGCAAATCAAATGACATCATGCGAGAAAGATTTAGTGAGTCACTCTGGGAAGAGATTACTGTGGACAAAACAAAAAGATGAGTAGCGTTCCAGTGGTCTGTCTTTTACAGTGTAGAGATTTAATACATGTGTAAAATGCTCTTCATCAGACTGGACTTTGGACAAAGAGTAGACATATTCATATAGGCCATATTGGTGCAATGAAACCACATTGCTTGGCAGGCAGCAGACCCTTGTGTTTTTGTCTTATGTACTTATGTCAGGCACAGTGTTGTTTCTAGTCATTACTGTTGACTACAGCAGGACAGATACCGTATTTTTGGGTCCTAGCCAACTTATTACCAATGTTTCAAACACATTTTGGTTTTGTTTTCAAAAAGACCAAGATAAATTTGAAAGACTTAGATTTGAGAATATTTAACTGATAAAACAAAAAAACAAACACTATTTGATTTATTTAACGACTTAATCCGTATTCAAAATGTTTCATATCCGCAACTAATAGAATCTATTAGTTGCGGATATGAAACATTTTACATCTATTAAATAGATGTATTTTTAGCCTGTGACACCGTTGTACGACAAAGTATAAATTGGGCGTAATAATCAGTATGAGTTGGGTCTGTGCCATGTGACCATCAATTGTCAAATTAGACAAGACAAATTACACAAGAAGTTGACATGTCAGCTGTTATTTTTCTTTTCACGTTCGGTGTATCCATAATTGATAATGAACATAACCTGGATGCATATATGCAGCTGCACCGTATAATATATTTTAGGTTAAGGCAGGGAACGCATATTTTCATGTGAAACTAGTGTAGTTAATCCTATTCTGTCATTTTTGTCCTGAGGTATTATCTTTATTTATTTGTGTCGAGGGGCTTGTCAGGCTGTAATGATTGCAAAAACAAAAATATTGATCACAACTGGCTTATGCTGATGTGACGATCTGTTACGACCCCCTTCATCTAGGCTAGGGCAAAGACAAATTACACCTACATTTATCTGCAATCATACAGACATAGTTAATTTAATATTTAATTGAGGAATGGCAGGCGCTGAGATGATAAAATCATTGTGATATATAGCACAACTTAATTGCTCAGCTTCATTCAACTTGTTTTGGTATGAAAGAACCAACAATTTACATCAACATAAAGTCTGTTTTGCTTTAATTGAAGATTGGCATGACAAAGTTTATAGTCCTTTCAGGATCCAGGGCTCGTCTTAATATTTGTGTTTTCTGTGTATTCATCTCTGTCAAGTATGTATGTGGGGCATCACACACCCCATGAATTAATTTGTCAACTTATGTTATCTTTTAACCATGATATTAAAAAAATCAGACCCATCTGAAGTGAGTGGTGCTGTTGGTGCTGTGCTGTACTGTACTTTGTAGTGCTGTACTGTACTGTACTACACTACACTACTGTACTGTTCTTCGTAGTATTGTACTGTACTGTACTGTACTGTACTGTACTGTGTAGTACTGTTCTTCGTAGTACTGTACTGCACTGTACTGTACTGTACTGTTCTTCGTAGTACTGTACTGTACTTCGTAGTACTGTACTGTACTTCATAGTACTTACACGCCAACACGTTGTGAGCTTGTACATCTGAGAATATCTGTACTGTACGTGTGTGTGTTTAGAGTATAAATATAATAGAGAAGTCACCGAGAGGAAACCCTGAGGCGAAAAAGACATAGTGGCTGAAAGTGGTATTGCAGCTCGAGCCAGCATAATGCATTGCGCACGTTCACGTATGGTCCCATAACACGTGAACGCTATGTTTCATACGTGAACGCGTGCAAGGATAGTCAACAGCCCAGCGCATTCACATCTGGCCCATAAGCAATCCCAGAATGCACTTTTTCCAACCCAGAAAAGCGCCTCATGCGCTGGGTGAGCAACTCAATGCAAGTGGATGAGAGGAGAAAGCCGGTGACGTCTCTATTCATTTATACTCTAAGGTGTTAGGCTGCGCAACAGTGACACTTGGTGGTGAACAAAAGGTACTTTCGTGCTCAGACATACATACAGACACACATTGCTGTGTCAAGCAGAAGGGAGTTCCAACCGCGCCTCTAGCCTTTGGCAGGCCAGTCTAGTGCATCTCAGAGGCATGACAGGTTACAGGAGGTAAGGAGGCACTGAAGCAACTCGGACAGTTTAAGCCCTTATTTTATTATCGGGGTGCAAGTAAAAAAGTGACAACATTTCGATGTATGAGTCACATCTTTGTCAGGTCACAGTCACACACATTGCTGCATGTAGGAGCACCACTCAAAAACTCATCTTTTCACCATGATCATGTAAGATAACAACTGAATTTATTTATATATATATATATATATATATGCACCGAGCTGAATTAAACCAGTTTGCTCATCCACATATGACGTAAATTCTCCATTCATTGTCAATGGCATAATGTTTGTGTTAGGACAAAATAGCCGTTTTGTTCAGACACATGACATTAATTCTCCTTTCATTGTTAAAGTCAAATGTGACACGAGTTAAGGACAAAAAGCTGTATATAGGAGAGGCTAGCGCCCCACAAAAATAGTTTACGGTTAGATTTAGTTTCATCTGTGTCTCTTTGTTTCTGGCTGATTGCAGAGCAGTTTATTTGCTTACAGGCTGCTGAAGGGTTCTGTTCATTCCTCAGTGTTTGGCAGTAGAGGTCGTTGTGGCTCCTTTTGGAGGAAGGTGGAGGCGCAGGGTTGGACAATAGTCTTTTATTAACTGTTGCAGTGAAAACCTAAAAATGCAGATTTGCACAGGCTGTCCATTTTGGAGAGATATTCCTACACCTTTATTGTGATGATGTCATAGTATGACGTCATCACTATGACATCATCAATAGGACATCACCATGACGGCAGAGATCCACATACTGTTGAAGCCATGCGGTTGGTTGTCCATCTCTGAGCAGCTCATCTCAGACAGCACTGGACGGACTGATCACTGTGAAACCTTGCACATGTGTACACTCCCAGCAGGCTCAAGAAGAACCTCAGTCCCAATATATATATTTATTTATTTAATCTGCCTCATGAGGACGTTTATTAACAGGCCTATTCACCTTTTGGTCTACACACTCACATAATCCTGGCTTTTTTTAATTCAGATTCAGATACCTTTACAGTATTTGCCACACAGGAATTTGTTTTGTCATTAACATGTGTGCATTCAATTATCTTTTCACAAAAAACACAAAAACCAATAGACTCAAAACAACACCGTGCAGGGAAAATAGATATAGTTCATAGTGCATCAATGTTACTGGTGTCAAAGTGCCGGTGTCACTAGGGGGCAGGGGTGGAAGGGAAGCCAGAGTCATTGAGCAGCCTGGCAGCCGAGGGGAAAAAACTTTGTCTGTGGCGGGCTTTAATAGCCTTCGGCAGCCGCAACCTTCTCCCGGAAGGGAGCAGAGTAGGGAGGCCATGGCCAGGGTGGGAGGGGTCGGCCATCATTTTCCTTGCTCTCCTCAGCGCACTGGAATCGTGCAGGGACTTGATGGAAAAACATGAGAGCGTGTTTTACGGCGAGCATTCCGGATACTGTACCATGCAGCCCATTGTATTGTATGTGCTGTGCCTGTGTAGCCCACTGTATAGTGCTGTGTAGCCCACTGTATACAGTAGTGCTGTGAAGCCCACTGTATGCGCATGACTAGCCTTGGAAACAGATTGGTATCCAACTCCAAAACTTTCAATCTGTCCACTTATTTTCTAGCTCACTGGTTCTCAAAGTCGGAGGTCTGCCACCCCAATAGTAGCTTTTCAGTGCCTTCTGCCAGCTCTATTCATATTTTTAATTCATCATTTTAATGCCAATAGAAAAATCTGTGATATACACACTATATCTCATTTTCACAGGGCAATCATCTAGTTACAGTATTTGACACCCAGTCCTGATGGTGGCGGTAACTTCACCATTATGCCGATTTTGACCGAATAGAGCGAATCTAACGAGCTCCATCCCTACTCCCTATAGAGCGCCGCAGTCCCCGCCCCCTTTCAGAAAGCGAGTGGCCCAGGAAGTGAAAGCCCCATGCATTCTGCCATCAGCACTTTTAATATAATTTATTTAAAGACGGTTACGCCGCGGACAAAGCCAATTCGGATCGTGACGAATCATGACAATGAACACAATATTTTGGGCCGATCAAATAATTTATAAGACGAAAAATAAAACAAATAGTGTTGTCTCCTGACTTTCTTTTCTTCTTTCTAATGATTTGATCGTCCCAAAATATTGTGTTCATTGTCATGATTCGTCACGATCCGAATTGGCTTTGTCCGCGGCGTAACCGTCTTTAAATAAATTATATTAAAAGTGTCGATGGCAGAATGCATGGGGCTTTCACTTCCTGGGCCACTCGCTTTCTGAAAGGGGGCGGGGACTGCGGCGCTCTATAGAGGCCAAGGAACAACCTTTGCCCTGTATTTTTCACATCTGCTCTTTATAGCGCCACCACGAGGCTGACTTATGTAAAACATATTACTCCTTCAGATTTTATCCAAATTTCACGGAAATCGGTACACATGATCTCTATAGTTATGTGATCAAGACAGGTCTGTTTGATTTCTCATATTCCATCCTGATTGGCTAAAGATTGGCGTACAAGTTTTCAGGAGTGGGCCGTTTTGTACAAAATGCCACAAATCATCAACACAGCGTCCGATTGCGGTGAAACTGTGCACACACATTCCCACAAGGCTGAGGAAGAAATACCACTTGTAACATTTTTCAAATCAGCCTCATGATGCCTGAGTCAGAGGCAGAGTCACGTCTTTACATATAACCGCACCGAACTGTGTAAAACTCCCTACTGGCCAAGGAAACATGTCTGGCCTGCATTTTTCAATTCTGCCTTTTCGAGCGCCACCAGGAGGCCGACTTATGGGCAACACTTTTATATTAGTCCTTCAGATTTGATCCAAATATCAATCCTGGTGGAGACCTGTGCCTCCAACTATAATACATAATGGTTATTAACTCCTCATGGAGACCAGTCATTGTAATCTCAATCTTGCAGCGAGTGCTTGACACCCTTTTGTAGGCTACTTGATATTTACGGTAATAAATTGTTTGTCTTACACCTTTGCATCTCTTTCTAAGCTTGTAAATAGAGCTTAAGGTGTTTAGGTGTAATAACACTTTTGTTGGGCACATTGCTTATATGGCACTAATTAAAGTGTCATGCTACTTAGTACTTGGCTTGGTGGTGACAGGTGACACATGCCATAATCTTAAGTAGTCTAAAGTGGGATAGTACTATATTATCCTCAGTGTTATGTATTTGTAACTAAGAGTGTAAAATGTAACCAAATAGAGCCTTATGGGTCCATTCCTTACGTGTCCATTTGGTTACATTTGTACACTATGAGTTAAATCATGAACACTGAGGATTTTACAGTATACGTAGGTGCTGATGGGAGCAGTTTGACTACAGACATAGTGTTGTCTTGGAAAACTGCTCCCATCAGCAATATACATTTGCTTAACCTGTTATGCAATATAAACATTACACAAATGAACTGTAACCTAAGTTAAGTTATATAACCACTTAAAGAAAGCAGCACTATGTAACGTTCCTCTTCAACCTTGGATTTGAACCTGGTTTCCAGAGCAAGTGCTGACATTAAATGCAGTCTTGAGTATCGGGTCAAAATTTGTGTCAGATCCGGTGTCTAGGTGAAACATTCTGTACCATACAGATTGGGCAAAATGTCATTTTTATTCATTAAAATTGTTACATAGTGCTGTTTTAAGCCCTTTATATTGGGTCTATATAATGGGTATATAAGCTCCCAACACGTCAAAACGCATGTTCACCAATCATGACATGGCCAGAATCTGGACGCTAGGTTTCATGTGGTTAATATTCCTTACCTGCTCTGTTGATCTGTGTGACCCCAACCCTACACAAACACACACTGACTCCATCACTCCTCTCCCCGACTGCAATATAAACAAACCACCTTCTGCATTAATTGCCTTGCAGATGCATGTCGATTTGCATTCTCCCGCGTAATTTATACTCCCAGTAGCTGGCTTCATTTGCCTCCAAATGCCTTCAGTGAAGTGTTTTTTTTGTTACTTTCCTATTTAATCTATGATTTGGCCTGGACCAGACATCTAAATTGATGGTCACACTGAACAGTGTTATACAAGTGCATTTTATTGTACAGAGACTGTAACACTGTAAAGATCATGGTTGTCAATTTAACTCTGAGATAGTTAATTGACCTGTATGTATGGTCCAGTAGGTCAGTGCTTCTCAAAGTGTGTGCCGTGGCACCCTAGGGTGCCTTGACGCAAGTCTAGAGGTGCCTCAAAATGCTTTGATAATATTTGGAATGTATCAATGTCACCACTTAGACCTCTATCTATACATGGTAAAACTGACACGAGTAAACACAACCTATGCTGGCACGAGGAAATCTTGTGAATAGCTACTGTACCTCGCTGTGCCATCCAAGAGATTACGAGATTTTATTAATAAGCATTAATCCAGCATTAAATGATTTCTTTTTTGGGAGGGGGGGGGGGTGTACTCACATGGTAGAAACACCTACATCCGTCCGTAGGACGTAGCCACACGTCCTAGGGAATCCAACCGACACATTGCATCCTAGCGCATCCTCAATGATATCAGGCGAGGGGAGAATATTCAGATTTCTTTCCTTTTTTCCGGATTGTTTCCGGGGGGGTTCAGAGTAAAAGCGGCCATGTCTTTCCGGCACCCCAGAGCTTCTATTTTGAAGGAATCCCGGCACTGATTGTGTCAATAGTCCTTTTTCTCCTCAAAATGAGAAACTACGATCTTTGGGACCTTATAAAACTCTAAACTTTAGAATAAGAATGAATCCATCGCGTTATGTTGGTGTTTACAGTAAGTGGTTAAAAGTTATTTTCAGTCTGTCCTAATGGAAACAAATATTCTCCAGTTTTCCCAGTGACTTACTGTGTCTTTGGGGGAAAGATTTACATATTTAAGGGTGTAATTCAAAACCACGGCAGTAGGTTACATTTGTGTCTACATTTGAGGTACAAATGGACAAAATAACACCGGGGATTTTGCTTTTGTAATGTTGGAGCAATTTAATTATCTTCAGCAGGGGCCAAGGCATAAAAGAACATGCACTCCTTGACCTTTATCCTCCCTCTACTATTTTGTTCTCTCTCCACTGAACAACTGATAAAGCAGAATTGCCTTTTAATATCTTTTAGCATAGATAATTGCTCACCGTCCATATTATGATCAATGCCAACTTTGTTAGGCAAAGTACTTTAGGATTATCAAGGTGATTCATTCTGACCCTGGGTAGTGCGATGAGTACACTAGTCCATACAAACTAGGACTTCACGTCTTATCTCATCACTCTTGAGAACTCCATTACAGTACGTATTTATATATATGAAAAAAGGAAAAATGTGATTCAGCAAGAGGGAAGATTTCTAAGGAATAGATTAACACATACCCTCCCATTAGGCGGTAACGTGAGGCCAGTGCCAGTGAAATGCGCCCCATAAGCAGAGAAGAACATTATACGGCCGACCCGGAAGTGATTGTCCTCCATTTCCCCCATTCCTCCATTTGAAAAGATAAGAGTGCAGCTCTAGCAGTGATTCTCAACCCGTTTAATTTCAAGGACCCCCTGTTTGACATGCATATTAGTCTACGGACCCCCATTTAATGGCATTTCTATCTCTGGGAGTTATAGTTAATTTATATTGTAAAACCAATGTTAATTTAACTGAGAGTGTACAAATGGAACCAAATGGACCCAAACTGGTCGATTTGGTTCCATTTGTACACTCTCAGAGTTAGAGACCCATAAGGGTCCATTTGAATCGAAACTATCATTTAGCTGGGGACCCCCTGGAACTCCCTCAAGGACCACTGGTGGTCCCCGGACCCCACTTTGGGAACCACTGTATTAACCTATAACAACATGTTATAGGTTGGTCATGGTCAAGGTCTCAGGTAACAACTCCAATGTTTTTGATTTCCCCCCCCTGGACCCCCCTGGGGTTTTAGAGGTTTTAAGGGTTAAAGTGAAAAATAAATAGAATACAAGAATCATCTGATACTTAATTAGATTTGAACTCAACAGATTAGGACGGTCATATCCTTGAGGCTAGCCTGGAGCCATTCTGAAGGCCATGATTAGTTATACCCTCCGGGAGCCAAGCGGCATAGGGTTCCATCTTTTTCCTGCTATGCTGTGTACATAGTAGTTGGGTCATGTCGATGTCACTCACCGAAAACCACTGATCTACAAACTCACAATTCATTGTGAGCTTGTAGATCAGCTGTTTTCGGTGTGCAACAGTGCACACACATAAGTATATTGAGCCCTACATGCCTCTCACATGAAGGAAGCAGAGAGAGAGAGAGAGACCCCCTTGTGTGTGATCGTCTAGCTCAATATTTGAGTCTGACAGTGCCTATTTGCCCTCATTGTAATAGCTTTGCTGTTTGTCGCACAGGGGTTTATTTAGTCTGATTGGCTAAAGGTTTCTGTGCGGCTATTTTCTTCCTTTGGTGCACTCGCATTCCTGTGTCTGCCTATCAGCGGCTGTCAGCCAAAGCCATTCAGGGAGGCGCAGGCTTATCGTAAATGGTGTAACTCATCTTCATGTTGCATGCATTTCTTTCTCTTCTTTTTCCCGCTTGTTAAACACACTCCCATGCTGAGCTGATATGGCGGACAAGTTCATTTGTATGTACATGGTGTTCTAAACACACACACACACACACACACACACACACACACACACACACACACACACACTAGGATTATCAATAGGTTGGCAAACGCCAACGGTGGTGGTGGTGGTGGTGGTGGAGCAGTGAGGTTAAAATATGTAAATCGGCGGATTCTGGGATCCATGAGATTGAAATGAATCACTCCTCTCGCATAGCATTTTCCACTGCACCTCTTTGAATACTGCAACTCTATCACTCTCTCTCCAGATGGTGTGCAATGGAACTTGTTTTCATCTGGGTTCTTTTCACTCAGGTACAGGCACAGTGATATAGTGTTGGCACTAGTATGCAAAGATATGTTTTCAGATTATTATCTTTTTAGATGAGACCGTGGATGAGACCATGGGGAAAATTCAATATTTAAATCAACATTTTCAGCTACGGTGCTACATAAGCATGTAAGGCTTAAAAAAAATCATCTGGTAAATTCACCAGTGTGTGACGAATTGAGGCCAAAAACTAATCTTGGGGCTGGAGATGTAATTCCAAACGCATTTGTCGCCCCACCAATGTCTATGGTCAGTGTAACACTGGCACATTTGATACATATGATTCTAAACTACGTCCGTCTCTAGACAAAGACCCTCATGGTAACAGCCCACCTGCCTCTGATACATTTTGCACAACGTTTCTTAATGTGTCACTGCTGTTTCATTCGATTAATGAAATGTATTTGTATGTCTTATGATGAATCTTGATGACAAAGTCAACAGTAGGCAAGCACGCTAGCAGATGTTTGATCAAACTAAACTTGAAACATTATTGTACTGTATAAAGGTCTCTTTTCCCTTCACCTTTATCCTTTTTAGTGTAATAGTATTAGTTTACTATAATTAGATTAATACACGATAATCAACACAAACACTATTTAGAACACACCCGAATCAAATCATAGTACGGCAAATTGAATCATGCATTTGACATGTTCAATCAATTATTCAATCAAAGCAAACTGCATAGACAATATTAGTTTGCCTCTTCTACAAGGCTGCATTCTGGAGCATCATATGTTGCATGTGTCAAGCTGTCATTCTCTGTCCCTTCAACTCCTTTGTATTATACTGTACTATTATTCCCCACCACGGAGTAACATTGCATATTTCCCACCTCAGAGGAAAGTCTGGTAAGACAGGAAGTGTCTCTAGGCCAATCAGAGGCAGGCGGGGAGTTACGATATCTAGAGACGGACGTAGAATTGAATCTTGCATTTCATACACAACTGTAATTCAAAGTGCTTTACATAATGCATAAAAAAAGAGAAGAATTAAAAGTACAAGAACAAAAAACCCTGAATAAATACATTAATGAATAAAAGAGGAAGTGGATTACATTTGCCTGGCATGGTTTTCTGTACATGTGTAGGTCCATTTAACCGCTTAGAGAAAGGTCAACAACACCAATAAATACCAGGCAATTCTGGGTGATTATGTTTATCGCATAGTGAAGCATTCTTATCTCGATGGGAATAATGTCCGGTGATGATGACAGGGACTCTATCAAGACTGAAGGAGTTTTGATGGTCGTGAATAGTACGCACTTGAGGGAGCCTATATAGTCACTTTGAGGGAACCTATGTCTTCTGCATAAAAATGAGCAGATTGATTTTGCTATCTGTTCCTGGCACTGGCATGTCATTTTCACTGAGATGAATTCTCTCTCTGGCTTGTTCATGTCTAGCATGATGCATGGTTTGACCCTCCCTAGTTTAATTAAGGAATGAACCAGAAAGGCATATGTTAGCCTCAGCCTTAAAGGGGATGGACAGACCCAATACTACCTACCTTACCCAAGAGGCTTATGGCTGATGGTATGCTTCGGTGAAAAAGTGTTGTATATCATGTCATTATATTCCTATTTTAAACATGTCATAGGTGAAGTTTCCCACACAAATTAAAATAATAATGTTCGAAAATAGTGAAAAACAAACGCCTACAAGCTCACAATACATCACATCACCACCGAGCTTGTAGATCAGCTATTTTCACATATTGACATTGTCATATTGTGATGCAGAATAAATAGGGTTACGTGGTTATAAACAGATACAATATGGAGATACAAGCTTTCTGCCAGACAAGTTTATAGCCCTAATTTAATTTCAACTGAAGAAATCCTCCAAGATTTGAAAAAAAACCCTCTCCTTTTATTCCTCTCTTCCTCGTTTATCGTCCTTTTATAGAAGCACATACAATGCAATTCCATGTTTTACTTCATCATTATTTTCTTCCATATTTCTGCATTTCCATGCTTGAGATGTACCGCATTACTTTCCATATTTGTATTCCACCTGTGTGAGATTGTCATGGCAAGTACTTCTTGAGACAGTTAGATTTTCAAGTCATAATTCACATGCTCTCCTCTGATTGATTTTCTTTGATGAGATGACATTGAGAGAAATGATTGCAGCCGTTGCTATAGCACTGATGTGCAGTAGAGGAACTACCGGTAGTATTATGGTTATGGTTATGCGACAGCAAAAGTATAGGCTTTGTGTCGACACGTCTGACCTTTTTGTTTCTCCAGCCTGAGTAAAAGGAACACAACAACTCATTAAAAACTCAAGGTCAACACGGTGGGACAGTAATCAGGTAATGGCAGGAAGCCACTACTACATGGACTACATTACATGGCACTCTTGTGTGTTCACTGTAGCTGTTTTTAGTTTTAGTTTTTTTTTAAATGACGCTCTCTTAAAGGTTAATTTCATAGTCTATCATTGTCCAGAAAGCCATTTAGCTAATGTTCTGATTTATGTTTTTGTGCACATATTTTTTTGTCAAGTAGCAGACAGTTAATTGTGTTTTGCACTCAATCTTCACTCAAATTCCATACTAAAGGCTGTACCCAGAAACTGTAGCTAACCACCTGATTTCAACCAATTTAAATACATTACATGCCTCTGACTCACATTTTCTTTCTTTGGCAGTTTGTGAGAAAATGTCATTGCCGGACATTTGCAATCATCCTCGCAAATGGCCTGTGGCTAATTCAGATAGCCGACTTTAGCCGACTATATGTATTAAAGGAGACTTTCTTGCACAAAATCAAGTAACTTTTTTCAGCAATGACGGGTAACTAATGATAATAATTGCTACAGTGTACTGTATTTGTGTAGCAGCGTTCTTGCTTACAAAGTGCTTCAAAATAGAAGGAACAAAACAAACATTAACAAGCTGCCACCTTTAATAAAGAGAAGATTTGCACGAGTGCATGTGTTCATTAGGTTAACATCTATGGGTCCCAAACAAATAAACAGAAATTAAACGTATATCCATTAAATGCACATACGTACATACAATTCAGATTTTGTATTTTCATGTTGAGGTGCCCTGAGGCTAAGGTAAATTCCTGATCAAATAAAATAGTGTATGGCAGGTTTATAATTATTAAAATAAAGCCAGTTGAAAGGCAGGGTAAGGTAACTATTAACTAACCTGCTTGCTTGCTTCTGTGTTCCAAGCTTGCTGCATAATGAGGAAGAGCCTTACAGTTGAGGAAAGATTAGAATACATATTTCTCCTACAAAGAACATGATACAGTAGATACGTTTTATTTTCTCTCTCTTTTTTTTTTTACTGCTCAAGCTATTAAACAAGACTGATTTTGTTTTTGGTTGTCACATTCAGAAGATAATTAAAAAAGACTGTGCCCTTATAAATTCCGTATGCAATATATACAGCAGCTGTTGATATGCAGTACAATGTGGTGCATAAACCACATGGATAAGTCAATGCCAACGCATAATGACTGTGATTATACACTTGCAAACTAGCCTTTTACAGAGCTAGCACTCATTACGCTGACTTCCTGTGAACATCCATGTTAATTGGGTTGTTGGTGTCCAACTGCAAATTTCCACCCAGAGTAACTGAGAGGTCAGGAAGAGACCTGCTGTTTCACAGGGTAACACCTAAAAGGTTAAAAAAGTAGGATTATTCTCACTCTCACCATCAACGGCAGTGGTGACAAAAATCTCCCCTGTAACAGCATATTGAACCCTTGGCTGCAACTGGCCTGTGTGCATCTCACTATCTGTGTCTATTACATGTAGATGCTTTTTGAAATAAGGATGATTTTGTCATTCATATTTTGTCTTGTAAAGTTAGCAGAGCTTATAAAATTATAGCAAAACATTTTGTGCAATGCTGCGGGGACTTTATGGGGCTTTGGGGTGTTTGTGTGTGCAGGGATCTTAGGGTGTTTTTGCGTGTGCTTAACTAAGCCAAACATGTTGGTTGTAACGGTAATTAAAAGTAATTCCTAAGTGGTTGTGATTTTAAATCCCCCCCCCCCCCCCCACAAACCCTCTACAGCAAGCCGGAGGGGAAGCTTGTGATTTGGAGTGTCTCTCCCATAAACATGCGCTCAGTGCTTCATTTAGATTTTCACGCCCAAGACTAAATAGGAAAAATACAGGAGGAGCCGAGACTACACCAACTAAAATCACATCATCCTGTACCGAGGGTTTTCCTGAAATATTCTAGTAGAACCAAGGCGTGACGTGAAGGATTATTATTGTCCAAGGCAGGCACCTTTTGGTGGTGAGTTGGTAAGGTGTTGTCAGGTTTCTATCAAGAGGATAAAGTATAAGTGGCTCTAGCATCGTTCTTGGCAACCAATCACTCCTCTGCCTGTTTCCCAGCCAAAGTCACAGGTGGAAGTTCAGCCATCAATATTCTCTCTCTCTCTGTCTCTCTCGCTCTTGCTCTCTCTGTTTGTCTCTCTCCCCCTTCCTCACTTTTCAGTCGTGGGCAGACAAGTGCTTTATTAGATAAACCGCCATGGAGCCACCAGATATTAATCTTCAAGAAGGTGGAGAGGGAGGTGAGTGTAGAAAGGGGATAGAGCAGGGAGAGGAGACAGCATGTCTCATTTCCAGCCCCCTAGGTCAGCTGGGGTTGGCGTATCTTTTTAAGTCTCACAGTGTGGCGTGGGAGGTTGCCAGACAACATGGACAGGCTGTGTTAAGGTGGAGTAAGAAACTTGTTTAAATGTAGATGTACAGGGGTTGGAAGGGAAAGGGAGAGCAAGAGCATAAGAGATAAAGCTAGATTTTTTTCTTTTTTTTCCCTAATTACCGTATTGGCCCAAATACAAGATGGTGTTTTTTCTGGAAATGACTTCTGGAAAAGTAACTTTTCTTATATTGGACGGCTAGACTTTTAAATTGAGCAGGAGCCGGCCTGAGCTGAACTTCACATCTTTACCCCTTTTCTCTTTGACACTAGGCGGTACGCCGGTACAGTATTAGATCTTCAGCAACATTTTGAACCAATGCATCAAATGCATGCCTATATTCTGCCACAAACATGCAACAGCCCGACTTCTATTCATCAATGCTTGCCAAAACCTTTTTCACTGTGAAATCGGTAGTCTACAGTGATACTTTCATAGGTAGGTACAGTACTATCTCAGCATCTTGACCAGCTCAGTGGCCTTGTGGTTAAGAGTTTTTGCCCTGAGACTAGGAGGTCAGGGTTATACCAAAGACTCTGAAAAATGGTACCCAATGCCTGCGTGCTTGGCACTCAGCATCAAGGGTTGAATTGGGGGTAAAACCCTGCGACATACTAGTATCATGTCCAGGGGGTGTACTAGGGTGTATCAAGCTGCCTCACGCTACAGAAACGGGTGATAGGTTGCTCCTTCCACATGGGCCTCATGGCTCGGCATGGCTTTAGTTTTAAAGTTGTCGGCGACTCATCAGATTATGTATTTCACACTACAGGAGTCTTTTTTTTTTTAAATCGACTGTCATCATATCTGTGTGGCTTTCACACTAAATGATTGATAGCCGACTAGGGATCACACACTGCAAGAGTTCAAGATGCGATCCAGACCTGATACATATAGGCAGCCTACATCATTTGTTTTTTTATTCCAATTCATTTTGACATCTCACGCATGTGTAGAATGCCGTGAATCAAGCGCGAGACCGACACAGGATGCCTCTCTCTCTCTCTCTCTCTCTCTCTCTCTCTCTCTCTCTGTGCACGCCACACACACACAGAAATAGCCAGGCTACACAGGGCGAAATGTTTGTGATAGTGTATAGCTACGTGTGCTATAATGAGACGTTAAATATTGATTTTCATTAAATAACGTATCTCTCTCACTCACAAGGTCCAAAAGTTTGCTCTGTGCTGTTGATTCCGTTGCGGTTTTAATCAACATTATTCAAGTGAAATGCGTTGGTTACTTGGTTTTATAGACTATTTAACAGCAACATTGGATTAATATAGCTACCAAATATCAAACCTGCTATATATTCAGAAATGATCGGGAAGGCCTCGGCGACCACATCACACCCATCCTCTGTGAACTCCACTGGCTCCCAGTCAAGTCCAGAATTGAATTCAAAATAATCACCATCACCTACAAAACCCTCAACAACCAGGCCCCCCTCTACCTCTCTGACCTCATCAACCGCCATGTCCCCTCCCGCTCCCTCAGGTCAAGCACTGCCAACCAACTGGAACCCCACAAATCCAACAAACGGACTTGGGGAGACAGGGCCTTCGCAGAGGGCCTTCTCTTTGGAACTCACTCCCAACTCTCATCAGAGATGTTTTTACAATAAAGCATACAAAATACACTACTTACACAAAAGAAAAAGACAAGAAAAAACAAACAAAACACAACACAACTAACAATGGACAACACCCCTCCATATTCTGTTGTTGACAATAGTGATTATATCATCTGTAATTACAATTACAAATTGTTAATGCAACCATTCTTTAATATACAAATAAAAGTAGTCCCATATTTCATGGAACTTTCCTTTGACATTGTTCCTCCTGGCAATTGAGTATTCGAAAGATGCAGTTTCAGTCATAACCTTTGGACTCTTTCTGAAAGGATGTTCACACTGCAAATGAGACACCAGAGAGGTAGTTGATTTTACTCTGTGAGTGGAACACATGCAGATAAATAATAGGGGAAAGCCTCCTTTCTCTCTTCCCAGACTGAGACGAGTTGTTTTCCTTATATGAAACTAATTATTAATGTACAATGTACAGGCCAGGTTATAGTAGCATTATGGCAATGCTATTCAAATGGGACAGATCTTAAAAGCGGAAAATGTAGAGCCAGAAATACAACATAATTTATGACAGATTTGAACATGACCCATTTAAAATGTACAGAAAAAGAACAATGTCTATTAAAAAAAAAAGAAAATCCCAATGCTTTGGGTAGACGTGTCCTGTTTGTGCTGTCAAGCCATGAAGTATAAAACTTTTAATGTGTAATAATTATTCATCTGTGTATCGGTAGCCTATTCAGTACAGTTAACTTTAGAAAAACGAATTAAAACATGTAGAACGTGTAGCATACAGTAAGTTGAGCGATACTAATAAAGATCCTAATCCTCTTTTGTTAAGGAACTGGCATATGTTCAAGTTTCAAGGTTGTCTTTATGTTGACATTAGTCCAAAACTTTGCAGGCGCTGTGAACCTCCTGCCTCACGGGGTGGGCTAGGCATGACTGCAGGTTGTCAAGTTGAAGATTGTACTTTCCCTTGTTTTGAGGATATACCACCTCTGTTGAAACAGTGAATGGATCCCTCCCTGACAAAGCCCCATTACCTCTGTGGGTAGAGTTAGAGTTATGGATGGACACAACTTCTCTTACAACTTTGCAATGTAATCGGTCATCGCGTCACTGTGATTTGTGCTGGTGATGCAGTGGCAGTGCACTTGCACAAGGTTGAAAAACACAGCATCCTGCCCTCACTCGGGTCAGTCACAAAAATACGCTGTTTGACTTGAAATGTGGGCATCTGTTTGTTTGGATTGTTGACAATTTGGTGGTGCTAGCCACTCCAAGGAACAGCAATGTGGGTCCCTATGTCTGTTTGGCATCTGTCTGTCTGTCTGTAGTACCAACAGGTGACAAAGTGGCACTGTTGAGTGTCACACTGAGCATAGGTGCATGATTGGAAACCAAGTTTTTTTGTGTATCACCAGTACAGAGTACACACACACAGCACTACTATGTTGGTGTGATTTTTGTCTCTGCACTGTACAATTGTTGCAAATTGAGGTAGTTCATGTGTTGAAAACATGCAGCTCAAAAGTCACATTATGGCCATGAATTTATTGTCCGGATCTCATGTCTGTGCAGGAGCTGGCGGAATAAATGATGAATGAACATAAAATGCAAATGAAATTAATTATGTTTGATGCCGGTAATTAACTCCAGTTCCAAAATATTCTTGCCAAATATTTATATGTTTCATCTACTGAACGTCTGGAGTCATTCCAGGAAGATAATCCTTTATGTCCACTGGGGTAGTAATGACTTTCATTACCAGATGAATTTCTCAATGTCTTATTGTTTCCCAAATATATTTTACTATGGGGTATAACCATAACATAGGAAAAGGGTTTGGAAAATTGTCTCGATTGCTCCTCCAGCTATTTGGAATGATAGTTACAGTATACTATACAGTACTGGTGTTCTGAAGGAACAGAGTTTACTGTATATAAATTTCCCTCCATTGGTCATGTGGATATATTCTCATTTGTAATCATCACTTTCTACTCTTTGTTTTTTAATAAGCGTATTAGCTAGAGAATGCAAGTCAGTGATTTGCTCTGCATACAGTATATAGGGCTACAGTTTTTGTTATGTTACTTTGCTACCTTGACAATAGCAGAATACATTTAGCTGTGAAATCTTCAAAAGAAACAACTCTGTCCCATTTATAAACTGTCCAAAGATGATTTTTCTTTTCTCAAATATTTTCCAGATGTCGTGACAGATGTAGTAAAATGTGCCGCAGCCCGAAGTGTACTCAGGCCCACTCAAGCACTGTACTGCATGCAGTACCATGTGATTATAATTAGCATTGGGGCGCTTCTCAAAATATAGCCGCCAGGTGGTACATTAGGGTTGCACGATTAATCATTAAATCATAAGTTGTGATCTCATTTCTTAATGATGATACATCTCTCTGCATGCATGTGTTAACTGTATTTGCTTCTGAATAATCCAAGTTGCAATGTCAATCATACTTACACCATGTAAAGCAAAACACGGTATTAATTCAACATTCATGTCTTACACCTCCATTCATGTTGTGACTTGTTGTCTCATCGATATTCGTAATTGTCAGTGCGCTGTCGAGTTACTACTGTATAGTAACCCAACAATGTCGCAGGAGGCGGAAATAAATTGGCATAGCCTTACGTTAATAGGAAAATAAACTGTCACTTAGAGAGAGATGAGTTCCCTGTTGTGAGGACGAGGGGTGAGCTTGTATTTATACAAAAAAAAGAGCACGTTCCAGTGTGTATTTTCAAAGAGCCATAGTTTGCAAGCATTGCTTTGGTATCATCGCAATAACGCAAGGTAACACTCTACACAACCATCTTATCTACCCAACCCCAAATGTCACCATTAGCAATGATGCACAAAATAATCTGCATCACAAAATCCCAGCTGACAGACCAAGTGCATTGCCAAGTTCCCAAAGGCACAGCGAGATTTGCCATCACTTATCATTTGGAAAAAGATATGGCTCCAATTATCACCGTTCACAACGAGGGGTTTAAGATGAGGATAATGGTGCTATACAAGAGCTAGGCTCTTTGCCCTCTGACAACTAGTGCTGCATTGCCTGCTGCAGACACAGTGTCAAACGATACAGCATTGTTTGTACTTCATCATACAAAGGTGTTGCTCACCAAAAATGGCAGATCTACAAGTTCACAATGTGTCACATTGTAATGCATTGTGAGCTTGTAGATCTGATATTTGTGGTGAGCAACGCCGTCGTACAGCAAACTATAAATAAGACTTAAAGTTGTATTGTGGAACTTATTTTATTGAATACAATTTTATTTTGTCCAATCTGTATGGTAAAGTATGTTGCATATAACTACGATTGGGTGGTTGCATTAAAGGTAGTGTAGACAAGTTTCCAGCCAAAATTTAAAATATATATGAATGTATTTTGTTGGCCTTTTTTCCCTCTATCTTTCCCTTTATTATGATGCTGAGGTGTTCTCCTGCAACAGCACACTCTCCCTTTTGGCCCCCTCTGGCTGAATGCACTGTTTATATCCACTACAGTTTACTACTCGGGACGTCGGAGGGGATTTAAACTTTTAGCCAATTGCAGCGCGAGGCTGTGACTGTGTGTTCAACCCAGCAGTATTATAATGAAAACGCAATGCGATTTCATTGCAAGTATAATATTATCCCCATATCTTAGTTTCACCATTGTTCATGTGAAATAGTATGTTTATGATTTAATATGTAAGCCTATTGAAATTATGAGAATCGCTATGTATAGCGCATGGTTGGGTTGTCCGGCCGGCTTGAAGCATGCATTCAACCCATGCTCGCCAATAGTGACAAGCCGTCGCGGATCATCATAGCGATTTTTCTTCATTGCAATAACCGTGGACAAAGTAGTTCACTTGAACGATGCTGTAGTGGCTGGGGCATTTGAGGGGCAATATGTTTTATATGCACGATTACAAATAAAAGATAATTGAATTGAGAGCCAGTGATCCTCCACTACTTCCTACTTCCTCATTTGCGGGACTCAGTCTTGTGATATTGTGATTACGCTACAGTTACCCTTAAAAAAACATGTCAACTCAATGTCATTGTTGTAACTATGATATCGATATAAATTCATAATTTTTTAATGTCATATTCAGCCATACAAGCGCAATATCCATAGCGTCCCTCCCAGCAGCAACAACAACCCCATAGCCTGAAGTGACCTGGCTCAGCCAATAGAATGACGGGGGGAGGGGGGTGGAGCTAGATTTTAATTTGTTTGGAAACACTCAATCAATTCTGTGTACAAACACTGGAAACTTGTCTACACTACCTTTAAGGTCTCCCTGCCAACCTGTGTCTGTTTGACACAAACTTTGACACGATCCAGTTTCTTGTTTGACACACCTGAAGGTCAATTTCTCCCTTGAGCAACCAGGCAGTCTTTAGCTCATTGGTAAAAATGTCAGGTTCAAATCCGGGATAGAACAGGAAATTATAGTGCAGCTTTAAACCTCAAAATGTCGATAGGCTGGTGCTCTTGGACAAGAATCCTTAATTGTATATGGCTACTTTTCCAATACAAATTGCACTGTGAGGTGAAAAAACTTTTCATTAGATCTGTCAGCTTGATTAAAGTGAAAGGCATGCTTCCTCTACTGATAATTGTCTTTTACATCTTGTTTACAGTATATCACAGACATACTCTACCATGTCCATGACAGTATTTTAATTGGAATATGCAGGAATAGTGGGCGAGAAAAGGTGTAATTAAAGCATATGTTTTTGCAATTTGCAAACAAAGAGGACTGCATTTCATTATGCATAATTATCTGTGTATTCTGCTATGAACTACAGTATAGCTGAAAGGGCGTTGGAAGTTTTATGTGCAGCCCTAGATAATAAGCATTAAACAGCTTAGACTAATTGGTTACACAATTATGAATGACTAAATAACCATTATAGTCCAGCTACATGATTTTCAAGTCTATACTGTAAAACCTATACCTTTATTTGTAGCTGGTGCACAATTTTAACCCCCAGCAACATTCAAATTGTCATTGTTCAGACAAGTAGAGCTTGTTGTCTGCTGCAACAACGCATGTGTCCTAATCTTATTAGAGGATGCATAGATGGGCAGGCGTCTTCCTGTAAATCTAATAAGAGTCCAGTCTGCTTGAAGAGCAAGCACTTTTCCCCTCCCGGACAATATTTACCTCCCATGAGGACTGTATGCGCTAATGGATATGGATCGCATTTTCCTTACTGGCCCATCTCGGCTTGAGAAAAGTTTTTGAGGTATTTTCCCATTTCCTATTAAACTCTGCTGCGCTCAAAGATTGTAGTAACACAAAGTACAAAATCGACAAAAAGGCCAAAGGCATTTTGATCAATAAAGTAATTGCCTTGAGACATCTTGAGCTACAAAGCACTAACAGGACTATTGGACTATTAAAACATTTCCAGCTATTTGTGTTTCCTTCATTTTTAAGAGTCCCAACAAAACTTTGCCATGCAACTCAAGGCTCTTCCTTAGGCTATGTGTTTTCCATAGGCACATTTACTATAGCCTCACATAGCCAGCCTTCATCTGCCTTTGCAATGCATATGGCCCCTCTCAAATGTGGGTGGACTTCACGGCCGAAGTGGTGACGAGCCAGACAGATTAGTCTGGAACCAGGCTATTACCAATCAAGGCCCAGTATGCAAATATGGGGCAGGACATTGCAGAAAATAAATCTATTACTGAGAGGGACGAGACAAATATCCACTCAGTGATATTAGTATCGCTATACGTGAGGCTACACCACGTTAATTTACCAAGTTAATTTTTGAAATGTCTTTACGAAAATATACATGCTATACAATCTAGTATCACTCATGTTCGTCCTTCGCAAGCGAAGATGGCTGATGAGGCTGGTCCGTGCATGGAATGTCCTATTAGCGGTGAGGGAATGTGATGTCTGGGGGCTGACTAGGTGAGAGGGAGGAACTGGCTCTGGTCTTTCGGAGCTGAAGCTTCAGTTTGGCTTCCTGGATGCAGCGCTTTTCAGACTCCTCTACTCCATATCTGACTGCAGAGCGCCAGTTGGAGCGGTGTTGGGCATCGGCCTCCCAGGTCTCAGGATCCAGATCGCAGCTCTTGAGGCTGGCCTTTAGGGTGTCCTTAGCGTTTCCGCTGGGATCGCTTTCCATGTTGTAGTTCGCCATACAGTAGCCTTTAGGTTGTCCTTATAGCGTTTCCGCTGGCCACCGCGTGATCACTTGCCATGTTGTAGTTCGCCGTACAGTAGCCTTTAGGCTTTAGTTTAGGGTGTCCTTATAGCGTTTCCGCTGGCCACCGCGTGATCGCTTGCCATGTTGTAGTTCGCCATACAGTAGCCTTTTTGGTAGACGTTCATCTGGCATGCGGCAGACATGACTTCAGTAGCATAAATCTTTCTGGTTCAAAATCTACCGTTCTTACCAACTTTCAACTTGGCATGTCATATTTTAAACGTACGCGGTTACAATAAGTGGGAGGACTGTTAATTATTCATATTAAGTATCATGGGGGGAACACTGTCTTAATAAAGAAACATAACTTTAGAACATTTTATTCAGATATTTGTTTATATTATCTAATATCACAGCCAATGATTTAATTTTAAACCATTATTACAAATAAACATTTCCAGGTGAGCTTGCCTTAATTAAAATGAGGATAAGTATGAGCATACGTACATGAGAGTGTATTTGTGCTCCGCCTGGTGGACAGGAGTGGGCAACACACACATACAGTACAGTACTGTGTAGAAGACTGTGACCACATTAAGTATCTTTTAACAACATTCACAAATGGCTTAGAGTAATGGGCTGCCCGACTGCCTTGGTCATCATAACTCAAGTGCAAACAATAAACATAACATTTTACTTCCTCATCTGGCCTTCCGTGTCTACTAAAGCACAACCCTTCCATAAATTCCGGCAGCATCATCATCATCACTTGATCTTAAATCCATTTACACTGACCCACATCCTGCCGCGCTGTTTCTCACCTGCATGTGTCCAGATACTGCATGCATTATGTGTCTTGATTTAATCTGGTCCAATAATATGAAGTGGGATATAGATTGGACACCCTACAATCCAAAAGACAATATTTTGTCATCAACCTCAATGCCCTTTATATGCAATGGTTGCCCAGGCGGATGGCTACCGCCTCACTGTGCAGTGAGAAGTATCATAAAGATTGATTCGCTTGGGCAAATGGAATATGGTAATGTCACATTAGAGAGATGGAAATATAGAGGGAAGGAAAAGAAGAAAAGTATGTCATGGTGCCTGTGTATCCCATTGGTCTTGTCTGACCTTTTGTTGTTTACCTTGTCTGTTGATACATTTCTAATTTTCTACATGCATAAAAGCCATTTTGTGGAGTCTTAATAATGCAGTGTTTGTCATTTCTCCTTCCCGGGCTAATGGAAATGGATTACCGGCACTCGTCAAGGGCCATCAGTATGCAAGTATGCAACAAACAGGCTTGCACAGAGTACCATCATATCCTGAAATTCCCTCCCTGAAATTCCCAAGCACAGACATAGGACACAGACGTGTGCACGCACGCGCAACCCACCCCTCTCCAAGATCATCACGGAAGCTAACCACTTGAAACTGTTCCTATTCTGGGCATGTCATTATACGCAAACATTCAGTGAAAATATGCAAACAAACATTCTGCAAAACTGGCAGAACTGCAAGCTCACAACACGTTCCAATGTGACTGGTTATGATCTTGTAGACCGGCTAATTTTGGTTTTTGTTGCCCTGGGAGACCCCTTTAAACTAAATATTACCTACAGTATATATTGGCTTTAACCCATTATAAAACGGCATCTCTGTAATTTTAGATTTTAGATTTTCACTGGTTATTAAAAATCTTCGTGGTGTCCTCCTAATTCCAGACATACTGAAGGAAATTCAAGTGGTTCAGAGAACACATACCATGGTGGTACACTAACTGCACTCTGCTGCTTGCCCGTCCTTCTGGTTTGCTGGGGGGAAGTCCTTCACCTTGTTAGCTGTGTGTGTGTGTGTGTGTGTGTGTGTGTGTGTCATTGAAAGTGGTGCTGGTACATTTTGATTAAGATAATGTGTTGGAAGGCTGCGGGAACGTGACTTGTGTTGTGCAGCGTCAGAAAGGTGGTGGGGATGTTTAAATTGAGTCAACAGCTTCCTTTCCACCTGGAGGACGGCTTGGGGCCGTGACCACGGTGAAAATGTTAAGGGGACGGACGTTTTAGGCATATTCAGTAGGTGCAACAGTTTCACACTGCCATGGAACATCACTTACGGTTAAGTAAATGGGATTCTTTGCAGAGACTCAGCCTCTTATACACATATCATTCACATACTGTAGCTTTCATCTCAAAAGACATACATACACACATGCACACAACACACACACACACACACACACAGAAAATCATAGCATCACACATCTCTGTTCTATGAGTCTTAACTCGTAGACCATAGTGTACTCCAGCTCCGCCACCTGTTCATTCTCTATTAGGGACCCTATTATTCTGAAAGGCTTTTCACTCTGAAACCGAGAATGAGCAAGTGAATAATGTAACAGGTCCTGCGAATGTTATTTAATTCACCAAAAACACACATTATGTAACCGGCGATCATATCGTTTAGAGAAATGAGCCGCAAAAGCTTGTTTTGATAAAAAAATAATATGAGATATTACGATTATAAAAACTGCGTTCCCATAGACCGCATAAGCCCATGGAAATTTCACTTACGTTTTTTTTTTCCATCGCACCTGAACCGGAAGTGTTACTAGCACGTAGATAACACAGTTGTGAACCGTAATCATCATTTTTTTTGCATAAATCAGTGCTATTGAACAGCTTCACTTCTGTTTGTTGTTTCGAAAATATTTAACCTCAAAATGTCTGCTAAAGCAACTAACTCCACTACCTCTCCCCCTCTCATGGGAGTAATTGACAACATATAAAGTTACAACACAAACTTTGATGAGGCTGTATTGCTTTGTTTTAAAAAATATATGGTTTTCTTAATTTCCTGAAAAAATATCATTTTGACAGCAGATATATTAAAAAAGGCGTCAAAGGCGATCTCGCCGGTAAAAGAGTTAATTAGGGATGGGTATCGTTAGGATTTTTATGAGTCCGATTCCGGTTCTTATCGATTCCGGTTCCCTATTTTGGTTCCAAAATTAAGACACTTAAAGAATGATATATAAATAGTCCCTAACTGATTGTGAGTAAATTATTTCTTACACTTTTGTAACTTTTTACATTAGTATACTTGTATACACTCTGTGTTGTACTTTCTTCCAACATATCAGCAATGGATGTTGTCCATAATCCACTCAATTTGTAGAATTCAGTATTCTTGCAGAGATGCAGGAAGACCTATAGCACTGAGCCGTCTTAGTCTCATAAGCCTCTTTTTCTACCGTATGAACAGTCCTGAACAAAATAATAGTGGATTTGGGGTTGTGTCTGTGAGTGATAATGTGTTTGCAGAGGTAGAAACTAACAGTACTCAAGTACTGTACTTTAGTATAATTTTGAGGTACTTTGACTTTCCTTGAGTATTTCTTTACCGTATACTATATCTCAGAGGCAAATAGGCATATTGTACTAATTTCTCAACTACAATTATTTGAAAACTAGTTACTTTGTAGATTTAGATTACAAAACCTACAGATTTTGACCATTTAAAAAAATATTCTGCATAACTAGAATTGCACTTTGTCGACGTGCCAACTTGCGCCTTGCACACAAGTAGACCATGAGGTGCGCGCCGCTCACCATGGTGAGGCCAATGACATCACCAGGAATTCTGGTCCCTCATTGGCTGTTAATGACATTGCCAGAGATGCTGGTCCCTGATTGGGCTACGATCTTAAACAAGAGAGGACTCCGACATACATACCCAGCTGATAGCAGTACTTGCGCACTCTGCTTGCGCAAGTAATGAGTACTTTTATTATGTATTATGTAGATTTGAATACAATACAGTACTAAAAATCACCCCTGTGTGAAGTGAGGGGCGCCCTTATCATCATACATCATCATGACGTAAAATAGACACTGTCTATTTGCTCAGACACTATGACGTAAAATGTTGCCAATGGTTTGTGTAGGACAAAGTTTGTGAACATACACTCAAAGTTTGATATAGGAGGGTTGAGCGCCCCTCACAAAAACATCTGGTACTTCTCCCACCACTGTATGTTTGTTTGGTCACGTGCTGCACTCTTTACTCTGCTTGACACTGCTGAACATTAAGAGTTATTGCCCTTCTGTAGTGTGAGCACGTGTGTGTTTCTGACTTTATAGTGTGTTATTGAAGGGGCAAAATGGTCTCCCTCAGACAGCCGTCCTTCACCAGAACCGTCCACGTGCCAAGCTAATTCCCTCTGAGTGGGCAGATGGATCGGAACACCCACTTAACATTTGATAGACTGGTAAATAGCACTCATTGTGCTCTTGGCAAGCTTGTGAATTCTTGTCCCCCACGGGAGAGGTGAAAAAGGTCGATGGAGGCCTCTATTTTCACCTTGGATTCATATGAAAAGAAGCTCCCGTGTGTGTGTGTGTGTGTGTGTGTGTGTGTGCGCTCGCATACCATAAAATACACCCTTTCCTGCATGCGCAACCGCCTACAGTGCATAATGTGGTGATAGTCAGTGATGATGTGCAGTGCCAGTTTTAAATTAACATGAACTTTAATGAAGTTCAAAGATAAAATTAATTAATTTATGGCGACGTAAATGTATGCTATATATGGTAATTGCGACCAAAGGTCACTCTTAATATGAAAACGTGCATATCCCGTCCGTAAGTTAGTCACCACGTCTCCATGTATGGTATCGCACCACGTGACATCATGGAGATCTCCATATACTGTATGGTTGTCAGTCCATCATATGTCAGTCTGACATCATCAAACCCTCTACACTCAAGACAGGCTATGTATGGCCATGAACCCTGGCCATACCCGTTTTTCATTGTGCATTATTAGTTCAAAGTTGATCCCATGCCAAAGCGACCGCACTCGCCCAGCAGTCTGCCGTCACCTAGGCGGATGCGTGCACGTGCTGATTTGCCCCAGCAGCGCGACCATGACATCATCAGGGATCTCCATATATGGGCATATATGTAGTCGCAACATAGACAACATCACCAGGGTCCCTTCCCCATATATGGGAATGTCAATATATGGCCATATCATGCCACCTCGTAACATCATGCCTCCATATATGGTCACACCTCGTGACATCATGGAGACCCTTAGGTGCATTTTTGGTCACAGACATGGAGAAGACTGGATGATCACCTAGATCTGCATATATGGAGCCGGCCAGCAATCTCTACATCTGACCTCAAACCCACATATCTCCATATATGGAGCTGACCTGTTCTGACATTCCATATGTTGATCTGACCTCATCAAACCCTGTACACTCAAGATACGCTCCATATATGGCCAGTACAGAATTCATTCCATATGTTGATCTGACCCCCATACCAAATCGCCAGCACTCGCCCAGCAGTCTGCCGTCACCAAGGCAGCTTCTCGCCCTCAGGGCATCTTACTGGTATACTGTAAGCTTATGGAAGAACGATACTGCCAAGGAGATGATTCTTTTTGTATAGTCTACTCTATGGAATCAATGTAAATCCCACTCGTCGAGAGGCAGTGCTCTTTTGTTACTGCACTGCCTACCTCTCACTTCAAATGTACTTCATTGTACAGTTTAAGCTTAAATAATTCAGAACATACAGTAGTAGCAGCACTGTGCCTCTAAAATGAGAATCACTGTTGTTTGGAGGACATTGAGCTATGGAAATCACAAAGCTAGGTGAATGAAAAGGGCTTGCTGATTTAATCACATGCTGTATGTTTTTGTTTGCTGGGAAGTGATTGTGATTGGTCCTTTTAAGCACTTTTGACTTAAAGTCTGTTATACTGTATCTCCATTATGTCCACGGATATGCTCTTGGAGTCTGAAAAACACCTCATTCATGTCATCTTTAAGTTAACTGTACAAGATTTGTCAATGCTGGCTTGAAATATAGCCTACCCACAATTAGTTATTACCTTCAGCTGCCACTGGTTACCCATCTGTCAAAATGTGACATTCTTCCGTTTTGTGTGACATCGTTCTATTTTTAAACTCACCAGGAGCACTAACAGTCTCTCTGAGTTTAAACTCACCAGGAGCACTAACAGTCTCTGAGTTTAAACTCACCAAGAGCACTAACAGTCTCTCTGAGTTTAAACTCACCAAGAGCACTAACAGTCTCTCTGAGTTTAAACTCACCAAGAGCACTAACAGTCTCTCTGATTTTAAACTCACCAAGAGCACTAACAGTCTCTCTGAGTTTAAACTCACCAAGAGCACTAACAGTCTCTGAGTTTAAACTCACCAGGAGCACTAACAGTCTCTCTGAGTTGAGACTCACCAGGAGCACTAACAGTCTCTCTGAGTTGAGTTTTAAACTCACCAGGAGCACTAACAGTCTCTCTGAGTTGAGTTTTAAAATCACCAGGAGCACTAACAGTCTCTCTGAGTTGAGTTTTAAACTCACCAGGAGTACTAACAGTCTCTCTGAGTTGAGTTTTAAACTCACCAGGAGCATTAACAGTCTCTGAGTTGAGAGAAGAACAAACCAAAGCATGGTGACAGGTAGACTTGGGTGGTATATGGATATTCAGAAATCCAGAGGGTATGATTTTCAATGCCATCATAAATATTGATGGTAAAGAGAAACATGAAATTAAATTAATTCATTAACCGGGAATTTACTAACAGAATAATTATTTGGAATTAGAGCAGAAATAATTACCCATTCATTTCTGCTCTATTAGTCTTCTAGCTAAGCAATATGACTAGAAATTGAACCGTGAAAATATTGCACAATACTCTTCATCTTCATCTTGAAATTACTTCTTCCAATTATTATTAGCCACATTTATTATGCACAAGTATTTTAACTCTGCAAGAATTGTCTAATTACCTTAATAGCATTTTAATTAGACTCACATCATTATACTAGACAATGTCATATTAACATTATGCTTTTGATATATTTTAGGTTAATTTCCCAGCCCTAGCCTATAGATTTCAGGTCTGTAGCATTTGTCATTCATGAATAGTCCAATTGCCATTAATCAACGGTAATGGCGCTGAAAGAATGAAGTTTAGGTGGGTGGTGTTAAGGTGAAAACTGGCACACGTAATGAACTGGTGGCCACATAAAAACATCATTTTATGAAACACTGCATTTCGTCGTTTACAGTAGTTTCTCTAAAAATCCTCTGCAAGGTCACTGATTCTGTCTGCTTAACAGCCTTCGGTACAGGCGCTCAGAGTTCAGAGGACAGTAAATGGGGCCCTTGTGGTTTAGGTGTTTACACACAGCGGGTGGCTATACCTGCTGCCTCCATTTCCTTCTTTTCATGTTCTAGCTCTATAGCCGTATAGACAATGAGCAGAAGATATCTCAATATGGGTATATTGGAGGATGAACCCTACTGATTTGACCCCGTTTTCTTTCTGTTTGTGCCTCCTAAAGCAAAACGTTTCTCCCCCCCCCCTTTTTAGCTCCACTAGTAAGGGCATGGGGTCTGTTTGGGTATAAGGAGTAGCATAGCCTCAAGCTCTTAAACTTCCTGAGCAAACATAATTAGTTTGACAGTCCCTGTAGTTACTCTGAAGGTGATTATGGAGGACAGACGGCTGTGCACAAATTTGGGATACTGCGATTGCAGGAATAAACACATTATTCAACCAATCACTTCAATGAGGGTGTGCAACTTTGTCGAATCCCCACGGAGTCTGTGCCTAAAATGATCAAATTGAAAGAATGCTTGCCAAACAAACCAATAAAACAAAGAGTGCCCCTGTAGGACACCATGCCCTACAAAGTTCAAGTGAAAATAAGTCACGTTAAAAAGCAATGCCATGACTATAAACTATTGTAAAAAGCAATTTTTCACCAGTGAAAGCTTGTGAGGATGGAAGAGGACAGTCCAATAATTGCAAACAAAATAGTTGCAGAATTGTATTTTGTATTGTGTTGGGATGAATGTACACAGTAGGTTATACAAAGCTATTTAAAATTCAATACTCGCATGGGATGTTAAATTAAGCATGCAGCGCAAAACACATGGGGAACAGGGGGTAGTGATGCCAAAAGGTGTGCGTATACAGTACCATGGGCCATCATATAGTTCCGGAAATGTGAAAGGTCACATTGCTTTTCATCCGTAAAGTAAATGGGAAAGTGTGGGATTCAGATCATATGATTTAAGAGTTACACTTCTAGCATTCCATATAAGCCCTCCATATAAGCCTTACTTACATGTATTGCAACCAGATCCTATTTTAATGATGTTTTGGAGACCAGAAACACTTTTCTGGGGTGTTTAAATGTGGGTAATATGTGTTTTTAGATATTTTAGTATTTCAAAGTGTCTGTGATGTCATGGACACTGGTCTCACTTCCTTCCTGGACTACATGTTGCCTCAGTAAGACAGCCTCCCCCCTCTCCAACAAGGTGAGGTGAGTGCACCAAGGCATTTTGGTCATTGTAGTAATCCAGCAATCCAGTCAAACCCTAGTCAAACACACAGACTACATTATTTAAAAATTGTGCTACTGATATATAGGCCTACTACAAATAAACATTGAGTAACTGAATTGTCTTCCAGCGGTGAAATGTCCCTCTAAACGTTCTCCACCTGGCGTCGCTATTTTGGACATGTCATTATCTGGCAAACAATTATACAAATGTGAAAGATCTACAAGTTAAATCAATGTTGCATCCACAAATTGTTGTAAGATTGTTGATCGGTTATTTTCGCTATTTGTCATACAAATTATATATAGAGCTCATGGTTGTATTTTACCCTTTCTGCTGTTGCGCTCGCATGCATTTTCTCCTATTGATCTGCTGTATTTCATGCAGTTATTAATTATTAACATGGGTCTTTTTGCCCCGGTATTGTAAAGTAACATATCGGCCTACTGGATACATCTGTCTTGTAATTAAAATGTGTGAGTTACACTTACTGTACATTTCTGCCAAGTAGGCAGAAATGCCTACTTGGCATTAACCAAATTAACCCTAGCGTCCCTACATTCCGCATATGTCATATTGGTGAACATAATGGTGAAAATAGCAGATATACAAGAACCCTGGGGGTTCAGGTAAAGGAAGTATAGGGTTTAAGTGGTTCATTCTTCTGTTGTGACGGAAGGCTAAAAAGACTATGTGCATGACAGAACCACCTCAGGCCATACATGAACGCAACACTCTGCACAGCCAGGACATTTCCTGCTGCAGTGAGAATGAAACTCATGGAAAGTGTGAAAGCTGGTTCATGGTTATTAATAATCTATGCATGTTTAAAAAAATATATATATTCAGTTAATCTGCACTCCAGCATGGTAGATGGGGACAGCTGCAGGAAAAGGATCCAGACAGCCGTGACATGAAGAACAACTTTTGAATTTACAAAATGTCAATATTGGCCAAAGGAGATAGAGTAGACTATCAGTAGCCAACATGCCTACAACTACAACCTGTGTGTGTGTGTGTGTGTGTGTGTGTGTGTGTGTGTGTGTGTGTGTGTGTGTGTGTGTGTGTGTGTGTGTGTGTGTGTGTGTGTGTGTGTGTGTGTGTGTGTGTGTGTGTGTGTGTGTGTGTGTGTGTGTGTGTCATAAACGGCTATGGTGCACATACGCTCATTTTAGGGTCGCGGCTTGGGTGTTTTGATTATGGGCACCTTAGGTTAAGGGCAAGGCCTAGTGTTTTTTATTATTATTATTCTTGCTACGGCATAACTCAGTAGCCATAAAATGGTGAATAACAATGATTCAAAGGTCAGAAGAGAGGTCCTTCCTTAATACCCTCTGCAACTCTAACATTATTGATCTCCTGTGCTGCATGACTTTGAAAAGTAATTACCAGGTTATATATGATGGGATTCCGCTCCCCTAAGGATAGCTTTATTACCACAGTATAACATCTCATCCCTTCCCCAAATAAATTTAAGGCAGTCGATGCAGCATGCTTATTGTTTGCACTGAGGCAGGGCAGGGTTGTTCTAATGACAAGCACATATACTTATTCATCCCCGTTTCAGGTTATTCATGTGTAAGTTCAGAAAAGGGGAAAATAAAATAATGAAAGTTCTCTCCACAGTCCTACTTATGTTGCATTCACATGGGCTCAGGCCACGGCAGTCAGAACCGGCAACATGTTGCATTCACATGGGCTCAGGCCACGGCAGTCAGAACCGGCAACATGTTGCATTCACATGGGCTCAGGCCACGGCAGTCAGAACCGGCAACATTTTGCATTCACATGGGCTCAGGCCACGGCAGTCAGAACCTGAGCCCGGCAGTCAGAACCTGAGCCCATTCACATGGGCTCAGGCCACGGCAGTCAGAACCTGAGCCCATTCACATGGGCTCAGGCCACGGCAGTCAGAACCTGAGCCCATTCACATGGGCTCAGGCGATGGCAGTCAGAACCGGCAACAGTAAGAGCAGATGGCACTGCCGTTCAAAGATTAAATATTTTTACCGTAGCCCGGAAGCAATCTAGAACCAGATGTTATGTTACATAGCATTTTGCTGTCCTGCTGTTGTATTTTTACATTTTTTATTTCCTTTATCGTGCCCTGCCGTCCAGCAGGTGGTTCCGTCTGCCTATGCTTGCCTGAGCCCATGTGAATGCGGCATTACATTATATTCTTTCATATTTAATGGAGGTCTGTTGGTGTTTGATGCCGATGTATTTTTCTCTCACAGGGGACTCAACCTATTTATTCTCTAAAGCCTTTATTTTATTTTGATGGGAGTGAGGTAGGAGGGCTCACTACACCCTCTCTCACATAACCAGCTTTGATGTATTTTACCTATTTTGACATGTATTAGTCCATAGTTAGTCCGTAGTTTTCAATAAAGAAGTGTTTTAATCCCATAAGTGGTTGATTCTGTCGGAAGTTCCCAATGTCACTAGTGAGCAGGCACATCCGGAATTACGTTCAGTGTAAACAGGAAGTAAACAAGGAGGGGGAATGGCGTTCGGCCACATTGAAAACTACGGACTAATAGAGAGCACAAGAACTGTGTAATCGTCGGGATCATTTCCATTCTTCTGTATAAATGTGTCGGCAATAGCAGTCTACAAGCTCACAACGAGTTAAGATGCAACACGTTGTGAGCTCGTAGATCGGCTATTTCTTATTTTAAAATTGGCTTAAGGGAGGGCTGGCAGACTTATGATTAAGGGCCAATTCATACTCTTATATAGTGCCACAAAAAAGAAGAAAAAGTTTGTTCGGGGGTGGGTCCCCGACCCGACTTTAGTTAGGCTCTATAAAAGTCAATTCATACTCCCTCACGGCTAGCGCCGAAGTCGCTAGTAAATATTGGAGGTCCTTGACATTAATATGTTTTGTGGCCGGGAAATGAGCCTAGCACAGCGGGTACTGGCCCTCGCTGTGGCGGTGCGTCGTCCTCCTTCAGCCAGCTGGGGGGTGTGCTGTGTGTGTGATTTCAAATGCGGCTCGTTAAGAACGCGATGCTGTATGGAACGGAGGTATCTTGAGTTGTTATTGCTTATGTGAACGTGTTGTTTATTAAGTGTAGCCTAGTATAGGTTTGTAATTATTTTATCCACACTGGGCGCCCCTCACTTCACACAATTTTTTTTTGTGTGAAGTGCCCATCAAGTATCTGGCTTTCAGAAATGACGTCATGTGGCAGTCAAGTCTATGGACTGTGAAAAAATCACACTTGTGTGAAGTGAGGGGCGCTCTTATCATCATACATCATCATATTCCATGCTTAGCTAATCAAATCATCACATTTTGTGGTATACACAGACACAGTCAGTCAGTCAGTCAGAGAGGCTTATTGTCTGTATCAGCCAGGGTGCGGGAGTCTATCCGCGTTTCAATGCGCTAGACCTCTGAGAGATGGAACAGGACCCGGCAGTGTGTTTAATTGCGTTTTTGGCACCAGTCATTTATTTGTATATTTACTTACCGTATTTGTCATTTCTGCCAATGAGCAATTTGTGAAAGCCTAAAAGTCAAACAGAAAGGCAATTAAATCGTTAATCACAATTATTTGTATGATAATTAATCATCAACTAAAACGTCATGATTGTGGCAGCCCTAGCTATGAAATGAGATCTGGCAATAGTAATGGAGAGAGAGAGTGAGAGTTGTGATTACTATGCTCCATGCTGTTTCATGTGGCTTCTTTTCCCAATAGCCTGGAGCATCCAGGGCTCAGATTTGCGCTGCCAAACCAAAAAGGTAGATATCAGCATTCCTTTGAGCGCCTTGCTGCCTCCTTCCCCTCTAACCAGACTTCACACACACATTGCTTCTATCAACTTAGTCAGTGTGTGCTCGGGCTTTGAAGTTGGAGCTGTACGTACGTGATGCTTTAATACCGTTTTCTAGAATCCGTATTGTGGTTTTATAGCATTGGCATTAATTGTCTGTTAACACAAAACCTATAGTATGTGATGTGAGCAACCTATTTTTTGTAGTAAAAAAAACCAATCACATAAATATCTATACATATATGCACAGGTCGTATCAAATATGTTTGATGTGTGAAGCTATAGAAAAAAATTACTTTCTGCATTTCATACATCACTTGATTAAGTAACTAACATTATATTGTTGCCGGGTGGAAACCTCATATGTCCAAAAGGGTTACTTTTCAGGATTTGAATGTAAAAATAGCTGAAATAGCCGATCTACAAGCTCAAAATGTGTTTAAGCTTTAGTCCAGGGCCTATTCCGCGCTAATTTGTCTAAAGGCGCTAAATTTTGCACAGATGTAACACAGGGCATGCTCTAATGATTTAGCTAAGGCACCCGATCCGGTGACCTTCGGGGTTGCCACACCGGCCAAATCCAATATGGCCACCACTTCAAAAATGTTTTTGGCTCTAACTTTTGAATCAAGATGAGCTAAATGCAAACTTGGTGTCTATTTTTGACCATTACAAACATGTTGGACTGCTTATAATTATTGGGTGTGTATGGAATGCTAATTTGCATGTTGCCAAGATGGAAGCTATGTTGAAGCTTGATACCTGTCTTGTCTCACCAAGACATTAATTTACAGTATGGAAAGGAAAAACATATGGAGATAACAGGTTTCTGCCCAACAACAACAATATGCAGAATAGTGACCAGGAATGTTTGGAGTTCATTATGGACCCTTCTCACGTAAAAACAGATTTGGCTGAGTACTCTAATAATTCTATGCGACGTACTCGAACATGGAAATTACTTAACATGCCCATCGCTAGTTCCTATTAAGCCCTCAATTTATTATCTACATACGCTGTCTCAATAAACACTCATAATAATAAAGTTTGTCTTGTTACGCTTCATGAAATCTTGAGACAGGTTTGCTTTCGACACCCCTCTCTCCCTCTGTACTCCCATTAAGGGACTATATATCCCAGAGGATTTCAATTTTCCACTGCAAAACTTTGTTCTCCTCCATCAATTATGGTTTGTCAGTGTTTTCTTTCACCTTATAATTAGAATTTGGAAAACAATTCCCTATCATTCCGTCAGCATGATTACGTCCTGTCACTCCAGCGTCCCATTCCATAATTACCTATTTCCCTCAATGATCACTTGAAGGGTTCATAAAGCCACTCATAGTGTATTTCCTAGTCGTCAGCCACTCTGCTTGCATGTCTGATAAATACTGGTTGTGAGAGAGGCACTCCTCATTTGACAATGTGCCATTAAGGCACCCACAGACCCACTCTTGCAGAAGCTGGGTGATTAATGCCTGCGCCTTTCCCCTATTTAGTAGTCCAATAATGATAGCGAATTAACAAGCCCTTGCCGTTGCAGATGAGAGCTGCAAACAGCTCAACGGCAACAGCTCCAGATTGGACAGTGTCACAAACCAGTGGACACACAAATATCTTTCTCTGGTGAGGAATGAATGTGCACAGCATTTCATCCAAACGCTGGTTTTTCATTTTAAACTAATAGGCCTATTCGATTTCTACAGTGATTTGTACTTGCATGGAATTAAATAATATTTGAGATAGTAATCAGTCACAGGAATGTTCTAATGGTAAATAATAATGAATGTTGCTGCTCTGCCCTTCCAAAATGTATGCGTGTATGTATGACTTAATTTATGGTAATGCGAGAAACGGATGGGAAAACTCCTTGAGCTTGTCACAATAGAAGCAGTATAACAAAAACCAAAGGACATTGAAGTCCTTGCCTGAATCACCTTACCTTGAAATGATTTTCTCCAACAAAGACACACACACACACACACACACACACACACACACACACACACACCCTCTCTCTCTCTCGTGTGTGTGTGTGTGTGTGTGTGTGTGTGTGTGTGTGTGTGCTCATGTGCAAGAGAGAGTGTGTGAGTGTACAGTACATGCATGGTTATGTTTAAGGTCAGTTGGAATTTGCATTTTATTCAGAAAATGTTATTGTGGGAACAAGGGGCGGAACAAGGTTTTACATCGAGTGACATTTATGGTGTCTATCGCCATCATTTCTGGGGATGTTTGGGGATGCAGAAAGTGTTAAATGTCATGTCATGCTAAAAATTGGATTACATTTGGCCTACAGGAGTACGTTAGATTCTACAATTCCACTGGCCCGGGTGGCCCCCGAATAAATACCCCATAAAATGGATAACCATGACCGCTGTTGCTCTGCAACATTGGCTGGGCTTTGTCACTGCTCCATTGTCTGCTACCAGGAGTTTTAAATACTTACACATATTTATTTCGAGGGGAAAAAGGTATTGTGTTTCCAAGTTACTTTGTCGCAGATAGAAAAGAATGCCAGTGACCGAGGTCCCTTGTCGACGGCCTATACCCTGGAAAGGGTGTCGGGCATAAGTAAGTAAGTAATAGTATGAACCTCCACCTATCCTGTAATCCCTCATTCTTTCCCATGTCCTGGCAGCCCCCCTTTTCACCTGTAACCTTTGTGTCTCTATAGTGGATTGCTTCGTTTATGTTTTTTTCTTTTTTTGGGGGGGGGACGGGACGGGACCCCCGGTCTTTGGAGAAGAGGCTAATGTTCTCACTCCAGCCAATCTCACTCAAGTAACAGCCAAAGCCTTTTGCTGCTGTACACCAATTCTAAAAGCTTTCCAGATTCCATAGTGCAAGCTGTTACTGGAAGCCTGTTATTAATGGAAAGGTCAAAGCAGGCTGGGTGGTTAGATAGTTGCAAAGAGATACTGTCAGTTCTCTCCCTGTCAGGATCTGAGGTCAGGGGAACTGAGGATTAAAGAACCAAGCTCATAGGGGAATTACAGTAGAATCTCCTCTTAACTGGCTGTAAAGTCGGGATGCTTTGGAAAAATTGAAACGACAGACGTGCTGAATTGGCCCTTGTCAAGTTTCTTGTATTCTCCAGTCATCAATCACTGTAAAGGACATTCCCTCATCCCCGTACAGTACATTCATAAATAACAATTTTCTTCAGTCCTTCCTGTACAACAAAACAGACATTGCATTTTAAAATGTTGTCCAATCAATATCAAGTTCAGTTTCTAAAGCTGCTAATTTTTTCTTGAGCGTGACTCTCCTCCAAACCATGGCCAGTATGGCTTCTCCCCATTTACCCTTATCACTTATTTGCTCCAATAATTGAACTACCGTAGTCAGCAGTTATTCTGGATAAAAACATTGTAGACAAGGACGTGCCATCTTTTCTATAGGTCTTAAAGAAGAATCGTTTTCTCATTTGAAGAATGTTCATTCACACTATAGTATTCAAATTCAATGAGCTACTTAAAGGTTTCACTGATTGCTTATCTATTGACATTGGGCATATTGACATTTGGCTGGTGTGAAATGTGAGAAATAATGGATGTTTTTAGGAGCATGACGCAGCCATGGTTCAAGCCACAATTGTTCAAAACAATATGTCTATGGTTTTCTCATGGATATTATTCCTTCCGTTGTTTTCATATAGGAGAGAAAGATATTGATCAGTCACACATTCCTAGGTAATGTTTGTTTCCATCTTCCATTGTATTTGTCCCACAGTGGCGGGTGTCTGCTCTGTTGTCAGGCATTGGGGGAGAGTATTGATTCACCTCTGCACTGATGTGATCAGCTTCATCACGTTTATCACCTGCTATGACCGGCAGTCACTTTCAGGAATGCCATCTGAAGTTTCAAAAGTTCTCTCTGGCTTTAGCAAACACTCATTCAGCTAGCTCTAGACATTTATCTTTGTTTATTGACTTGTTTATTGTCTTTTCTTATTAGTGCCTCTCTCTTTTCTTGTATTTTAGTCATCCTCTTTGTTGTCCCCACTGCCATCTATTTCCAGTGTCATGACAAGGTTAATGGTCTCATAAATGTCAGTGTCTAGAAGTCTCCAAGGCAAAACTTCTCCACTACAGTTTTCAGTTAGTTTGAGACTGACTTATTCTGCGGTCTCCAGTGCTTTGTTCTGCCCACTTCTGCTACGGGACTGTTCATTATTTTGAAAGAGGGGTCAATGGAGGAGTTTAGAGTGCTGTGAATTAAAATTGTGTGACCCTCCTAATGACATAAATAAATATTTCATCCCCCACCAAAGATAAATTACTATATTAAAACACTGATAATTCCGAGTTATGTGTGAGATAGCAGCAACTCCAACTTGTTTAATTCCCCTCAGTTTATAGTTATATTCCTTTTTCTCCAAATCATTTATTTTGTATTTTTTAGCAGAGAGAGAATGCAAAGAAACCCTTAAATATTTGTGCAGGTAACTGTTGTTACAGATATGTCCTCTCTTCTTTGTGAAATGACATGTCTGTTGTTTGTTCTTTGCGGCAGTAAATCTGCCACATCACCAGCAGAGCACCACTGTTTCCCCAGATTAGGTTAGAGATTGTTTATTGTCCTGAAGGCGAATATCCACATACCTCCTTGTACCATGCAGATGCATGCACAAAAAACACAATAATCAACAGTTGCATAAGCCTTGTTTCACCCTTATCGAGATTAAAGTCAGATGGTATGAACTGCAAAAATATCACATGAAACTGGATTAAAATGTGATTCAAAATTTCAAATCTGATTCCTAAAGATGTCTCAGTCTGGACACTAACTAATTTGTCACGTGACTGTGCCACTCACCGAAAATAGTCGGGCTGGCTGGCTATTCAACGTGTTGAGAGCTTGTAGATCTGCTTAGGTCGACTGAATACACAAATCCAAAGTTCCAAACTGATCAATATTGCAAAGAACAGTGTAGGCAAAGAGTATAAATTAAGCATTACTCAAGACTATGTCGTTACCACAGCAACCAACCAAGGTTATAGGTCGACAAACTCTGAATACACAAAGTGTTTGCCAAAACCTAATAGATGCCTGTAGTTTGTCAAGAAATGGGAGAAAGTTGGCTTTGTATAGATCCTTGTATCTTTTTGTGACTTGTATACCCAGATAGGTGATTTTATCAGTTATCTTGAATGGCAATGTGCTTAAAAACGCTTGATCTTCTATTCTAATAGGCATAATCTCGCTCTTAGACCAGTTGATCACTTTTTTAAAGATTTGTTTTAGTCTTTTCTGCCTTTATTGATAGTATCAAGTGAAGACTGACAGGAAAGAGGGAGAGAGAGAAGAGGAGAGACATGCAGCAAGGGTCGTCATGAACGGGACTCGAACACGCGACACGCTGTCAGGCCAAAGCCTATATGTGGCATGCGCCTGGACCACTTGGCCAGCCGGTGCCCCCCTAAAGATAATTTTTGAGTGGTGCAACCACTCCAAGGAACAGCAATGTCCGTGTACACCTATGTGTTGGTTAATGAGCACCAGTATGACTATGAGTACCAGTAGGGGCGCTGTTGTGCCAGAAACAGAGAGAGAGACAGTGCTGCACTGTTGCCTGCTAATGAGAGTGAGAGAGAGAGAGAGAGAGAGAGAGAGAGAGAGGAGGAGGGGGGGGGGGGGGAAGAGAGGAGAGTTGCACCACTCAGTTCACACGGGTGTGATTTTTGAGTGGTGCAACCACTCCTACAACCAGCAATGTCCGTGTGTGTTCACCTATGTGTTGGTTAATGAGCACCAGTATATGACTATTAGTACCAGTAGTATGTATGTATGTATGTATGTATGTATGTATTTATGTATTAATGAGCACGAGTATGACTGAGTACCAGTAGGGGCGCTGTTTGCCAGAAACCGAGAGAGAGAGAGAGATAGTATTAGTGCTGCACTGTTGCCTGCTAATGAGAGAGAGAGAGAGAGAGAGAGAGAGAACCAACCACTCAGTTTACACGGGTCAGATTTTTATGAACAAATTGGATTGGCTGCAGTCTGAACAGAGCCGTGTGGTTATAGCGGGTGGTTGGGGGATGCAGTGATTAGCTGGGCTTTGAACAGTCAGGCAGAGATAGACCAGGGCAGCCAAAGAGAAATGATACACCGGGTCACACAAAACAGCTGTTATAGTCTGACCATGAGCTTTTACATGCTCTCTCATATCCAAACTGTGTTTAACAGTGATAATTACAAGTATATAGTTGAAGGGTTATATTATACAAATAGAATGCATTACCATAATTTACTTTGTAGTCCACCGCATGTTTTTGTTCAATTTATATTGAAGTGTATAATGATATATTCAATTGGTTACTCTTATGGTAGCATATAATCATTTTAAAGATGCAGATTAGCTACAGCACATCTAGGTGTATGGCATGCATACGTTGTTCATTACACTGTAATATGTGGTGTACTCTGTAATGTAATATAATTGTGTGTGTGTGTGTGTGTGTGTGTGTGTGTGTGTGTGTGTGTGTGTGTGTGCGTGTGCGTGTGCGTGCGCGCGTGCGCGTGCGAGAGAGAGAATTTGGATGGTGATGGTGGGGGCTATTATTTTTACCTTCAAGAAGTATCTACAGCTCACAACTGGAATGCCAGGGTGAAAGTGGTCAAGGATGGTATTAACACATTAAAACTGGGAAAGAATCTTTGTCATTTTAGCATTAGCTAAAATGTTTGAAAAATCTTGAAGCGTTTAGAAGGCATTTGTAGAATCAGCCTCAGATCTTAATGGGTTAAGGAGCAGCCTTCAGCCTTCCAATTTCCCCCCAGATGAAGAGCGCCAGTTGAAAAGGTGCTCTGTGCCCTGTAAGAGAAACAGATTTCCACAAAAGTGGCTTGAGGCAGACCCTAGCTGGGCTGATGAGCACAATCAGGTTGCTAGTGACTGCGTGAACAACTGCCTTTCTTGGCACGCTCAGTCTGCACCCAGACTCTGTACCCATGTCTCACTGCTACCAAGACTCTCATGGCAGATGTGTAGCAAGTTGTAAAGTTACTACTTGCTACAGATGACCTCTTCGCACGGAACACAAATCCTACACTTTAGCAAGGGATTTGACCCTCAGTCTAACTCTAACCAAAAAAACTAAACGGAAGTCTGTCAGCTGGCTACAGGGATTCATGGCTCCCTTCTTTAAAGTACTTATGAATTAATGAATATGCACACTTTGTTCTGCTCCCTAATTAATATTCAAGTGTGCTTTTGCTGTCACTGTATAAGTAATGCTTTTTTTTTTACCTCCAGCTGTGCATGTGTTTGTGTGCTGCATGCATATATCTGACTGGTATGCTTCTGATTACACTTGGTGGAAAGATCCATTATGGGTTATATGAATTAATCAGAAACAAACAGGTCCCCTGTTTTGTTGAGCTAATTCCTTGACATTTTGCACATGCTGTGAATGCATTTCATCTCAAGAAACAGATTTATTACAGAGACATTTGCTGTATGTCCTAATGTCCCTGAAATTAAGACTTCACATAATGGAATCGGATATTGCTGTCTCTGCCTTGCTCCAAATGGCATTGTAACATTCTGGATTTAACATGTTTACTTCTTCTAGCCTTGTCTTCAAATAGAATAGATTCCCATGGTGCAAACCATTATCAAGTTAAAGTGGTCAGAATCAGATATCCACTACTGTATATAGATAGTGACAAGGTCCAAAGCCATTCATCTGGAGAACTGAAATCCTTCCTGACTTATTGGGTTGTCCACAGCAAACTGCTCTGTATGACCATACAGTAGGTATTCTAATGTATCCTGGCTGTGTAGGATGCTGCACAGCTTTCCTTGGATTATATTGTCGGTGTCAGGCAGAAACCTTATATCTCCTTATTTCACCTTTTGATCTATTCTTTGGGCAGCAGACGTGTTGTGTTCTGCATTTGTTTGGCTTTTAGAAGTATTTTGATTATGGACATGCTTTTAATGTCTATCTTAAGTAGGGATCGTTCCCGATCCGATTTCTGTGTTAGCAGATACAGAATACTGATACCAGAGAATAATATTTATAATACAAAAAAAAATGAAAATGACTTAAGTTATCTCGTGTTGTTAATAGCAGACTCCTCACAAAAATGTGCACTTGCAGTTTGGGCAACTCGAAAGCAAACTCCACATGCCCCAACACTTTATTTACCTGCATAGTGTCAACCCCTTACCCCTGTGTCGGATCTGTGGTTAGACTGGCATATTTACCGATACCGATATGACCCGATATGACCAAAAAGGGCAGATACCGATACAGTATCGGGACATCTGTAATATTAAACATAAGGAAGTGGATTAGACACAGTAAATATTATTAAACATTAGATATTACCTTTTGAAAGTACTGATAATTATGGTCCACATTCTGTGTTTAATTTTAGGGTTTATGCAAATTGTACTTAATTTCCATTTCCATTTAATACTTTATTACAATAAACAAGCGCCTAATCCGTGACACACTTTCACCAGCTCTCGATTTGAGCTCGAATTTTTGGACAGACAGACAGACCAACCAAAAAAGCGGCTTATGGATTATAGCCAAAAAGAGTAAGCTCACATGTGTAGTTTCATGCTACTTTGGTTAATTAAAAAAATGTTGTGGTCAAGCCCAAACTGCATGACATGGTTTTTATGGTTTGTGGAACATTTCCAACGAAGCAACATAAAAGGCATTCGGACCAGCACTAAAACTACGAGTACGAGTAACATTATAATATACCCAGTGTGGCCCTGAGATCATTCCACAGCCTAAGACCTCTGTTGGGTCATCTGTAGTGGTAACAGATGACCTCAATTCCCACAGGGATGTAGAGCTAGCAGAGCCAATTCTAATTTGGCGGGACTACAGAAAAAATGCTTATTCTGTTAGTCTTAGCAGTCTCAATCTATCAATTTCTAATTACATTCCTTGAGTCCACGGTTGATACACCCATGAGGCACTCCCTTGCCAAGTTCATGCACTGCCTTTGCCAAATTCACTTAAGTTGTTGCTACTTTTTATCCTACTAGATGTCTGTATATGCAGCTCTTGCTGCCTACTGTTCAATTAAAATGATGATTGTGGAAAACAAAACACTTAGCTACAGGCTAAGTGTTTCCGTAAATTTCTCAGTGAAGTTTTTCAGTTGTCTTTACTCTGTAGCCAGTGTGGTCTCTATTTAAGTTCCACAAGAGGTTTTATAAATACTTGTTTTAGATATTTTTTAAATCCCATTTCTCACTTTACAATTCATAAGATCCTCCTGCTTTCCCTTTTGTGTGGGTCTTGTTTGAATAAGTGACACTGCAGGTATGATATCGTTGCTGTCGGGAAGAAACCACCTACGTAACTCCATTTTTATTGAATTAACCCTATTAAACACCCTTACGTCTGTGTGTTGTTTTGAAAATATTGAACCAATGAAAAGTAGTAAAAAGTGCTTCAAAACCTCTTAACTCCATTGGACCCTCAAAATGTCTGCTAAAGTCACAACACCAACTTTGAGGCAGTATTGCTTTGTTTTCAAAATATAAGGTTTTCTTAATTTCCTGAAAAATGTATATTTTTAATTTCCTGATTAATGAACATTTTGGAGTTATGTGGTTTCTTCCTGACAGCAGAGATATATAAACTAGAAAAGTGCTCCTCGGAGCAGGAATGTTTGTTGTGGGCGTGCATTGTTTGGTATTGAGTGATCATACTGTAGACGAATACTGTAAGTCTTTGTCTAATCGCCAATAGACAAAGACTTACAGTAGCTGGAACTTTTAGTGTGTTGTAGACTAGGATTTTGTATGACAGGATCACAAAGAACAATAAAATGTGTTAGCCTCCTGTTGGCCTCCTGGTGGCGTTCTAAAAGGCAGCATTGAAAAATGCAGGCCAGACGTTATTCCTTGGAGTGTTTAAAAAAGAGAGTTTCACGCAAATCTGTGCAGTTTTATGTAAATACGCAACTGGGCATGTTATAGCACCACCATGAGGCTGATTTGAAGTGGTATCAAGTGGTATTTCTTCCTCAGTCTAGTGGGAATATGCGATCATACATTCAAAGTTTAACCGCAATCGAACGCTGCATTCATGATTCGCGGCATTTTGTACAAAAATGTCCACTCCTGCAAACTTTAGATGTCAATCTTAGCCAACCAGGGGCCTGTTCCACGAAACTTGGTTTAACTAATCCAGGATTTAGGCCAAAACCAGGCTTTTTAAATCCTGGTCTTTACAGCCTGGTTTATTCCTTTCCACTAATACTCTCAATAGTGGATAGACTGAATGATTAACTACCCCAACTTCCACAAAAAAACAGGATGGAATATGAGAAATCAAACAGACCTGTCTTGATCACATGACTGTAATTTGGATAGTCTGAAGGAGTAATATCCAAAAATGTGTTTTTGGATTGGTACAGTTTTAGGTAAAACACAAAATCCGCCAGTTATAGCGCCACCTGATTTGAAAACTTTCAAGTGCTCTTCCCTCTGCCTAGTGGGAATGTGCGTGCATAATTTCACAGAAATCGCATGCTGTGTTCATGATTTGAGGCATTTTGTTCAAAACAGAGAAAAATTTTGAAGCCAATCTTAGCCAATCAGGTTTCTTTTCGTTTAATGGCTATAGGGCTATAGCAGTGGGCATGGTTTTCTGGCACCACTGAAAAATCTTCCATACATTTTCCATATATTTATATATTCTGTAGAATACATATTACTACTGCTTTACATGGACTTTTAAAGTCATAACATATTAGGCTTTGTTCCATTATTGGTGCATGAATGGGTGCAAAAGGTAGCATTCATTTTGTAGGTTAATCATGTTAGGGGTAAAGCAAAACAAATCCTTTATAGGCTCCATTGTTTGTACACTCTATAATTACTAGCTGTTGTCCAATATCACAAAGCTGCCTAATTAAGCTATACATTTACATCAATAAAGAACTTTAACAAATGAGCAGAACTCATTACCGGTAATCTTTTAAATGCTTGAAGATATACCCAATCTCAAACGGGACATCACTGGAGGGAATGGAAAATTCAAATATGCTGCTAGTTAAATAACCAGCTGGCAGTGTATGTTTGCAAATCTAATGTCAAATTATATCAGTGGCCTCGCAGGAATAAGTTGCCAAGTAAATATGTTAACAATGATTTGCAGTTAATTGGCATGCATGGTGTTACTGCAGTCTGTTATAAATTAAACAGGAAGCAGCCGCAAAACAACTATAGTTATTAGTTAGCATGCGTTATACTTAGTTGTGTGCAGGTGCCGAAATAGCCGATCTACAAAGTACTGCAGTGTGACTCTTTGTGAGCTTGTAGAAGCCGTGTTTTCACTACAGTGCCAGTATATTACTGGCAAAGAATTTGAATAACTTGCTGGAATGGCAATGGGAGAGACCGTTTTCACATGCCCTCCTTGGCAGTAAAAATGCTGGTAATGCCTGCACTTCCATCTGCAGGCAGACAAGCTTGTAACTTTAGTTGAAAGAAAAGAGGAGAAGCAAACGGTTTTCTCTCTCAATCATTCATTATCACGGACACCTGGGGGTTAACAGGTGGAGTTGGCCGTTCAAGGGCCCTATTTTGCGGCCAAGTCACGCTACCCACTATTTGGGGAATTAGCATTGTGCAATGGGCGTTCCTGTGGCTGAGTTGCTATTTTGCGCCACCAGCCTATTCCCAAACACCTGTGCTAGCCGTTACAATATGCATAAGTGTGGTTTGGGCGTTACATTAATATAAAACCAATCAGCATGCCAGATGCGATTTGCCCTTAAGAGCAGGCTGCGCAAGCCGTTATGTCCAGTGCAATCTACACATTCTCCATCTTTGCCCATGGAAGAGCGAAGAGGCAGTCGGGCTTTGATTGCCTCCTTGGAATAAAATAATATTTGATACTGGTGTGGTCATAGAAAATGCAGATGCAAACCACATTTTAGTTGTCTTTGATAAGCTTAACTGGCAACTGCTGATAAAAACACAATTTATTGACACAAGGAATTATCAGTCACACTTTGGATTACAGTATCAAATTCAAAATCACTTGATTCAGAAGTGTTATTTCTGAATGTGTTATTTTCCATCAGCTCCCAGACCATACTTGATCACATGACTTGCCACACCCAAGCCGTGCTACTTATACGCTGAGTTGGCGGTGCCCCGGGATTGAACCCATGACTTTGTGGTCGAAAGGCGAGTGTGCTACCGACTGAGATTACTGTATGTAATTCCACCAATACATGCCAGACAAATTACTTATTCTACTGTATACATGCTCTATTGTGCTGAAGACATTCTAACATTGCCTAGCACCAAGATATAGGATCAAAATAAGCAACTATGGTGATATTTCCTTCATGCAGGTAGAGGCCTTTATGCCTGTGGCAGCAGGATGTTCATTTATCATATAGAATGTATAGGCCACCTCATTCTCCTTCCTTTGCAAAGTGTGGGTGTTCTAGAATGGGCCGTGGGAGCTCATAGGCCTGGCCTGGTTTCCAAGCTGTGACACAAGTACATGAAAAAGACCTAGGACACCATGACGGATGTAACCTTTCAAAAGTTGGTAAAGATAAAGACCAAAGGATCCTTCACTACTTTTAGATGACAGGGTCATCTCTCTCTTGGATCGTAGATGCATGCTTAACAATACACTTACGCTATTTTAGCAAGATAGTCATTGGACTGGCAGCTGAGTGAGTGACAGAGATACTGTATCTCAACAGCTCACCCACTGAGGTTACGTCGACCTTTCAGTAATGGTGTCTGCACAATCAGCACAAAATAAATGTCCTTCTCCGGCAATATACAGCAGATCCTTATTTCCATGCCTTGTCCTACCTTGGATAAACCAACACATTGCTTTAGTGCAAAGAAGAGTAGCTGTTATGAAAGGACTTTAGAGTTGTAACATGCCCTTTTCTTTTATCAACCCCCCCCCCCCCCCCACACACACACACACACACACACACCAGAAACTGCTAAAGTAACATAGCTCACAACACAGCTCAGTAACAAGCACATGATCGGAAGCATTGTGAGTCTGTTGATCGGTTTTCAACTTTAGCTTTTTGCTGTACAAGAAATGATATAAGGCTTAAACATCCAATTAAAACAAATCCAAATCCATTCAGCCTTTACAGAAATGCATATTTTGCATCTGTCTCTTCTGTGAGAGTTCTTGACTGGCATGTTGGCTGTAGTGTTTATAGATTGATTGATGCAGTTTTGTTTTCAATGCAAAGATTGTTCAATCCAGCTCAATCTGAGCCTTAATTACGAGAGGTGAGGTCAGGTACATACTGTACGTAATGTTCTACTGAAACAGTAATGGTGAAATTCACTCTTTTTTCTCTGTTTACCGTATCTATTTGACATGCTGGCTGTCTTTTCTTCTTTATTTATTTTTTGTGATCGAATGCCAACATCTCATCAACATCTCTCACAGCCAGCACTCGGCACTTAAGAATGCGTGTTGCAGTGACAGCTGAGAGACATTTTTAAAGGCATGCCTTTGGAAATGAAACGACGCCAGAATGGTTATTTCCACTAAATCACCATCTCGTAGAACCCAGAATTATATCAGCCTATTGCACAACTAAATATAGGTTGCCCTACAGTATGTCAAATGCCCAGTCTCCCTTGCGGTACACAGCCATGTCCATCAGGGTCAAAGTGCTATAAAGGATGTGTCGGGGCTTAACATGAAGACGGGCAGGGTCTTGCTTGTTGAAATCTTTACCAATAGTGAGAATCAAGCAATGCAATTCCCAATGAGATCCCAAAGGAGGCTGAACTCCTAGCAATTCGCTCCAGCCAGGCCTGTAATTGATATTTGTCAGAGGGAACGCGTGGTCTGCATCAGTCGCAAAGCTGCCGAGAGATGTAGACTGACACATCATGTGCTAATAATATTTGAAAGTGTTGGTTTTGATCCTTAATCTATTTGTCTTTTGTTTTAAATGATCAGTGTATAAGATACAAGTGCTGTTGGAAATAACTATCATACTTCATTAGTTCATTCTGAACTTTATTTCTTTCTCTAAATGGATTAGAACAAATTGCGATATTGTTTTGCCCAACCCTAATTAGCGGTCGGATGTGTTGTAGTTACAGTATAACCATGCACAGTTAGTGCAGGTACAATAGACTTGGTCATGTATTATCAGATCCAAACCCCGTGGTCTGCGTTTTCATCACAATGTGAACACCCCTGCAGTTTTCAGCCACCGCCAAACGGTGAACAGGATGATTCATCGCAGTTCTCTTTGAGATATTATATTCTCCTGAGGTCATCTTGTCCTTTTGTCTCAGTCTCCCGCTGTCGATCTGAATTGAGAAATGCCATGATAGAAACACTACTGACTGACAAGACAGTGTGAAAATGGCCTTGCGGTAACACAGCTGGTGTGTGTTGAACACTCGCTCTTATTTTTGTCCTGTGTGGGTCACCCTAGTTATTTCCTTAACTGTTGACCTTGTGGAAATTGCTGGTTCTTCCCTGGGGCTTTGGTGGTCCAGGTCACAGCAGACTGCATCTCATCTGTTGAAAGCTGGCTCTCGGCAGTAGACACCAAGTTAAAGTGCCATCAGTACTCCAAAGACCTTTATCCAAATGTAAGATCATTGAGTGCTTCTGATGCTGCTACCTGTGTGTATAGTATTATTAGTAGTACTAATGGTCAACACAAATATTTTTCGATGCGAATAGTGCCGAATATCAACATTTGGAGATCAGCAGGGCATCTGATTTCTGATATAATGCTGATGATATTATTTAGTTTTCCATCTCTTATTTAACCAGATAAATCACATTAGGATTTACATCTCATTTACAAGTGAGACAGCCTACAGTTTAATTAGAAATGATGCACATTAATAATTAAATGAAATGGTTGCCCGTTTACCATCAATTTAGTATTCCCTCAACACAAGGCTGTCTGCAAATAGGGAAACTGACACAAAGGGGAGCGCTTCCACCATAAAGGGGTGTGCACATTCATGCTCCCTAGATGATGAACCCATTAAACAATAAAAGTAGTGTAAGCAAGTAGGTATATAGTAGTCCTTGACCTATATCCATCCGTTGTTCCAAAGTCTGTTGCCTTTTGTATTCAGTCAGTCTAGACCTTGGAATGGTCAGAAGAGACATGCCAAAAGATCTTATGCAGACTGTCTCATTAGTGGCAGGACTGAGCCTTGCTTTAAATGTACACAAATTAATTGACAGATTGCCATGAAACTTGAGTATAATTGTGCTCAATGGAGGATGAACCCTACAAAGTTTGTGACTGCTGGGCGAGCACTGGCAATTTTTTTGCTATGGACAAACATATAGCCCTTCTTATAGACAGCTACTGTAGACTCCTAGTCCCAGACCGCAAAAACAAGTTAAACAACTGACACATACAGTATAATACCATGGATAATACTGTCCCTGTGAGGCTTATGCCTCACAGGGATGATCGTGATCGTGATGATATGCCAGCCAGATACTACAAAAACACAATTAGTCAACATGTGGTAGAAAATACAGTATTGCTTGTTTGGGGGGGAATCTTGATCCCTGTTTTAAAGTTAACAAATATCTTGTCATCTCTACTTGTGTCTACTTGTAACCCCCAGGGGGAGGTAGATCCATGCCATAACAAACGGAGCATTAAAACAAGGTGAGAAACTGTCAAAAAAGCAAGATTGTGATAACCCGTGTTATGAATCGGCTCATCTGTGCGAGGAGCCTCCAAGATAGTGAAGGAATGGCTATCTGGAGATGTGAGTCAGGAGAGATACAAATGGATGACAAAGGTGATTTCTCAGCTTCTCACTCTCCCTGTCATGATTACACTATGGAATGAACCACAAGAGCATGGCTGGTGGAGATAGAGGCTTCTTGTTGTTTTCTATTATACTACTGCTTTGATATTCGTAAACAATGCTTGCGGTCAGTGGCGGCTGGTGATTTCTCTCCACAGGGGGCAGTGTCATAACAGCTCTTTGAAAATTACCTTATATTCCCTTCCTTATATTTATGTGTGATCATGTGATCATCTTGACCACTGACCAGGTCCTCTGAGTCTGCACTTTTCTTCTCTCATATGCAGTTTTCTGCAGTGATTTGACTGAGTTGTCTTTTTCCATCATGAAGTTACACTATTACTGTTTACCCGACGCTCGTAATTTTGTTCTAATTCATTTGTGATGCAGTCACGCTGTGACAGGCTGTCTATCCAGCCTGTTATGAGGTGTACTGTACACATGCAGTACGCTGCCCCAAATGGTGGGTTGTATAACAGCAGGAGCAGTGTTTAAATGCGACCAAATCTCGCCTAAAACGTGTGTATTGAGAGCCTGGTGCGTCATAGACATACTGTATATCCAACGTAAAATGAGAGTCAACGGGCTACAGATCCATGCGCACGAACATGTGACATGCAGTAACCAATCAGGAACGTTGCACATCGTAGAACATTTTTGAGTGGTGCAACCACTCCAAGGAACAGCAATGTCCGTGTTCACCTATGTGTTGGTTCACCTATGTGACTATGTGACGTTAATGAGCACCAGTAGGGGCGCTGTTGTGCCAGAAACAGAGAGAGACAGTGCTGCACTGTTGCCTGCTAATGAGAGAGAGAGAGAGAGAGAGAGTTGCACCACTCAGTTCACATGGGTGTGATTTTTACATTTCATGGCTTATATTAGCCTATTATAATTGTTACTCACTTGTTAGTGGTACTATTATATAATATTTACGTTGGTGGCTAGACTGACTGAATACAAAAGGCTGCAGACTTCTTTTCTCATTTTTATTCAGGTCAGTGGGTGGTGGTGCGGCGCTCCAGCGCCCCCCTATTGATGGGCCACCACTGCTTGCGGTATTAGAAGCCCAACTCTCTATAAATAGTTCAATACAAAGAATCTCTGAATAGGCTACATGTCTGTGTCTCTCTCTCTCCCCCCCTCAATCTCCTTAGAGGTGTTGTGGGCACAATTAAATTAAATATATGTGATAGAAGCTACCCCAATGAGTAATGATCACACTCTATTCTAATGTACCAGCAAGGCTTATGTGCACCTTAATGTTTAATAACATGCAGCAGTTACAGCTCATTCACTCTACTGGTAAATTAGTTTAATTTAGTTTTCCAGAACAAGACTACAATAGTCCAGGTTTGTAATTGTTCTGTAACAGAACAGATGTGAGAGCCGTACACAACGGGGTCTTGAAAATGTGGCTACCACAGTGTAATTCTCAATTTTATCCCAGAATGGGTTTTTAGCATATCTGAGCTGTGACTTACTTAGCAGGGAGAATACCAAATGGCTTGATGAAACGAAATGCATTTGTTTATGCCAGGTTATCTTCCAAAGCAAATTGCTAAATCCTTAGGCCGGGCACAGAAGGTTCCGGAGGATCGATATATAACAGTGTGTGTGTCTTGTGCTTCTGCGCTGGCTGAAAGTAATATCATCTCCATTTTCATGGAATGCCGGCATTGGGGATACTTGCAGTGCAAGGCTGATAAGAAATCAAACGTTTGGTGATTCTGCTGCACATGCTAACTGCATATAAAGTATGGAAACCAATTCACCACAGGAATGGCAGCGTCTCATCAGGTGTTCATGGCAAGCTGGTGCCTAGGGGCCAACACATGCCCCATCATTTCAGAGCCATTAAATAAACTGAATACTGTAAAAAGTAGTCATCATGTTAAGTAACCAACAGTAAATGTTATTCTGTCTTATTCATTCATTTATATATATATATATTCATTTATTCATTCATATAAATAAATTATATTTATTCATATATACATCCATATATATTTGTATGTTGTTGTTTTCTTTTTTTCTAGCTAATACGGAAAGATTGTCCCGATAATATAAACTAGAGACACCCGCCCAAAAGAGAAAGCGGGAAAAAAAGAAAATCACATTTTGATGCCATCTGTTTTCTGTTTTATTTTATATTTATTGTACAATACCACCTCTCTGGTATTCTTGTGAAATGCTAATACAACAGAATAAAGGGTAGTTTTTAAAGAGCATGAATGGCTCCAACATTTTCATCATCTGAGATTGGATTGCATTTTAGGAAAAGTTTACATTTGCACTCTTTGTATATAACGGATACATTTAATATCGTTTAATCTTTCCTCAATCTACTATATTCGTTTTCTTGCTGATAAGCATTCACTGTGAACCCTCCATGCCGACCATAAGGTTAGATGCACCGTGGCATATTACAGACATTAATCTCACAAGAAAATGATGTATTGATCTTTGGTGCACCACAGGTGGATCACAAAAGGACCTTTGCTGCATAATTTAGCACATGCTTCCCTGACTGCGCTGTTGGTGAATACGTTCGAAAGGTGCCTTGTTCAGAACTCTGATCCAACAAGCTGTCAATCATCTCCACTTGTGGCCATTTACAGCCAGTGTTCCCTCGTTTATTTGTGGATGATCAACCATCCACAAACATTTCATGCCCAACGGAGGCCCCTTGACTCGTACAAAAATACAGAATACATCACTGTCCGAGAAAGTTTGCAATTATATCAGTGGGTGGAGAATTCCAGTGATGGAAAAAAGAAAAACTCATCTCATCTCATGCCAGCATTTCAGGCCTTAAAATGTAAATTATGCCTCCTCTTTTCAAAAACTGCCACGAAGGGAAAACATTGCAATCAGACTCAGTCTTCTGAATAATACACAAGATGTTAACACTGTGTATATTAACGCATGTCCCTGGATTATGTTATATACTGTATCAAGTATTCACTCTTTGCAATTCAAGTTTGATATCATTCTTGTGTATTGTGATACAGTATCCAACCATCATCAAGCACAGGGACTCTGGGAAGTCTTGTCTTGATAGATTGCAGATGATATTTATAAATGCTTAATGTTATTTGTAAAACACTATTATGCAAATTACATTTATTTTTCAAACGTTTTAAAAAGAAGAACAAAATTGCATATCAACGACCAGGACAGTTGCTCCAGTGATTGAATGAGTCTTTCTTTAGGGTTTACAGGGAAGGAAAAAAGACCCCCTAGCTGCTATTCTTTTGAGGTATTATTTTTCAAAAAAAAATGCCCCCAGCGTTTCACAGTTTTCATGTTGCACTGAGCACATATTTAAAATTGGACATTTAAAAAAAGGGACTACATCTTTAAGCGACAAATGGAAAAAAAGTGAAGAGCTTATAGGAGGATTCTTGAACAGTCAAATAACATCAAATAAATGTATTAGAATTGCCTCAAGCTCCGAACAAGGTTGGAAAGAATTAGCAAAAGAGACACTATGGGGGTGTACACTATGCTCTCATGGGGTGTGCATACTAAAATATGTTATGAATTAGAAAGATATAAACCAGAACATGATGGTTATAATAGCCTTATTAGATAGCTAATGCCCTTTTGTCTCTGTGGGTGTTGCCTGCCACTAAACCTTTTCTGGCCATGAAATCATTCAACAAATACATGTGACTGCTCTACTTCATCCATTGGGCTTTGGTACAGGGAACTATTTAATCATATTAATTCAACATCATTGTTGCAAGCTGGGGACTTAAGTGACATTGATATTCTGGTGATCTGTGAACTACACTCACATTCTTTCTTTATTAATACAGTGCCAATGCGGGGTTGGCAAGCAACATTGCTGGAGATTTTGAATAGCGTCTGTGTGCTGACTCAGACCTTTGCAAAAGATTGAAAGAGTCAAGAATATTTGTGTTTTGTCGTGTGTGTATGCAAGTCACTGTGTACGGCAATGATTTAGAAAGCTTTTACATGCACTTAGCTTGTAGAAGATGAAAGCATTCATAGTCCTCCGAAACCTTGTTGCAAAGCTTTGGGAAAGCGTTACTGTATGAAGCATTCCTTTTGAATGCACACAATACATGCTTGTGTCAATGGGGACCTGTCAGATATTGCCAAAACCTACTGTAATGTTGGTGGTCATATTGAGATTTGTTTTCCTGATTTGAAGCCTAGTCCAAGTTTCTAAGGAAAGCAAGAAACTTGCTCCTTTAAGTAGAGTACTTTATTAGTTACTTTTTGTTTGTTCAGTCTAAAAAAAGAGCTTGAACCCAGTATGTCAGGCTGTGAGGATGGTTCTCAAAACAGCTTTGTTGTTCTTTGTTACACAACAGAGGCCCTCCAACTAGCTTAACTCAATTGAATTCCTCAGAAATCTGATCAAGGGATGCCTCACACTGTCACCTCAAGTTGTAGATCAAAGGAACGTGTATACCTTAAGCATTAGTGGTGAATCCCTAGCATCTCACACCCATTATTTTTCAGATTTTCAGTCTGCACTGACATCACATAACTGATGATGATCTGCAGGACAGTATTCCCAAATGCATTTCGAGTTTTGATGGATGATCCGTGCAAGCACACAGGTGCATGGCAATCCAATGGTAATTATATAGATTTTGTAAGGAATAACAATACAACAATCTATCCCCATGGCAATGTGTAAGGCTTTTCCATCGCCTGGACCTATATAAACAACACCTTTTCTTAAATGTTAATTTTGACCTTGGCGAGCAGGTGCGCGCTCAATCCTCCCTAGGCAGACACTGACAGTTCAATTAAGTGGGAAGAGGACAGACTGCAACTATAGACCACATAGACAGAATTATTACCCATCCTGCTCTGGACAGATAAGGCTTCCGCTATGAGAATATCTGACATGATAGGCATTTATCTAAATGAAATGTCAATAGTTAGCTCTGTGTCTTTACCGTCCGGGTAGTTGTGCACTTCTCAAGTCTTATTTAGTCTACGTCAAAGAGCTCTCTTCTCACTTTATAATCTTCAAACATTATTACATTAAAATGTGAATGCTCAAACCATTGGCTGTGACTGGTAAGCCGAGGCCACCCCCCCTGCCCGCCCCTCTCCCCAACATTTTCACAGGTTTTACTTTCTTCATAGACTGACCGGCATTTTTCCCCCCATTAATCAGTCAAAGGGACAGCAGTGATAGGCTTGCATCTTTCAATACCTTGATGATGTGTTCCTTCATCCTTACCACCTTTGGTATTTGAAGAGGGATTAAGTCAAGAAGCTTACAAGCCCACACATGCCTCCTCCAAAATGCCATTTCTCTTTTTAAAGCTTAAGAGTGACATGTCTGCTTCTTACCTCTCAGAATCATGCACACCATTTTGTGACACAACGCTTCTGAAGGGAAATAAAGTTCGTTAAATTTTGCTTCCTGATTTTGGGGGGAAGTGAAAGTTAAGGGTTTTCAAAATAAAAGCTTTGTGCACCCAGCTGGCAGTATAGGGACTAGTAACAATGTGACTCTTTTTGATACAAAGACAGTCAAGACTAACTGTTTTTGACTGATGAGAGCCCTTGAAATGTAGACCACATCGTCATCAGCTAGTGTTAGTGACGTGGTGACGAGATTGGCTGCTTCTAGCCAATGGGACGGCAAGCAACGGCAAAGCTACCTCTGGGCAATGGGAAGGGGAGCCTTGATTATAGACCAGACCGCAAAAGAACAAGGAGGCACGACCTTTGCACTTAGAGGCAGGCTCGCGGCCGTCTGGAGTGACAGGCTGTCAGTCAGGCAAGCAGGCAGGCAGGCACCGCTGTTAAGAACACAAGCGATGCGTTTTTAACATAATAGATTTGTTACTTCTCACTTCACACGGGTATGATTTTTTCCCTCTAATCAGGCTAATTTGGGGGGGAGAACACAACGGAGACATCGCACGCAAACAACAGCCGCGACGCGCGAGGTTGTGACACAAAAACATACATGTTATTAATAAAAAAATAATCATATTAATATGGGGGGGAGAACACAACAGAGACAGCGCTTCTTTCACCTGACATTATATCACTATGTGATCATTTCTTGTTTTTATTTAATTATTTATTTTTATCCAAAATGAGTTAATAGCACAGGCAGTCTCTTTACATATAGTACAATTCTGAAATAAATGTCAGAGCTGAAATCGACATATAAAGTGAACCTTTCAAGCCTGTTTTCTCAACCATTTTCTGAAAGACATTTCTCTATGAGCCATATCTCCAAAACTGGTGGGTCAAATGATCAGTGCAGACATTCTCTGAGGCAATTCTGGCAAATCTCATTAACAAAATGTTTCAGTACATGTGTATACTTAATGGGCTTCTGATTATAAACACATTAACAGTGCACCACAGGCACGCTGAGACGCTGTTGGATGTGCTTGGGCACTGCAGGTAGAAAGCTGCTGCACAACCCCCACTAAATGACAGCTGCCCCAAGCCCATTCCCTCCCCTCCCCTTAGGTGTTGCCAAAAAAAACCTTTATCAATAATAATAATAATAATCCAATCCTAATTGTAGGTACATAAAATCAATACTAGCAAACTGAAAAAGCAGGCTTGGCCCTTTGATAATGGCTAAAGATGCAGCAGGCCTTTTGGAGATTTAAGTCAATTGGAAAACATGGCCTCCCACTCTGTTGATTAATTTCAAGGTGCCAAATTGTGATTGTGAACTTATTTGTGTATGCCGTGGCACCAGATAATTGGCCCTTATGAGACCGTACAATCTTGTGGAATGGAGTTGTAAGTGGATTGCTGTCATGTTATATAATTGGCTGATTTGGATGCACTACAAGAGGCACGTCTGAAGCCTGTCATGGACGGGGTATCCGGACGTAAAAACAAATCCATGGTGATGTTATGTACTTGCGTTGTTGCATTGTTTTGCTAGCATACTGGTCATTTTGGTCAAACTTACTGACCCCTGGAAATTCAAAACCATATTTTTCTACGACATCTGTGGCTCTAGCTGTCTTTCTCTTCTTTATCTCTCTCTTATCTGCAACCTATAATTACTTCTGTAGGCTATAATTTGGTGAAATCACTATCGTGTGTACAGAACAGATTTCACGCAGGTGATTAAGGGCACTAACCACCCCAGCCACAATCTATTCATTCTGCCACCATCAGTAGACAATAGTTTGGTATAGGCTACCAGCTGCATTTGAAATTAGTTTTTGTACAAATTATGAAATATTATAGCAGAGTCTCAGACAGTGCTCAATGCGCATGGCAAAATTTAAATATGACAGGCTTGACAGCCTCTCTAAGCTTTGGAATTCCTTCTCTGAGGAGCTTATTTTGCCGAAATCAGTCACCGTTTAAATCACTTCTTAAAATAGTTTGGCACTAGTACACTGGTGCATCTTTCTCACAGAAAGATAGCTACAGAATTCAATGTTCCCTAAATAATAACATGCATGCTTTTAGGATGCCTTCGTGAGAATGTACAGTATGCATTTTATTCAGATATTGCTGCTCTCTTCTTGAGAGTAGAAAGATAGCTACACAATTATATATTCCCTAGATATTAACATGCATGCTTTTAAGATGCCTCCGTGAGAATGTATGCATTTTATTAATTATTTGTGAAATCCCCATGGATGACCATGAAGTGCTGTATCTGAAGGTTGAGCAAATGCAGGTCTACAAAGAAGGGAATTGTCAACTAATAGCAGGTCAAACAGGCTCTCATGTATGTACAAGACAGGGTCTAATAAGGGTTTGGCTTTCCTGTGGATCTCTGACAAGATGGAGAGACTACTACTCCTTGTTGATTCACACATGCGCACTGCTGTTCACTTCCTTGTTTGCGGCTCAAAGAATGGATCGTATCTCCTAATCTAGGGAACTCCATGGTTTTGACCAGATGGGCAATGTTCTTCATTGCCCATCTGTTCATTTCTGACTTCAGCATGCCTCTTGTTTGGAATATTAACACTTCTAGAGAGACTTTAGCGTGACCAGCGTGAGGTAAGAATGGAAGATTATGCCTCCCGGTTTTGGGGGGGACCGGAAGGCAGGGCTTTTCGCATATCAATATTTGACCTGAGAACAGTGAGAAACCTTTTTTTTTAATGGATTTTGGTATACGAGTGAATCAATGAATAGTGACTACATAAGCATAAGAAATAAAACATTTAAGTAGTAATAATAATAGTAATAATAATCGCTGATTATCTTTATTAGGTGATTTTCTCCGTTTTTATAAAAAAAAATATTTAGCAAAATAACACTCAACCTTATTGTGACGCCTTGAGACACCTTGAGAGCTTGTAGATCTGTCTGTTTTTGCAGCGCCGGTGTCCGGGTTACGAAATTAGATGGATCACAGGCGGATCTGAAGTTAAGTTGAATCACGACCCGAATTCACGGGTCGTGCATTGTAAAACACCGGTTGTGATGAGACATGAGACAGCAGCAGTGATGTGCATTCTGGTGTGACTGTATATATTTGACTGGAGTATCACAGTCAGACGTAAACAACATGTTGTTCTCCTCCTCGCCGGACGCTGGCCAATGGAGCATACGAGGGGGTTTCCACCGGCGGCTGTTACTAGTTTGATGGCCCAAATTGATTTGCATTTAGCTCACACTTTATTTTGCTGTACACGTTAATTGGGTTACATTTGAAGAGTTCAATTTTTGATAAGGTTGAGTATTATTTTGCAAAATAAAAAATAAAATGAAATCGCGGAGAAAATCGACTAATAAAAATAATCGCCGATGGACTCATCCAATCCACGATTGCCGATAAATAATTATTATTATTTTAACATTAATGTTAAAATAACATTAATGTATTTTAACATTAATGTTAAAATACATGTATGTCGGTGTCCTCCAACAGCCAATAATGGACCACCATTCTTGGTGATGTACGTTTCAAGGTTGGTATAAGGTCAATAACGGGTCTAAAGGATTTAGAATAGCAGAGCGCTCTAGGACTCAGAGCAGCAGTCGTACCCAGACAGCAGAGAGCTCTAGGACTGAGAGCAGCAGTCTTACCCAGACAGCAGAGAACTCTAGGACTGAGAGCAGCAGTCTTACCCAGACAGCAGAGAACTCTAGGACTGAGAGCAGCAGTCTTACCCAGACAGCAGAGAACTCTAGGACTGAGAGCAGCAGTCGTACCCAGACATAGAGCTCTAGGACTCAGAGCAGCAGTCGTACCCAGACAGCAGAGAGCTCTAGGACTCAGAGCAGCAGTCGTACCCAGACATCAGAGAGCTCTAGGACTCAGAGCAGCAGTCGTACCCAGACAGCAGAGAGCTCTAGGACTCAGAGCAGCAGTCGTACCCAGACAGCAGAGAGCTCTAGGACTCAGAGCAGCAGTCGTACCCAGACAGCAGAGAGCTCTAGGACTCAGAGCAGCAGTCGTACCCAGACAGACAGCAGAGAGCTCTAGGACTGAGAGCAGCAGTCGTACCCAGACATAGAGCTCTATAGGGACTCAGAGCAGCAGTCCTACCCAGACATCAGAGAGCTCTAGGACTCAGAGCAGCAGTCGTACCAGCAGTGGTACTTGTGCACAAGTACTTGTGTGCAAGGCGCAAGTTGGCAGAGAGAGAGATAGAGTGCATCTTCATCGGGCATCAAATTATCCTTACTTAATTTAGCTGACTGCACTGTACGTATCACTGTGAGCAGATACTCCCACACATGAAGTGCTCTGATCTCCCCCCACACACACAGGCACACGCACGCGCATGCACGTGCGCGCGCACACACACACACACACACACACACATTTCACAACTGACCACTCAGAGGTGTCATTTGCAACATAAAGTGAGAAAATACAGTCCCCAGATAACAGAGCTGCAGCAAATGAAAGAAGGGTCAAGCTATACAATTGCATATTTGTATTCCCAACTCTATAGGCCTGAAGGTCAGCTTGCCAGTACTGTAGGGGTGATGTGTGATTCTGTGTGACCCTGCCATTTTATAATAGATTTTGAGCATATGATGATACACTAGCTGGCTAACAAGAAAATAATAAACCACTTAGATCCTCTGAAAGCTATGCCCAGGGGCAATACAACATCAGTCGATGACGCATGTTTTGGCAACTGCAGTGCGGTATGGGCCATATGGAACAGCCTTCCCGTGGGGACCAATGGTCTGCAGGGACTGTTGACTGTTTCTTAAAAGAAACTTCAAACATACAGTTTTACCATTGCTTTAACTTGCAATGCCTTCTATTTTTATAGTTTCTATTCTAATTTTACTCTTTGTTTGTATGCCCTAGTTAAAGTGCTTTGAATTACATTTGAGTATGACAAGTGAATGTCCTACAGTACATGAATACGGATTGATTGACTGAGACAGACTGACAGGCTATCTTCACACTTCTTCGTCTGGATCAACAAAACACCCATCGCTCTCTGTACGGCTTTTTGACTGGAGGATTTTCAAAGAGTTAGCCACATAAGGCTTAGTCCCAATTTCAGGCATGCAATTATGCAGTAGGTGCAAATTTGGCTAAATGTGACGTGTTGTAAACTTGTAGAGACTCTAATTTTGCTAAAGATCTAATAAAAATTAAGATATTTGCAATATCATTCTAGTATACAGGTAACTACAATCATGAAGATGCTGGTGTTATTCATCCATATCCATTTATCATGTAACACAATTGGATGTTGGCACTGCTATGCCAGTACTATTGTTAGTTGATCCAACATTATTACTCATACCAAGTACAGTACCTACTAGAAATCCATCATAGGGTCAACAAATTAGCAGCAGGAGTAGTGTGCTTGACCACAGCTGTTGATGCATTGGCAGCTGTGCTTGGCTTAGATTACATTTTCTGCCCAGTCTGCAGAAAATGTGCAGTAGACCTACAGCCTCCACTGAAACAATGGCCTCTCTGCAAATAATAAATGAATACCATATAATCTTACAAAGATGGCCTATTGCCTTAGATCCAATGACTGATGTTTGGTCAGTATTTCTACAACTTAAAACCTAGACATGTTCAGCTTTTTTCCACCAGTTTGGTCCACTGGCTCACATTTTCTTGATGGCGTACTGCACGAGATGTATAGTTAACTGTCACCTCCAAATGCTCATGCTCATGTTCAGACCACATTCCTGTCATCTCCCTACAAAGCAGAATGGAGGAATGAGGACGTGAGAATTCTCAGTAGCCTACTATATATTGCATATCGTTGCTGTCGGGCAAGAAACTTTGTATGTCCAAAACCCTTCCTTTGTGAAAATAGCCAATATACAAGCTTACAATGTGTCGCATAGCAATGCGTTGTGAGCTTGTAGAGCTATTTTCACTATTTTTGTGCGACACCCTTGTGTGATGAAGTTGGGCATTCATTTAAACAAAAGGAAAAAAAATTAAGTTGAAATATGGAGATATGACGACGTTTTCGCCCGACTGTGACTGTGATATACAATAGTTAGGCTAAGAATAATTGCCGTCTTAAGTGGGGAAACATTATAAACTGGGTCTACGGGATAAAAGCATGTTACTTCGGAAAAAACGATTGGAAAGAAACTGTCAGGATTGGATACAGAGGTTTGAAGTGATGCAGAGCTATCAGAGTCTGCTGGAAGTTTGTCACCACTCACTAGTTTCAAAGGGCTAATGGATCCCCAGGGAATTAAAATCGTCTGTTGAAATGGAATCCTTGTTAGATAACCAACCATGATCACGCAGTGCGTGTGCGCTGTTAGATGAAACACATGCCTTGCCCTAATTTTAGTAAGTATAAAATTACGGCTGAATGCTGAAGCTTGTCACTGGTTGTCTGGCCTTGAAATTGGGGTCTCAGTTTGAGATGCCTTCTTTTTTCTTCTTCTTTTTTTTTCATTAGTGAAGCAAAGTTTGTGAGGTCAGAAATACTCTAGTTCAATTTTGAAAGTCACCTTTTTGATCTCATTCTAAAGTAACAGAAATGAGGGTCACTTGGTTGTCTTGGGAATTCCAAAATGTGTAAATATATTCAATGCCTAATTTTGATGTGTTTACATTTTTGCTGTCTTGTCTGTACTGTTTGCAGTACACATGCATACTGTAGATCCCTCATACTGTTCATGCTGACATTTCAGTTCCTAGAGCCATCTCCACATTTACAGTAATGCACTTTGTTTACATTCAGATCACAAGGTGCACCCTCCTGGATGTTGGTGCCCCATCATTTCCACTCATTACTGTATGTAACCTTGACCTTGCCATTGACCGGAGCTGTCTGCTAGCAGAGCTTGTAGACTATTTTTGTCTTGTTTCCCTCTCCTCTTATTTTTTCCCAGATCTAAAAAACTCTCAGCACATGCTGTACCACTGATAATTACTTTAGTAGTTAGTAGTGGTACTATAGTACTCATGAGCCCCATTAGGTTCCAAAATAGATGAGAGTAAAACACAGTGCAAAATAAGATGAGAGACTGAATTCAAAGACTGATGCACTTCTCTAACCTCAGGCCTTTTTTGCATTGTTAGACTGTTCATTTGCAACACTCAAGCGGCCCTTCAGTGGATTTTCAAATGTCTGGAAAAGAGACAAAGTTACTTTTCCAGCCGTCCTATTGATGTTGATGTCCTATTGAAGATGCCTTGCATTATTGAGCAGAGTCTACTGTACTTGCTTTGTTGTTACGGTGTCACGGTGAATGTGGCTCAGCATAATAACTGGATCAGACTGACCTAACAGAGTCATTGGATAAATATATCCAATGTCTACAGCTACACTATAAATATACCGTACAACAATTCTGTTCCCTGTCTGTTTATTGAGCCAGTATATCATATTATTTAGCCGCCACACCTTTGGTCTAGGCCCACAGAATTATGTTAAAAGTATTGTGTGCAGTTTGGACACCTAGGCTCCAATGTAGCTTGACAGCATGCTGTAGGTTTGAGGCCCGATCCCGACGGCCTTTGCTGTATGTCACTCCCCATCTCTCTCTCCCAGTTAAAGGCTTAAAAAACCCAAACTTAAATCTTTAAAATGCTTGTCATTGTATCTTGCACCTGATACATTTTTCATGCCTGACTAACTGACTGACTGACTGACTGGTTGATTGATTGATTGATTGCTTGAAGTATTTATTAACAGTTTGCAGAATGGGTACATTTCACATGAAAGCACAATTCAATGCAAATACTGTTACTGTGGACGACACACCGATAAGTATTACACTTGTTTACAACAGGGTCCATCTTTTTCAATATCAGAACATTTAGAGACGTACAAATATACACTTCTATATAAAAAAGCAGGCACACTGTAAATACTGTAATTACATTACGCTGCTGTATTTGCCCAAAGCAGCTCAAAGATCGGAATAATATATTGCATGTTTAAAGGTTTGTGATGGGCTGCAAATTTCATGAATACAGCCCCGTTCACAGCTGGCTGCTACTTTCACCCAGCTGGACATACCCTTTTTGGAACCCCATAACTATCGACATTTGCTTTTTCACCCGTGTAACTTCACTTCACACTATGCCAGGTTTCACAATAGCAAATAAGTGGAGTGATACTGGTTTGACCAATGGTAGACTTAACCTTTAATTAAAGTCTTTCATGCATGCCGGGGACAGGCAGTAGGCTCTTTCTCATTGCTTCAGTCAGCTAAGGTTACTGTTCATTTTAAATTAATAAAATGCTTAGGCTTAATTTAGCCACTTGAATCCTAATTGCCCTTATTATTTTGGTGTTGAAGGAAACAAGAGCAGACCAAATACAGAACCAACTGGGGTCCATTTCACTAAGCTGGGACTTTGGGTGGGGACTTAGAATATGCCTTGCATTGTTTCCTCTGCCATCGGTGTATGAATGTGTGTGTGGATGGGTGAATGTAATCATTGTAAAGTGACTTGGATAAAGGTCCTATCCTAAACATTTACTATTTATAATGTATGTACGGAGTATAGAAATGGGGAAATGTAGGCACTAAATACCATCACTTTCTATGGGAGAAGTGAGATTTACATTTTACTCACATTTTAGTCACTTTCTAAAAGTGCTCTCAGGTGCAAGGAGAGGGAGTTCCACAGACATGGGGCTGTGTAGCAGAAAGCCGGTCGCCCATCGTACAGAGATTGGTGTTGGGGACGGGGAGAAGATGGGTGTTGGAAGAATGGCATGGTTTAGGTGTGATGAGTTCTTTAAGGTGGTGTAGGCGTAGAATATGCACTGATGTGTGAGAAGGGTAATATATTGTATTCGGTCCTGAAGGAGATGGGGACCCAGTGGAGAGAACGGACTATAGGTCTAGTAATGTAGTGATCCACATTTTTTAACCCATTCTGGGCGGGAACCCCTTTTGGTGTTCTAACCCTTCTGGACGGGAACCCCTCTTGGGGTTCTGTACTTTATGTACAGTACTCAAAAATTTAATTTGTTTGATGCTGCTATATAAATATTTGAAGTTTTTCAGAAAACCTAGGTCAGGTTCGGCCTTAGTCCAAAATGGGTTAAGGGATGGTGTCAGGGCATTCGACATTTTGGTGGCAGTGCAGTAGAAAGATAATTTGCCCATGTTTGTTCTATCGGATGTGGGTGGTACCAGGTCGTTGTTGTCGCTCCCTCTAGTATTGAGGCTGTGGTAGTTTGAGGTCGTTAGTCAGATATGACTCATAAAAACGTTAGAAACAGAGTTTCTCTTATCATGAGATGGGTCACCCTTTTGTCTGGACTGACTGCATCCGGAATCTAGGAAACTACGTTATGCAGATAATGAAGTGCAGGCGGGTCTGGAATGAATCCCAGTCTATGTATTGCCTCATAAAACAACCTTTTGTCTACATATTTACTCGCTAGTGGTGAGGCAATTTTATTCTTCATTACTTGGCCATGGCTATGACAAAAATGACCTATTTCAACTAAAAACATTGCCAATATGAGTTATGGCATTTTCAAAATAACATTACGACAGACCGTCTTGAGTTGACTCGATGAAAATGTATTTAAGCCTAGCCACCTGTTTGAGCAAATATTGAAAATTGAATTAGGCAACCCAGCCTAAAGGACAATTTATGGTTTTTCAACCAAGGTTCATGTTTTTGGTTATTAGAGAAAGTGAAATATGAGTGTTACTTTTTATTTCATTTGCTGCTTTCTTTCGTTATAGCAAAGTTTTACTCTGAAACAGATCACTGTACGTTTCCACTACATCTGCGACACGTGGTGTCTGTTTGTTTATAAGACAGACGCCCAGCAAACCATATTTTGCTACTACGTGGCTTATTTCTAAGCTATAATCAAAGTTGTGCGATTTGTCACACACGTTACCGCAGTGAAATTTGTTCTCCGCATTTGACCCATCTCTTGGAGCGGATGAGCCACATCCAAGGAGCGGTGAGCTGCAGCCGTGCCGCGCTCGGGAATCATTTGATTAGTACATTTAATGTTTTCAGATACATATTTTAGCGTGCTGATTAAGTAAGTATTAAGATTGAGTAAGTTCTGAAATTAACATCAGCTGTGTTGGGAGGAACTTGCAGCAATGGTAATCAAACTGGTGAATGAAATCAAGATTAATTTTATTCATGCAGCACTCGACACGTCATCACGCATCATGTTTTTAAAGTAATTAAAATGGGCTTTTTAATGGCTTTTGATATAAAAATACACAAAAATGAAAAATACACAAATTGTTTTGGCATAGATTGTTAGATATGCCCATATGATGAAAATGCTTTAAAGGTTCTTTAAGTAAAATATATTTAGAAACATGTAGTGGTTTTTGCATTTCAATATATCTCTGCTGTCTGGTCGTCAACTCATCTTTACAAGCATGTTTGCAGTACCTCACTCATGCTATACAAGCTGACACAGTTCCTAGAGCGCGCACACACACACACACACACACACACACACACACACACACACACACACACTCCCCTGTGCCATCATACATAATATAGTCTACAAGACTCTTGACATGGAACCCAAAGACACCACACACACACACACACACACACACACACACACACACACACACACACACACTCTATCTCTCTAACAAAACCCACCGATCTCTCTCCCTCCCCTCCACAGAGAGTTACAGATACTTAATGTTGTTGTTACTACTGACCCCATGACCCACCTCAACCACTCTGCTGGCACGTGCGCACACACACACACACACACACACACACACACACACACCGCCTTTTTGCAGAGACTTTGGCCAGACCTGCAGGGACCCATGATTGATGTGGCTCGACATGAGTTAGAATTTTTGATCATTTTCCAGGGACATGTCAAAATAAGAATGAAAAATGAGTCTCACACAGTTACAGTACAAACAAGAAGATGAATTGATAAGAAACTTTGCTCGTGGAACAAATCCTTTGTTTTTGGCCAAGTTCAGAAATATTATCACAAGCATAATATTGTTGTTTCCTGGGTGCCTCCAAGGCCATGTATAAGAGGAAAGGAAACATTTTATACCACGGCATGGGGGGCAAACTGGAGCCTGAGGTTTGATTGAATGCATTGAAGTCAATGAGAGCTGGATGTCAAGTGCATGCATAAATGAAAAGAAAATGTGTTTGTGATTGTGATAAAAAAAAACCCACAGTTTTCATTTATTTTTTTCCACTGTCTTAAGTTTGTGTCTGGGCAGCTTATGCTTTCATCATAATGCAAGCTGTCAATAATTCACAGTCTCGCATTCCATACTTACAGAAACTTTTTGCTCTTTAGATACTGTATGCTTGTCCATCCAGCTGTCATTGACTTCAATGCATTCCATCCAATGTTTGGCTCCACTTTGACTCCCAGAGCAACAAATATGCCAGATGGAATTGTTGGACCAAGAAAGTGATGTACGCTTCCTTTACTTCTTTACATAGCCTCGGATGCCTCTTGTTTGCCTCATCATGTCAATGCTGGACAGTCAGGTACAGAGGATAGCGTATTTCCTTGGTGGATTGATGAGCTAAGTAGCAATTTATTGAAAATTATCTTGCTTCAATGAGTTGAGATGATCTCATCTGAAGGTTGGGTTGAGCCATGGCCGAAAATACATCGCTAATTATTTGGATGTTTACCTCCATGTCTGAAACAGTCTGTGCATTACTCATCCGTACTAAATAGTAGTCTGTCACAGTAGTTCTTGTTGTAGGTGTTATAGTGCAATTGAAATGTCCAGTATCTGAAGTGTCATCTTATGCCCAAAAGTATAGTTTACTAATTAATGAGGTGGTCAAAATTGCCATTGTCAAGCATAGCCTTGTTAATTTCCTTACAAAGAGGTCAATATAATATAGATCAATAGATTAATGATCAAGAGGGTTTATTTGGCACTCACTCATAGGTAAAAGCAGTGACAACGTCAATATACCAACAGATTTACTTCTTGCGCATGAATGGTTTGAAGCTACTGTGTAGAATAAACTGGGGGGGGGAAAAGTAGATAATTGTATTTTGGAAGTCGATCTCTAGCAAGAAAAGGAATGACAAACAGATGTTGGTCCATAATGAAAATTAATGAATTCCCTCATTTACTGTTTTATCACACATGCCTATCACAAAGCCGGTTGGCTGTGAACTGACAGCCAATCACTTTCTTGGAAGTCAATATGTGCAGACAATCTGCACATTTGGCTCTCATATTGATTAAAGTGCATTTTAACTCAACAGGCAGAATAAATACCTACAAATTAGCAATCATGAGTGCAGTGTGAATGATACATTTTTGCTTTACCAACTCTGTGGCAATTAGAATTAGCACTTTTAAATAACTGTAATAATTGGGTTCTTACTCAGAGCTATTTTCTGAAAGGTTAATGACTCCATAAATCTGTTTTACCACTTTAACCGTATTTTAGGGTTAAAGTTTGTGTTTGTACTTGAAAAACAGTTGAATTGAATTTGAATAACTCTATTGAACAGACAGATGGCCTTTTTTTTGTATTCTAAATTTTTATCCCACGATTTTGTAACCCATTTATCACCCCTGTGTCAATTATCTAATGTGATCCTGGGCTCTAAACAGTACACACCCTCCGCCAACCTGGGGAGAGCAACGGACTTGAACTCATGCTTCCTTCATGCATGAGTGTCTAAGTTGCTCCTTTACACCTGACATTAGGGAGTTTTCCTGGTTGGACGTAGCGTGTGGAAGGAACACGCTATTCCGACCAGTTCCTTTCCCCTCCATCAGGGGAAAGGGCTGGCCAGGGGGAGGCAGTTTAGAGACCAGGATTACTGCATGTTTTTGTGAGGGTACCTACCCTAGGGGACACGGGGAGAACATGCAAACTCCACACAGAAAGGCCCTTTCGCCAACCCCGCCTCGGGTATGGTCACTGATGGCACGCGGAGGAGAGAACACGCCACCAGCACCCACAGCTTCCCCAGTGGGAATCGAACCCAGTACCTTCTAGCTGTGTGCCCCATGATGCCCACTTCTATGCATGTGTAATACCTGGTAGAGCAGGATTTACGCACGCACATGCACAGAGTCACTGCAGTCCAATCTGGTCTATTGCTAATGATGGGGAAGCAACAGACAATCGTCACCTTGTGGCAGTATACACCCACCAGAAATTCTTTCTCCTTCTTCACCTACAGCACCATGAGGCAGTGACACACTGTGCAACACCCTGTCAACTGAGCTACCCATTCTCTTGCACAACTGCACCGACTGAGAGGTTTGCAAATTCACAATGCATTAACCTTTTGCTGGACTCAGATTATAAAATGACTAGCCTTTCTGAGCGCTGAGGATTTGGGAACGATTGTGGAGGGAAACAAGTCTTGATAGGGCAAATTAATTCAGAACTTTGCAATAAAGAAATGCAATTCTGTAAAAAATGATTGCTTAAAAGTGAGATATCTCATTCAAACAAGATCATTTATTTTTCTTACCATGTCCACCCATGGGCTCCGTAATTACTTAATTGTGTTTACTACTGAGAAAAGCCTTCCTATTTTGGGCATAAGTCATTATGGGTGACATGTGCGATGTCGATGTGGCATGATGTTAGCTTGTAGATCTGCTATTTTTAAAATGTAAGTGCTTACGTATAAGCTAGTTGTCACGCTGTCCTGTAGCCTGGTTTTATGAGCCAGGTCAAAAGTTTAGCTCTCAGGTGTTCCTTGCCAAAGTGAGAAGTCAGTTCAAGTGGTGCAGTCTTGTTTCAACCAGGAGATTCAGGACACGTTTTCATGCCTCTGTAAAGTCATTTTCTGCCAGGGTCTATTTCCTTCGCCCTGGGGAGGTTTTGGTGAGGGGTTTTTTTTGCCTCCTCCAAAAATTGCCCCCAGTCAGTGTTGTGAATGAGAATTGTCCTGCAACTCACCAGAGGAGCACTTGCATCAACTTATCGAAGTGTCCTGACACCTACGATCTGGGGAAATCTCCTGGAAACATGGTTGGTAATGATGAATATAAATGCAAATGGCAACTTGACGGGGGAAACAAATTACACCCATCACTTGGCTAAATTGCTCCAAATTGAAGACGAGTCCCCAAACCTGAACATATTGCACCACTGGTTTATGAATAGATGGAATATGGAAAACAAGGTAATAGCTAATTTTTCCTCCTCCAGTTATCACGGCCTGGGGAAATAAATGGGTGGCAGTGATTTTGATGTATGATTACAGATCATACATACACACATTTACAACATTTCCCTTTGTTGAATTGTGTGAAACTGTGTCAATTTCCTGTTACCAGCGCTAAGGGATTACACAATTTTTCTCTCTCGGCTATGGGCTTTCAAAAGTTAAAGCCTATGTTATGGAATTTAGACATATCTAAATATGCTATATTTATATTATATATTTCTTAGATTTATATTAATATTTGTATTAGTAAATACTATAGTGGTCAGACTCGTTAGACACTCGCATAACAATTTCACTTGTTGATCCTCGTCGCAATCCTGTATGTTCTCTCTCCTGATTAGATCAAATTGGTATCCCGACTTGAAAATGTATTTTCTGTTACTAAAGAACAGGAGAGCCTATTACTGAACAAGCACTGCATGCAATGATTGCTATCAAAATATAGAGTTAAGTTAACACTTATACGTATCAAAACGAAAGTTGACCAACTTGCATGCCCTTGCATGCCTTATTTTCCAGAATGTGTCTATCAAAGGGCCTCAGTAAAGTAAAGTGGACATTGTTTATAGTGTGTTGTCTAGTCTTCTCTTCCTTTCAGTAAGAATGTGTTAGGGCCATAGCAATGGGGATTGTACAAGTACCTCCCGGTTGTCTGATAGATTGACTGTGTGACACGCTGTTGACCTTTCTCCATCCCATTCCAGCCGCCATCCATTTATTTTCCACACCTTCCGACACGGACTAAGCGTGCAGTTCATTGAGGAGAGCTAACATGGGAGGGGAATATTGTCTCCTCTTCCCCATTAAAGCCAGGGTGGATAAAAGAGCGCTCCCCTCCCCTTGTCTCCTTTGCCCCCCCATCCCCCTGCTCAGTGTTATCCTCTGAGAGCGGAGCACAGGGAGCCTTGCAGATCAGCGGCAGAGTCAGGTGCAGAATACAGAGCAGCACCAGGGAGTTTACTGATGCCCAGATTATTTAGCATACATAATTGACCTCCAGCGCAAACAACCCTCTGCTGTGACTGCAGTGCCACCCTAACCTGACTCCACCATGAATGCCATTTTCTGAGTCACTGCGTTCAGGCGTTTTTGGTGATGGGTTCAAGCCGTGATGTGTTTGTTCACCTAGTAGACCTAGTTGTTCGGTAGATCTAGTTGTTCGGTAGATCTAGTTGTTCGGTAGACCTAGTTGTTCGGTAGATCTAGTTGTTCGGTAGACCTAGTTGTTCGGTAGACCTAGCGACATTGTGTTGTTCGGTAGACCTAGTGACATTGTGTTGTTCGGTAGACCTAGTGACATTGTGTTGTTCGGTAGACCTAGCGACATTGTGTTGTTCGGTAGACCTAGCGACATTGTGTTTGTTGTTCGGTAGACCTATAGCGACATTGTGGAACTCTTGCAAGCCTCTTGTGTTTTGTGGTCTTCCCGCTCCTCTCACCCTCCCTGTAAAGTCTGATTATTTATACTTCATTGCATGGCAGTGTCGCTGACCGCAACGACACATCGCATATCACTTTTATTCATGTGTATCGCTTGAAAATCTGTTATTTACGGAGTGTGACATTGTTGTGTGACATAGTATAAATCAGGCTTTAGTCAGAGAGCTGAATTTAGCCAAGTCACTGAGCCTGAGCCGCAGTGTAGGCTAATTCAATTTACAACATTACACAGTCCAAAGCTATGCTTTGTGGTGATTGCTCAATGCAATTTATTTGCAATTTAGTCAAATCTTCAACCAAACCCCTGCCTTCAACTCTTTCAATTATTAAGATCTGGGAAGCGTTTCTTTATTCAGTATTCTTAATCAGCACTAAAATTCAAAGTCTGTAGGCGGAGAGAGATTCCATGGCTTTTGGTTTAATAGAGCCTACGTAAAGGCTGCATGTTTAAAGAGAGCTAGGAGTCAACAACACACTTTTACTCTGCTTCAAATGGCCCAGCCATTAAAATGGGACATCCTTGGGGATTAAGGCTGCTAAAAATATACAGTGATTAACTGCTCATCTCACCGTAATGGGATTGTTAACCTGGAAATATCTTTATATTAGACAGGAGAGAAAGGGAAGATTGATTTTTAGCTGAAAATATGTGACACATCGTCCACACATTGTCAGATGAAAATGCTTTATTTATTCCGAGTGACATGTCACACTTGCAGAAGCATAAATTATGTCTTAATCAAGAGAGCTTTGAACATAACTAGATTGTGTCCTCAGAATGCGGGGACGGAATGTGTCCTCAGGGTAGAGAGAGTACACAGTACAGTTAGTTTGGCTGTTCTTAAGCCTACACGGGTATGGACTAGTTTCAGTAATTCTAATGTATTAATCGAAAGTTATACTGTATGTGGTAAATAGGCTCAGAGTTGTACCTATAGTCCCAATGTTAGCTTTGTATTATGAACTGTTTGTGGTATAATGTGGGCCTATTCACTACTCAGTCTTCATTTTCTCGGCACAGATGAGGGAAGGCAGTTTGAAAAGACGTGCAACAACACAGCAAAGGTGTGATTGGAATCAATTCAATTGTGTGTACAGAACATGGTAATTTACACTGAATGGTTTTTGTCACAAAGGATGCCTCAGCCACGTGGGATTTATAGACTGCCACTGGTTCAATACTTAGCTTTACCAAGGGGGACTTTGTCAAGACAACTTGTCTAGATGATGGGCCCCAGGCCAGCAGTCACTCCCTCCTGCTGCAATTGAAAACACATAGATCTTTCCAGTATCTGCTATGCAATCATGACACCCAGCCGCCAATGAGATGGTTCCATTTGATGGAACTTGGGGTGTAAATCTGTCAGGATACACCACCTCGGTCCTCGATCTGTGCAGAACTGATGACAGTACTCACTGTGTATCCTAACAACCGCTATTTAAGCCTATATCCATTATAATCTGTCATTATGGAGACAATTTAAAATCTTGATTTGCTTGTCTTATAGGCATACATATAGTATAGGCTACAGTAAAGCAGTAAATATGTCATGGCCTAAATTGTGTATGGGTATGTTTTATAGTAGATATTAATTAATTTACATCATATTATATGATATGATATAGACGATATATGAATTTAAGATGAAGAGATACAGTATAAAAGCATTGACTTGTTAGAAGACCCTTTTGTTAACACTGTTTTGTTAATCCAGTTTAGTGCTTTGGCTTAATGTTGCATGCCATGCATGCTCATTAGCCATTTGTAAACTCTTCTTGTGGAGTTGCTTTGTGCCTCTGCTTCAACCACAACATGGTACTGTCATGGATTTTGTTGAATAGAAATGCCCTAGCCACGTCCCAAGAGCTCCAGGGGCATCAGGTCTTGGACATTGAAATTCACGCCGTCTCAGCCTCTGCTCTGCTCTGCATGAATAGGTTGATGTTTCCCTCGACAGTGGTTTTCTCATTGTACAGCAGGGGCTGTGAGGCGCCCTGTGCTACATAGACGCTGCCACAGTAATCTAATGGAGAGATTGGAGTCAGCATGTACATGCACAGCAACTGTAGACCATAAAGGGAGAGGGGCTCTCTCTTTATAGAAATCCTACCTAATAAAACACGGTTATGAAAAGCCAACCTATAGTATTAGTCTATAGGCTTTATGCTAGAAACACATTGGTTTGCATAGAAACCAAATTATCTTAGTGTCAGGACAGAGATGGATGTTCTTTGAACAGTGATATTTCCAACAAGGTAGTACACTTTAGAAGCTACTACTGTATGGGATGAAACTCATAGATGTCTGTGTTAAAACACTGCTCTTAACAGCAACGCATATAGCTCTCAGTATATGACTGCAGTTGGCATTAGCAAAAAAGAAAACGCATTTGCCAATGTTACATTTGGGTGTTTTTCATATTAGAATATTATGAAATCTTACATACAAAAAAAACATCTCTAATTAAAGGTAATTTAATTTCAAATGTAATATGGTGTCACTGTCAGTAAAGTCAATGGTTTGATTTCACGGCAACACTTACTAAAGCACTTACACTTAGAAAAACCAAAACTCATTGACTCGTATGGAGACATAATTAAACGCACGTAATTAGAAAATGCACATGAACGCACATAATTAAACGTGCATATACTATCCAAACACTCATGTCTCACAGCGCACACTCACGCAGCAGGCAGACACAAAATGTCTGGCTGGCTGCGGACGGACTTGCTGCAGCCAGATAGTAGATCAAGCGAGCAGCCTGTGTGTGAGGAGTCCCGTGTTCAGCAGGACAGCATGGATGATAAGTTGCAAAGACTGCTGCCAGGTGCACCATGATTAGCCTGGCATCACAAACATGATGTCAAAGCAATGTCAGCAACGCCACCGCAACCATTACATACTGTAAACGAGAATGGCATTGGAGTTACAGACAGCTGACACTGGGAGATAGTTGGGGAGGGGGGGGTCCTCTGGGGTGGTCTCTATAGTATAATGGAGGGCTATCAATCAAGATGACATCAAGATCAGGCTGGATTCCAGTGTCACATAGATGAATATGAAGTGTGTGTGTGTGTGTGTGTGTGTGTGTGTGTTTGTGTGTGTGTGTGTGTGTGTGTGTGTGTGTGTGTGTGTGTGTGTGTGTGTGTGTGTGTGTGTGTGTGTGTGTGTGTGTGTGTGTGTGTGTGTGTGTGTGTGTGTGTGTGTGTGTGTGTGTGTGTGTGTGTGTGTGTGTGTGTGTGTGCACACTCTGAAGTGTGCATTGAATCATAATTCATGGTATGCGGTCAATGAAAGATCACTTCTCAGTGGGAGGGATAGAAAATAAAGAATGGCACCAACTACACCACACTTCTTCTCAGCTTGTGTCTTCTGTCGCACGTGCAGAATCAACACGCGCCCTTTAGTTGGCGGCGGTTTAGTCCATCCTAGCGAGAGGGTCTGACTCGAGGTGGACGGTCTCACCTCGCGTTCCCTTCTCTCTCAAACCTTCTGGTCTTTGAGCCTCCTACTGTAATCTCGCGGTGTAGATCCTCAAACACTCACCAGTGATCAGACTGAGACCTTTGTGCCCATCTGTGTTGCCCAGCGCCCTGCTTATAGAATATCAAATGACGGGGATGACACATGGGGGTTCAGTTGCATGAGTAGGCACACAGACAGCCCGGTGCACATTTACCGCCATGGGGCCGCAGGTACTGTACCAGTTGTCATGGATGCATCTGTTCAGACTGCTTTCACTTGCTTGCACTGTAAAGTCCAGAGTGTAAATTATAACTATGAGAGTGTACAAATGGTTATGGGTCCATTCGGGCTCTGTGTGTAGACTCGCAGAGGTAAATTAACACAGAGGATTTGACTGAGTACTCTCACTCTGTTTCATTATATACTCATTCCTAACACACACACACACACACACACACACACACACACGCACACACACACACACACACACACACACACACACACACACACACACACACACACACACTCTCTCTCATTCAACCCCCCCCCCTCCCTCCCCTCTCTCGCATGGCTTCTGCCACATTTAATTTGTCGTAGTCAAAAGTATGTGTAGTATGAGCATGCTGGAAGTGCCGGCGGCAGCCCACTGATAACCCTGTCAGACATCCAGGAACCCCTGACTGTCAGCTCTCCCAGGGGTTTCGCTCCCCGGCTAATAGAGACCAGCTCTCACATGGTTAGGAGACGGTATGTCAAGAACATATATTATCTGCTTACCAGAAAACACCAGTAGAGCATGGAGGCCATTCAGAGGCACTGTTCGGACGAGGCTCATGCTGGAACGGTAATTTCCCTATTATTGTGGAAGTGCTTCAAAGCATTTTGTTGTCTAGTGGGACCTACTGACCCGTTTCACATATTATAGTCTTCTTCACATGTGCAAATTCAATTCCGTTCTAACTCTCAATACAGTGACTGAATCACGAGAATTACACAAATGTAAAACGACTCACATGAGATTAAATAGGCATAATGTGTTTGTTGGAGGCACTGTGGCACTGTGGTACAATCAAACCCCATGCATGTGGCCATAATTTACTCACACAAATAATGACAAATGTACATCTCTTTAACTGATGTGAATGGAAACTGACACTTTTCACATTATGACAGGGGAAAATGTTGCAGGAAATGAAGACATCTGTGGTTCTTTTGACGACTCCTGTAGTTAGTGATGAGTGGGCAGGAACATTTAAAGACAATTATACACGTAGCATTTATGATGGATTGAACTTTGGTCTTAAGTGGGTGCATGGTGTTCCAGTGTTTTGGCAGTCACAAGAACAAGTAAATGGGTGTGTCCAAAACAGATTTACACTCTGACTTCCACATTATTATGTATCAAAAGTGATAATGTTCTTTCCCCACCCGATGTTTTAATTTGGCCACAATGTTGAAGAGGATTTGATCCAGTATGCCCTTGTCTCACGCACTTAATGTCATAATTAATACCATCTGAGCGTTGCCGTTTTCAATGTAAATTAAATGTCAGCTCATGGCTTAATAGTTCAAACACTCCTGTGCGTGTTTTGTATTTACTGTAGAGTGCCTCTCCATATCTTTTGCAGAAAAGTCATATTTTTTATTATTCACCCAGCATCCACATTTCTCATAGAAGCCCATGGCCCCTGGTTGCCAGAAGCTACTTCCATAACTGCTCTCTCCAAAGCTCTCCTTCTATCCAACTGTTATCCTCTTTGAGCTAACATCAGCCTTGCATCACCACTTGCATCGGACAACAACCCATTTCAAAAATAGCAATCAAACGAACAGGACGGAAATTGGAACACTATGATTTCCCCCCAGAATGCCACATCATGTCCTCAAACACAGAAATTGAAATGGCTTCAATTCAGTGCCAATATTAAACCAGGTAATGTGCCATTATGAGAAGAGAGGCCTCCAGGTACTCACAGCATTTATTGGGGGAAGAAAAAAAACACTTCCCGACCAGTAGCCAATGCCATCAGTCTTCCTTAACAAATTATATTACACAGATTGAGCAATCCATCATCACATATATCCCTAGTACTCTGTTCGCATAAGTCACAGTCTTTCCATATGAAAAAGGTGAATTGCTGGGACCATTCTTTTTCTTGTATGTCTTGTTAGTTGGCTTGTTCAAGGTAAAGGGCAGTGTATTAATGTGTGATTAATGTATTCATTTTTGCTCAATGCAGTTGAGAGAATAGGATGATATCTGAAAAACAACAGCAATTTTGCCCAAAGAGTGTCCTACTGTTGAGCCATTCAAGAAATATGCCGCCAAAACATCAACGTCTCCCAAAAGACCATAGTGAATGAAAAGTCAATAGTTTCAGAATCACTGCAATGATGATAATCCCAGGCTGTGAATTGCCTTCTGTTGTATGCATTTATTTTTATTTTTTTAGATTCAGGTCCAACATGAACTGATGAGTCCCATTTCCTTCTCAGTCCTGCCTTCTTTATTAGTAGACTGGAATTGTTATCTTATTGTTATCCACCACACTCGCATGAGCTTCCTCTATGAAGATATAGAAAACTGTGTTTCTCCGTGCTCTGCTTGGTAGGTCAGACAATATACATTATACAGTACAATAGATTAGACAATTGACTAGAGCGTTTCAAGTTAGGCAGTTCACCAGATAAACTGTAGTATGTCTCAGTTGTCTTCGGTCCATGATACAACTATTGCAAACAATCTAAATACAACTTTTTATTGTTGAGACCGGCGTAGGTCGCATTTACTATGAAAAGCTGCGTCTCCCGTTCGTCCGTCCGTCACCCACGCCTCCATATATGGTCACGCCTTTCGTGACATGTCTCCATATATGGTCATGCCTCGTGACATCACATCTCCATATATGGTCACGCCTCGTGACACATCACGCATCCATATATGGCAATCTCCATATATGAAGATTACGACACTGACCTCATCTAACCCTGGATAACCATACATGGAGAAGACTGGATCATCACCTAGATCTGTATACCATATATGGAGCCGGCCAGCAACTCTACATCTGACCTCAAACCTTAAACCCTTAGATCTCCCTATATGGAGCTGACCTGTTCTGACATTCCATATGTTGATCCTTCCCCACCCATCCTTCCTATTCTGACATTCCATATGTTGATCTGACCTCATAAAACCCTGTACACTCAAGACAGTAGACACGCTCCATATATGTCCAGTACAGAATTCATGCTATGCTCTCCATAGTCATGTGATCACGGCGGGTTTGTTTCTCATAATCCATCCTGATTGGCTACGATTGGCTTCTAAAGTTTTCAGGAGTAGCCTGTTTATATTGCTCCTAAACATTTTGCCAAACATCACACACACTCCTATCCTCCTGGTGGAGACCGGTGAAGGGCACTTTTTCTAGTTATTTCTATTTTATTTATTTTTTATTCATTTATATTTATATATATTTTTTTTTAAATATTTTTCACTACAGATTTTGTCCCCCCTATAATGACAAGGCCAAAATAGTGACGCTAGATTGAAAGTGGTTTGGACTCTATTTAACCAATGAGTGCAATAAGTGCACGTGACTAATAATTAACTACATTGGATCCATTGCAGAAAAGAAAATCCCACCTGTAAAGTAGTTTTAGACATACGTGTGCGTGTGTGTGTGTGTGTGTGTGTGTGTGTCAAGTCAAAAACGTGTAGGCACCCCTGCAGTATAGAGACCAGGATTACTTTTGTATGCGTTTTTTTTTAATCTGTAGCTTGCGGAGTTAGTTCCGTCAGATATACACAAGCAGCTTCATTCTGTGCTCAAGGGCGCATACTTGAGGGATCAATACGCTGCATTACTATGTGGGTGTATTCAGTGTTTGCAAAAAAATATGATTTGCACCGTGACCTTTCACCTTAACTCATGCTTACTGTACAGTATACATCTTAAGAAAAACGTTTTTTGTTAAAAACATAAAGTTCTATATTCCAATAACAATCCTTGCTATAGAGTGTTTGTTAAGTAACATCTCTCTAGCTCTTTAAATACATTTTCAGGTCGGGATACCGATTCTATCTAGAGAGAGACCCCCACAAAGATCATTTATCAGCTTACATTTTACAGTGTTCCATTTCCAATTATATTGTCATGACTTCCACTTGTTTACCCTGTTCGAGTTCTTTCTCCTGACTGAATAAAAGTAGTATCCCCGACCTGCAAATGTTAGAATTTCCAGTTTACTAAAGAGCTGGAGAGATATGGGTAGACCTTGTAATTGAGGAAACACTACAGTATATAGCAATGATGTTATATATATATATATATATATATATATATATATATACATATATAGATGCTATTGGATTTTTTTAAATTAAATATAGGCATATCACTTATACCATTAACATTTACTCTGACATCCCCTATTTTACAAGCTCACATCATGTCAGATCACGACATGTTGTCAGCTGGTTTGGTACAAGTATATGCGCATACATAACGTGAGTGGCTAAGTGAGTTTAACTTTGTTTAATGCAAGCAGATAGGACTTTTCTCTTTCTGTCAAGGCTGTTCCCGCATAACGTCTGGGTATGATGATGATGTCATGCACATACCCTAGCTCTATAGTAGTATAAGCTTAAGTCTGGGTGCATTATTTATGTGTGAAACTAAGAATACAAGTTAGAAATAAACAGCGGCTGACACTCTTGCATATTGTTTCTTGTGCAGTGGAATGCATTTTCCATGTAATGGATATCTTTGCTCACTAGTGTGCCTAGAATCAAGGACACATTCTACTTCTGCTCTCTTCTATATGATGACATTCAGGACGACTCCCCTGTCCGTCTAAAGACTCAAATGGTTTCATTCAGCTAGAGTGCAAAAGGATTTTCCAACTTTACCTAGTGGGTCATTGACTGACTGACATTTTGAGTGCTAGAAGATGTTTTTTCAAGGTCTTACCCTTGACGATGAAATGATTCGAGCACAATGTAATACTTAGACGCCAGGAATAGACACAAGACACAAGACACAGAGACACAATTACTTCCATAGCTACCGGTCTGGTGCATCAACCAGTTGTCTATCAGAACTCAGATGTTTCTGAAAGAAAAGGAAAAAGACAGCCCTATCTGAGCCTCTACTCCCGATAGAAATGTGGAATTCAGTCTCTGTAAATCATCAAATCATTTTGAAGTGAACGCCTATTGTTGACTCCTTCGCCCCACGTCAGCACCCACAGTCCAAGGACATGGAGTCGGGTGGTGTCCAGCATGTGGCAATCAATATGATTTCCCCCCTGCTGTATGCCAAGCTAATCAGCAAATCTAATTGAATTGATACAATATCAGATCAAATCCTTACTATGAAATGACACGACTGAGATACAAATAATAAATAATAGATTTAAGTTTTCACCATGCTTAACCACACAGGGGGGTGTGTGTGTGTGTGTGTGTGTGTGTGTGTGTGTGTGTGTGTGTGTGTGTGTGTGTGCGCGCATGTGTGCGCATGCGTGGGTTGCATATGTTTTGCCATTTCTCCACACTGTTCCTTTCAATTTTAAGTTTTTTATTCAGCATAGAAGAGGGGTATAAACAGGGAAAAATGCAGTACATAATTATGTTATGCTTCTTTTTCTATATATATTTCTTTTTGGGGGGCTTTTTAAGCCTTTATTGATAGTGAACAGTACATAGACAGGAAAGGGGGAAAGAGATGGGGAGTGACACGCGGCAAAGTCCGTCGGGCTCGGGAGTCTAACCCGCGGCGCACCGTCCAGCTGGCTTGGCAGCCTAGGTGCCCAGGAGGTTGAGCTAACCGTCCGTGTTCTTTTTCTATTTTTGTACATACTGTACAATTACATAGACAGAGAACAAACAGGAAACAGGACAGTTTTGCTACTATATTAGTTAGTTATTGAATTGGGTTGATGCATATAGTATAAAAACTGAAACAAAACAACCCCCAGTCCCCCACCCTCCCACTTGGAACTTTGACGCCTTCTCCTTTTAATAAAATAAATAATAGCATTAGCCAATTAGGATTTCATCAGCATGAGAAAAGAGAAGAAAGACATGAGAAGGAAAGAGTGAGAAGCCGTTCCTTTTAGTTTGCAGATCGTCATTGTTATTGGATATTTATGTGACCTCTTGAAGCAAGCGAACAAAATAAAAAAGGAAATTCAAGTAATCCACAGCTCTTTTAAAATGTCCCATATCTGTCATTGTTGTCCCACAGGTAAGCCATTCGCATTATATTGCATTACCATTACCCTTTGAAAGATATTGTGTGTAAGGAGGCATGTTCAAGGCATAATCCAGGCATGATCATCATCCAGAAAAAATCAGCTAGTGAGTACATTTCTGACTATAACCAGAACCACAGGGAGACTGATTTATTGTACTTAGCTTGTAGACTGGCTATTTCATTGTGCAATAAGATCATGCAGGGGTTCGTGCAGTCACATGCAAATGGTTGATTGCTTGACTGAATAGGCATGATGATTCTAATTGATGATATATACTGTTGTAATGATTGATTGTGACAATTGTGCCTTTAAATAGCCATATAGCCAATAGTCATGTTGTGAAAGAATCTCATGCTCAAAATTGATAGATGTTTTGAATCGTAGGAAGTGATTTATTTTGGCTCAAAGTACTCAACACCTCATGCTGATTTGCAAATAACCTTGGGCATGCACAGGTTGCCGAAACAATAACAACACTTTATGATTTTTTCCTTTTTTTTTTGTATCTTTTGTTTTACTTAGATTAGATTGCGAGATTGAAATGCAAAACCATGTGTGCGTGTCCGCCCCGTCCTCCGCCTGGCCTTGTGTTTTGAACAATCTCCGGTCACATTCACTATCTCTCTCCTCCTCTGTCATATCATCCCATTCACCTGGCTCGAGGACAAAAGGAACAACACCACCGGTTGCCCCCACATCCCCCCCTGTGGATTGCAATGTCACCTGTCATGTGTGAGACAGATCCCAGGACTCCTTTTATTTGCTCAGCAAGATGTTGCAGGTCTGTGCCCTAGTGTGTTTGTCTTTGTGTGTGTAAGACAGAGAGTAGGACACTGTTAGTGTTGTGTGTGTGTGTATGAGAGGGAGAGAGAGAGGGTTTTTTATTGTGTGTGCTCCTGGTTTGCAGCCCTCTTGGGGGCCCGGTCGAGGCATCGACATTAAGTATTTAGAACCCTGCTGGGCAAAAGAACAGTTCTGCAACTGTTCTATTTGCCCAGTTGAGGTGCAGTGTGGGGGAGGTGGTGAGGTTGCACGTGTGGACAAAGGCATAGAGAGATGTCAGGCCTGGCAGCCTAAACTCTCTTACTTTACACCCAGCGTGCCTCTGTTTTGCTGTCCTAGCCTCCTACAGTAAACCGCTCGCAAAATATGCCAACTCTCCTCTATCCCACCCTCTTCACCAACCCTGCTCCGCTGCACCCCATACCTTATACTCTACTGGTTTCGTTGCTGTCGTTTCGAAACCTTGTATGTCCAAAAGCGTTTGACTCACTTTGACTTGAAAAAATATAATCTAAATACATTTTAGATAATACATTTACAAACAAAAAACAAAAAAAAAGTTGAAATATGCAGATGCAAGGTTTCTGTCCCGACAACAGCGATATGCAGATGTGTCTGCTGTTGCACATGTCCTTTGGTACTAAACAACCTCTCTCGCAGAATATCCTTATCTCCAACATGTCTATATGAGTGATAGCTTACGTTCTGACTTCCATTGATTTCCTTTGGCAGCATGAGGCGGGGGGTGGGCGTCATTACTAGAGGGCAAAGGTACAGGTCAGAGTAGTGTCGATGAAGAGGATGATAAAAGTGTGCATAGCCATGTTTCTGTCTCTGGTTTCTTTTTCCGTCATGTCAATCCTTCTCTATCCGTCTCTTTCTCCCTACCGTGATTTCTCTCCTGCTTCCCTACCTTTGTTCACATGACCCACCACCAGCAGCAAGAACTGCAGCTCTGCATTTCATGTTGGCATATTCTGACAGGCGTGTTTCCAGCCACGCCCCCCCCCCCCCCCCCCCCCCCTATCGAACGAAGACATAAAGCAAGTCATGAAAGTCTTTTTAGATGCCCTACCTTTTCATCACTAGTCAGCGTCATTTTCAATATTTGAAAACGCCAAAGTCCTTTGAGAAAAGCAAGCATTGCATTGTCATCTGCCCATCTTATCTGAGGATTGTGGCACAGCACAATGGTTTGCTGAATAATCACAAACACCTGGCCAAGGGCGCACCCTCAAGGCACCGCACCAAATCAATGTCACTGCATGCACTAGGGGTGTTCAGTGACCACCAAAGTAGTCATTTAATACTATGCTCTTATTTGCCCAGCTGTGGCTCTCTCAAACACACTGCACACTGAATTCTTTCTCAGGGCAGAATGGATGATTATTGCATTTTCCCAGCATGCCATAAAACAAGGTTGTTTGGATGCTGTAATGTTCGATGTATGTCCCCCGAGGTGCTGATTATATTGCTGTTGCATTAGGGACAATGTGTGCGTACTAGACTCACAAATACATACTTAAGTGGAAAGAGTACGTGCTTTTTACTCTGCATGGGGAAAATAAATGTTTATTAGCAGCTCAAAACGATGGGTCTTCAGAAGTAGCAATTAGAAAAGAAAGCATAGTGTACCTAAACTTGCAGTAGCTTTGTGCTGCTGGTTTCTTCCTGCCTGTCAAAAGAAAAAGTCAATAGAAAACATGCAATGTTGTTAAGTAAATACACAACTCAAATGTAGAATGCTTAGGGATAGGTACTTTTCAAAGGTGTACATATGTCGCTTCACAGGACACCATGGCGTAGGGCCAGGCATTTTGCACGCTAGAACACGTCACCCAAGATTCACGAGCCAAGTACCCAAATGGCTACTTTGCATAATAGGTTTACCGGTGAGCGTCCTCATACATGGTATAAAAGCACCACAGCATTATGGCTACATACTGCTGCTGTGGTGATCTGTCTGCAACACAGCATTATGGCTACATACTGTACTGCTGTTGTGGTGATCTGTCTGCAACACAGCATTATGGCTACATACTGTACTGCTGTTGTGGTGATCTGTCTGCACCACAGCATTATGGCTACATACTGTACTGCTGCTGTGGTGATCTGTCTGCAACACAGCATTATGGCTACATACAGTACTGCTGCTGTGGTGATCTGTCTGCAACACAGCATTATGGCTACATACTACTGCTGTGGTGATCTGTCTGCAACACAGCATTATGGCTACATACTGTACTGCTGCTGTGGTGATCTGTCTGCAACACAGCATTATGGCTACATACTGTACTGCTGCTGTGGTGATCTGTCTGCAACACAGCATTATGGCTACATACTGTACTGCTGCTGTGGTGATCTGTCTGCAACACAGCATTATGGCTACATACTGTACTGCTGTTGTGGTGATCTGTCTGCAACACAGCATTATGGCTACATACTGTACTGCTGCTGTGGTGATCTGTCTGCAACACAGCATTATGGCTACATACAGTACTGCTGTGGTGATCTGTCTGCAACACAGCATTATGGCTACATACTGCTGCTGTGGTGATCTGTCTGCAACACAGCATTATGGCTACATACTGCTGCTGTGGTGATCTGTCTGCAACACAGCATTATGGCTACATACTGTACTGCTGTGGTGGTCTGTCTGCAACACAGCATTATGGCTACATACTGTACTGCTGTGGTGATCTGTCTGCAACACAGCATTATGGCTACATACTACTGCTGTGGTGATCTGTCTGCACCACAGCATTATGGCTACATACTGTACTGCTGTTGTGATCTGTCTGCAACACAGCATTATGGCTACATACAGTACTGCTGTGGTGATCTGTCTGCAACACAGCATTATGGCTACATACTACTGCTGTGGTGATCTGTCTGCAACACAGCATTATGGCTACATACTACTGCTGTGGTGATCTGTCTGCAACACAGCATTATGGCTACATACTGTACTGCTGTGGTGATCTGTCTGCAACACAGCATTATGGCTACATACTGCTGCTGTGGTGATCTGTCTGCAACACAGCATTATGGCTACATACTACTGCTGTGGTGATCTGTCTGCAACACAGCATTATGGCTACATACTGTACTGCTGTGGTGATCTGTCTGCAACACAGCATTATGGCTACATACTGCTGCTGTGGTGATCTGTCTGCACCACAGCATTATGGCTACATACTGTACTGCTGTGGTGATCTGTCTGCACACCACCAGAATGCCTCCACCATAGAAGAGATTAGTTCAACGCTAAAAATCACACCCGTGTGAAGTGAGTGGTGCAACTCTGTGTAGATTAAAAGACGCTTCGCTGCGTTTTTGCACTACAAAAAGACGCAGTGAAGCAAATCTACCCCATAATGCATTGCACTGCTGTGCATTAAACAAATTGTTCTGTTTTACAACAACTGTAAACCTGTGATGTGACTGATTCTGAAATGGAACCTTTCATTGAAAATATATTGTTCATACATACTGTCACTTACAGAAGCTTTAAGGTCAGGTTGTATGATAGGGTTAAAACGTCACTACACCAGACACCTCATGCACTGCACCTGCAAACTTTATATTCAATGAATCCAGCAATACAGATTGGACAGAGCTCCTGGGAATGAATGTGAATTATTAACACACAAACACATTAGCAGAGGATTATTAGCTGAGTATTGTGTTGTCAACCAGCTGCTACTGTGATTGGCAGATTAGTGCCCATTTGCCTGTGTAGCAGGGATTATGATATTAGCTGAGCCCCTGTAGACAGTGCACCGATATGCAATATCATGTCTGCCATGTCTCGTTGTGTGTTCAGATTCATGCACTTGTTTATGCATGCATTGTAATTCCAACTTTAATCCACGTGTGTGTGTGTGTGTGTGTGTGTGTGTGTGTGTGTGTGTGTGGGAATGCATATTTTCTCAATTTTACTGGTTCTTGTCACAGATATGAGCACAACATGTCAAATGAGAATGCTATCGCGCACGCACGCACACACACACACACACACACACACAGCAATGACAAAATCGTGCTGTAGCAGTCATACCCCACAGCAGGGGTGAAGCAGCAATCAGATGGCGAGTCGGCGCTGGTCAGCATGTCTTGTTATCATTCTCAGTTTGGGGACGGTCCCGCCTCGCTGTCCCCATGGCTGTCCCCAACACTCCATCATGCTGAAACAGCATCCTGTTGCGATCCGCCTTGTAAGATTCTGCACTAGGGTTTAATCCCGGGATCCAGGCTTCCCGGGTCCCGCCTGGGAAATGGCTTCTGGACCTGTTGTCCCATTTTTCTTTTCCTTGTTAGAAATTACACTAAAGGAGTTTTCACACAGAGCGTGTTTTTCGGGATGAATTGTCGGAGCACAGAAAATAATTATCTACCTCACGTAATGTCAATCACGTTTGCACACTGCCGCCGGATCCGTTTTTTCACTCTGTCTTTCACATAGCTATACATGGTCTTTCACCCTGTTCGCTTCTCCGCTGAGAAGGTGATCATCTCGTTGAACTACTTCATGAATAGTCCGTTCGGTATGAAAATAGGCAGCAGGGCCAGGGCACACAACACGCTGATTATATTGTATCAAGGTGAGGTCGCTCGTTATTTGAGAGAGAGAGAGAGAGAGAGAGAGATTCTATATGACATGTCATATTATTATCACAGGGAATGAAGCATTGAATCTATCAATATAGTAGTCTTTATTAGCCTAGATTTCAGCAAGATTTCATGTTGCCACGTTTGAACACACACACACACACACACACACACACACACACACGAAGCAGTGGAAGAATGCAGAGCTAGAGAGAAACGGAGAGGGGGAGAGAGGTATCGCATCTATTAACTTTTCTGAGTTGTGCCTTGAGAGAGAGAGAGACTGACTGTTGCATCATGAGTTCTTTGTGCTTCGTCTTACCATTACATTGTGTCATAGCTGATCTACAAGCTGACAACGCATCTCATCTACAGTATGGTCTTGTACATCGCATGTTATCTGCATGACACCATCGTGCGACGAAAGATAATCCAGGCTTGAACTATTAAATTCTGGACTCAACACAGCATAAATTGGTTGTTTAATAAATTGATTGCAGCTGCATTTGATGAGAGACATAGCAGCTACGTCTCTCATCAATGCAAACTGCAAATCCGTCGTGCTTCATCGGCTACATAAGACGCGCTCTGTGTGCAAACTCCTTAAGTGTCACATTTTTCTGATGTTCATAGTTCAAATAAAACATTTTAAACAATACAATATCACTATTCTATTGAAAATATTAAGTATCTACATATAAATGCATTTTAGTGGGCACTTTCTTTCTTTTTTTTCCTGACTGAAATTCCTGGGAAGCCCGGTAAATTTATAATGAGCCAAATTCGGGCCCTATTCTGCACCCTGGCTCACACTCCGTACACCCCTTAACCCCCACACACATACACACACACTGTTGTACATTATACGTGCTGTTTTCTTTTTTTACTGATGGGTTCCCAGATTACTGTCATTGTGACCTATACCCAGCACGCGTGGCCGCAAACACTTACAACGAAGTATAAATCAGGCCTTTAGACGCCACACTTTCCTCGGCTATTGGTGCTCGGCTGTGCTGCACTAGCTTCGGCCATGAATTGGATGGGAGGGGTCGTGTGGTGAAGGAAAAGGGGCGGGGGGGGTGGGGGGGGCATGCATGGTGCCGGAAGACGTTGCTCTGTGGCTGGACTTGTCACATTGATTGATGAGAAAGTCAAGCTGTGCTCTTGGCAGGCTGGGGATCCATCCTCTTGGCTACACTGATACACTTATCTCGGTAGGGGGAGGGGGGGGGGGGGGTGGGTGGGTGGGTGTGTGTGTGTGTGTGTGTGTGTGTGTGTGTGTGTGTTAGGAAGGGGATTAGGCTGCTGATATCTCACGCCAAATATGATGGTGCCACAACTGATGGGGCCGCAACTGATACACGCTTTAGTATATCTCGCGGATGTGGTAAATGGTAAATGATGCATTTATACAGCATTTAACGAAATCACTTTACATAGATTGTGCATTATATTCACCCATTCATACACAGATAGTGGAGGAAACCATGCAAGGCACCAACCTGCACATCAGAAGCAATTAGGGGTTCAGCGTCTTGCTCAAGGACACTTCGACACTAACTCTGGGGGAGCCGGGGATCGAAATGGCAACCTCATGGTTCCCATCCTATCGGTCACTCTACCCCTGAGCCACTCCCGCCCCCATGTGGTCATTGTATGCGCACAAAACAACAGACAAAATGTCAGTGCTGTGCCTGCAGCTGCTGAATGATAGAATGTCTTGTGCCGTCAGTGGAGAAAGAGCACGTGTTGAGAGTTCATGTTTTCTGTCTCTCAGACACAGGTTTGAAAGGAACATGGCATCATTGCCTTGAGTGAGGAGAACAGATCGTCAGGAAGATATGAACCGTCTGGGCATGATGCCGTCAGCCTATAGCGTCCCATAGCAATGATTTAATTGGCTGAGCACCCCATAGCAATGATTTCATTGGCTGAGCACAGAGCACCCCATAGCGATTATTTCATTGGCTGAGCACCCCATAGCGATGATTTGTATCGATTACTCACCCCATGGAGACTTAAATTCATGGACATTGTTTTGACCAGCAGTGGTTCCCTATGGAGACACAAAGAAGACTTTTTATATGGTAATCAGAGAGCGTCACTCTCCTGTGCATGTGTCTTTTGTTTAAAGTGGGAAATTTGGTATATAGTCTTTTTATTGGCCTAAAATATTGTCTATAAACATACATTCATGAATCCACTTGCTGACCGGCTGTCGGCATTGAGCAATTTTTTTTAATATAATAGGGCCGTAGCCAAAAGTGGCCAAATTCCCAAAAATGTGCTGACCTCATCACATTTGTGATGATTGCACTGGCCGTTTTTGTCAATGGTCAATAGCATGGTCAGATAATAAACGGCTCAATATCGACAGCCGGTCAGCAAGTGGATTTATGAATGTATGTAGGCTATATAGATAATAATTTAGGGCAATAAAAAAAAACTATATACCAAATGTCCCACCCCACAACCCCGGCTGCCGGACTATGCCACATGCTGTATGGAAGAGACAGATGTAGTGATCTTTATCAACTTGACCAATGAGACCAACACTACTTTGACACAACAATGGCTGGTTTTACTGATTTCATTGGAAATATATATATATTTTACATGCACAGATTATCAATTACAAAGCAATTGTTGCATTCAGCTGAAGGGAGGAGCAAATTGGCATAGTGTAGATCAGACAGACAGCTTGCACCGCATTTGCTATTTGCACTCCACAGCCTTGCGAACTATACTGTACAGTATATTCCATAGCCTGGAGGAACGGTGAATCTGAGCTTATGAATTCACAAAAATAACATTGGTGACCAATGTTAAATATAAGAATTTAGTGCTTGCAGCATGTACAATAAAGGAAGTATTTGTCATACTTTGTTAACTATAAACCCAGGCTAGACTTTGAGTGGCTTGCTCCCTGGTGCCTCCTGGCGTCTGAGGCCCCGTTTCCACTGGGGTTGAACTGGTTCCGGTCTTTTTCTCCGCCTACTTTTGAACAAAATTAATTGTTACAGATCTCAAAAAGTTGGTTCGGAAATGGAACCAAAAAATACTTCTTGCCCTAAGTGGGAACCAAATTGAACGAGTCACTATATTCAGGTTGGAAGATGCAGATGTGGTATAAATAATAATACAGAACGGAACCGTTCTAGTACCAAAGTTCTTTTGGTGGAAAAGGGGCCAAAGTGTCCTTGAGAAAGACACTGAACCACGTAGCGCCCACTGAGCAGGTTGTTGCCTTGCATGGCTATCTCTGCCTGTCCTTCAGTGTGTGCGAATAGGGGAATGTAACGCAAATTGAAAAGCACTTTGGATTGGATGAAGGTGCTATAGAAATTCTAGCGCATTTAACACATGCAGACCATTTACCTTCTGTTGCAAAAGGCAGCCAAATAAATTAGCATTTAGCTGTGTTTCAATTGGAGTTTTGGAACACACAATGGCACACATGCCGTCGGTCAGTACATCCAATTAATCCGCACAATAGATCACGTATACCTTCAGTGCAATGCAGACACTTAAAATCACTAAGGTCAATTTACCCTGTAGTGATAGATTAATGAATGAGAACTTTATTGCCTTCCATTACACAGGATCCCATGAGAGCAACAAATAAGTGGATACAGCTCTTCTTTGCAGCCTGTATTTATCTAAGAATGGGTGACAGAGTGTAGTCCATTCTTCAGTGCCCTGTTTCGTATTGAGTTACAATCACAAAGTGGAACCTAACCGCAGTCTTTCAGTGCTGGCCGCAGAACAGTTCCACTAAAGTACCAGTAATCATATATGTTTGTTGGCAGTGGTCAAGCTATACAACTAAATATCTTTTTGTTTGAAAACAGAAGATACGTAATTCATACATGAACACGATACCAAAAGTACCAGCATTTGAATCCGTTGAACCAATATTGTAAGGCGTGTCTATATGAGTGCATAAATATTTTTGTCATCCAAAGTGTTCCTTTTCATACATGATCAGAGAGATGGAGAGAGATTTGTCGTATACATTACTGCGTTTTGTAGCAACAAGGCGTCATATTTCTAGGCCTCTGACTCTTGAGAAGGCATGCCAGTCAGTTAAACTGTTAAATCACTAGAAGCCAGATTTGGCTCCAATGATTTTATCTTGCCCCTGAATTAAATTAATGTGTTTATCTGCAGATGCTAAGTATTAAGTGGAATGAAATCACATTAATCTCAGAACTTTGCCTTATGACAGGAAATGGGCTGCAGCATGGATTGGATAAACAGCTCAGCTTCCCCGTGTGTGCAACAAACACATCAATGGGAATTTGATTAGAGAAACAAGTGCATTACACAGAAAAAAACCCAACTTTAAATCTACTGTTCTCTTTAAAGGTTAGGGTTAATTTTTGCGTGGAGAGGTACTCTGTGTTAATGCATGCGTTATGTTAATGTGATCATGTAAGTTATAGCTCCACTAACGCCTATTATCATTGACAATTTGACCAGATTGATCACACCTCTCGAGGAGGGCCTTGCTATAGTGTAGAGGTAATGTTACCCCTGGGAGCAGCAGAGAGCTTTGCATCAATTTAAAAAATAAATAACATTGCTGAATGAATTGAAACGTACAAAATCTTTTCCAGTGTAACTTAATTATTTAACCAAAAGTTAATAAAGATAATGTCAGCGTTTGTCTTGACAACTGCATAATGAATGTGGCCAAAGAGTGACCATGAGGACAGTGCTTCATCTCAACTTCAATGACCAAACTGTGATGAATGCCTTTAGCTGGGATTGGCATACTGTAAAACACCCTGGGTATAACGTATAAGTATAAGGTCAGTCTGTGTCTCATGCAGATTGGAATTCTCATTTCTGTTCTTCACTAGCTCCCCTTGAAGTTTGATTATTCAAATGGATGTGGACTGAATTTGTTAAACAGTGCCTGTGAGGTTCTGCAAAGCTCCATGAATTTTGCTAATTTAAAATAAGTGACTTCTAGGCGGACACAATGTTCTCTCTCTGAAATTGATTTGTATATGGCTGTGTTTCTCAATCATGCTAGGCACATAACACGGTGCAATAGACAAAAGTATTGATTGCTTGAAATTGCCATCCAAGTGGACTGATGTAAAAAAAATGTACGCACAAATATATTTGTGTGTAGTTTTCATAAAAAAACAAAACACAACCAGCATAGAGCTGTGTGTGCACGTGAACAATAGCCCTAATAATGTATTACTGAAACCTACAGTATATTCAACTGTTTTGCATTTAATTTCACAACGAATAAATGAAACGGCCATTAAACAAACAACAAGTGTACTGACTGTGAAATTGATCATTATGAATGAGGGTCATGACATTGGGTTACGCCAGGTTTTGATTAATGCATCGAGGACCGAAATATCACACATTGTCTTACAATGCATGCACCAGGAATTTACATATCATTATAAATAAAATCAGACATGCAAATCTCACCGAGGAAGTCTGAGTCACATTGGTGTTGAGTATCAGAATTTTTGAGTGGTGCAACCACTCCAATGACCAGCAATGTCTGTCCGTCCCTATGTCCCTCCCTTTGTCTGTATGTCTGTATGTTTAGGGTACCAACAGGTGACAAATGCTGTTGAGCTTCACACTGTGCACAGAGAAACACAGCCATATACAAATCAATTTCAGAGAGAGAACATTGTGTCCGCCTAGAAGTCACTTCTTTTAAATTAGCAAAATCAAATAAATAAACATAAACATAAACATAGGTGCATGATGGGAAGCTGAGTTTTAGTGTAACAGTACAGAACAGACTACCAGACGCAATAGCATTTGTTGACCACCAAGTGTCACTGCTGGACCACTCACTTCAGACAGGTCTGATTTCTTTTAATTGATATGGGATCATGGAATGAAAATGAATCTTCCATGGCCTTGACCTACAGTAAAAAGGAGGTCAGTGCTGACTTTGGCTAAAATGATTTGGTGTTGGCTGGCGTGTAGAATGTCTGTAGTAGTACTGTTAGACATAGATTTGAGTTATTTTAGAAAAATGTCATTGAATACAGTACGTAAGCTCTGTACTTCATATGCGTGCGAGTAACATCTCTCCAGATACTGCTGAGTATCAATGATATCCCAGTCAATTATTGAACGCAGACGTGCCATCACTGCTGTGCGACATCATTTAAAGGTTGGAACAATTGGGAGATTTATACATTTGGGAACATTGTGAAGTAGCTTTGACATGATGTCTTCTATTGAATCCATACGCTCTGACTGCTTCACCACTGGAATAGAAACATCATTAGAATTTCAATATACGCTTGTTCTGCTGATGCTTGTGAATCTCTCAACTGAGGACCTCAAACTGTTTCCCACCTTTCATGAAACATACAATCTCAAATAAGCGGGCCATATATTTTTAAGAACTGGGGTTTTCTTGCATGGGCAAATCTTTAATCTTTCACATTGGAGAGGGCCAATGGCAATCAAATTAGCATAATTATTCATTAATATGCAAATCAGTCCAGATGTTCAACAAGCAACAGATGGGCTCTTCTTGTTTCACAACAGCTCAGTATGATGAACTGCAGGGAGAAGCGGGCGCAGAAGGAGATGGAGAGCATGGGTAATTTATCATCATGCATTTAATCGGGACCTGCTATTCCTTTAGAGGAGCATTAATGTTGGAGATCTATACAAAATTAAACGTATCTATCAGCACTCTGCCAAAAAACTCTGCATTGTGAAAGGCAATCCAAAAAACTCTGCATTGTGAAAGGCAATCCAAAAAACTCTGCATTGTGAAAGGCAATCAACACATCTGCAGGACACAAAGAAGAAATCAAATGGGGTTGGCACTGAACATCAGAGCTTTAGGCTTATCAGCATTTAGCTGCACAATGTCCTGCATGCGGTTTTGGTTTAGTGAAAAAAAGCACCTTAAGGTTGGGTGCTTGCCTACTCGGGCTCACTCTGGGTGAGGGGGGTGTACAAGTATTATTCCTAGGGATTCACTGAAAATTTGGTGGGGGAAAGTTTAACCGTGCTTCTGGTGACTGATATTGTCATTCTAATGCCTGTTCAATATGCAATAACTTCTGAAACAGGTAGCTATACGTTTTGCATATATTGCACCGGGGGAGTGGGGTGGTGTGTGTGTGTGGGGGGGTGCATATATTGTCCTTCTAATAATTATATTGTTCTTCTAATGCCTCTTCAATATGCAATACATTTCTGAAGCAGTATAGCTATACGTTTTGCATAGTTTTGGTAGTCGCCCAGTGTTGCCAACTCTCCAGTGACGGAAGTAGCTAGTGGCTCCTCGAAAAGTCGCTAAAAGTCGCCAGGGGTGGGATATGCGCGCGCGTAGCGCGCGCCGCCCCTAGCGACTTTTTTGCGTCACTAGCGACTTTTAGGCGCCCCTAGCAACGAAAATATGTAGCCAGCCCAGAAAAACATTTGTCATTTATGTGCACTTAGTTTGTATCATCTCTTCATTTGATATTAACACATCGTTTAAACTCATTGTAATATAAAAAAAACATACCACAATTCAACTAATGTTTAGAACGCTATTTTGTTCCGATCCATACAGGAATTAGAAGGTTAATACTTTAAGCATCCGAGTGTGTATTTTATTTTTACTAGCAGACTAAACTGAGCTGCCAGTGCTTCCTCCTTTCTTGCTCTGTCGAGCTCGAGGGGCGCGTTCGGAAATACCGCACCGGAGCGCACTCGCCTAGGCAGAGCAAGAAAGGAGGAAGCACTGGTAGACAGTCTGTGCAGTGTGCACATAACCGAGCCGAGGAAGCCACTGAGCCTGCTGTGACCTGTGAGCCAGACCAGACGCGCCGACCACTTTTAGTTTTGCCAATTTAGCGGATTTGAGGCTGAGAAAAACAAAAAAATGATTTTATCTCTGGCGCATATCTGGCGCCTGTCAACACGATTTGTCCCCAATTCACCAGGGGAAAAAAGCTAGATTTCTCGCCAGAAGCTTTTCACTAATTCAGTCGCTAGGGGGGTCTGGAAAGAAGCTAAATATGACGACAAATCCGCTAAGTTGGCAACACTGTAGTCGCCCCCTTTAAAGCTGCTATAAGCAATAAATTATGTCAAATTTGTAATGACCTTTTATTTTTTATTTTATTTTTTATTATTCAGACAGACAGCAATATAAATGTAGTCTCTGTGACACATCTAGGGGCCGTAATCTGCATTCAAAGATTTTCCTAGAAGCTTTGTCATTGGTCGATTTGCCTGTCTACTTCCTGATTGGTTAGTCATTGCGACCGGGGTTTTTTCGACCAATGACAAAGCTTCTAGGAACATCTTTGAATGCAGATTGTGGCCCCTAGATGTGTCACAGAGACTACATTTATATTGCTGGCTGTCTGAATACCAGTAAAAAATAAAACAAAAAAGGGCATTAAAATGTTGACATATTATTGCTTACTTTAAGCCTGTTTTCAAAAAAAGTGTTTTCCTACCGAAAACCGAAAATCAATCGGTCAATGTGTGAAATGATAAGTAGCATTCAACACCTTTTTCTCAAATACCGCCGATTATTTGACTGTGGCTCAACAGGCTGGCCTGTGAGGCGCACAGTCATTATTCATTGTTAACACACTGCATCTGAAGAGCATCTTGTCCCTGTTTGTAGAATGTCCCAGCTCTCACTCTCAATCCAAGAGCTTTGACAGCAAGAGGATGTGTGTCAAGATAACGATACCACATATGCGTGTTGGTGCACACACCGCTAGTAGACAGTGTCTTGATGAAAGGATTCGTGCTGTTTGAAATCATTTGCACGAGATAAGTAACCCATTCTGGGCGGGAACCCATTTTGGTGTTAGCACTATGTTATGCTTTAGCTATTGAAAAATAGCAGATCTACAAGCTCGTAGCGCGCCACCGAGTGGCGCTCTACGAGCTTGTAGGTCTGCTATTTTTGAAAAATCGAAGAACGACTGACGTATAAGACATTTTTAGAATCTGATCTCAGGTCGGAATGGAAAACTGTCAGGATGTACAGTAGAAGACATTCTTTGAATCTGATCTCAGGTCAGAATGGGGTAAACACGAGATTGGAGTCGGACCATAATCGAAGCCCTGTTTTCATCACAACAAACTGCACATTCTATATCCTACCTGTATGTTTTCAAATGGCACATGCTGATGCATCTTTGAGAGGATTATTTTGTATCCAGATAATACACAATTTGCGAATGGGGGCCTCGTGGCAATTTTTCTTAATCCTTTAGCTACTGTAAATGCTGCAGCTGTACGCACACATCGACAAAGGTGATTCCTATCCAGGATATTCACACCTCTTAATGGATAATGATATCATTGATTTATTGGGACCTCTAGAAAGTTTGCACACATGCTGTTGTAGGCCCTATGTCAATATCAAACATACTGTATACTTTGTGTGTAGTGAAGTAACTAGTAATTACATTTAATCAAGTATTGTAAAACAGCATTTTCAATTTTCAATACTTTTACAGTCCCACTACATCTCAGAGGAAATTATTGCAGTTTTACTACACTACAATTATATGAAAACATTAGTTACTAATTAATTTTTTTATTACAAAACACACTAACCACTTGAAACTGACAGATCTACAAGCTCACAATGCATCACATCGCGACACATTGTGATCTTGTAGATCTAGATTTTCAAATATATTTTAAATATTTTTAACTTGTAAAATGCAACATTATGCAGTGCACAATGAGTACTTTTACTTTTGGTATTTGAAGTAGGCTGTATTATGATGCTTATGCTTTTGTACTTTTACTCAATTACATTTTGAATACGGGACTTCCACTTTAAACAGAGTATCTACATTGTATTATTGCTAGTAAAACATCACTGGTTGTGGCATTCATATTCTGGTGTTGCTCAGTCAGGATTCTCAAACATGAGTAGGCTTACAATATACACACCGTACACCATGGCTTGTGGAAAATAATCTCCCTGAGTTATTATTGGTTACCTTTCCCTTCCATGATAATATTCCAAATATTTTGTTCATTCATTTATGATGAAATATTCTTTTGATTTGAGCATAATCGTGTCTCTGCATGTGCATGTAATTGGCCACACAACTGCTACTGCTCTTATGTCATACTTGGGTAGTGTGAGAACAAAATGTAATGAGCTAATGGATGCCGTGGGAAGAATACTGTTACTCACCGCTTTGCATCAGTTTGAACATGGTACTGCATTTCAGAAGTCTAAACCACTCATCTGAACCAATCCTGCAGGTCTGTCTGTTGTTGCTGTGCCTGTGAGATGGTAATGGTCCCTGGCTGGTCCAAGCAGCTGATCACAATCACGCTCATTTACCATTGTGTGCAACTGTGTGGGAGGAAATCGAAAAGCAATAGCTGACGCATGGCCAGCTGTGCATTTAACAGACGTTGTTTGTGAAATTACCATGAACGCGTTGCTTGTAGGAACAATGCCTACGTATGTTCATCATACACAGAGGAAATTGTAAATCACACACACACACACACACACACACACACACACACACACACACACACACACACACACACACTGTCACACACACACACACACACACACACACACACACACACACACACACACACATGTCAACACGCATGCACTGTACTCTACGTACACTACATACACATTGTTTATTCAGTTGTGGATTTAGGAATCTAGAGGCCCTAGGGGAACCCTACAATGAGACCCCTTCGTGTGAGCGTGCACACAACATTCTTGAATTAATTAACAGTTTATTTATACTTAAAAAGGCCCCCTGACTGTTGAGTTCCTATGCAGGCCTGACCTTGCCTACAGTGAAGTCCACCCCTGTATTTATGTCTGTGTTTCAATGTAGTTAGTATTTATTCCCGGCATACGCACGCACGCACGCACGCACGCACGCAAGCACGCACGCACGCACGCAGACACACAGACACACAGACACACACACACCTCTGATGGAGCACATTTTGTTGAACAGAACAAGGAGAGACACAATCACATCTCCATTAGTATGTGAAGGACGGACTCTTCCCTTTTTTATGGTCAAGTACATTTAGGGTCAAGCTGGTCTCTTTCCTGAACAGCCTTGCCTTTCCTTTGTGTAGTGAATTATTTTCTTTTTTTCCCTTTCTGCTCAGAGAAGCATTGCTTTGGATGGATCGCTCTTTCTCTCTCAGTCTTTGTGATTGAACTGTCATTTGCGTTGTGCAGATCACTTTGTCTCACAATCTAATGATTGAACTGCCACATTGGTTGAGGAATTGACCTACTAGTATGGATTTGATGCGTGAATACATGAATATAGTAATGCCATGACAAAATATAGTGTCTCAATTTAACTCCATGTGCCCATGGACGTGTTTAGCCCTGTTAGCGGTGAGGCTCAAAGGATGGCTTTGTTGGTCTGCCCTTTGGCCCGTCTATATTCCCAAACACGACAGACAAGACATCTATACTTCACACTGGTTTTGGGCCACAATTGCTCTCCAAATCAAATGGGTGGATTGCCATGACACTTGCTGAGTGCATTTATGTTCCACGTGAGGATGCTACTGATTTTGGTGAGCCTTTATTGTGACACCATTAGGCCAACATTTACATTTGCATACAAGATGTCAAATAGCTTAATGCCTACTGAATCCTCAGAGCTACTACAGGCCAAAATTAAATGCTGACAAATATTTGTGTGATAGGAACTTGTGAGCTTGTAGATTGGCTATTTTCGGCAAAGAGGTTTGGTGTAAAGGGAGAAAAAAGCAGACCAGGTAAAGAGCCAAAATTAGATAATTGACACACGGGTGAAAAATGGTTTACAAAATCATGGGATAAAAACATTATTAAAAAGAAAAAAATAATGTGTTTACACAACACTAATGATGCTGTAGTATATGAAGCTATGAAATAATGAAGAGAAAAGTTTAAACTGCAACTCCTTTTATACAATATGTAGTGGTGGTATGTGCTTAATCTCTCTCTCTATCCCTCAGCTAAGGGAACCTTGGCCTGAAAAATGTTGAAGACCCCTGGTCTTAATGGGAAGATTAGCATGAAACATCCTGGGCACACCTATGCTCTTTGGTTGAACTCAATCCATTTGACTGATCCCATGGCTTTTCCTCTTAGACCACCCGTAGGCTGAAATGGCTACTTTAAACACAAGACACTTCATGATCTAAAAAGGCAGATTTCAGAATGAACCCTACTGACTTTGGTTTCCTCTAGCCTGATCCGGGAAGTCAGCTGTCATGACATGTCAGCTGTCATGACATGTCAGGAGTCATGACATGTCAGGTAAACTCTAAGCTGAATCAGAATGCTCTAGCTGCTTTAACCTACTTGTCAGTGAGTATTTTACTCTTTTGCATACATATATTTAATTGTGAATATTGAACTTGTAAATATCAACAGGTCCAAATGCAAGGTTTATCCTTTCTAGATAGACACGTTATTATAGTACAAATCATGCTGAGGAGATTTCAAGTTTAGAAAGTCAAACTCTGGTTGACAGTGCTGGTCTTGCCTCAGGCCTGTGATTATACTGGATACCTTACATTTCCTTTTTCATGTTGCCCGTTTTCCACGCCGAGGACCCCAATGTCTGTCCCTCACCCTAAAATGGATTAAATTATGGTCATGTATTTTAAACTACTTGTCCATTACTTTCAGTATGTGACCCATATGACCCGGTGCTGCTCCCTAGTCAATTTCATTTAAAGTACCTAAGGTATTATTATGCTTTTCTGTCATGCAGAGGCTAGCTCTCACAATAGAGGTGAGAACACATTCCCGGCGTTGATTAGATTGTGCAAGTTTGTTGACGGTCACGTTGAGTGGTGGTTCTAGTCTTGACCTTGTACTCACATTTTGACTATGATCCATTTTGAAAAGGTTTTTGTGGTAGAAGGCGTGTAAAGTATCCATTATAGATTTTAAAGAAAAGTTTGCCAAGAAGACATAGATTTATAGACAACAACTTGCAGTGACACTCAAAGTTTTATTTACAGATGTACTACAAAGGGCTTCAGTGGTAAGATTCAAGGCTATGTGGGTTCTAGCTATAGAACCCTTCAGCACAGTGTGATATGATAGTCCAGTATGCTGCAATCAAAGGCACATTGTTTGTCATACCTCGGGCAAAGTTCTGCCACATTCATGGCTGTCAGACCAGTTTACAAATGATATAAAATACTATAATAGTACACTAGACAGAATGGGGAAACTGAGCGGCTTCCGTCTTCAGGGATTAAAATTCTGTCACTATGATGGATTTCTGTCATATGGACTCCCTATCAAGAGGCCATTTTTTTAGATCAATTGTGGAGTCTCTGTAACAGATATTCAGTTAAGCTGGGACAATATGATGGCTTAGACAGACAGTGGCATTCCCAGATCTGATTCCCACGGATCAGATCTGATGACTCACTTGTAAGTCTGTTTAAACCCATATCCAGAAACTTTTTGTGTTTTTACTTTGAAGCTATGTTTGAGTCACGTGTGTCTGGTTCAATATTCATATTTGAGCATGAGATGCTCATGGGAGCTCTCACAACACACAGCTGTCAGAGATTTCGAATGATTAATTAAATTACTTGAACCAGAGCGAACTCAAGTCTCACTTGTGTCAGTGCTTGAGTTGAAAATTGGCGTTCAGCACAGTTCCATAAACCTGCTGTTTGTCCTGTTTTTGATGCGGTGCCTCCGCTCCATTACGGAGCTATGTGTGTCCGTATGTCTGTCCCTGTGTCTGTATGTATGTATGTCCGAGCACGGAAAGCTGCAACACGGTAACTCTGTCACTTCTCAACCGTTTCGGAACCGGGTCGGCCCCCTGGGTGCGTTACTGCGGGTCTGGATGGAGACCCCCACACGGTACAGTTGCATCACTTCCCAAAGGTGTGATTTTTGTTTGGTTTGTTGGTAGCTGGACGTGTTAACCCCTCATGCTCAAAGTACCTATGCATGGAGTGGAGTGGGTGACTACACTAGATGGACTTGTCAAAAATACATTTTTCTCCAAGCTGAAAATCCTTCTGAATCAGGTGGGATTTTCTGTCCACTTTTTAAGGCAATCCACCATGAGTATTGTTACAGTAGAGCCGGATGAAAGCATTTAGACTCAAAGTAGAGTTCGATACCATGGCTTACATTGTTCCAGGTCATCATTTTCGAGTTAGCAGTACCAGTAATTATAACACGTCTTAGTGCATGGCCCAGTTTGGCTTCCCACTGCAAAATACTATAATGTTTACGGTATTCACCTACCACCAGTTTTTTTGCCAGGTGCTTGAAAAGCATCCTGGCCTACATTCACTACTATCTCTAGAAGTGACCGTAGTGGACACTTTTTCATGATTGGCTGCCATACATATACTATGTATATGTATATGTAATTTGTCCGTCCCAGCCAATTGGGTCCTTTAATCCACATATTTCTTACGTCATCATTGAGAGCTAGTTATACATATACTATATATATGTAATTTGTAAGTTGATTAGCGGTATACTGTGGTTACTTTGCGCCAAAAACCGTCCCAGCCAACCTGCCACTTTTTATGCGTATGCAAATAAAACAGCAAATTGTGCCTGATTTGCTGGGACCAGATTACATACATGACCATATTTCTTACGTATCATTGAGAGCTAGTCATACATATGTATATGTAATTTGTAAGTTGATTAGCGGTATACTGTGGTTACTTTGCGCCAAAAACCGTCCCAGCCAACCCGCCACTTTTGATGCGTATGCAAATAAAACAGCAAATTGTGCCTGTGCCAGGTTACATACATGTATACACAGGAACATTACCTTTAATCCTCCCAAAACTAAAACATATCGTCATTACGTCACAATCGAAGACCAATTACACTCTGGCATTGGGTCCTTTAATCCACATATTTCTTACGTCATCATTGAGAGCTAGTTATACATATACACACTATGTACTCTGGTCCCAGCAAATCAGGAACAATTTTCTATTTTATTTTACAAATTATATGTATGACTAGCTCTCAATGATGACGTAAGACATATGGTCATGAATGTAATCTGGTCCCAGCAAATCAGGCACAATTTGCATTACACATCAAAAGTGGCGGGTTGGCTGGGACGGTGCATACGGACCGGGCGAAAATATTACTTGCGCGCTCTGCTTGCGCAAGTAACAACCGAGCTGATCTGTTGGTTGAAGTAGAAGGACAATATGTGTCACCAGAACCAAGGACAGGTGTTTTCGATGAATCTAACATGGTTAAAAAGTTTGAAGTTACAATAGGTTTGTATAGGAGCAGCTAAAATTAATATCAAATATGTAAATACTAAATCGAGCAACTTAAAAACTGGGGTGTTCACATAAGCCTGATTAGATGATAAAACGACCAAAGCTTTTTTCTAAAGTGAAATATCCCTTTAATACATGTTTTACTTGATGTTCAAAAGGTCCCAAAATATTTGTTTTGGAATTGAAAGAAACTAGTGCGATGCCTGTTTGGACCTGTTTACTACTTGACCGGTACTTACTTACTTACTTACTTTAAGTTCCCTGAGGAACATACTCTAGGGCCTAGGCCATTGATGAGTCTCCTCCATCCCCTTCGGTCTTGTGCATTGTGCCCTCCGCTCCAGTTGTTGCCATGACAGCCCTTACACTCCTTCATCTCCTGTTCTGTGGTTCTTCTCCAGGTGGCTCTAGGCCTTCCTCTCTTCCTCTTGCCTTGCGGGTTCCATGTTAGTGAATGTTTTGTTGTTGATTTGTTATGTCTTCGCAGTGTGTGTCCTATCCATGTCCATTTCCTCCTCCTGATCTGTGCTTCTATGGTGTCTTGACTAGTGAGGTCCCACATGTTGGCGTTGGATATTGTGTTGGGCCAGTAGATTCCTAGTAGGCGTCGGAGGCAGCGGTTGAAGAATGTTTGTATTTTGTTGAGTATGTTAGTAGTTATTTTCCAAGTTTCTGAACCGTAGAGTAGGGTGGATTTGACATTTGAGTTGAAGATTTGCAGTATGGTTTTGCGTGATATATCTTTTGCTTTCCAGATTTTATTTAACATGTTGAATGTGGTCCTTGATTTCCCAATTCTGGCACTGACATCCTCCTCCGTTCCTCCGTCCACAGCAATTATGCTATTGCAATTATGCAATTATGCAATTATGCCCTGGACCTGTTTGGTAAGGGCATATTTGGGCGCTGAGAGGCATACAAACAGACATTTACTTTTTAATAATCTTTATCCCACGATTTTTGCAACCCAATTTTTCACCCAGTGTCAAATTATCTAATGTAATCCTGGGCGCTACACTTCCTCTGCCAACCTGGAGGGGCAGCGGACTGACCTCATGCTTCCTTCTATGCATGAGGAGTCCGCCTCTTTTCACCTGACAGGGGAGAGTTTCCCCGGCCGGACGTAGCATGTGGAAGGAACACGTTATTCTGACCAGTTCCTTTCCCCTCCATCAGGCGCCCCGGCTGGCCAGGGGAGGTAGTTTAGAGACCAGGATTACTGCATGTTTTTTGTGAGGGTACTTGCCAACATTGACTACAACATTCAACATTGACACGTCTGTTCTGGACCACCGCTGATCCAACAGACTTGACACTGGACACTACAGTATACCTTTGGGTATGCCCTTGGTCCCCAGCAATTATACCAAGTGAAGTCAATTGGATGGATGGTTTTCGATATACAGAAAGGACACACGCTCGCGCATACACACACACACACACACACACACACACACGCACACACACGCGTGCATGCTCATACATGCACACCCGTTCCATGAATTTATAGACAAATGAAGGACAGACACAGATATTCCAGAATGTTTATAGAGAGATATTCACTGGCTGTCCTCACTGTTAGTTTTTATTTATGTATTTTCTTCCAAATCAAAGCACAATCAAACTTCATATCAAAGGACATTATGATCACAGAGGAATTTAGTTGTGGACTCTGTGAAGGAGCTTGAGGCTTATTATGCGTTTATTATGAGTTTTTTTTTAGGATGGGCCATTTACTGTACTAGAGGTTCAGGCTCCCTCACAGCTACGTCGCACCGCCGATCCAATTGATATTCCTATATATGGAGATCTCCGTATCTGTCAGTCCTCTTTTCTGCCTATGGAGATCCCTGATGTCATCAGTATATGCCCATATATGGGCATGCCCCCTTTTGTGCCCATAAATGAAGCTGACTGATTTGTTTGTGACCGATGCCATGACGAAACATTGAGGTTAGAGAACACACTCCATATTTGGGCGTAGCTTGCATCGGGAATGGTTATGGCTGAGTCATGGTGCCTGAGCGTGATGTCAGTTAGTTTAGTAGGCGATATATGGCCTACTAAACTAACCCTATTTAGTACTGCTATAGTACGTACTAACAATGTCTATTACAACTGCTGTTCTAAACCCTTTTTAGGCCCCATTTACACTGGCAGCCAAATCTAGCCTGAATCAGATCCGTTATTGACCTTATACCAACCTTGAAGCGTACCTTAGTTACGTCACCATCAACAGCCAATAAGGGACCACCATTCTTACCCCGACATACATGGATGCATACATACAGTACATACATATCTTTTGCATCTGCCCGTGTGAATAGGTAATGTTAGGGTAGTGACTTCCCCCCGCCATGCATACCTACTACCCAGTCACATCTCTTGGTGCTTCTTTGAGAACTAGCCCAAAAAAGTTATGTGCTCAGGGGCTGTTTATGTCAATTTTTTCTAGTAAATCGTGGGTTTTCAGTTTTCACGTATACTCAGGGCAAAGGAAGCCCCTGAGAACACCAGAATAGTATAGTTGTTAATATTCAAGCCGACCATACCTTATGTACTACACACTATCTCTTGATAGTTTTATTATTAATGAATTGGTTACAAACAACATAACATTTACATTTAGTGACACATCTATAAATCGCTATCCGTACAGTTTTGATCTTAATATGAACCAAATATCAGGCTGTGGATATAGCACCACATTATGTGAGCTATCAATACAATGGCTGTCATTCAGTGTTAACTAATTTGGTACGTGGCTCGTGAAAACTTGTTTAAATGCTCTAATAAAATGGACTGGTCTGGATTTATGAGGTCATTTACTGATCAAGGACGACTTTGACAACTTTTTTCCCAATCGACCTGACTGCCAAGGACGACTTTGATGACTTTTGAGTTTTTTGTATTCATTTATTTCATTATAATCTATTTTCATCTCCGTCCAGATAGTTTTCAGTTTCTAGGCAATCAATAAACCAGAAAAAGTTCCCCTCAGTCTGCTTCAATGTTAAAGGTCCACACATTTTTATCATCTTCACGTCACCAGAAACACTTTCCTGGGTTTTTATGTGTGTAATATGTGTTTTTAGATATTTTGGTCAAGAGAGGCAGTTCACCAAAGCAATATGGTCACTGTAGAAATTCAGCAATCCAGTCAAACCCTAGTCAAACACGCAGACTTCTTTATTTTTCTGGCCATAGGATGCAAATTTCAAATTGTGCTACCGTTATTTACACACACATGGTCGTTAAGACCTTCATCATCAAGGACAAGCACCACCCAAGTCACAACGCCCATGGAAGGGCAACGGAGCTTACTGCAGTATCAAGAGCAGCCCCGCCAGGCTAAAGAACATTATTCTGATTCTACTACAAATACTATTAACATTGAGTGACTGCAGTTTGTTCCAGCGGTGAAGGGTGAAGTTTCCCTTTAAGTGAAAATTTAAATCCCATTTATCTCGGATTCTTTTCACAGATTGAGTTTTTGATCGAACAAGCTTTATTCATGGCTCATAACTAAAGCGTCGCTGGTCGCGGTTAGTTATCCCGCACACTGTCTTCAGTCTTCACTTACAAAATTGTATTTAAGCTGCAACGTTTCGGTCGGTCAGACCTTGCTGGCATTCACCATGCCTGATGATGGTCTGACCGACCAAAACGTTGCAAAGTGAAGACTGTGTGTGGGATTCCAGTCTTTTCCAACTCTTCCAGTTCATTTTATCCAACACACTTGTATCCCGTAGGTGTGCATTAGGACTTTTGTCTTTATATATGGGCATTAAAATAATTAGTGTTGCAAATAGTGATGGATTATGAATCTCAAGGATTGAGAAGGCATGCAGGAAAGGCTGTGTTTAAGGCCCAATTTCATGAGTGTCAATCCACTGCTTACCTTGTTTGGTCTATCTTTGACTTTCACAGTAATTGACTGTGATTTGAATAGAACCAACTCTATGTAATCGATAAAAAATAAAATAAAACTATGAAATCATCTTAATTTCATAGGAATTTGTCAGGAACATTTCTGTAGACATCTGAGATTCCTCTAGTGTATTTCTGCCTTCTGAAAATATGCAGCCCTGTGCATGAATGGTCTGTTGGTGATTGTCAATTGATATTCATTTGCTGATGGCAAATTGAATAATCCTGCATTGCATTGCTTCAACTTCAACATTGCAACTGTCTTAGTAGGTCTGAGCTTGGGTGTTTAGTGTGTAACCTGAGGTGGTGGTTGTTTTTTAACCCTTTTTCTCAATACTGATTAAAAGAATTGAATCAGAATATACCACTTAGTAATTATTTCCCTACAAAGATAAGGGCAAACACTCTCCCATTTGTGAACTAAAATGTTCTGTCTTTTACCACCTTTACTGTAGAGCAATTATTTTACATTTCTGTAAGATTTAGATAAAAGAGAATATGTGTCATAAAACATGAATCTATAGCTCTGCTGAGTCTGCTGCCATTTAAACCATACTTAGTTGACTGGTAATCACACACCATTTAAACCATACTTATCTGACTGGTAACCAGTTCTTCTGAGGACGACCTAGAGAGAACCCAGGGGTCCATTGACACTTATGGTTGGGAATGGGCTATTCTGGGAATGTTCATATTTTTGCAAATGCATAAACTAACTGTTACATACAGCTAAGCAGCTAAGCAAGAGAAGTATAATAACGGAACTGGTGGTGGGACCATGGTCAAGTGAAATGAATACCAATCCCTTCGCTGGTTTGCAGTCTGGCCATGGGCTTACTGGGCCCTGCCAAGAGACATCACTGTCTAAATCCGCACTGAAAAATGGTTTTAAGTGATGAGCAAGAGGCAGAAGGCGCTCTCACAGAAAAATCAGAAAAGCTGCTTTAAAATGCTCCACAGCTCTACAGGAGATTGGTTCCTCCTCCGTTCTCCACCCATCAATCCACCCGCGCGCGTGCACACGTGTCGTACACGCACACACTTTCTCTCTCTCAAACCTGTGACACTCACTTAATGCTTTTCAGTTCCCTGAATTTATATTTGCTCCCGTCAGAGAACTGCTTTGCATACAAATTCTTGTCAGTGCTTTGCCAGCCCAGTTATTGTTGATGTGTCTCTACGAGTACAGACAGAAATGTCGAGGACCTCTATTTTTTTGTTTCAGTCTGTCTCTTCCCAAGGTTGCCAACAAAGAATTGCAGTCAGAGTAGCTGGCAAGGCCAAGTGTTTAGCAAGCAAGTCCTTCCAACAAGCTCCAGTGGCAGCCAATGACAGAATTGTACAATTGCATTTTTTGGGGGGCTATGCTCCAGTAGCCTAACGTTACAGTATTTTAAGCTGTATTTAAATACGGGTTGTGTTGTATTGGTCAACACATAAGCCCCTGCATAAAAAAGGTCATTTTGTCATATTTATTAAATGCAACCTCTGGTGGATATTGCTTTTGAAAAGTGTCCTATTATGATATAATGGGTTATTCATTCATGACTCAAAAGTTATTTTGAAGCTTTATACTTCAGACTTGATTGTTTATTATTTTGCTACTGTGCTGCATAAGCATTGTCTACTGTGCTGCACACACATGAATGCAAATAATCTGGAGAGAGCAGCTGGTCTCTGAAAAGTTGGTGTTCGTGATGTTTTTGCATTGCTGCAAAATTGCTGTTTTGTTTTATAGTGAAATAAGTTTTATTGAATGCACTGACCTGTAAATTGGCAATTACTTTGGGGCACCCTGAAATGAGCAGCCATTGCAGAATGGGAGATTGTGTCAGATCGAAATGCAAAAAAATGCAGTCTGCACTAATCTAATTCTAATTGTCTCAATTCAGCTAAAATGCTTTTTGAGCTCAATTCAAAGAGAGATAATTTATTACAAACAGTTCCAAACACTGTCTCCTCTCACTTAAATTTGCATCTGTATTGAGAAACAAATTAGATGCAGCCTGAGTAAAACACAAAACAATGCAAAAAAGTGCTTTCCAAAAACATGCCATATGGCTATAGACAAAAACTGAAATAAAACAAACTTTCTCCACTCATAGAAGACTTTCTTGTTCTATGAGTTTGTTTGTTGCATGTTAAATGTTTTATGACATGCAGTGATGTGAGTGAGTGAGTAAACTACTACATTACAAATGCACAGGTGTATACAGTATATATCTCCTCTCTGCTTTGGATCAGCAATCCACAAAATACACATTAACCACAATAATAACTTCCCTCACTTTACTGCCCTTCGTATAAAGAAGTAAATGGTGCATTTATATAGCACGTTTATCCAAAGTGCTTCACATAGATTGTGCATTACATTCACCCATTCACACACCAATGGCGGAGGAAACCATGCAAGGCTTGAGGCACCAACCTGCAAATCGGGAGCAATTAGGGGTTCAGCGTCTTGCTCAAGGACATTTCCACACTAACTCTGGGGGAGCCCAGGATTGAACTGGAAACCTTGCGGTTCCCATCATCCAACATTCTACCAGCCACTCTACCCCTGAGCCACTGCCGCCCATACAGAGTCACTGTGTAAAACATTATGAAAGGAAATCGACAGAGACCTGTAAGGTGTTCCATTTCCAACCTGTAGTGCTACAGTAGGGCTATACTTTGATTCCAGAGTCCATTTTTAATCAGAAGTTCAACATTTTAAGCTCCCTTTGAAATGGTATAGTGGCTTATGATTATCCCGATCCCATCCAGAGGGACACTTCTGCTGTGAGTGGTAGTTACTTGTCAAATATATTGGCTCTGTTCTGGATTTATTTAATAGGTGGAGGTGGAGGAGAATAATCTTCCTCAAAACCGTCTCTGGGACATTGCTGTGCTTGCAATCACTTCCTTTGCCTGAAATGTCCATCATAAGGGATACATTCAGTGCTTATTTTTAAACGTTTTAACAAAGTTAGCATTTAGTTGAGTTGAACATTTTTTTCACTTATTGATACAGTATCAACAAATCATGGATGTTTCCACTATACAAATCCAGTGTTACTGTCTGTAAACTTCATCAGGCCACACCTGCTTGATAAAGGCAACACTGAAACGTCAGGTCTGGTGGAAATCTATTTGTATATCAATAAAACCTGAACTAAAGAACATTTCTGCCTGTGGATATGATTTTCCAGTCCAATGATAAAATAAATCTAAATGTGATTCATACTGTAACTGAATACACTTTCACCCAATCCCTATAGCAGATGCTCTTATCATCAACTCATGAACAACAGAATTTATGTGATTGGTTAGCCGATTTGCTCGTCTACATTTGACCTAATTTCACCTTTCATTGTCAATGGCAAATATTGAGACGTGTGTGGGGACAAAAGCTGTATATATGGTACAATACGTAATGTACACTGTAGCCTTTGCATACGCCTGTAAGGGTCGACGAGGCAAGTGCTACAGCAAGTACTGTACTTCTGGCTAAAACACACTTTAATGTTTTTTAGATGAGACAGTTTAGAGAGACAGGAAACTAGAGGGCAGAGAGGGGGAAAATCCATGCTTGAATTATAATCCAACATTATAATTATGGTAGTAGTTACACTGGTACAGCTACTGTACCAGTGCACCCGTATGCATAAGACATTCAGACAAATTGTGCTACTGTACCAGACATTTCCCAAAGCTCAAGATCCAGCAAGTTATTTTTCAACCACCTCTTCGTGGGTTTTCTCCTTTCTGATTTGTTGATTTGTTTTAGACTTTTCATGTTTCTGGTCTTAAAGCCTTTGCCTCTGTGTCCCATTTTCGCCACTCTTGGAGTGAGAAGACTTTGACAGTAAAAAGTGTACAATGTGTGCAATGGGTGTTCTGGACAACCGCCAAACAAGTCAGAGTGTGCCATGGTCCCTGCCGGGGCAAAGTGTTTGTGTCTATCCTGGTACACCACCATCAGCATGACACATGACGAGGAATTGGCAGCCCATTCAACGGCATTCAGTGATGCACAATGCATCTGTCTCATCCATTCCCTCTAGGGAACATATATGAGACTAGCTTGTGTTGCTTTTTGAGCCTCGAGCGGTTATTTAAGGGATCTCTGTCAAAAGTGTTCAATGGCTACAGGCTTGTTTTAAGATGTAACCAACCATGCCGCCTTGAGTTTATATGGTAGAAATTGCATTTTGTAGAATAATCCGTGGGACACAAAGTCTCATAAAGCTCATGCTGTGAATCCTTCTTTAGAGACTGTCGGGGAAACTAGGTCAGAGGGAACGTATAAGTGCACTGCTTCTCTTAAGGGTGAAATTATGTTATACTGCATTGGAATGGAGTAGAACAGGAAATTAATTAAATGAGTGAATGAAATGATCTATTGTATGAGGAAAGTCATGCAACTATTACAGCTGTTTGAAATTCTTCATTAGCCATTATAGTACCTCTCCAGAGACGGAAGTTCATAAGAATGAACTACTGGCCTCTCATATAATATTGATTATTATGTTCAAAACACAATCAAGGTGACGCACAGCTTGCAGATGTTCAAAGAGATGGAACATACTTATAGAGAATGAAAATTAACCCTCTGTTGAAGTACTGTAACACATCCGACCATCCGAGTGTTCTTTACCCTTGGCTATGGCACGATTGACACATACATATTTAAATGCATGAACAAAGAGAAGCAAGTTTATGTACTGCACTCACTTGGGGATTTAGCCTCTCTTCGTATGTGTTCTTTTCCTTTGTGAACCTTTGGCTTCAAGGCCAGCTTGGCCTCCCAAGCAACGGCTCGTACCCCCAGCTGAATAAGGAAACTCACTAGTCCTGTCATCTAGATTCACCTCGCGGCTTAGCAGCAGATCAGGAGGAACACAGGGACTACGGCACTGTGCTGCGTGTGCTCATTTCCCCCAACACACCAGTCACTTTAGTTCCTCCCCTAACATGTGATCTGGCTGAGCATGAAGGATTCTCATCGGGCTACGTCTATAGTTTTTGTGGTTATTGTTCTCTCTTTCAAGTTGTCTACAGAGAGTTTTCATCGTTGTGGCGTTCCGGGAAACAGTGGCATACAGTGTTCTCCGAACCCCAGATGGATAGTCCTTGAAGGCTGTCTTGAAAGAAGAATAGGACGTGCATTGCTGACATTGAGACATTGAGGTGCCTCTTTCTTCACCCATTATGATAATGTCAGTGAATACTATTAACCCATTAACCCCCACGACGGTGGCCCACCTGACACCTTCTTGAAATGTCAAGAATAATAAAGGTTTATTCTGCTACGCCGGTGTGGATACATCTTAAGTCGCATAATCACAGTCGAATTTTAAACTTACTAAAGTAAGCTGACCTGAGATACTTGGCAGTGTATTCGTCGGACCTATTAATTTTATTTTATTTTAATTGGTCAGAACACATGATCACAGCATTAGATTCCCTAATTAGGCTCATGGGGAGAAATTAGTCTTGTCTCTCCCAAAGCTCAAGGTGATGCACACTTTGCTCTGTTAAGCCTAATTTAGACTTAAGGACAACTGTGTCTGGCATCGAACATAGCCGATCTACAAGCTCACAAACCATCCCATCCCGTTTGGGCGCTTTGTGAGCTTGTAGATCGGCTATGTTTGATGCGCTACACTATGTGCAACACGTATAAACAGGCATTATGCATCTTCTATGTCTCTCAAACCTTCATGCAACGAGAGAAGAAAACACCACAGACCATACAGTGCATGTGCTTAGAGAAGAAAACACCCCAGACCATACAGTGCATGTGCTTAGAGAAGAAAACACCCCAGACCATACAGTGCATGTGCTTAGAGAAGAAAACACCCCAGACCATACAGTGCATGTGCTTAGAGAAGAAAACACCCCAGACCACACAGTGCATGTGCTTAGAGAAGAAAACACCCCAGACCATACAGTGCATGTGCTTAGAGAAGAAAACACCCCAGACCATACAGTGCATGTGCTTAGAGAAGAAAACACCCCAGACCACACAGTGCATGTGCTTAGAGAAGAAAACACCCCAGACCATACAGTGCATGTGCTTAGAGAAGAAAACACCCCAGACCATACAGTGCATGTGCTTAGAGAAGAAAACACCCCAGACCATACAGTGCATGTGCTTAGAGAAGAAAACACCCCAGACCATACAGTGCATGTGCTTAGAGAAGAAAACACCCCAGACCATACAGTGCATGTGCTTAGAGAAGAAAACACCCCAGACCATACAGTGCATGTGCTTAGAGAAGAAAACACCCCAGACCATACAGTGCATGTGCTTAGAGAAGAAAACACCCCAGACCATACAGTGCATGTGCTTAGAGAAGAAAACACCCCAGACCATACAGTGCATGTGCTTAGAGAAGAGAACACCCCAGACCATACAGTGCATGTGCTTAGAGAAGAAAACACCCCAGACCATACAGTGCATGTGCTTAGAGAAGAGAACACCCCAGACCATACAGTGCATGTGCTTAGCAAACAGGTTTCCAAGTTATAATTATAGAAATTCCCACTGAATAATGTAAGACTATAAGAGGAGGCTCAATTGTATTGCCCCTCCCCTGTATTTGAAGTTTTATGTACCCTAAAAAAATCACACCTGTGTGAAGTGAGGTGCGCTCTTATCATCGTACAGTACATCATCATGACCTAACATTGTCAGTGGGAATTTAATGTTTGTTTGATGAAAATATACACTAATAGCTGAACAACAAAACATATTGGCTGAGGTAGTATCATCGGGATGACAAACGGGAGCTGTAACTCTAGTGAGGAAAGGTAGAATTTGTCTGGATTATTTGTTCTGCTGGTTTGGCATGTCGGAGACAGATGTTTAGACGTCGATGTCCTTGGCACTGAATGGAGCGAGCAGCGATAGACAGAACCCATAACTTTGGTTCAGCCTTGCTTACTTTCCGGGGTTGTAAATAGAGCCGTGGGACCTAATTCTATTTTCTATTTGTTTTTCCCATTGTCACTCGCAAACCACAGAATGGAAACGTCAGCGAAGTGAAGTTTCCGTCAACTAGATCAGTGGTTGTCAAAGTGGGGTCCGGGGACCCCCTTGGGAGGGTTCCTGGGGGTCTCCAGGAAAGTGTGTTGACTCATTCACTGCCATTTTAGGTTTAATGTTTGTTTTAAAAACGCCATTGACAATGAAGAGAATCTTGTCCCTAACACAAACATTAAATGCCATTAACAATAAAGATAATTTAATGTTTGTTTTGTCACCATTATATCACCTAATCATAGCAACATGAGTTTGACTTTAATATATTAGCGCCCCTCACTTCACACAGGTGTGATTTTTTTTTAAATAGAGACTCTTGCATGGCTAAATCAATCATAGCCTCTTCGATTCCCGGGTGATATACTGTATTGTGTGTGTGTGTGTGTGTGTGTGTGTGTGTGTGTGTGTGTGTGTGTGTGTGTTATGCAGAAATAGACATAGAAGGATTATAACCTATTGTTTTACTACGTATATGAAAATAGGTTCCTCCTCGTGGTTTTCAACTGGCTCCTCACTCAGTCACTTCATCTTGGCACCGTGCCCAACTTCATGAAGAGAGAACTGAGTTTCTTTATCTGTCATATGGCCTAATGCCCATTTACTGTACTCTCTTGGCTTGCTATGCAGCACTACATTATGTACAGTATTGCATTTAGTTAGAGTTAGTTTGAATGGTAAATTGTGAATAATATCTCATCTTGTGTGCTGTGGTTAGCCTTGACATACTGTACTTTTCCCCAAGGAAACATCAATGAATAATAATGAATATTACACTCTTATAGACGGGTATCTAAAGCATCAGTACAGTAGCTATTCCTTGTATAGAAATGCTGCATGCACAATAGGGAACTGTATTAACAATATGGTACCGTACAGACTTTTGACAAGTTGTTATTTTTCATAACCTCCCCCACACATTTAGTCCAGTGAGGAGCCCCCACCGGGAGGGCATATCTACTGGCACCTCCATCCTACTCTTGTATGTTGTATAAATGTATTCTGCAAAATGATAACACTAACAATGTAAATGTCTCATCTAGCATTCATTAATACGTATGTACTGTGGGGTTTTGTGTGCATTTGTGCATAATATGGTATGAGTGTGCACTACAATACAGTTAGTGTATTTATGCCCATGATATGTGTAATGTGTTGAGATACTGGGTATCTATCTTTGATTCTTTACACATTATCAAGAAAAAAGGGCAGACACTCTACGATCACACTTAATTTTGACTAACATTGTTTTCTATCACAGTTCACGCAAGTGTTTGCCAAAAGCAAAGGGACACAGGATCACTAAATGATAAATAAAACCGTGTACGGTACTTGGCAGTTAATGTAGAAAAAAGAATGCCAGTGAGAAAGTCTCCCATTCTATTTGGGAAGCTCTCTGCACTTTCCAAAGGGAGCACACGTCTCTCCATGTTTCATTCAGTGTCAAATTGTCAATAACATTGGAATTGCACTCCCACTCTCTTAAATAGGCTACATTAACTTATTTTCAAATGCTGTTGGTTGACTCCTCAGTTCTTAATGAAGCCATTCCATCCATGGCTTGCCGGCCATAGCTGGGTATCGTTATTTCAGCAGTTTCCCCAAGCAATATGCTCATTTAAAGTACTGTCACAAGCAATATGCTCATTTAAAGTACTGTCACAGTTGAATTGTTGTGTGCTGAAGTAGATCAATCAGAAAGACACAGGCTATGTAATTCATCCAGTAAAAACACTAACACACCCAGGGTAAATTGTTGGTACACTGCAGCTTTGTCCTCATGTCCTCCTGAAATTCAGTTTTATTATTTGTTTTTAAACCTTTATTTACCCAGTTAGATGCTGAGCACGAGTGCTCTTTTTTTCCATTAACGCCCTGCACACATTAGTATCTACAAGCTCATACCTTGTGATGCGAAACAAGCTTGCTATTTGTTCACCTAAATATTCACCCATTAGGACATTCCCAGGAAAGGGATTCTTGGGTTCAAGTGGGTAATTATTGGTAAAATGCAGATATGGCCATATGGCATTATTCTATTATTCATGCATGCAAAGGCGTGGGGGTATGCACGCATGCACGCACGCATGCACGCACACCTGGGAACTGCCCAATACAGCCACACTGTTGGCCACTGCTGGTGGGTGCTGGCCAGGTCGAACTGACAAGCAGGCTCCTCTAACCTTTAGGCCACTGCTGCTATACCATTATGGTTCATCAATCAAGTTGCATCTATCTGTTGCTCTATATTAATATCAATCAGTGTATGTACATGTCCACAAACTCGGAATCCTCCCCCACGTAAACAAGATCACAAAGAAATACCCTTTCCACTAGGAATATCGCTGACCTCTCTGTCTTTCACTGCTGCTGAAACACTCTACTCTGAAACACTTACTGTACATCCTGACTCGACTAATCAACAACAGCATCCTTCATGGCATCAACAAACTCCCTTAGGGTAGGTACCCTCACAAAAAACATTCAGTAATCCTGGTCTCTAAACTACCTCCCCCTGGCCAGCCGGGGCGCCTGATGGAGGGGAAAGGAACTGGTCTACACGCTACGTCTGGGGAAACTCCCCCCTGTCAGGTGAAAAGAAGCAGCTTGGACTCCTCATGCATTGAAGGAAGCATGAGGTCAGTTCGCTGCCCCCCCACCCCCAGGTTGGCTGTAGGATTACATTAGATAATTGACACTGGGTGAAAAAATGGGTTGCATAATCATGGGATAAAATGTTAAAGTAAAAAAGAAAAAAACTCCAATGTCTCACCAGCACCCACTCCAGAGACCACATCACACCAGCCCTCAGACCTTTTCTGGCTCCCAGTCAAGCCAAATAATCAACTTTAAAATATTCTTCACGAGTCACCACCTGCATGGCCCTCTACAACCTCGCTGCCCCGACATGTACTGTACCTCTCCAACCTCCTCCACCACCATGCCCTCTCCAAATCCCTCAGGTCTGGTGATGCCAACCTCCTGGATGTCCCCAGAAGCAAACATTTAGATTTTCAGTTGCCACTCCCCTCCCTGTGGAAAACACTCCCTGACCTTCAAAGAGGCCCCTGCTCTCCTATCCTTCAAAACTGCCCTCAAAACCCACCTCTCCACAATTTATTCTATGCACAATCTTTTTTCTGTTTTATTAGGGAATAAAGTGTATTCCTCAAAGTGAGTAGCAGAAAAGTGCTGTATAATTCTGAGGCATTATTTTTACAATATTAGGTTACTATGACTAGTAGGTTACTGCAAAACCAGTCCCCTCCGTCTGTCGATCCGCCAGTCACACCTCCATATTGTCAGTTCATCACGCCCCCCCATTCCAGCCAGCACTCGCCCAGCAGTCTGCCGTCATACAGGCGGATGTGTGCATGCAACCTCATGCCTTGATGTGTTTAATGGGTTGCTCTGGCAAGGCATCTGACAGGGGAGAGACAGAGAAGGGAGAGGGGAGGGTGGCGAGTTTTAATTTTACTCTGACAGTGCAAGAATGCCATAATTATCTGGGTTTTACTGCGCTGACGGACATAGCGAAAGGTGGAGAGGAGTGAGCGATGGGAGACGGAATGAAGGAGGGATTAGGGATGTAGGCCAGATGGCTCAGTGGAGGAGTTCATATGGAGTCATGGGCAGCTGTTGCAGGGAGGAGAGCAGAGCAGATGGAGGATGAGAGGGCTCATAAAACCATATTACCTCTGGTATTATCATTGTCATAATCACAGGAAGGATGCGCACAGAGGATTCAGCTTATTATGATGCGGGGCGTTAGCTGCAGTGGGCCGCGCTGAGGCTGGGCCGGGCAAACTGCTGCTGGGGGACGAGGCTGAAATGGGACTGTTTGCTTGTTTGATATTATGAGCTCCGGGGGGAGGATAGGATCAGTAGAGGCTCAGCAATCAGTGGATCAAAACGGCACGCTTCTGAAAAAGCTCCCACCGTCCACGTAGAATGCCATCTTGTATTGCGCATGTGAAAAAGTGGGATCGGCACTTTCTCTCTCTTGGATGTGGTGCTGGCCAATAAGCGTTAACGTTTGATGTGTTCTGATATGGTGTTTGCTGCCCAAGCTTTGATTAAAGCAATAAGCACAGTCTACAGTGCACGTGAACTCTTTGTGATCGACAGTACAGTTTAGATTTGTATGTCTACGCCAGCACTAAGGATTTGAGCGGGAACCCCTTTTGGTGTTTTAAAGCATTACGTTATACTTTAGCTATTGAAAAATAGCAGATCTACAAGCTCATAGTGCTACAAGCTTGTAGGTCTGCTATTTTTGACTATCACTGACATAGAAACATGAGGTATTTGAGAAAACTGTCAGGATTTAGAAGACCTTTTTTCCCCAGGCCTTAAAACGTGTTGGTGCTGAATGGCTCACTAATACAGTACAAATGACACTCATTTCATGATCAGGGTAGGTTGAATTAGAAAGGAAAGGAGAACAGCGGAAGGAAATTAGAGTTATGTAGCTGCTAGATTCTCAATTTTCGATTTTCCAAAATCAAGGACCCCCAGTTTGATGAGCACTGATCCTCTTTTGATAGAGCTATTAATAATATATTATCTGTGGGACTAAATTCTGTGTTTCTGTTACACTTGCATCAGGAATAACCATTTATTGCAACGCTATTGCATTCAGTTTGGCAATGCTCCTGTGATAGCTTATCTGTGCAAGCATGACACTGAATCTGAGATAACAAACCCCCAGAAGCAGAGCATAATTCACAGTTATGCATCAACATTCAACAGAGAACCCTTCCAGGGCTTAAGTTAATATACAGATTAACATACAATCCACAGAACATAGTCCACAGAAACAAACATTGAGCCCCTTTAAACCCATAAGTTAAGATAAACAGATATAACATCACAAAATCCACAGAACCATACATTTACAGTACTGGCAGAGGAACAGGGAACAGAGCTGTGACCAATGTTTAACAAAGCGTGTAACAGTGTAATGTTTATCTCATTCCCAGCCAAGAATATTTAATCAACTTAATTGCTACTGTCATAATTGACATCCATGTATTTTTACTTACTTTAAAGTATCACAGAATATTCATATTCACTACGATCGCACACCAGATAGTTGGTAATGAGAGATCCATTCGGGGTGTGTTCGTGAAAATCTGTCCATGTAGTCTATAGACTAGTCAAATGGACTTCCCTGAGTGATCTCCAAAACTACAAAGCAACCATCCCCCGCCATATCCATACACATGTATCCAATCTTTGTGATTAGCGGTAGCAATAGCACTTGTGGTTTCTTGTGAAGGTTTCAACACAACGACGTGCTGTCGCAGTGAACTAATAATGAGCGATCGTGTCTGGATGTTTTGCACAATACAATTGACATTGTTTTAATGTTAAATGCTGTGTAAGCGCCCCCCTTAGGCTCTCATCTGTTACCCATTGTAGTGCTTTGAAATCACCACTGTATGTCTCTGCGTTCCTGCTTAGTGGCTGTTTCTCGCTTTGGTGTGTAGTGTGTACAACGCAGGGAACACAACTGACCTAAAGGACAAGCCCACAGCGCATTGCATCCGTGGCTGGGATGAAGCATTACCCCAGGTGAAGGAGTTTAAGTATCTCGGGGTCTTGTTCACGAGTGAGGGGAGGACGGCAGGGGCGGTATTGCAGTCACTGTACTGCACTGATGTGACGAAAAGAATAAGGTTGCGAATACAAGCGGCTGAAATGAGTTTTCTTCGACGGATGGCTGGCATCTCCCTTAGAGATAGGGTGAGAAGTTCAGTCACACGAGAGAGACTCGTAGTAGAGTCGCTGATTCCTCGCCTGGAAAGGAGCCAGCTTAGGTGGTTCGGGGATCTGGTTACGATGCCTCTCGGGCGTCTCCCTAGGGAGGTCCTCAAGGCACGTCCCACTGGGAGGAGACCCCGGGGCAGACCAAACATCGACTCACTGGCCTTGGAAAGTCTCGGGATCCCCCAGGAGGAAGTCACTAATGTTGCTCTGGAGAGGGAAGTCGAGCTCTCTGGTGGAGCTGTTGCCCCCGCGACCCGACTACGGATAAGCGGTTGAAGATGGATGGCTGGATGGATCCCTGTGTACTGTATGCATTAACTTGTTGAGAGCGGGGGGGGGGGGGGGGGGTGTAGCCTAGCCTCCTGCCTGCCGTGTCTACCTGAACTATCGCCCGATTAATGTATCTCCATTTGCTTCCATTTGTATACACTTTATGAATAAAAGATCCATAAGGGTCCAGGTTCCTACTGCAACTATCAATAATTTAGCATGGGGATCCCCTAGAAGATTGTAATACCTACAGAGATTATGTTGTGGTTTTCTTTGTGCAAATAACTTTTTTATTTTTTGAAAGGTAGCCAAAAAGCATTGACAACGTTCTCTTGATGTCTGCACTACACCGGCTTCTATTTTTCCTGTTAAACCAAATACAGCATACACAGTAATTAGATTCTTGGTTTTCATTAAAATATGGATGGAGTCTTCTTTTGATGAATAATACAACTGATAAACGGACCACCCATGCACATTACCTAGTGCTAACAGACCCGCTTAAAAAAATGGAAAAAATAAACCTGGTGAAGGAAATGTATGAGCATTATAGTGTCATGAATAATTGAAGAGGTTTTTTGAAAAATTTAGCATTATCCCACAAGGCTTGAAGGTCACATCCCTGTTGCAATGTTCTTGCCCCTTCAAAGAGGAAATTGAGTTATCATTCATTTCTGAACTCAGTCAGATGATCAATTACCGTGAGAGCAGTGAGATCAGTCTTTTTAATGTGTGCCAGACTCCTGTACTTGTTCTGAGGACGCGCCTGTGCTCACCAAACCCCTACAGCTTGGTCAAGGACTTGTGTACCTCTGAAGCAGATTAAGATGTGATGTCCCGAGGCAAAGACAGAATGTCAAGTTCCTCACAAGGTCACAACTTGAGGAGGAAAAAGTCTGTTCAAAAGTTCAGCGGTACCCTGCAGGCCTAGACTGGCCACTAGACACACTTGACACACTATGGTCGGCCACTTGGGCTGACTTGGGCTTTTCTTTATTCTTGTTTTGTCTTAGGATCATTACGGTAATTATTAGAACATGGAGGGATGTTTTTCAGTGAAAGTGGTGTTATTTGGGCTTGTTTGTGTGTGCCTTGATGGAGCGGAGTGGTAGTTATCTTGCGTTTGTGGTGGGCCGTACATTTTTGACCCAGTCCAGCCCTGGTGATACCTTAAGCACATCCTTAGTCTGGGGGCAAGCATAGCCCTGGTGATACCTTAAGCACATCCTTAGTCTGGGGGCAAGCATAGCCCTGGTGATACCTTAAGCACATCCTTAGTCTGGGGGCAAGTCCAGCCCTGGTGATACCTTAAGCACATCCTTAGTCTGGGGGCAAGCATAGCCCTGGTGATACCTTAAGCACATCCTTAGTCTGGGGGCAAGCATAGCCCTGGTGATACCTTAAGCACATCCTTAGTCTGGGGGCAAGCATAGCCCTGGTGATACCTTAAGCACATCCTTAGTCTGGGGGCAAGCATAGCCCTGGTGATACCTTAAGCACATCCTTAGTCTGGGGGCAAGCATAGCCCTGGTGATACCTTAAGCACATCCTTAGTCTGGGGGCAAGCATAAGGCAAAACTAGCAGATGTACAAGCTTGACACAACACGTAGCTCATTTATTTTCTCTTAAATCTTTATCCCACGATTTTGCAACCCATTTTTTTACCCAGTGTCAATCCTGGGCGCTACACTACCTCTGCCAACCTGGGGAAAGCAACGGATTGACCACATGCTTCCTAGCTCATCTATTTCAACAAAGAGATGTGGTGTAGAGTGGGGAAATAGGAGGGGACCATGTATAGCCCCATGCTGGACCCCGGAATGTCTTCTAAACTGTCAGGATTTGTGCCACATTTTCACGATTAAAAAAAAAATAGCAGACCTACAAGCTCGTATCGGAGCCACTCGGTGGCGCACTATGAGCTTGTAGATCTGCTATTTTTCAATAGCTAACATATTTATTATGTTAATAAAAATAAATCTGATTCTTAAAATCCTTTTTCCTTTTGAAAGGCTGCTAACTATTTAATTAATCTGTGTTTCCCTCATTCTATCATGAATCTTACGTTGTCTTCTGCCAAATATCTTACAAGATAATTACTTGGTCAGAATGTAATCAATAAAAAGCAATTAGAGTGGGAATTTAGATATATTTAATTATTGACCACTCTCCTGTGGAGTCTGGAGCAGTGTCACATACCAAAATAATTATTTTGTTCAAAAACATGTTGCACATGGAGAGTGGTTTTTAAAACATTCATTTTATTTGGTCAGGGTGCTGAGCCCTTTTAATTAAATAATTTGAAAATCTCAGTATGTCTTCAATAAAGTGTGACTTTTAAGAACAGCAAGAAAGTGGTGAGAAGGCGGAAATGTGTCTTTCAGCAATAGTTTATTACGGATAAAGTGCGCTATAATTATGAAAAGCAAGTATTCACCTTTGTTGCGCACACATTTGTTTAGAGGTTGAAGTGAAGTCGGTTGTCTTTCGTGGGAGGTAGACGGGAGTGAGATGGCAAACTTTGTGAAATGTCATTCTAGTCTCTCTGCTATCTTTGCAAGACTGAATACATGACCTACAGTTCCTTGCAGTGTCTTTGAAAAGCATATTACAAAATGTTACATTTTCAGAAGACCTTATTGCTGCTAACTTTGATTGCTTTTTCTTTGAGCAGTTGTTGTGGTTTATCGCTAGTTTTAATGATGCCTTAGAGTCTAAGGCATTGTCTAAGGCTTAGACAATGCTGGAGTGCCACTGGAGGTGCACTACGTTGACGAGTCAGCAAGCATAGATGTGGGTCACCACCGAAGCTTTGAACAAAGTTCTGTTTCAAATATTTTGCTCCAGAGCTTAAATGTTCCTCAAAATAGTAGTAGGACAGTAATTAATTCATAGCATTGCTTACTAAAAGTTGCATTCAAATGAGTCTGCATCTGCTGTCAACGACATTTTTATATTACAGCAACTTATAACAGGGTCATCATACAAATATATTTCTATGATGTATACTAAATTGCGCGGAGGTTCACTGTTAATCACTGTAGGTTTAGAGTTAGCTATTATGACATGCAAGGAAATATAGTCCCATCTGAATATGAAACATATGAATACTAATGGAGCTGTGCACTCAGCCAATTTAGATGCATTAATGTCAAGTTGTTTTCTAACCCATCCTGGCTAATAATAGATTGACCTTTCACCTCCATGTTAACTGCTCAATTATATTGGCTAGGTGTCTTTAGCTAAGAAATGGTGCAGTATTTGTAATTTAGGCACACTGTTCACACAAAAGCAGAAACTATGCAGAGTACATTTTTCACATATTCCACCCTACTTACTGTAGCAGAATGCTCTTTCACTTTGTCATAATTCTCTCCTTTAAATCATTTCTACTGTAATACGCCTGAAGGGTTCAGAAAATTGGAATTGGAGCCCTTTTTGGAGTATTGCAATAGTAGACTATCCATTCATTCAACAATTAGATTTATTTAGTGCATACAAGATGAAAAATAAGTCATCTTTTAGAAACTTTCTAAAGCTCACAATCTTGGCACACTTAATTTGAAGACCTCCATTATACTGCAGTATGACAGAAACTCAATCGATGGCAGATACAAGAACGACCTGCAGGAAAGCAACATTATAAGTGTTGATTGGTCGATGATATCAGTCCTGCTGGTGTGGCAACATAGTTTCACCGATTCACTCTGCCCTGAGGACTGGATTTGCAATGCTGGGAAGTTGGAACATAGATTATCATGACGGGTTCTAAAAAAGAGCAGAGTCTTTTTTTTCTGCCCAGGGGCTGTGTCATCTTTTATAGTTTGTTGTGGATTGGAGCAGCTAAACAGCACGGCTTATTTAGTAAGAGGTCAGGAGGTTAGAATCCTCTGGGGATGGCAAGTAAACTGTGAGAAATGGATTTAGCCACCCAGAAACTAGCAGGGTTCCATTTCCCACTTGGCTGTATACCAGAGGTTCTTCACTCTTCAGCTTTTTCATCCTGGGACCCAGGTTGGGTTATTTTTGTCACAACCTAGCCCCCACACCTACCCCCCACACATTAAAACATGATACCACTTTGGACATGTGCACACAAGTTGGACTCTCTGCACTATATTTGGTTTGCCGCCCTAAAGCCATATAGCTAAACCTACTGCTACTGTATGTCAGACTAGTATGATTTTTAACCGTATGTACTGTATGACAAGAACGTGGGACCTCGTTGTACATGCACAGTCATGTACAACTTCCTGGTCTCAACTGTGCATGTTTCTTTCCTTCCATGGAGCACCATGGAGCAACATGGCGTCGCCCGTACGGTCTTCGCGCCTCGTCCTCTTTAGACAGTCCTTGGGTTGCCCTGGGATCTCTTCTTCTACTGTGGTATTTCGTGCATTTGACTGGCACTGGCCTCACGATCCCGCCTAGTGTAACGAGAGGGATTGTGTTCTATATGGTTTTCTAGCAGTTCTTCAATGTGTGCTCTTGTGAACGATTCTTTCCATTTGTTTTAATTTATTTGCATGTGATGTCAGGGAGGCTATTCACAAGATGTCATGATTCAATGGTGTCAACACTGGACATCATATTCTGCACAATATTGTTCAGATAAGTTTGACAGCAATGTGACGGTAATGTGGCAGCCTTCAAGGGAATTCTCTGAATCCATTCTAATAAAAGGGCAATCGGTTTTTCATGACAGAACAGAGCATTATGTTTTATGTATGACGAGTGTTTTATAGAAGAAGATAAGAGGATAACCTTTCATAATACCCATGGGGAAGTTCTCACGTTTATTACAAACATATACAGTAGGCCTAAAGCCTCATACGGACATCTGTCCTTTAGTGTTTAGTGTAATCCCATAAGAATAATTCATTTGAAAGGAGTTTTTCAGAGAACTTCTTTGGATGTGGATTATGGAAACCAGGCTGCTACATGGTCAGTGTTTCATGTGCCGCTCCCAGTCCCACCACACCTTGCAAAGCTCTCTGCAAAGGATGCATTATTAATTAACTTTTTTTTTAATTGACTTGAATTGAAATTTACCAGTTACCAGTTTTTTAGCAACTCAGACTGAAACATTGACCCTCTTTTCTAAAGCTGGTGGTGTGTCAGTGTCACACAGTAGAGTAACACTACAGTACCATAGAAGAAAGGCAGCTACACATGGCTAAAGACGACATCTATGCCAGGTTCCTAGGAGACTCGGCAGAGCAGATTGGGCTTTGCATCACTCATAGTATTAATCTTTCAATAGATCAAGCCCATAGTACCTAGAGATACTCTCTGAAAATTGCTAAAGTTATACCGCTACATAAAAAAAGGGAGTATGATGGATCCAGGGAATTATGGGCCTGGTGACCTCCAAAGTCCTACGGAGCGGTTTGGTTCCACTCCGCCGCTCCATGGATTCGTCTTTTATATTTTAGTGATTTGATAAGAAAGGAAGTTGCTGGAAAAAGGTTGTGGAATAGTTTAACCCATTTTGGGCGGGAACCCATTTTGGTGTTAGCATCATGTCGTGCTTTAGCTATTGAAAAATAGCACATCTACAAGCTCATAGCGCGCCACCGAGTGGCGCGCTATGAGCTTGTAGGTCTGCTATTTTTTAAAAGAGCGACTGACATAGAAGACATTTTTAGAATCTGATCTCAGGTCAGAATGGGTTAATTCCTTTAACACAGTGGAGCATGGGGTACTGCTTATCAGCTCCAGAGTTGGATCCCACTCTCCACTGGTTCACTCTTACATGTTTGATAGGGAGCAGAGGGTATATCGTCGCCGTTTATTTTCCTCCATATTTCAACTTTAGTAAATTAATGCAATTTCAATTAAATTCAATGCCCTACATTGTCATATGACAGTGTCATTCAGGTGTGATCTGGCATTTTGTGCTATTTTTGAAAATAAATAATGTGAAAGTGGTTAACCCATTGACGCCTGGTGCAACGTATACGTTGTTCTACCCTTGATGCCGGCACGCTCTCTGTGTCTCATCAGCTATTGCTATACATGTAGCAACATAACTATTTTAAAAATAATCATCAGAATTTGAAGGTTTTCAGAAACCTTAGGTCAGGCCCTAGAAGGCGTTCCCAGATTCAGCCTCAGGCATCAATGGGTTAAAGGACGACTTCACCCATTTTCAACCTGTCTTCAGTTCATATAATTGATCCTCACTAATGTTCATGATACAATAGTGTCTCTTACTGTATATGAAGATATGTTGAAAATGGGTGAAGTCTGTCTGTGGGTATTATAAATATTTAATCAATGGAAAATATTAAGAGCTTTTGACCATGACTACATAACAACTCCATTGGAACAGGTTTCCACCGGACATCGACATGTTAATGTGTTCCTTTACAATGTGTACAATTAGTATCATGAATCTCTATTTGTCTGCCAAATGTTTTACAAATGTCTTACTTATTGAGATTTTGAATCAATAGAAAGCAATTAGTGTGAGAATTTAGATATATTTTATTTTTCTATCTAAAAAATCACACGCGTGTTAAGTGAGTGGTGCACTTATCATCATACATCACATTCCGTGCTCAGCCAATCAAATCATCACAAATGTTATTCCAGCCAATCACTTTTGGTGACTTTTCTGCCCTCACTTTTTATTCTCTATATACTTTGCTCAGCCAATCAAATCATCACTATGGGGTGATCAGCCAATCAAATCATCATGTTTGTGTTCACACAGACAAAGCTGGGCCTCAAAAAAGCTGCGGGAAAATGTACTCTTATGTTGTCTGTGTCCGTGAAATCTGCCTATGAAAAACAATTTTTATGTGCAGATGGCCAAGCCATTGTTGTCTCACAGGTCTCAAGGAATGATTTGCATGTCAGGATAAGGAATAGGCTTGAGAGATGCCATTGTCTATTAAAAATAAATACGGGCAATGGATGTGGAGTGGAGACAGACCTATGTTCAGGGCAGGCCAGGAGAACACTGTATCCATGGCGCAGTTGCCAGGTGGCTTGGATGGGGCTGATTGTCAGGGGGTGTATATTTCTGGTGGATTCAATCATCTGGAGCACGATAGAGTCAAGTCAGCAAGTTTTTCCTTGCTGCCATCACCAGCAAGCAAAAAGTCCCCTTTAACAGAGAGAGAGAGAGAGAGAGAGAGAGAGAGAGAGCTTAAGTGCACACATGGTGTTCCTATAATACAATCAAATGATAAGAACACAATATGATATAGCTAAGATTGTAACCCACTAGTGTCAGGAAACAATGGGCTTTAATAATATGCCTTGCAGGGACTGTAACCAAGTAGATTACATTAAGTATGGTGTTCATCGCAATGTTTATTCCATTGTGTGTCCTACAAATTGTATAAGAAGATCCAATGTCTCTAAAATGTATGATAAGATCTGATGTAAAAAGAGTATATAGTTGAAACTAGTCAACTATCAACATTATAGTACAATTTAAGCAAGGAGAAGAAGTTTAAGGTGACGCTGCTTTATATAGTACTTATTATACAATTGTGTAGCCTATAGTGTATTCCTCCTCTAGCTTGACATGTCTGGATTTGGCCTACAAGAGTTAAACTAGAGTGGCAGGAACAAGGAAGGTCCTTGTTTAGGTCATCAATCACAAAGATAAACAAAGCGATTTCCAGCACTGTATGACCTTGTTCAGGCTGCTGCATGAAAAGACCAAGGACCTAAACAGTTTCCCTGCTAAGGACGACATTGGGCGAGTTATAAATCGCCTAGAACGACATAGAACGACATAGAACTTAGTTTATAATGTTTAATATGGATCTTTACCGGCTCTTGGCATAATCGTCGCCAGGCAATGCTTCGCTTCCGCGTTGGCGACGTCATTGATTATTTTCCATAATAATCCAGGGCTAGCGGCGATCCAAAACACTTTTTTTATTGGAATTGAGCTCAGATTGAGGTGATCATACAAAACATCCATGTTTTTGGAGGTCAATAAAAAATCACCACGACTGCGTGGGACTGTTTCCAGCGCTTATGTTGAAAACGAGGGGTGGGCGGTTCTTTGGACCGCGGGACCCCACACCTTAAGGCCCGCCGAGGGGTGCTTAAGTAAAAGTATCAATGCCGCAATGTACTGTAGAAATTACAAGTAAAAGTCCGGAATTCAAATTTACTTAAATGGTTCCAAAAGTACTTTTGTACTCAGTATGCAGAATGTCCCATTTCAAATGTATAAGAAATATAAAATGCAGATTGTTAAAGAGAGCTGGCTCTCATCACCCTCTCCGCCTGAACACTGGTCTACTCCTGTTTGCTAAGCAGTATAGTAGCCCAGTATGCCAGGACTTTCGCTGTCTTCTCTTCCTCTCAAATTGGCTGTGCTACAAATCACTAGTAGCTAAGGTGTTCAAAACACCTCCTCAAACCCATTACAAGTGGCTCCCGTCCATACATGTACATCTTGGTACTGTATAGCTCCCCTACAGAGCTGTTTGTGTGACGTGTGTACAATATTATGTTTTATTAAATATGCCATTAACACCTTTGACTCATTCTGTAGCCCGGAGACACACCATTTGTGGCGACAAAAACTAACACACTGTATAACGCACACATGCACCGTTACCCGCCTCTGAAAGCCTGCTTGTATGAGGCTATGAGGCGCGACCCTAGTTAAAACCTTAAAACTATCGTAACGTATCATGCTCACAATCACAAGTTTGAGGCGTCGGAGATTGAGGGATACAGGGGAAGATATATATATACACACTCGCAACTTTTAATCTATGGCTTTTATGAGGCATATATTATAGCTGCTTTTCCCCTTGTATGTGCACTGCACAAACTCTCGTGAAGAGATACAGTAGCGCGCCTCAGACTGGTCAGTTCCTAGCATACAATTCTCACATTGTTCCGCCTGCATGAACCCGTATGGAATACCGGGACGCAAGGGGTTAAATGTTAGAATACAGTATACATGTGTGGCTAATTTACTTCAACCGGCTCCACTGAGGAAATATAGCCACGAACCGTGGACACGCATCTGTCCTCAAATGGCCTGTTGCACTGAGATTACCTTTGTCGTGAACGTGTAAAGGGTTACTTCAGTTCATTTCTAGCCACGGTCAACCTGTAATGTCTGCTGCTAGGAGAAACGCAATATACAGCGACTGCAATAATGTAATGAATGCATACATACAGACAGAGGCAGATTAACCCATCGGCTGCCTTGCAAAAAACACAGTTTCATGAGTATAATACATGTGGGGTCACACTCATTTAACACATCATTTAAAACATTATTACAGTAACACAGTAGGTGAAAGTCATGTGCATTGTGTCACACATGCATAACATATGTCCTCGTTACTGAGACGCTCGGGGGTGGAGATCTTAGGGGCCACATTGGGGCGTCACTGGTTCGCCACTTACTACACAGATCTACAAACTCGCAATGTGTCGCATTGAGCTTGTACATCAGCTATTTTTAAATGGACGAAATGTAAAGGGCTGAAGTGGCTAATGTATGTTTTGTAATAATAATCACAGTTAATAATGGAGTAGAAATAAAACTTAAAAGTACTGACAATTGGACATACTCCAGTAAAGTAAAAAGAAATACTCAAAATCGTACTTAAGTATAGTAGCTACTTGAGTAAATGTACTTTACACCACTGCATCTGTCTGTTAGAAGGAGCACCCTCAATATATTAGGCACAGATTGTGGTCATGTTGATTATCTTTTTGTGAAATTGTCAAATTTAATTTGGAATAAGAGCAATTGCACATTAAAACACTAATAGTGCCTAATAGGAGTTAATTTTGTTCCCAAGGGACAAGATACAGCATCAAACAATGTGGCAGAATACAATCGAAAACATGATGAAGGACCCTGGAATACTGTGTGATACAAGCTGCCACTGCTGCTGAGAGAGGCCGGGTTTCTTCTTTCTTTTTTCTTAGATGGTTATGAATATCTGTTTTTACGTTGAGCTACCAATACTGAACAAATTAAGACAGATGTCTTACATAAATAGACTACATTATTCTCAAAGGCTTTGTTGTAAAATCTGGGCTGACAGAGAGCAGGCTTATTTAACGCAGTCCGTGCACATTTACGCTGAATTGACTTCATATACCGTAAGTCTAGTATACGTATCTGTCCGTAACAATAATTATAATCGAGTAATAGGGATGGAAATACAAGTAAATACAGACCTCCTTCAGTGGTAATTGCAAAACGGTTCATTCTGCCATTACAGCTATAGGCCTACATACTGTAATGCAATTTATTGCTGTTCAACTTCAATATATCTTAATTTCCCAACATTTCTTGTCTCAAAGCATAACTACTCTTAAGATGAGATTCAACGTTAACATATTTGGAGATATCTTATTGGTGTACTGTGCCTATATTTCTGTGGAAATATGGGCTATGCATTTACATTAAAGTTGAAATAGGTATGTGTCAAAGATTGCATGAGGAGCCAAAGGAATAAGCACTGAAATTAAAATGCATCGCCACACTACGGTATGTAGACAAAGTGAAAGGGGGAATTAATTACTGTGGCACTGTAGGAAATTAGTAAAAAAACAGGGTTCATTTTTCTTGATTTTCATTAGACCCAGTTGCCTACAAATGTAGTCTTGGGTCATGAGAAGAAAACAACCAAAACACTGCAGTCGAGAATGGCTCTCATTTTCAATAGCATAATGTCCTCCACCGAATCCTTTTCTATTTAAGAGGTATGAGGCTCCAACGCTCGCCATTAATATGACGCATTAGCTGAATTGAGTCATCCTTCATGTTAAAGGTTTCATATATTTTCTGCATGGATACTAAGTTAGCTTGACATTTATTTCAGGCATACATCACACAGATATTCTGTTCAGTCTAACCTTGGATGCGAGGAGAACAGAACACAGACACTTAAGTGTCTGGTCCCCTTATGGTCTACGAGGTCTAGGACAATGAAAAACTCATCTCATGTCAACACATTTAGCATAATGTATACAGTGCAGTATGGACAGTGCTCTTAGCTCTGTAAATTCCTAGTTCCACTGTAGAAATGTAACGTTGTTTATTATGTCCTGTTGCCACTTGCTGTATTGTACTTCTAAACACCATAACCAATGTACAACAATTTACACTTTAGGAATTTTGCAGAAACTCTCTCAGCTATTTAAAAAGTGTCAACTGGCATCTGGGTAGCATGGATAAAGCAATGTTTCTCAAAGTGGGGTGCAGGCACCCTCTAGATTCCTTGAGCGGGTTCCAAATGGACTGTTACAGGTCTAACCCTGAGTGAAATGGTCCATTTGCTTCTACTAGCATAGAGGTGAAGCTGAATACTTTCAGCGATCAGATTATATCTATTTTTGCTTCAAAGTCCAGTCAGAAGTTGAGCAGCCATGCTGTTCACTCCTCTCTTTACAGTACACTGTGTATCGTCCTGAAAATTGCCAAAGCTGCCTTTTCCTGTTAAATACTTTAACAGCAAAACAGACACTTCAAAACACTTCAAAACTACTTGCTTCAACAGTGTAGAAGACACAAATGAATGCAAACTGAACTTAAGTTGGCTCCCCACAAATAGTACTGTCATACTTTGCTGTCAAACTTGTATAGGCTAAAACATGTTGTACTCAGCACCTTCAGAAAGTCACACAAACATCAAGATGCTTCCCCAGGCCTGTCTACATGGATACCCATCTGCCCAGGGAAGAACACAGTTATTTCTCTTCCATCAAAATCCAACGCCCTTAATATGAATGGAGTCTTGTTTAAAAGATGGAAGCTGATTTTTGGTAGGAGAGCCCATTTCATGAATATAAAAAAGAGCAGTGCTATACTGTACGTGGCCCCTCAGATAAGAGTGGTGCCGCGGAAGCCTGGAGTTATACGTACACGTACTAGCGCACGGGTGTTGTGCACCGAGAATATCCAATCTACACGCTCAACACGTTGCAGCACAACGTGGGCACAGCACATGCATGCAACATAGTATAAATCAGACATACTGTAAGTCTGTCTCCAGATAACATTAACTAATAAATCACAGTGGAAAGCCACTCAGCAAGCGGACTCTGACAGTGCACTCAACATCTCACTTTGTCACATTAAGAAGAATCAGTTATTTCCTCTGGCACCACAAGACTTGGGATGAGAGATAATGAAGTCTGTACGGATGGTGGTGATGTCAACCGATCCAGTGCCAAGATGTTATGAATCATGCATAACATTAATTTCCAGACTTGTTTTCAAATAAGTACTGAAGCTAATATCCACTGTAGTTGAAATATGTCAGCTGCAGTTTTGATCGGTCAATTGATTAGTTTTTTGCTATCGGCTCTTATTTCAAACTTCATTCATAAATGTATTACCTTGCAGCACAATAATGTGAGTAACGCATTATTTTTGTTTAGCAACACCGTACAATACACAATTAAGCCCTTTTAAAACGGACTGTAGGCAGAGAACACAGTAGATTCTCCTTTAGAGAGAGTGTGTGTGTGTGTGTGTGTGTGTGTGTGTGTGTGTGTGTGTGTGTGTGTGTGTGTGTGTGTGTGTGTGTGTGTGTGTGTGTGTGTGTGTGTGTGTGTGTGTGTGTGTGTGTGTGTGTGTGTGTGTGTGTGTGTGTGTGTGTGTGTGTGCACACCATTGTGATTTATATTGTCAGGTAGAGTTTTTTGGCAAGTATAAAAGGCCCATGTTAATTCTCAACTTCAGTTCCTCCTCACTTGAGCACTCCACTAAGGAGTTCTCTCCTCCAAATCAGTGCCCATACTCTAGGTGGGGTTGGCGAAAGGGCCTTTCTTTGTGGAGGTTGCATGTTCTCCCCGTATCCCCTAGGGGGGTCCTGTATTTCCTCACAAAAAATAAGCATTAATCCTGGTCTCTATACTGCCTCCCCTGGTCAGCCGGGGCACCTGATGGAGGAGAAAGGAACTGGTTGGAATAACGTGTTCCTTCCATGTCCTACCGGGGAAACTCTCCCTGTCAGGTGATAAGAAACGGCCTGCTCCTCATGCATTAAAGGGGAGACAGTTCGGGACTCTCCCCAGGTTGGTAGAGGGAGAGTAGCACCCATGATTCCAGCTTAGGCAATTAGCAATGGGTGAACAAAAGTGCCAAACTGCGGCCATCGGGCGTCCGACAGTGTCGCGTCATCATCAACGCAGCGAATGCCCTTTTTAATCAATGAACGGTGTTCCACGGCGTCTGGACGGCGTCACCCATTCGCCCCGGGTTCATTTTTTGACGCCGTCCAAGCGCAATGCACTCAGTGGAGCCCTGGCCTTTAAACATTCCCTTCCTGGTCTTCAGTTCAAATACAACCGCCTGCGACGCATATGGCAATCCTGCATGTTTATATGTTCGCATGTTTGTTTCCACCTCCCTGTTACAGAATTACAGAATTACAATGCATGTATGGAGAAGAATTGTCATGATAGCATGTACTGTGAATTGTGTTTGTAGTTATTCTTCTTAGTTTGGGAGCATGATGAATATATGCATTTAGCATAAGAATATTCACAGCAGTGACTCATGCAAGTTAAAGAGAACAAAGACCAGACTGACAATTAAAAAGAAAACAATGAATAAAATGCCTTGGGGTTATAAAATGTTAGCATGATGAACTGTTATAATCAGCAGATGGGTATGATCGTTAATTAATACCTAGCGTACACTTTCTTCCAAATGTGTTTTGCAGCACAATTTGTCATTTGCAAACATGCATATTGCTTTTACCTCAAACTCACCTCATCAGGGCTCACTATCCAGTGGCATCTGGTACAAACAAAAGCAAGAACATCACATTTTTGCGTGACAGAAATATCAAGTGTTCTTGTAGTCTGACAATCTCCAATGAATTTCAAAATCCTGTAGCTAGTTGACGTGAGGAGAAGGAATTGCTATTTTCACAAAAACATCTTCAATACGGTCTCTAAATGGATCATGAAATAATAACCAGCCACCACATTGGGTGAAGCCCTAGGGCCAGTATCAATCACGAACCTCAATAATTGACCTGAGACACAGAGTACAGCAACTTCCAATGGGCCTCGTGTTCAAGATACTCAAGGGACCAGTGCCCACATACCTGATTACGTCACTAGAGTGAGAAACGCCCACGGACGCAAAACCAGAGGGAGCTCTCCACTGATCTTGTTTCCCCCAAGATTCGGCACAAACATGGGCCAGAGCACATGTCTTACGTCTGTAATTTCCAACTGGACCTGGTCAAGTCTTCAAACTGTTAATATAGTAATTAATCAATCAATTAATCAAAATCCTCTTTGATTTTGATGGGCCGTTCACTGCCTGCTGTTGTGTGTTTTAGGTATACAGTAGCCTACTGTAGCTTGCTTCCTACACAGATAATATGGTTGCTGTCAAATAACGGCAAAAAAAGAAAAATTACACACTCATGCTATACTCAATTATGTCAATGAAATCTCATAATCCTCTCCCAAGCAGAATAACTACATGACAGGTTCCACTGAATGACAAGGCTCCTGCATGGAGGCTAATACTAGATATACACATTCAGCACATTCAGAGATTCCGGACCAAGTGTCACCTCTCTAGGATAAATGCAGAGGCACAGGGCTGAGCCTTAGACTTTCAGCATCCCCTGTGTAATGTTTTCATCTGTTCAAGTTTTATGTTCCCCTTTGCCTGTATTCTGCAGAAATTATAAATTTTTGGCCCAATCCCATGCACATACAAGGGATTATAAGAAATGGAGTGCTTTTGCTATGGGCAAAAGTAAAACATTTCTCTAAATATCAAAGGGTGTATTTGGATGCCCGCTCCGGAAGAGCATGTATTAGTTTGTATTTCACTGTATCCTCGCTCAGGGCACTATATCTGAATGCACCAAAGGTCTCATGGGGGTTGGTTGGTAGATCATGTTTCTGGTAGACCTGATAAATTGACCTTGATTTCATTTCACAGGAAATTATCTATATTTTTTGCTCATTTTATTTGATTATCTTACTCTTTGCTAACTATGTGCATATTTTGTGTTTTGTGATTATTTATTTTGGTCAGAAAGTTAAATGTCAGATTATTTTTAGACTAGGCAAAATTGTTCAGCATGTCTAGATATCTCTTATCAGAAAGTTTCACATTTCGAGGACAAATGGCATGGCAGGGCTGAATCTTAGACATTGAGTGCTTATTATTTCTGTTGGCCTGGATTATCAATAGGACAGGACAGGACAAGTTATTGGACAAAATATAGGAGAATCTTTCTATAATTGCACATACTCTCTGTGTGTGTGTGTGTGTGTGTGTATGTCTGTCTTACTCATAACTTGAGCACTGTCTGACTAATTCACTCAATTGTTGTGTGTATCGTGTGGCGAGGCCAAGGAATATGTCTCTCTGTCGGTCTGTGTCCTGTTTATTCATGGAGATCCCTGATGTCAATATTTAGTACTGACATCATCCAAGTTCTATATGATAATGGATACTGCACTAATCGGTGCAATGGGTACAACGCCCTATAATAAGAATAAATAATAGGAATACCGGCAGCTGATAGTAATAGGTTTCCTTGCTCCACAGTAGAATGCTAACAAGGGTTTGAATGCTAGTATTTATAACAGCATATGTTTTAAATCAATGATGTAATTGTTTCTTTCCCTTTCATTCTCTCCCTCTCTCTCTAGGTAAGTGTAACAAATTGTTGAAACTGATTCAAAGTGGACTGCCATGGGCTACGGCATCACCTTCCACACCCTTTCTGGTACAGTAGCCACTTTTAAAATCGCTGAAGGCTTTGTTTCTTTTCAATTAACTGACTGAGAGCAACTAAGGGAAAAGATTGAACAATATGGTGAACAGTGAAATGGAATGGACCCTTGATGAATCCTTCCACTAGTGAGTTTGTATTCTCACTATTGCCCTTATGCTTGTGTGAGGTGTTGATGAGACATTCTAAATTGAAAAATCTATTCCTGTTTCAAATTTTCTTTTTTCCTTGATTCATTCTGGCTTCTGTGGAAATCTTTGTGGGAGCACAATAATACACGTTACATAACAAACCATTCGCCAGTAGAACAAAGCTTTGACTCTGTAAGGTTTTATGCTGAGGCACATATTATTTTGGTCCTTAAAATATCAAATCAAATTAAAATATATGTGTACTCTAGTCTTGCCACTATTGTTCTATAATAATCAGCTTTGTGTAAGGATCATAGGCCAAGAATATTTAATCTTGGTTGGATGTGCCCTCTGGTTAAATATGACAAAGACTAAAGACATAATTATCGTAATAATCCATTTTCCAAGTCACTCAGATCAAAATGACCGAAAGGTAATGAATTGATACTGTGGGTGAAGATGGATGATAATGAAATGATTGAGAAATTAATGGCCCTGTTTTATAAAGGCCATATGGATTTGTGTTAATGTCCATTTATGTTATTGAAGCCTAATGGAGAATCAGCGGTCCTGCCATTCTACAAAAGGGACTTACGTACATTAAATTAACTGAAAGTACTAATTTTGCCTATTGAAGAAAGTTCGTTATTTTATTGTTTGCCTAAACACACTGCTGTTGTGCACAAGCCTTATTTCTGAATTGTCTGGCTACTAAAGCTCCAGTTATTTTTTTACTATTTTCATTCTCAGCTGGGCCTAAAGGAATAAGTTTAGCAGCTTTGTCTGAATGGCAAACAAGATTACTGGGGTGACAGAGGTCCAGCTTGTGGACATTTACTGTAGGCAGGGCCCGAAAAAGGCCATTGCAATTCTTGTCTGCTCTGACCCTTTTCTGCAGCTCTGCTGTTCCAGCTAGAAGCACAAAGAGATGAGTCCCTTGTCTGTGTAGCTACTGAGAAATTCACTATGAAATAGCTTCTGCATCCATGCAGAGAAGTGTGTGTGTGTGTGTGTGTGTGTGTGTGTGTGTGTGTGTGTGTGTGTGTGTGTGTGTGTGTGTGTGTGTGTGTGTGTGTGTGTGTGTGTGTGTGTGTGTGTGTGTGTGTGTGCGCGCGCGCTTCATTTTCGTGTGGTCAGTATTTTTCTTAGCCTTTGATGAAGACAGACCTGAGGCAGTATTTCACTTAAGACCGTCATTGTCTGATGTAAGATTACTGGTGGACATAATGCACTTCATTGTCTTAATTATAACCTTGTACCCCTCTATTATTATCAGCTGCTTTCCCTTTGTATTCATTCTGACAATTAAGCACTCATACTGTATGATGGTGTGTCGTAATCTCTAACTCGGTATTCAAGCCAGTGGCAAACTGCCGCCTTGGCATTCACGTTTGACTTCATCTCGCTGTGTGTCACGCTGCTTAATTGGGTTCAAATTGAATATCAATTCACAATCAGTGCAATTAATGGATGACTGGACTGTGCCTTGTGCGATCATGATCTGGACAAACGGAATGTTCCTCATTATTGGACATTATTTAGGCATACTATACTGTTACAGCATCATTGTAATGGTTTGATTTGTTATTTCTGTCTAATAGAGTCAGACAAACTGCTTACATGAAAAACATAGAATGTTATATTTTTAGGGTATTTCTAGGGTAGGCCTATATCTATTTGGTAGGAGTTGTAAGAGTTGTCTTATTAGCTACAAATTAATAATTTAGCTTGATTTTATCCTTCTGATGCACACTTTGGTACAGAGTTGGCTTGTGTCTTTACCAGGGGGGCAGTCAGACAGATTTTTTTGTGAAGCCACTAAGGAAAAGAAAGTTCATATAATGGCCTATAATGGCGCTGTCATTGGGCTCAAAAAAACCCATAGCCCCATAGAAGTCCATGTATTTGGGCCCAACTTCACCTAGACTGTATTACCTTAATAAACATGGTCATGAATACTTTTTGCTTCCAGTCACTAGTTTAAAGTCTCATTTCGAATGTCATAATATTCTTTTTGGAAAAATATGGCCCCATTTATTTAAAAAAATTACCATAAAGTCGCGCATGTTCTGAGGGGCGTGGCTACCGTTACAGTCTATGAACGGGATCCCCCACCCACTCGATCCCCCACCCACTCGAGTCGGAAGTCCCGCCTCGTTGTCTGGGCCAGCCAATGGGCCAGCTGGGCCCAAACGGATCTAGAAAGATGGCGACTTCCATTGCAAGGACTGACAGGCTTCATTTTACGTTCATGTTAGACCCGGGGAACGCTTTGTCCATATTTTTTACAGTCTATGGTCTTTACTTTGCCATGATATGTAACTCGGGGGTGCCCAACTGGTAGATATGTCCCGCCTACCTTGGAGTAAAGTTCTCAAACTCTGCCCGAACCCGACCTGGCCCGACCGGTACTGACCCGACATAAATTATGCTAATTAGTCGGACCGGGCAGAGCCTCGGGCTCAGTGATTTTCCGTGATTTTTTCTTTCTCTTTTTCTCCATTTTTAATAATCCAAGAATAATGTTATAATAAAGTCTGAGTTGCGAAGTGGCATTTTCAGATCTGCGGAACGCAGCAAATGAGGCTGGAAGCCAGGCTAGGTAGATCACATGACATGGCCCTAAAAATATAATAATTAAAAAGGGAATAATGGCATCTACCACTTGAATTAAGGTGACTTCATTGATTGATATCAAATAGGTTCAAATTCAATACTTTGCGCACAAACATCAGTAGCATTACAAAGTTATACAAAACAAAATTCCATTTTCTCCTATATATTGTCTTATATGTAATGCCAGCACCGCTATTCCAAAGCCCCTTCAGGAACATTTTTTAACTATTTTCAGCAATGGGATAATAATATTTTGTAAAATATATTTTGACATGTTATTATTAATGTTGTTATAGCTTCTAGTACTGTACAATTACATGACCGAGTCTAGTTACCAACCCACAGTTTATGCACCACTGCATAAAGCAAAAATGTTTACAAGATGCAGTAATTAGATTTTTCACACTGGAATGCCGTGCTCATAGACTGTGACCAAAAAAATAAATATGAACACCTGCTATATGATTATTTACATCTGCTGTTTGAGTACCCACATGTTGTTTGAATAGCGAGATGGTTTTTTAGTGTCAAATTCAAATCAAGTAGCCCGGGGTTTGGTACGTGCTGTTGACATTCTTGTAGACATTCTGAACATAGAAAACAAGACAGAGTTATTTTTATTTTCTCTAATGTTTTAAAAAATGTGGGCTTTGTTTAAAACTAAAGGACACATGGCATAGAGGGGGTCAGTTGTTTATTGACATCTATTCCATGTATTTCAGCTAGCATGTGTTTATGGTTTTATTCCAAGAATGATTTAGTATATGATTACATACAGTATACATGTAGAAAGATAACATAAGAATTTGAAGGTTTTCAGAAAACAGGTTAGGTTTTAGAAGGTGTTTTTAGAATCTGCATACATGGAATAACCATTAACTCTATATTAATGTACTGTTGGTTAATTGACGATACGGTAAGATGTTGGAAATGACAGAATTGATAAAATTGTGTCCACTGAATTTTTCCACTGAAGGCAAGCATTCAATCACCTCAGCTTTTTGTTAAATGATGTACTGTATCATTACAAATGAGCATCCTTGACATGGCGTCATCATTGCAGTGCCCTTTCCCACTCTTTAACTTGTGAATTTTTTCTTTTATTATTTTTGTTGGAGTCACACATCATGGGCACACAAGATCATTAATCGCCTTTTGAGAGCAATTTGCGCAGCGCTCCGGCTCATCCATTTGATTTATTCTCCGTCCCCTCTCATCAGCGGGTTCCTTGTTTTTGGTAAAGTGCTGACTCACTGCACGTCTGCAGGACTTAGTTTTGAGAAATGTGACTGTATACCGGGAAGCCTTAGTTTGTTTATCTATGGACAGAGATGGTATCTAATAATAGACATTAGAAAGGAAACGGCAGTCGGCACTATCTCTCTAAACTGATTTTCAGTTGTATTAATGGATGCCAGTGTTCTTCCTCTGTTAGCATTGTGCGAATGCCATTACCAGGTTAGAGCTCGTGGTCAGGGCCAGGCACATGGTGATACAGTAGAGTGGACTTTGTCACAGAATGAGGACTTTTGCTGAGTGGAGATCATAAAAACGTCCCCTACTCTACTTCACCACAATCAGATGTTTTGCTGTCATACCATATTCTTCACTGTACGACACATAGCAAAAATTGTACTAGCTCACAACGCACCCCGATTCACCCCATGTTCTCATTTGGGGCAAATGCGCTCCCCACAACATTGCCGCAGCAACTTGCTCACTTTAGCTCGCTCGGTGGTGGCTCTTGTTGCTCAAGTTAGCTTGAGACGGCACCCCTCCGTCGTGGTCTAAAACAATAGGGCGGTTAATGGGGAGGATTTCAGTGTAATATGTACGGATTAGGGTTTTCTAGTAGTGTATGTACGGAACTCAATCTGTGTCACCGGGGTTGGGTGAGATCGGGTTGGAAACTCTCAACATGAGCAGCAAACTGGACATGGACATGGTGCACACTGGACAGCACTGATCAAGCAGACATGTTGTTTATTTTTAAATGCAATGTTAAAAAGGCAACAGTGTATACTATAGGCTGACTGTAGGCTTTCCGTAGCCTAATCCTTGTTTTCCTGCTGGAGGTGCACATAAGCCTATTGCATATACTGTAAGCCTATTAAAATAACATAGGAAATTGGCTGATTCCATATTATTGTGCTATATTACTGTCCAATTTGAAAACAAGGCATTTCATAGTAAGTTCAATAATAATTTATAACTATTGTCTGGGGTGATGGACTGGGGGGATGTCTATAGCCTGCACTAGGGCCTGCCGTAACTATATTATGCCACCTAAGTGGTTAAATGGTAAATGGTGCATTTATATAGCACTTTTATCCAAAGTGCCTTACATAATTTGTGCATTACATTCACCCATTCACAGTGCACTCACATGCATACACCGAAGGTGGAGGAAACCATGCAAGACACCAACCTGCATATCAGGAGCACATTCAGGGTGGACACCAGGAAGAATAGCTTTTGCAAGTGCTAATGGCGATCCATAATAAAGTAAAGTAAGGAGTCTTTGACACTAACTCTGGGGCAGCCGGCCTGGGATCGAACTGGCAACATTGAATTAAAATTCAATGTTGACATGAACATCAAATAATGTGAAATTTTCAGTTGAACATGTTATAAATATGTTCCATAAGAATCTCACTTATACAGTACATACTAGAGTACAGAATAGAGTGTATTAAATAGTCTACAATGCACACTACAGACTACATATTAGCATTCTTAACTTTAGCCCATATCCTGTTTTGGTGGTGTACATAATATTATGTGATAAATGGGTTTGTTTGTTGTGTAGTGTTTTGTTTGTTTTTCCGAAGGGAATGGACCAAGATTATTCCAAGTTTTAGGGAAATTTTAAGTGATTATTGGCTGCTCAAAAATATTAAATTGTGATGAAGTTTCTGTTTCTGCTGCCTAAAGCCTGGAAAAACATGTTATGCATAAGCTTTTGGCACAAGCAAAATACATGTTACGCTATTGAAAGCATACATTATACATATGCATCCCTAAAAGGCAGAGATCTGTAATTGCCAGCATATGCATAAATACTGGCACATGCATTGCATATGTACAGTATAAACTGGAGTAGAATGAATGTTATATAATTTTCTGTGCAGGATTTGGGATCCGTCGAGGAAAGAAAAAAACTTGACATGAGGATTTGATGCTACAGTATATCAAATATATAATAATAATGAATGGATTAAAAATATTTCTATCACATGGCACTGCAGAATGCAAAGGACATATTTACAAAGAGTTGTTATTGCTCCAGGCATATGTGCCAGCATTGACTATTAGTTCGAGGATAGCAAATATGATTTGGAGGATCACAAATATGTCATTTAATATACTTTATTTGTGCCTCCACGGGCGGACAGCCCGTGGCCGGAGGCGTTGTGTTTTAAGGATGCTTGTTAGTTCAGTACATCCGTACTTCTGTCTGTATTTGCGTCCATCCGTCCGTCCATCCCAACCTCGTCAACACGATATCTCAGGAACGCCTTGAGGGAAATACATGACATTTGGCAAACTGATTAGAAGCAGTGGTGTAAAGAAAACTAAGTACATTTACTTAAGCATTGTACTTACTTACTTCAGTGGAGTATTACAATTTTCACTTGTACTCTTCTACATCTCTGAGGCAAATGTACTTTTATTCCACTATAATTATTCGAAAACGTAAGTACATTTTGAAGCCAATATCTCTGTACATTTAGAATTCCGGACTTTTACTTACTGTGTTTTCCACCACTGGTTAGAAGTAGGTGGTCAAAGCTCAACTCACTGTAACCTCATGTCTGTCCCCTTCTTGTGAACACTATAGGTCACTGTGACAACCTAAACATGTTTTTCTTAATTGAAGAATACGTAATAATTATGCTGATTGTCTCTATATATTTATTTTTGCCCAAATGTCTAATAGGACAAAATTATGAAATGAAAAGAATCGTTGGTCAAGGTCAGTATGGCCTCATGTGTGGCTCATTCTTGTGAACACGACATGTCAGGAACGACCTCTAGTGCATTTCATGGCAGGACATGAACTTGGCACAAATATCCTCCTGGACTTGAATTCAGATGGTCAATGTCAAAGGTTAAGGAGAACGTGACCTCACAAAGTCACTGCAGTAGCCTACATACAGTATATTACATGAATCCAGGCAGGCAGCGATGTGAACTGCTAGCTTAGAGAGAGTCAAGACAAAAAGCGCAGGAGCAGGTCAAGTCCACACTTTTTACAGAGATCCAACAATTCCCTCATGAGCAAGTACTTGGCGATGGCGGAGAAAGGAAAAAACTGCCCTTTAACAGGAAGAGTAACGTGTATTGATCACTGTTGCCACTCTGCTACTTTAATTGTATTACTGTTGCATTGCTTAGAGAGTATAGGAGACACTGTAGTCTTAGTGTAAAACTCATTGCTGGAGCTGGACCCCTAAACCATTAGGTTCAAGCAGTGACAGATATTGTCATTATTTTAGAAGACAGATGATACATAAATATACTTTCATCTTTTTAAAATTCAACTTAAAAAGGGGAAAACAAGTGTTTTTTGGGCTCCCCTATGTGTTTTCTATCCCCACAAATACATAATTTTGAACAATCAGGCTTTCACATCATATAGGGGCTTTTATGGAAATTGCTCTCAGGAACAGTTCAACTGATTTGGTTGTATGCGTGATGTCATCACAATCACCCTACTTTGTATAAGTCCTCCTCCTCTTCAGTCTTTGTTCCAAATTAGCATTTCCACTTTGTTTACAATGTGCGCCATTGTTGATTTTCCAAGCTGGCATGGAATGGAAACAAGCCTGGTTTTATCTAGCATCAGTATTATAATGACTCAAATATCAAATAATTTGTATATTCGCGCCCCCACCACCTCAGGACATTGTGGTATTGCAGCTAAAACTGCTTCAAAGTCCAGAAAGAAATGACATGAACTGGTTATATCAGAGTGGTGATTGAGGCTCAAACCATTAGAAATAAGTTTGAGGGACAAAATATGATATTAAAAAATTTAAAATGTTATTTCTGCTTTAACCAATGCTTTAAATACCCCTGCCTGCATGGACCCTATTTGGGGCCAGGCAGATTTGTTGGAGAGAGAGATATATTATTTATACATATATATATATTTTTTTTACACATATATACACGTATATTATTCCTCTTTCCTATGCCTCATGCATGATGAAATCACTGTCTTATAGAGGCTGTGTCTACAGAAAGCGATTTTTGAGTGGCGGAGCACTTTGGATATAATCTCCAGAGCACTGAACAAGATGCCTCCAACTATTTTCTACTCAAGGTGTCCAGAGCGCTCCTCCAAAATGTAATGGATGCTGAGAGCACTGAAACACAATGCATGGTACGGGGAAGAGGAGCACTTCTAGTGTGTCTTTAGTAATACATGGCAGAAAGGAAAGAAAATAATATATACTGTATATCATTTTAACCACAATGATTGGTACTAGGTAGGCAGGTGCCTTTATTCACCCGAAGCGGAGATTAAGACTTTACATCAGCTCTCTTCATCAGAAACAGACGAAAGATCAATACAAATAAACATGATAATAAAAACAGCAGAGGCGTATACAATCCTATTGCGGCAGGGATAAAAGATCTTATAGCACTCCTTATTGCAACGTAGTGTGACAGTATATGTGTGTTGCTAAAGGAGCTTCTCTGCCTGCAACAAAACTAAAATCACACCTGTGTAAAGTGAGTGGTGGGACTCCGTGTGGGGGTCCCCGGAAGTTCCAGACCAACAGGAACGTGCCCAGGGTGCCGGCCCGGTTCCCAAACGGTCGAGAAATGACAGATTTACCGTGCATGGGGTGTGTGTGGCTGACACTTGGTTGTGAAAACCAACCAAATGTTATTTTCGTGCTCGGACCTAGGGAACCAGGGACCCATGCAGGGACCCAGACAGTGGCTTCACCACTCAAAAATAAAGGGACCCATAAACATGTATCCGGGACCCAGAAATGGGTCCCGACCCAGGATTTTTGGTGAGGAGTTTTGTCCTCATCCTCCTTTTTGATACTGCTCCTCTAACCTACCACTCCATACTGCACCACTGAGTGGTTGAACATGTTCATCAGAGTCCTGCATGTAAGTGTCCTTCACATTGGCATAAAACAAGTCCAATATGCTGTTCTCCCAAGTGGAGCACTTACAGGAACATGTCACCGCCTTGCTTTTGTCCAGGTGACATGATTGCAATGGATGAGCTGGGGCACTCTGTAGTCTGTGTGTGTGTGTGTGTGTGTGTGTGTGTGTGTGTGTGTGTGTGTGTGTGTGTGTGTGTGTGTGTGTGTGTGTGTGTGTGTGTTGTGTGTGCACAGCTTCCACGACGGCAGAGGGTGGGATATAGTGTACAGTATGTAAATAGTACAAGCAAAGTCCATACACCATCTGTATTTAACAAACACCCCAAATCCCCTACCTCGCGTTTTTCCTGGCGGTCAACCCTGTCCACCCACACTCTCTGGAAGTTTGCACCCTGCATGTCTCTGTAAAACTCAGACCCCATTCACGGTATTCCCTCTTTCCATCTTATTACATTTCTTATTGATCAGCAAGCTCACATTGCCCACGATGATAGAAGGAAGATATGGTTTATATGATCTCCTCTTCTTTATTTGTCGCTTCACCCCTGCATCGCTTCTCCGAAGCAGTCTCTTTATTTCCTCCGATACAGTGGGCCGCTTGCCGACGGCCACTGCCGGTTCAGCCACTGCGATCACCACAGCAGCTCTCCAAGACTAAACAACAGGATGTCATGCAGCATGTAGATCCACTAGGAATAAAAACAGTCCCTATGAGTAAGAAAGTGGGTATAGTAAATAGGTAAATAAAGGTTTGGTGCTAGTTAATCCCTTAATGTTGTCGGCCATACCAGCCTTGACGAAAAGTAATTTTGTATTTTACAACAAAATTGCCAGATGGGTTAAAAAAATAACCTACTATATAAACTGCTAACAAGATTCTCAGAGCTATTGAAACAGCCAGCCAGCTCTACCAGATGTTATATGTGGTGCTGGTAGCCATCTCTACCAGCCCCAGGTAGGAAAGTTGTTGGAGATTGTTTTGGTGCTGTTGGAGAACAATCTGGGAACCCATCGGCAAGAAAAGGTAAAACAGCACCCTCTGCTGTTTGTTTCCATTGAATTTGCCTCTTGGGGCAGGCCCCAGTAGAAAACGGACCAACAGGATGTTGGTCCGTTTGGCCCGGCCTCAGCCCTCCACTTCCTGTGGTGTGCCTATGTTTTCATTCCCACTATCAACAATGTATACACATTCTGAATGGCCTTGCTGACAGATAATCTGTTCTTGAGAGATTAGTTGGAGAATAACAAGACTCAAGAAAGCGTACAGGCAAATAACACTCAGTTTTATGGCTCTCACGTATTTAAATAAAAGTGCTGTGGTTCAGGTTTGATGCTGGTTCTGTTGCGTGAAGAAGTTCATCTTCAGGGTTCACAACAGCTCCATTGAAAGCGTTCTGTCAGGCTGTGTTAACTTTAATACCGCCTAGTACGGGAACTGTACCGCCCACAAACAGAAAGCCCCACAGAGGGTGATGCAGACACCCGAGTGCATATTGGGAAATGAGCGATCCCTCCCTCCAGGAATTGTATGAGAAGTTAACACATAGTCAGAGCTCAACGTAACATCAAGGAGAGAGAGAGAGAGAGAGAGAGAGAGAGAGAGAGAGAGAGAGAGAGAGAGAGAGAGAGCTGAGAGAGATTCATGTGGTTATAAGAAGGTGTAATATGAGCTACTTTAAAACTTATGCTCAAGTATTATTCTAATGGCTGACATTTACCAGAGTAATGTTCTAGTGTGCCATCTCTACTTAAGTGTGCTTTCAGGTACCTTTTCCATCAGGGTGGATGTAATGCGTTTGATCACTTATTTATGCCATATTATTACAGTACTTCACATTTTGTGTTAGTATATTTCAGGTGGTTATTTTTCACTATTTCTGGATGTGGATAAGTGGAAGACTTAAAATCATGAACACAGAGTCCGATTGCGTTATTTGTGATATTTTCTAAGTCTTTGTCTATTGGCTATTAACTGCTACTTCTATGCTCACTCAATACCAAATGATGCACGCCCACAACAAACATGCAAATATTTCTAGTAAATTAGTGTGTATTAACAAGGTGAACATTTGGTGTACAAGCTCACAAAACGTTGTGAGATTGTAGATTGGCTATTTTCAGCGAGGGGGCTAGTAAAGCCCCCTGAGGGACTCCGTTCAACTAAGTAGAGGCTTTAAGCATTCTTTTTACCCTACGGTACTGTACATAGCCTGCAAGCTAAAGATTTACAGTAGATTTGCTCAGCAAAATTATTTAATTATCATGATATTCGTTTTTTCTGTTTTCATCCTCTGTTCACATTTTGTTTCCTTTGCTTTCATCAGCTGCAGAGTTAATTGTACAGGATGTTGACCTTATCCATAAAATATGCTGGATGTGCCTCTGGCTACATAATGGGGACATTATTTTCAGCTTTCTATCACCATCAAAAAATAAGTGAGCTGTGAACGAGATGGCTCTGCCATGAATCCCTAAGAACTCCACGTGAGTGAACCACATCATAGTACGATGCCTGTGGTCCTGGATCGGAATCAATCTTCACGTTGAGATATGAATTATGAATGAGGGCGAATTATCAAGAACAATTCCCGTAGTGCTTGAAGTAAAAATGTGAAGCAGGTAGCATAGTGCTAAAAAAAAAAAACTTTCCATCGTAATTGAGTGCGCTTCATTGACACCGCCATTATGCTAATGTTCAGGCAATGCTGCTGGAATGATTGGTTAATGTAATGGGAGAAGCTAATTGGGTGAATACTCGCTAAATTACTGAACGTGGTTAATTGTCCGCCATAAGCCCTAGTTGGGTGTGAACATCTATACACAGGTACAACTGTACGCACGCGCACACACACACACACACACACACACACACACACACACACACACACACACACACACACACACACACACACTCTCAAACAACTGCGATTGCTCGAAGGTATTTGAAGCTAGACACTGTCCAGTGCCTGTCCATTGACTTGGATGTCTGAGCGTATGCCACTGGTGTTGTTGGTCATCATTTTTGTTTTCTCTGCATGGATTTCGGGGAGGGGATGATATTGTGAGGTCACTAAATCACTGTCATTTCGATTGGGCCTCGATTGGCCTTTTTTATTTTTTTATTAGAGCCACAATATTTTTTCTGTAATGTTGAAATGAGCTCCATTGTAACACAACGTGAGTGTTAAAAATAGCTAAAATGCAACAGTGTTGAGGAACATTCTCTTGAAATGATATGAATATAGTGCCATGCCTGACAGCCCAAAGACTGTTATCATTGCTTTCGGGTGAAATTAGCCATTGAAAGTGGCAAGACCTGCTGTGAAGCATTTGACACAGCCCACTTCGCAATGAAATGTGCCACTCATTGTCAGGACTTAGGCACCGAAGGACTGGCATACTGTGTGTGTGTGTGTGTGTGTGTGTGTGTGTGTGTGTGTGTGTGTGTGCGCGGGCGTGCATATTCTGATGCGGAGTTCACTCTCAAATGCCACTTAGTGTCAAAGAAGGCAGTTTTTTTAAAGAAAGGTTTAATTAAACACTTACAGCCCGAAGAGGTTTTATGATTGAATCATGTATTACTTCAATAAAATATTGAGATTCATGTACAATCTCTTTCAAAAGGTGCAGTGCAGCTACTTATAACCACAAAATAAATAATTTACATCAGTGTAATAATATGTAGTTGTAAGTCATAGATCTTCTTGAAAATAAATCATGTTCGTTACCCTGAGATTGATGGTTTCACCTTCTCCCTCTGACATTCATGGGCATGAGGCCGGGGCTCATAGCTTAACCTTCTAATAACAATAATGTGTTGGGTGTTTTATTGGGTGTTTTATTTATTTATTATTTAGAAAAGAGAAGAGAGCCAGTGACTTGAAGGAAATTGGCCTATTACACGAATAACACAATCTTAGGGAATTATTCATTATCAATTTACGAGAACTCTTAGCAGTAAGCAGTAATGAAATGCTCTGTGAAAATAGCCCAAGAAACGTTATGTCTCCCTTGACCAAGGGCGGGATTCTCCTCTGTCTGGGTCATACAGTAGAGATGTTTTGTTTTCCATGTGGTAGACCCAGTTTCAAATAGGTATTAACACATCATTCCCTGAAGAAGACCTTACAGGTCAAAACGTTGGTTTCTGTTACTAAACTTTCAGCATCTATGCGTGTGCGGCCTTTTAATTTTTTCGTAACACATAATAAATGGACCCACACATCACCTCCTTGCCTGAGACCAAGACAATCTGTGTTCAGTAGTTATATTGTCAGTGGTGTCATGCTCGTAGAACGCAGTACCACGCCGTGGTGCCAGTCATTGTTTGACGTAAACGCACAGGGGAGACTGGCTCAAGAGGTAGAGCAGGTCGTCCAATGATCCATGGGTCGGTGGTTCGAATCCCGGCTCCTCCTGTCTACATGTCCGCCGCAATCGGTGTATGAATGGGTGAATGTAATGCACAATCTATTTAAAACGCTTTGGTTAAAGGCGCTATATAATTGCACCATTTACCATTTTATTTATTTACCAGGAACGGAACGGTGCACATGCGTGCACGCTAGAACGCGTCCCCCTATTCAAGAGAAGTCGCCACCAAGACTCACCAAGTACCCAGTGGTCTAGGTTTACTGGCGCGGCTGGCGACCACCACACAGCAGCTACTGCTGCTGTGTGGTGTTCTACTCCATCAAAGAACAGTTACAGATTCATTCGTCCAAAGCAAACTTTTTAGTTTCGCTAGTAGACCATTTTAAGTCTTCTTTTGTGTTTTGTTTGTGTGTCTAAAACTCATACACTATTTAACATTAGGCTTAGGCTATGCAGCTGCTCTGTGTGCATGCCGCGATGCGACGCGCACATGCACACGCGTGCACATGCGTGTTTGTGCGTGCGAGTGACGTTCCGTGGTACCAATAAAAAAATCACCATGACACAACTGTATATTGTCATCAGATAATGACATGCAAGTCACAACAGTGGTGGCGGACAGTAACAAAGTATTTCTTTAGGACAGTATCTGTTCTTTACTTGTGTATTTGTATTTTTGGATACTTATTACTTTCACTTCACTACATTTCAAAGACAAATATTGTACTTTTGGCTCCGCTACATTGCTAGGAAGGGAAAAGTACATTATGAATTAATTTGAACCACTTGAGCCCTATTTCAAATATTGAAAATAGCCAATCTACAAGCTCACAATGTGTCACACGTTATAAATATTTATTTAATGTCTAGGAAAGTGGCTAAATATCAATACAGCAATGCATTGATAATGATATTTACACACTTCTGGTGCCGGGGCATCTTTCAGAATAAAGGCGCTAGAGTTGCCAAGCAGATGAGGGAAAATTGATTCTGAAAACGCCGAATTCGCTTTCCCCCAAAAACTGTGAAGCGAAATCTTTATAAGTGTTAATATTGTAACCGAGATGCATGATTAAGTCAGAAATTAGTCCAGAACATCGGCTATAGGATCAATCTGCACAGAGGCAGCATAGATTCAGAGAAAATAGGGTCTTTTGTTGGGCCGTAAACAAGGAAGTAATGCGAAACAGGTCGGGAGGGGCTTAGCAAGGCGCTGCCTAGCAACGGCCGTTTCCACAAAAAAAAAAATATTGATAAAAATACCTTAAAACCTCTTGAGCCCCATTGCCCCCGCCAACTCCGATGTTGCCAATTTACCCCCTTTACCCCCTGGGGTTTAAGAGGTTTTAACACAAAATGCACTTTGTAATTTGTACTTTTGTATTAAAGGTAGGGTTATTTTATTCCGTTAAAATAAGTGTTAAATAGCTCTATATTCTGATAGTACTCATTCTATGGAGTGTTTTTTCCATTAACAGGAATCTCCATCTATGTACAGCTTTAACAGAATATGCATTTTCAGGTTGGGATACCAAAGTTATCAGGATAGAGATCTCAGACAGGATAGTGGATACAGATTATAAAGTGAAATTGGAAGTGATGACACAAAGAAATGAATAGACACAATTGAACCAAAAACATTATTTAAAAAAAAGCTGATAAATGGGTACTCTCTCCTGATTGGCTGAAGCTTTGCAACCCACCTGAACATTTTCTGTTTGTTTTTGAGCTGGAGAGATGGGGAGACTCCCTACTCTATAGTCTACTCTGTAGCAATGATTACTATCAGAATATTGTGACTGAACTTTTTAACAAAACACTTTTTGTTTTAATCAAAAGGTATTGCTACTTACAGAAATTAAAAGCAAGTACTCCAATACTTTAACTCAAATACAAATTGGACAGGGCAACTTTCACTTGTAGTTGATTAATATCTGACCAGGTGAGTACTTAATTTGTCCAGCACCGCTGAATGATGTATACTGTGCTGTCTGACTAGTAGCAAAAGAGACCTTGCACAGAATATTTGTGTAGTTCTCTTTCTTCCAGCATGATTGTTGTAACCATTGGTAACCACTTTCAAAAGAAAAGAAAATGCATAATTTCTATGCATTGGCAGTAGGTGAAGGGAAAAGCATGAAATTACTCCAGTAAGATTGAGTAATTGGACATGATATTATTACTTTTATATTGCTATACTGCAATAACTGCATATCCTGGGGTATGTAATGAAAACGTAAAGAACATCCAAGGCACACGCCACACGGTTCCATTGGAAAAACATGCCATTATTAAGTCATGGCTTGGTAAAATGTCAAAGCGCTTGCAGACCAGACCAACATATTTCAGCCTTCGTCAGGCTGCACTCTTCTATTTACCGTAACATTTGGAAACCACATCCTGCCCAGGAGGGGATTTGAAATGGTACTTTCATTGCCCAAATAAGTGCAAAGCCAAAGTGTGAGTAAATGAAGAAAATCTAATGTTTTCCAGCTTCATGTTATACCTCACATCCCTCACCATACAGTATGTTCATCCAAATAATTATTCATGTATACCTTTACGCAGTCCTTTGATCTAATGATGCTGATGTGGCTGTTCTCACCTATACAATTCTTTTGTGTCTAACTCTCATAACATATGAAAAATACTGCGTGGACAAGTATTAAATTAAACATTCAGTACACGCATTTCTGCTGAAATATTCATAAATAAACCATGTCTTACTCCAAGACTTCAAGTGCCTTATACCTCTCAAGCTGCACTACATAATTGTTTTATTAATTAAGTTATTGAGTTTGCACAGAACAAATTGCACGCACAGCTATTTAGTAATTCCGGTAATTTTGCTTCTAAATCCAAAAAGGGTCTGGTGCGATCAGTCTCATTTGGGACTTTCTTGCCCTGAAGGCAGCACTTACTTCCAAGCTGTTTACTGCCCTCCCCACAAAGCTCCTAGCCTGGCTTGGCCATACTCATAGGGACTTTAAGCAACGGCGGTTTTCAGGACGGCTCCGCTAGGTGGAAGTACGGTGGCTATGACGCCATCGCCGTAGCTGTCAAAATCGCTAAGCAAACAGCAGATGGCGACATTGGTTCCCATGGTGAATTGGTGACACGTCTATGCAGCGTGTGTCAAACATAAACACTTTTTTTTAAACACCCCGTCGCACGCCAAATGTATTTTGTGAGTCGCACAGATGAAGTTAAAGGTGCATTTGCGTCCAAAATGTGCACAATTCTGAGCTCTGGCTTGAGAAAACTCATGGCTTTTGCAACCTGTGATGTTGTGAGCTTGTAGATTCCCTGTTTTCGCCGGAGTGTGCACTTTATCACCCCAAAAGCATGTTTTTGCAACAAACGTTTAGCGCTTTATCTTTCCAAAAGCATGTTTTTGCAAAAACGTTTGAAATTTCTGCATTTGCGGCGCCCCCTATGGCTGAAAATGTAATTGCTTTGGGCTCTCCGTTGATTAAACCACCCAAGACATGTGAATGAAATTTGGGGTGGATTGGACATTCCGTTGGTGATTTGTCATTTTTTGTCAACCATAGCAGAAGGAAGGTAGGAAGAGCATGCAGACTAGTGAATAGCCAGCCCAATTGGTCAGCTGACTGCCACATCGGCGAATGACATGAGGGACTTGCACACACTTATACACCCACATAGAAATTCAGCATGTTAACGCCTTGAGTATAGAATGCGCCTTTGAGCACGGCATGAACTCCCTCGGGTATGACTGACTGAACTAACTCCTTTGAGCACGGCATGAACTCCCTCGGGTATGACTGACTGAACTAACTCCGCAGGCTACGTCTCATTATGATGATGATGATGATTAATTATATAAAATAATTTCCACACCTGTGTTTTGTAATGATTGGGAGATGAAACAGAAGCGGGGAGGAGGCGTCACATCTGCTTTATCACTTGATCATTTTCAGAGCTTCTGTGCTCCAGACTGTATGACGGAAGCATTTGAAAATTGTGGGAGGCAACAGTCTGCCTCGCGAGACTGGGGACCCCCAAATTGATATATATATTTGGCTGCACGGACGCCCCATCTGACAATGTTTTGTGCCAGGGACCCCCCAGAAGAGGGTTAGTCAGACGCCTCGCAGCGTGTCACTACGAGCTAATGCACCCAGATCAAAAAGTGAAAATGTCATGTATCTTACTGTAAGATACATGACATTTTCACTTTCTTACTATGTACTACCAATTACTATTACAACAAACTTCAAGCTCAGCACATTAATAGGCTAAAGAAGACAGGTTGCTGCCACTACAGTCCTGTACAAAATGCCCCCCCCCCCCCCCCCCCACTGCTCCATGGACCTGTCACCTACAGGATATGCCCCCTCCACCAGACCTCCACCAGTCAGACGGAAAACCACCTGCCTATGTACAGCCACACCAGGACATGCCCTCAGACTCGCAGGCTAGACACACTGGACAGATTGACAGAACCCTGACACACTGAGGTGTGGAACAGCCTACCAGAGCATGTAGTTGATTCCATCACAGACAATGGTCTTCAAGCCTTTAAACGCAGAGTCCATAGACATATCCTAGCTCCCACTGACTGGTGACGGTGAGCTGCAGTGAACCGTATGATTGGTCAATGGACTTGGCTAGTCACAATAATTAAAACCAAAATGTCATGGAATTGTTGGAAATGAGCAAAACCATGACAGAAGAAGCCCTAAAATGCACCTGGGTGTGCAAAACCTGGCTGCAGGATCGTCCCTTGAGTTGAATGAAACATAATTATACAAGTTGCTGCTATATATATTTTATATCCCCATTTGTGTAATATTGACCTTGACTGTGACCAGTGTTCACTTCAAAGTAGTCTGTTGACCATTACATTTTAGGCGCATTCGGAAATACTGTACTCGCCTGTTAGTTTGCATTGCACATAGTGTGCTCAGTGCGCTATTTCCGAACACGCCCTTTGTCACGCTAAACTAATAGCCAATTATCCACTGACTAAATTAGCTTAAGGTACCACTCTTAGTAGTGTACAGTACTGTAGATTTTTTTTTTTTTTCCTGAGCTCTACATGTCACCGACCAATGATTCCTCACATGAAAATATAAGTAAAGTCATTATGGTTTATGATGAGTTCTATAAGCTGGTAAAGATATTTTTAGCAGACAAGTAACATTTCACATGGTGTAATCTTTGAGCAATTAGAAAATTCTCACTCTGTACTTGTGTATACTGTTTAACGCAACTGTGCACAGAATAGCAGCTACAGTATGCTTCAACGCTGTAGCTTAGCAAAAGAATAGAAAGCAATTTTCTGCTTTGTAATGATGATGAGGCCTCCTACAGCTGTGTCACGTGGTGCAGACACTCCGATGAACAGCAATTTGTGTCCCTATACGTATACGTGTCTGTCTGTTTAGGGTACCAACAGGTGACAGATGGGAAGATGAGTTTTTAGCAGCCATTACGTGATTTCGGGTGTGACAGTACAGTACAGTAGACTCTACTGTAATGACAGTAGAGGGACCCCCACACAGTAACTCTGTAATTTCTCGACTGTTTCGGACGCGGGGTACGTGGCTCGTCGGACACTCAAATATACTCAAATAAAAGTTGCAATGGTTACAAAAACATGGCAACAGATATAGAAACCTGGTCTCTTGTGCACGTGAGACATATTTAGCAGCATATATCAGATGTTTCTTTGTAAACATACAGTAAATGACATTGCCAGTGCAGCATGCAGCCACAGATCGCACATGCAGTCTAATAAATCCACAGACTAATTAATCCTGTGCCACGATGCAACATGTGAGCTTGTAGATAAACTATGCTTTTAAGTTAGTAAGGGGTCTGCAACCACAATCTATGGCTATTTTGAGGGTCCTTTCCTTGGCATGGAAAGGTTTGGGAAGGCAATCTCATTTCATATGCTTAAAAATAAATCTAACAAATTGGACGTTATTGGCACGCACAAGATAACATTTAGTTTCACTCTCCCACATTAGCCATCTGTCTCCAATTTAATACAGCACAGTAAGGTGAAACGAGCAACTCCTGTGTGCATTTTGGTTCAGTATGACTGTTTGTTGTTCACCCGAGGTTCTGAATGGTGGTGCGTAACCCTTTCGAGCTGTTCTAATGAAATGCTTTACACAATCTCCTGTTTAAAGATTGTGATACGACAGCTTCTGATGTGTTCCTTTGGCTTTGAGTGGTGTTTATCGGTTTTACTTCCCTTTCCTCCTTATCTATTAGATTTCATGTTACTAACAACAGGTTGGCTGACTTCCATTTGTCATGAATAATGAAACATAATCTCCACTGTTATATTTATTTGGTTCTTTGTGGATTTTATAGTAACTAACTAACCCCTAAACACTGTACCAAGATTATTCTGATAGTGTGTTTTATCATGATGTAAGACTCCTGTGGGGGTGTTGAGTACTTAAGATTTGGCCTTTTATGTTCTGTAGTGAAATAGCCTATCTAAAGCTGCCCTGGACAGACCTCACAACTCTTCCCAAGTGATGCATTAAACTAATGTAAAATCCAACATAATGCATCACCTGAGAAAATGGTTTTGTTGTTCAGGAACCTCTTGAAAGCAATAACTCTACACTACAATGTTGACCAGATACCCTGGACATAATGCACTGCAGAGCAGACGGAGCAGTTTACTGTATATGCAAGGTACACAATGTCACAAAGGATTTACAGCCTTTGGTTATTGTGTGGAGTGAGGGCTATTTCTTTGCTTTTTCCACTCCTTTACACAGTAAATTCTCCAATCCTGAGAAACGAATGAGTGCACTCGACGAACAGTTGGCTACGCTAATGGGTCAATTTAACACAGAGGGGCAGTGCAAACCGAGAGACAGGATGATACAGGCTACTGTAATAGTGCTTTGCTGACAATTTACAAAGTATAAGGTTCTCTTGAACTCCACTGCAGTTTGTCCCAACTTTTGTACAACTTCAGAAAAGGTTTCTATTTTATGCTCTCAGAGTTAAGAAACCCCTGAGGACGTTGCTCTGCATGTCCAGACTCCAGCTATGTTAGCAAATATAATATGTTAGTGCTCATTTTCACCTGTGTGTGAGACCATACTGTTGTAGCTTGCTAAATCTTAAGCCAACCCCACGTTGCACAGATTAGTTTGGCGGCTGGCGACCCTCTGTAGCCGATGCTATCCAAGTTGTAGTGATAAGAGGGTAAATACTCCACTAGTGTAGTGTGGTTCTCTGTCTGCTCGTCTGACTCTTCATGTTTCAGTGCTGACTACTCGTGCAGTGTGAACTAGATCTATACCATAATTCATTCTCAATTCATACCAATTGATCAACTCCAAAGCAAAGCTAGCGAAAGAAATGTTGTGTGTTTTGTTTTGTTGCGGGTGTGGGTCTGTGGGATGCATTGCAGAGGCTCCAGTTTGGTGACAGATACTATGAGTGAAACAAGCGACCACGTCTATGAAAACAAGCCAAATAGAAGCAACCAGTTTCACCATTTGAGCACTATAACATCAGCTATTTTCAAAAATAATCATGAATGCAAGACCAAATAAGCAACTACACTTCAGAAATATATGAATATGAATATTAAGCTATGTAGCTTATAATAAGCAGAACTGGCAACACTGCAATTTGCATGCAGGGGAAAAATAATGTTTGTCGGGCGACTGGTTTTGTGCTGATTAAAAAATGCCAGTCTGTTGTAATCTGTCAGTTTTAAGTAGTGTGGAGTCACCTTTACAGTACTTGTTTGGAACTGATAGTTGGGTCAGTTAATGTTCCATATTGGTGGAGTAAAGCTATTTAACAGTCCTGTATATTGTCTGATACATATTGTACTGAATAGATTTTTGACACATTTTGGGGGTTGATAAGGCTATAAGGGATTGGACTCGGGAACTGCACTTCCATTGGCACATTTGCATACATTTAAAGATGAACTGCTCAAGGTGTAAGCTGTAATGGTTGAGGTATAAGATGTAGGCCTAATGGCAAGTCACCTATTCTTAGTCACTCACTATGCTAGAGTTATTTACCCACCGCATACTCATGGGGTTTCCCTGTGGAATTAACTAATGTAAACCTTGTCTTCTTGTGTGTTGGTAGATACTATGAATTGGATACAAGATCATAGAGTGCTCAAGGTTAAAACCTTTAAACTAGTCCCAGTTCGATCAACTCAAAGTCTATGGGATTTTTGAATGGGTTTTTGGTTAGATGAAATAAGATCTGTGATCCACACAGGCACTATACCCTACTATGCAGTTGACCAGCAGTCTTTATTAGGCACCCTCATTTTCTACACCAAATGCCCTATCTTGCACCACCCCTTACCCTTTATCACTAAACTTATTTGCCATTTTTTTACTATTTTGAAAAATATTTTCAAATTTTTCAACAAGCCGATCTACATTGACACGTTGTGAGCTTGTAGATTGGCTATTTCAACTATTTTAAAAGGTTTTCAAAATAGTAAACAAAAATGGCAAATAAGTTTAGGGATAAGAGATATTGCCCCAAATGTTTTTGCTGAAAGTAGCTACATGCGCACAACATGACAAGTTGTGACCACCTTGGGGATCTGCTATATTTGTTCAATGCTCACCTGTTATGTTATGCCCAGAAATGGAACACTAGGGTTCGTGTGGTTATGTGGTTTTCACGTTTTGTTATAGATGAGTGACTTTTAGGCTTTTATGTCTCTTGTTATTTTGGCCATGACACTAGTAGTCATAGTGTAGTAGGCTACAGAGGTTGTAGAGGACATTACATCTTGCATTCGTGGTGGTGCTGTTAAAATCATGTGATCGGTGTGTAGTTTGCTTATAACATTACCTTTTTACTTGTGGCAACAATAGCATGTACACTTCAAACATTATATAAGGGATTATCTTGCTGAATCAAATGAGTAAGTTTAATGAATTTGGATTTCCCACAGAGCTTTCTTTCAGCAGTAACCTGAAATCCAATGCAAAAGACCTTTTGTCCAGGGAGGAACTAGCACGATGTGAACTGACTCCTTCCGCCTACCAACATGCGTCATCTCTGGGCTGCTCTATAGTCAGGCATGCTAATATCCCCTCCTGGTGGGTTTATGATATTCTGTGGGGGACCTTTGTGAAGCGAATAACTTGAATAACTAAGCACATATCAATCAATCTGTGGTCATGTCACACTGTATAGCCACAGAGCCACAAACAGTAATGCAAGTATGAGCCCACCAACATGCCGAGCCCTGCAGTAAATCAACACATTGTCTAAGCAAAGCTCATTGATATTCGTCTACATGTATGTACAGTATTCCATTCTTCTCTTCACAGGCGGGTGTTGAAGTTTGTCTTCACTTTGCTCATATTAGACTCTGAATGAGGCATTTGTGCTTTAACAAAGGGGACACTATATGAAGTCAACTGAGTTTTGTAATGTTAATGGAAAGAACAAACTGTTCTGCATTGTCATGTGTTTGAAAGCCAAGCCGAATGGCTCAGCCAGTTAGGGACCACAGAGACCAGGGTCTTGCATGTCTCTCTGTCTGCTACTCTATTCTACACTGACCTAAGAAATAAAGCATGAATGCCCAAAAAATAATCATGAACTCCAATTGAATAAATGTTGCCCCATAATAAAGAAAGAAGGGAAATATATACCGCTATATAATCTGTGATCTAATTTTGAAAAATGTCACTGATATTCCACATGACTGCTATTCCATTTTTCATTTCTACAGTAGGTTATGAAGGATCATTTCTGTCTGCTGAGTGGAGTACATTATGTGACAGTCTGGAATGCAAATGACTTTCCCATCATTTGTCTGGTCCTGCAAGTATGACTAAATGAGCACAGGTGGGCCACAATTGACAGTCATTAAGAGGGAGTTCCAACAGATTTGACACATCAATGGAGATACTCATGAGTTATTTAGTTGTTTCAAGCAATCTTTCATTCCTATGCATAACACTGGCAGGTCAGACAAATAAAAATGAATAGCGAACGGACAGCGCCTTACTCTGTATGCAGGGACGATTCCAACAACAATGGCAAACATGATCAGAGTGGAAACACAGGCAGATTGCTCAGTGGGCGAGAGACTGCTAAGCTTTAATCTACATTATTATTATTCATGTTTTAATTGTTCATTTTAGATTGTTATGCATTCATTAATTTGCTTAGTCTAAAGTCTAGATTCCTGTCTCAGATACTAAATGGCGCAATGATCAATCATCATCATACACACTGAAAAGCAGACCCAACTAAGCATACAATAAGATAGGCCTATTGAATGCCAAATAGATATTTAAGGGACTTTATTGTATTTGCCTTTCCACCAAAAATATAGCAGTTCTGGTTTAACCAAAACTTGGCAATATGGTAGGCTATATAAAAAAAAATGGTGAAGACGCGAAGCCCACGACCATTGGCCAAAGGGTGACGCTACAGCACTCAATTGAAATGCAAACTTTGAACAGGCATAGCTCATGAACCTCAGACCTTTAGATCTCCCACCATTTTGAATTATATGAAAAACGGTTAAATCGAATCTACTCCTTGGATTTGGTGTAATTTGCTCGAAACTTTGTACACACAAACTTTGGACCAATATCTTAAAACCCAGTAGCCTATGAGAGAAGTTTGTATGTGAAAAAATAAGCTTTTATGAAAAAAAATGTCTGCCCCTAATACATACATGCAGAGACACATGTTTATGAAATTTTACAGTATGGTAGAGGTCAGGATCATGCCAAATAGCACTGAAACCAGTCTACTCAAAATGAAAACTTTGACCAGGCATAACTCATGCCTCGTTTGGCCAAAAGCCTTGGATCTTATTTACACATTTGTCTTGACTCATGCGGAACATCACTTTGACCAGTAAGCTCCGCCCTCAGATTCTCCGCCATTTTGAGCAGTTTGTAAAACACTTGTTCTACAAACAATCTATGGACCATTATCTGTAATCTCAGATTACATCATCTCATTCCTTCCAATCACAATTTGCGTCCACACTTTTGTCTTCAATGTTTGAGTTTACACAAACACTCAAAACTGGACTTTCATTGTCAATGCCATTCAATGTTTGTGTTTACACAAACCCTCAAAGCTGGACATAGGCTCATCCCCTGGTTTGCGGGAGTAATTTCTCTTTGGAGAATAACATTGGGTCATCTTAAAATCGTCTCATTTACGAATTGTGGTCCATAAACTCTGTATCTGTATCGTTTACGACAGTCAGTCATATTTGATAGTCTTTTTCTAGCGAAAATGTGACTAATTCGGCAGCACACTGCTGCGTTTTTCAGATTTTTAGCAGCGTTTTAAGTGTTTAAATGGTCATTTTGTTATTGTATGTCCTCTTTCTCTCAACTTCAGTGTTCTATGTTTCTATGGCTTATTGTGCTTTTCATATAGTTTTTGCACCACTCGGGGGACTGTAATCAGTTTATCTCCTGTTGTCCCTTGACGTCAATTCTGGCTGGCATGAGCATACGTGAACACTTGCTTCTGAAATATTCCATTATGTCATCAACACACACACACACACACACACACACACACACACACACACACACACACACACACACACACACACACACACACACACTCACATCTATTGCAGCATCTACCTTTCTTTGTTTGTTTGTTTATATCAGGGGTGCCCACACTATTTTGACTTGAGAGTTACTTTCAAAATGACCAGCCCAACAAGATCTACCCACCAAAAAAAGTATTATTCCATTGCTGAAAATAAAGGTGCTGGAGGGGGGGGGGGGGGATTGGGGATTGGTAGGTTTTCTTTGTATGTAACTTTGTAATGCTCCTGAAGTATTGCATTGTGTGTTTGAGCTGACAGGCCCCTTTTGATATCAATCAATCAAGTCACCTGAATTCAAGTAGTGGCAGATGCCAAAAGAATGTTTGTTTTTGATATTTAAATGATATCTTTAGGGGAATGTCATGTGGTCTACCTGCACAACCTTTTGGGCACCCCTGGTTTATATACTTCCACAGTTGCTCAATTGTATCTGCATGGTCGAGATTTTACAGTACGGTACGGTGCCGGTATTGATAATCTATACCTCGGTATTCCACGGTATTTATAATTTTTTTTTTTTTTAAAGACCCCCCCCCCACCTATGTCTAGACTACTACCCCCACCTCCTTATAAGCCCTTCTTTGTTCCCCAACCTGCAGGCCTACATATCTTATTTTTTTATTTTTACCTTTTATGATTTTTTGAATTTTGTTATTTGTCATGATTATGAATTGATTGAAAGTCCTTGCTGTCTTGTTTCCATTCGGTCCTGGGCCAGGGACGAATGGAACAAGACAGCAAGGACTTTTTTTAGTGATCCCTTTGTGTTTGTACCCTATACTGATTACATTTCTGCCAATAAAGTATTCAATCAATGAATCAATAGATATTCCCCACTGTATTTCACTGTACTATGGCTCCCCCTAATGGCCGTTTTAATGGCGTACCCTGTACGCTGTAGCAGCTGGTAGTGCAATCTGCGCATGCCCACAACTGTCACTGTGTGCCTCCGTGTTTGTTGACACTAGTTCACTCTTATAGTACATAAGGAAATATGGAATATACAATTGGATCTGGGTGTCTTTCAGCAACACTAACTCAAAGGTAGGAAGCAACTTTTCAATCTACTGCAGCTGTGTGGTGAAAATAAATGTTTTGCCTTAGTTTCTTTGCATATGCGCAGCATGCGCCGACCACCGATGCTGTATTAAAATACCGTATGCTCGGAAATCTCACGGTATCAACACCGTGGCTGTTCCTGTTGCGGTATTACCGAAATTCGGTAAACCGCGGCATGCCGACGTACAGTAGTTGATTGTATCTGCATGGTCGTACAGTAGTTGATTGTATCTGCTTGGTCGTACAGTAGTTGATTGTATCTGCATGGTCGTACAGTAGTTGATTGTATCTGCATGGTCGTACAGTAGTTGATTGTACCTGGGTGGTCCTAAAGTAGTTGATTGTACCTGGGTGGACCTATAATTGATTGTACCTGGGTGGACCTAAAGTAGTTCATTGTAGGCTACCTGCGTGGACCTATAATTGATTGTACCTGGGTGGTCCTAAAGTAGTTGATTGTACCTGGGTGGACCTATAATTGATTGTACCTGGGTGGACCTAAAGTAGTTGATTGTACCTGGGTGGACCTATAATTGATTGTACCTGGGTGGTCCTAAAGTAGTTGATTGTACCTGGGTGGACCTATAATTGATTGTACCTGGGTGGACCTAAAGTAGTTGATTGTACCTGCATGGGTGTTCTCTAGATGTGAATTTATAATTTATAGTGATCGAGATGAATTTAACCGAAGGGGCACGGTGGCACAGTTGGTAGGGCTGTCGCCTCACAGCTAGAAGGTCCTGGGTTCGATTCATCAGTGCCCATACCCGAGGCGGGGTTGGCGAAAGGGCCTTTCTGTGTGGAGTTTGCATGTTCTCCCCGTGTCCCCTAGGGTAGGTACCCTTGCAAAAAACATGCAGTAATCCTGGTCTCTAAACTACCTCCCCCTGGTCAGACGGGGCGCCTGTTGGAGGGGAAAGGAACTGGTCGGAATAACGTGTTCCTTCCAGGCGATACGTCCAGGCGGGCAAACTCTCCCCTGTCAGATGAAAAGAAGCAGCTTGGACTCCTCATGCATAGCAGGAAGCATGAGGTCAGTCCGCTGTCCCCCCAGGTTGGCAGAGTGTAGCGCCCAGGATTACATTAGATAACTGGGTGAAACAATGGGTTGCAAAATCGTGGGATAAAAAAATAAAAAATAATATCAATTTAACCTTTCCCAGATGTTTAAAGGTTAAGCAGGATGGTTCCTGATATAATTATAGTTTAGATTTCAGGGATTTCTTTCCTTTTTTGTATGCATACCACAATATCATGTTGATATTGGTAAATGCCCTCTGAGTTGGCTTTTAACTGAAAATGAGATTGTTCTTTGTTTCCCCTCAAAATGTGAGCAGCGGAAGACATTGATAAATCATGAGCAATCCATTAATGCAGTTTTAATAAGATACCCAATCAACAGGGCATGAGTAGACTTGCATGCATCCTGGGTTTTGCTAATGAAAATGATTGGTAGTTTGTATTGGCTCAGGCCGTAGTGGAAAACAAAATAAATCTTAGGAATTGCATTCTGTTGCGAAGAATGGCCCTTAAATGTGAGATTAATTTGGATGCACATCTTCACAGTGACAATCAGTCAGAGTGGAGACATGCTGGAATTACAAGGAGAGAAAAGGTAGGCCTACATAAACTGAACCTAGTCAACACAAATCAATAACAGTTAATTAAACGAGGAGATTGGGTAAACAACATATTGACACACCTTTAAATGTAGCCCACACACAGATGCTGGCATCCACACCAAAACCTTAGTTATATAAACAAAGATTCACAAGAAACAGCCTCAGACTTCACTTCAGTGAAATGCCAGGCATGTCTCTTTTATTGTTTCCTGAGATTTATGATTCTTATCCTGTCACACAACTCCAAAGCTTGGGGTGGTGGTGTACCATAAAGTCAATACATTCAAAAATTGAACTGAGTTTGTTCAGCATGGAATGAAAACGCTATTCTCAGCAGCTTATCTTAGTTGAGATTTGATTGCCGTGCAGTCTGTCTAAGGGTTGAATAGCTCTGTCCTATAGTGGCATTCTGCCCCTCTGCCGTTTTAACACGTTCCAATGCTTTACAGTCCCTTCAGTTTATACCTCAAGGCTCTTTCAGTCTTCTAAATGTTTACTGCCAGTAGTATGTCTTCTGAACTGCAGCAAGTAAATGCTAATTGCTCGCTGAATACATAAATAATGGAGCAGAGTAAGAGAAAAAGTGTCTAATTAGCCTAAAACTATAAAATTTACTGGTACTATCTCACATACTTTAAAGACCTTGTTAGCATTTTTCAAACTAAAGAACTCAAACTCTGGGAGTAATGGTCATCCTATTCGGCTTACTCGATATTAGGAGTCATACAAGGGAAACAGTAAGCTACTGTACTGTAATATACTGGTTTGTTGAAAGTGTTTACATTAGTTTTGCCAGCTCGTGTTAAATAATGGTTGGAATTTTAACTTTGCCACTTACATTTGGCAGTATCTATTACCATTATCATTGTACTTGGGCGGTAGCTTACTAGGTAGAGATGGTCTGGCCCACCCATTATACGTTGTTGTTTATTGGTTTGCCTCCATTTTACGTTTCCAAGTGTCATGAACAAGACACTTAACCTCTAACAGGCCTACGGAGTGTTCATCATGACCAGAGCAGTCAGTGGTGCTCAAACCTTTTTGAGTGGTGCAACCACTCCTATAGACAGCCATGTGTGTCCCTGGCTGGTTGGCTGGCTGGGTCTGTCCCTGGCTGGCTGGGTCTGTCCGAGGATGGAAATAGCGTTTGGTTGGTTTTCACCACCAAGTGTCACTGTTGCACAGCCTAACACACACACAGTAACTCTGTCATTTCTCAACCATTTTGGGCGCTGGGCGGCTCGCCGGAACCGGGCCGGCCCCCTGGGCGTGTTCCTGGGGGTCTGGATGTTCCGGGGACCCCCCGGGTATGAAATTACATATATACTGTGTGGGGGTCCACAGGGGGTCACTGTACTGTACTGTACTGTACTGTACTGTACTGTACTGTACTGTACTGTACTGTACTGTACTGTCACACTCGAAATCATACAGTTTGTGTGTGTGTGTGTGTGTGTGTGTGTGTGTGTGTGTGCGCGTGCGCGTGTGTGCGTGCGCGTGTGCGTGCGGCTGCACAACAGTGACACTTGGTGGTGAAAACCAACCAAACACTATTTTCGTGCTCGGACAGACCCAGCCAGGGACAGACCCAGCCAGCCAGGGACACACATAGCTGTCTATAGGCGTGGCCTTTCCTCTTCTTAGGTTAAAGGGCACTTTGTAATTTTTCAATTTTTACTTCAAGCTTTTGTTTTCGTTAACATTTGTTAATTCTGATGTGAGAATATACAATACACTATATATACCCAATAGGCTGGAAGCCTAAACAAACATTTTGTTTTCTTGCCAAACATTGTGTGCGTCAGGCAATTAATCATACAGACTGCGTTCATGGAAGGATAAGCCTATGTGCAAATGATTTTATCCAAATAAGCTGATATTTTGTGGAGGATGAGAGCAGCATTGCTGATATCTCCCGTAATTCTTCAGAATGAGGTTTGAGTGTTTACCACCTTTCCACTTCAATTTTCCATGATGTGCTCTTTGGGGTGCTACCCATATGGGAGAGTGGAATCATCATGGAGTGGATTGCTGCAATGCAATGGTTTCATAACCATTACACTCCTCAGGAGAATTCCTGATGGATTAGTCAGTGGCATTACATTGATTAGATTTACTGTAATCAAAGTACTGAAGTCCGGGAATATATAATTTGGCGAATGTTTGATGGTCTGACATTATCACACTGTTTGAACTGCCACAGTTTAATTATATTTCATAATGATGATTAGCCTACATACTGTAGCAATAAGGCCAACTAAATGTTCATCAACGATTGAATAACTGGCTGCAGATATTTGACCTGGAAAGGTGTATTATAACTTGCTCATAGAGCAGTTTTTCATATCAAGGTCCATTATTCATTCGGCATTTGATGAGATTTAGCCTCTCAGACCCAAAACGTAGCATATTCTGTGGTCGCTGGATAATATTTCGTCCACAATTCCATGCTGTATTGATATGGTACCCCCCCCCCCCCCCCCCTTGTAAATTTCATTTTACACTCAAGGGTAAAAGATCAATATGGGTCCATTTGGCTCTCAATCATTTCACTGGGGACCGCCTGGAGCCCTACCCTACCACTGGTGGTCCCCGGACCACTGGTTGAGAACCACTGTCAGTGACTCATACAACTTTGCTGTGCTACTGTATTCCTAGCCACAGTGTGCTATGCAGGACGTAATCATGGATTTTTCAGTTATGCCAGGATTTCAACACAGTGTTTAGTGCCAGCTACCCTAATAAATGTCACTTTTGCAGCCTCATTACTCAGAACAGCCATGGCAACATGCGGTTAATTACACTCTTATAATCAGGCATGCTGTGTTGGAAGGCTTTTTGATTATCTAATTGCCAAGAATATCTATCATATTTTTAATGTGACATTTAAATAATTTCCTCCTCCCCTCTATTGTGTACAGTAAGCTCTCACACAACTTGGAATTAGTTGAATTGAAAATAATGTGCCACCAGTGGCACCGATTTCCCCACTGGCGTGTGAGAGCCCCTTAATATTAGGTGAGCAGAGCAGGAACATTTCATTTTATTTCACACCTGCAATAAGTCAATAACCTTACCAAAGTAGGAAAACTGAAGGCGAGGGTCATAAATGTACCCAAATACATGTGCCATAAAAATGAGGTGACCCCTTAAGGGCTTTTAGATGTGCCACTTAAAAGTGACACGCAGTGGGAAGGAAGGTACTGAATTCTCAGCAGGTGCGTCCTTCGCTTCGCTCTGTGTTGTCATTGCTGCTTTATTGCAAGAGATGCTGTGAGAAGTGATTGCCAAGTGCAGTATGCCGCCATCTCCGGGCTGCACTTGAATGGACAGGCTTTGTTTTATGCTGTTCTTGTGTTTCATGTGGGATTAATTGGAGACACAACTTTGAACACACTTTTTCATAGATTGAAACAAACTCCTAGATTGAAACAAACAAAAACAAAAGAATGGGGCCTGACCTCAAAATAATAAAAAAAATCTTCTAAATCATAAATATTTTCACGATTTTTCAAAAATAGCAGACCTACAAGCTTGTAGCGCGCCGGCGCCACTCAGTGGCGTGCTATGAGCTTGTAGATCTGCTATTTTTCAATAGCTAAATTATAACATAATGTTTAAAACACCAAAAGGGGTTCCCGCCCAAAATGGGTTAATGCTTTTTAAACTTTGACTCTCATATTTTCCTTCTCAAATTTTACCTCACTTGAATATTTTATGAGACCTCATTCTTCGAACCATGAGTGGGTCATATTTCCTCAAATATACTGTGCAGTTCTATAGAAGACACATTCATTCTGAATGCATTTCTAATGGTACAGATTTACAGTTGACTGCTCAGCTTTATTACTGTGATGTTATAATCATTGATCAATAATCAATAATATCACTGTGGGGACAAATACCCTATACCACAGCCAAGGGGGCAGTCGCAGATAAATACTAGAGGAAATTGAATATTCAAATGTTGCTGCTCAGTCCACTTCCACCTCAGGTAACTGAGGGGATACATTAGTTGATACACATGCTGGGTGTGATGACGGGAATTGAAGTAGTTCAACTCGATCTCTTAATGCATCTTGTCTTTGGATATTGACCTTTTTTGGTGTCATGTCACTGACACAATGCAAGGGAAGCGTGTGCCCATGAAGTTATTGATTAATAGTCTGGAAAGTGACCATATTAGTTTGTTAGGTAATGATATATGTTGAACATTTTCCCTTTCATGGATGTCTTGGTGCACATTTTTAGCATTTCTTTCTTCCACAAAGGATTCTTAAAACGATGGCCACTCAACAACTGCACACTGCACTTTAGCTCACAGATAGCTACAGTATTTTATTTAAACGGTATACTTCAACAAATACGACAATACAATACATGTGACATTGGAAGCATCCCAACCTGCAGCCAGCTTCAGGTGAATGTGTAGTGAGATATGATGGATGTTCTGTACAGAGTGTCAGGTCAGCGAGCCCTGTGCACTCATCATCAGGTTGCTACTGACAGGAAGACATGTGAAACGTGCCCAATGGTGACTTGGCAACTACTTCTGTTTTCGCTTGACCTCACTTGTTGGCCAATTTCCCAAGCCCTTGAACCTAATATAAGACTTTATCACTCATGCCATAACGTATCCTGACAGATAAAGGTCGAGAGCTCCCTTTCTTACTCAGGACTTAATAAAGCTATAACCCATGAAAACATGTCCTCTCCCCGTGTCCCCTATAGGGTAGTACTAGGTATCCTCAGAAAAAACATGCAGTAATCCTGGTCTCTAAACTACCTGATGGAGGGGAAAGGAACTGGTCGGAATAACATGTTCCTTCCACGCACTACGTCCGGCCGGGGAAACTCCCCCCCGTCAGGTGAAAAGAAGCAGCTTGGACTCCTCATGCATCAAAGGAAGCATGAGGGGGCACGGTGGCCCAGTTGGTAGTGCTGTCGCCTCACAGCTAGAAGGTCCTGGGTTCGATTCCCACTCGGGACGCTGTGGGTGCTGGTGGCGTGTCTCCTCCTCCGTGTCATCAGTGCCCAGTAATTAATTCCTAAGACTTTGAGTCAGATATTGATATTGTCCAGAAAACATATGTTGTGTAAAATATCGCCACTTTTACATGAAGAAAAGCTAGACTGAAAAGCTTAAGTTTAAATGCAGACGAGGTCAGTCTGGTAACCGTGCGCAGATAGGACCGATCTATGGCTGTGTATTTGGAATACATTAAATATATGTAAGATCATAGACATTCTAATCTAGGGCTATTAACTTGCAAACTTATTATAACTTATTAAAATATTCACCTAATATTCAAACATGTATACTATTCACCAAGTAAAACCAGCTTCAGACAAGTGACTTTTGTGCCAGGACAAGTGAATGGGAAATGTACTCAAAGGTCAAGTGCCTCAAAAAGTTAATGCCAAGCCCTGGGTGAACCCATCATTCTTGTGTTCCAGTGATCAACATATTCAATTTTGAGTCAGGGAAAAACCTCTGACCTTAACATGTCAAGAACCACATTTTTCTAATGACAGCGTTAGCAGTCTTTATGCGAGCAGTTGAAGGTTTACATCTCTAATGGAATACACAGTACAAGGTATAGTCTTCACAGCCCAGGGTCTCATTTTGCTGGTAGGAAGAGGGGGAAGTCTGTTTCCTGACACAATAATTCATTCCCGTTTACCATAGGCCTGGAGTGAGGAGCCCAGGAAATGGTGGAGGCATAAATCGCGCCTGAAATCTCTCAGATTGCATCCGAATGGCCCTTTAAACAACCAGCACGGCTGCCACCGTGACTCTGTAGGAGCAATCCATCGCGTTAGCGGTCCCGCATGAGCCTCCATTCCAATCACAGATAACAACAAAAGCAGGTGCTCCCAGCAAATTATGTGACGGGGCTCTTTCCCCCTCTTGCCATAGCACTTACTAGTGTTATATGCGAGGGAATTGACCCACACACACACACACACACGCACACGCACACAAACACGCATGGCACACTTGCCTCAGTAATTGCTGTATGTCATATTGTCTAAGTAGAACATTTGTCAAGGTCAAAGCCAGGAGAAGGTACAGAAAGCGGTATTCTTGCATGTTCTCCCTGTGTCCCCTAGGGTAGGTACTCTCACAAAATACATGCAGTAATCTCTATACTGCCTCCCCCTGGTCAGCCAGGGCGCCTGATGGAGGGAAAACACACTGGTTGGAATAACGTGTTCGTTCCACGGAAACTCCCCCCTGTCAGTTTATAAGAAGCGGCCTTCTCACTCCTCATGCATCGAAGAAAGCATGAGCTCAGTTCGGGGCTCTGCACAGGTTGGCAGAGGGAGAATAGCGCCCAGGATTACAGTTTAGGCATTGGCACCGGGTGAAAAAATTGTTTACAAAATCGTGAGATAAAAATTTAGAAAACAGTAAGCGGGAAAATCTCTAAACTTTTGGAGATGGTGATGATGCAGAGTGCAGACACAATGCTTACACAAATCAAGGCCATTCTGTTTGTGCACTGCACATTTTGTCAGACACTTGACTGCAAAGTCACTGTCCCATTTCTTATGTGAAATTTGCTGATGCATACAAGTATTGTTTGCTGACTTAAAATAGCGGATAAAAAATATATAATCGGCACCTTTTGAAAATATCTTATGTTGCAATTAGGAGCGCTAATTGAAATTTGAAAGTGAGCAATAAAGTGAACTCATGAAGGACTGCACATGAACTCTAGTGTCCCTATTCTGGGGCAAACATTTGGCGAAAATAGCTGATCTACAAGCTCACAATGTGTCAAAATGTTGTGTTCTTGTAGATTTCGTGTCACCGAAGAGTCATGGACCCCTGGGGGCAGCAGTCATATACGGTTTAAGTGGATAGATTGAGGCACTATTTGCTGTGGCTGCTCCAATGGTTAGTCATCACAACAACATGAACATGCAACCCTGAAGAGACCACTGATGTTTATGTTGCATGTGGCATCAATATCCTACTATTGATACCTAATAATGTGACTCGTGACAGGCATATAGATTTGCAGCACGATCATGCTGGTTTCGATAATAACATTTTTACATTTTTTTGTGGCTTTCGCCTTTATTTTATTTTATTAATGGAGGGACAGACAATAGGCTGACAGAAAATGGGGAGAGAGATGGGGGGGAAGACATGCAGTAAAGGTCAATTAAAACCTTTGATTGACTGGTGATACAAACATAATTGACACAACACATATTGTGGATCAAGGAGAAATCTGAATGGTAGATATCGACATTGGAGATGGGAGATTTGTGCACACGTATAGCAACATTGTGTTTGTCCTATTGATAACAACATGCCACGTTACATTTTCACTCTGTTTGGACCGTAATAATAATGTAAATACAGACCTTTATACACATTTCACCCCATTGCCCTGTGCCTTTTCATATTCGCGCACAACCCCAACACATTGTCATTACAAGCATCAGACAGACAGACGGGTGGAGACAGGTAGAAAACAAATGTGTATGAGAGCGGAAAAACTCTCTCTCACTAACACCCACACATACAAACACACCTGCCTGAGGGAGAGAAAAAGAGTGAGTGAATGAGAGAAAGGAGGGAGAGCGTAGTGTATTTAATTTATGTATTTGAGTAAAGTATGATATGATGAAAGTATGATATTGATGTGCTATGGAAATGGTAAACTATCTCGTCGCCTTGATGTGAAGTGAACACTGTTCAGTTTGTTTACTGTATATCTCACAGGGACTGTGACAATATGGTTGCTGGACATGACAGTCAGTCTCCACTCAGCACCTGGATGCAGTCCAGTTTGAAAACATAACAAAGGGATTCTGTTGCAAGTTGCAACCTTGTTGCATCTCAAATCTTCAGTTTGGCTTTTCATGGCTGTAGGTATTAAATTAACTGCATACAATACATCACGGTTATAATTATTACGGTATACCTCCTGGAGGAGATTTGTACTCTACGCTACTGAGTGCACCATTCTTTTTGCTTTAACTCTATTTGGTATGACAGTTGAAGGTCAATATAATAATAGTGATATTGATTTTGGATTTTCTGATGAGGAATGTTGGTGTCATTTGTGTTCTAGAAAGTCTGTGGTACTGGTCTATGCTGTCATCAGCCAAATGACTTGTATTACTGTTCACACTTTGAAACCGAAAGTAATGTGCGCTACTATTTTGAGCTGGCAGATTAAGGTTCTTGAACATTCAACACAGTTAACATCTGAACTATTGCCAGTGCATACACCTTGAATACCTGGGCAAATATAGCATATCAGTGTACTGTAGCCATTTGAGGGAGACAGCCGGGTCTCTCTGTCTCTCTCTCTCTCTCTCTCTCTCTCTCTCTCTCTCTCTCTCTCTCTCTCTCTCTCTCTCTCTCTCTCTCTCTCTCTCTCTCTCTCTCTCTCTCTCTCTCTCTCTCTCTCTCTCTCTCTCTCTCTCTCTCTCTCTCTCTCTCTCTCTCTCTCTCTCTCTTTTTTGCTCCAGACAGCTGTGAGCCTTCTACAGAGACTGTGTGCAGCATGTCAAAATCTCCCAAAGTGCCATATGGCACAGACTCCACCCCCACCATAGAACCACTTTAATTTGAATAAATTGGTCTCATTTTTCTATCCAGTTGGCTTGGGCCAAAATTGAGTATACATTCTTTAGCGTGAAATTAATTAGGGTGAAATTTAGGGTTCATTTTTCATATTCAGCCATGAATCTGTAGCTGATATAGCTGCTGTTGATGGATGAGGCGGCCAACTTCTTAATGAGGTACGCTATGCCTCATCTTTTAGGATTTTCCCTTGCACAAATCATTTGTCATGTCAAAATGAGATATGCTAAAAAGTAATGGGTCTGAAGTTGATCAAAATGATGACGGGCAAATGATTTGCTCTTTGCCAAAAAAAAATCATGCTAAGAGTCGGGCACCTCAATGCTGGTTATTTTGTGTGCAAGCCATAGATAGACTAAAGTAGGATTTTACCACTCTACATATTTTTTTCATGAAAAGGAGAAACCACCCCAACGTTAACACAGGATAACCATTCTTCTGTGCTTACTTATTGGCTTGAGGTTGTTATTTTTAGCATATAACCGTCACATACCCAACAAAGAGCTATTTTGAGTCTTTTGCAGAACTATAAGAACATTACAGTAAATACACCATGACAAGAAACTAGGCGGTTGAAAAGTGCAATGGTCGGCTATAGGAAGACAGTGTGGATAAGGATATGTACAGAGACGATCATCAATCTATAAAAGCACAGCCCAAGATAAGAATTGAATTCCTGCTAATGCTGTCGGCCCCACCACGGCCCTGTTATGCGTCAATTGCCTTATTCTAATGGGGAAAGCAGTGGTGTAGCTTGCAGTGGGAGATTTTACTCCATTAGATCTTATATTTTTATCTAGAAGCCCTCTGCGTGCACCAAAGTAGCTTCATTCCAGTGTGATGAACAATGAACAGCCGACATTGTAGAAAGAAAAATATCCATCCACTCGCCTTTTAGTGGCTTTGTTCAATGATCATGCTATTTTCAAGTGAAAAATAAGTCATGTCCGTTAACGACACAGTGATTGATGTGCATTTGATCAGTTTTTCAATGTACCATCTTAATCTCAGATCTCTGCGGATCGCAAAATTACCTCAGATTGGGTGCCTTGGCCACTTGCCACAGACAAAAAACGGTGTTTTCCCTGTTCATGGTTCCATTTGAGCAGACCTGAATGACATGAATTTGCTGTGTAGTGGTTAAAGCATAGCTCATGACAAGATGTGGATAGAGCAGTCCCTCCCCTCCTGTTCTGTACAGTATAGACAGTTTGTGTAACTATCTGAAGATCACCTCTCTCCACCTCACTTTGGTTCAATAGAGTCATCGGCAGCAGCAGACTTTTATAGCCCACTTCTGAATGTCAGTTGGCTCTCAGACACTATATGATGTGGTTTAACATCACAAATGTACATTTACTGCAACCACACAGACACTGGGACCAGACTACTGTGACAGACGGGCAGGTCATACACTTATGAGTCTATCTTTATGAATGGTTATAAAAGTGTGTGTGTGTGTGTGTGTGTGTGTGTGTGTGTGTGTGTGTGTGTGTGTGTGTGTGTGCGCGCAGTGCCGTCGCTACGTATAATAATAATAATAATAAAACTTTATTTGTATAGCACCTTTCATGACATGAAATGCAGCTCAAAGTGCTTTACAGAACAATGGAGAATAAAAGAAAAGCAAGGCAACGACAATATCTGCTTTACAGAACAATGGAGAATATGCGCAATATGCACTGCGAGTAGGGCAACATGCAGAGGAGGGCAACATAATGTGCCAAAAAGTGCCAAGCCAATCCTCATAATAATAAATAACGAAAATAGCCGATCTGAATGAAGAAATGCAGAGCTCTACTCTATCCTACGAGTAGGGCAACCAAATGGTCAGCCGTGCGTGTGTGTGTGTGTGTGTGAGACAGTGTGTGTGTGTGTCACACCTAGAACCGAAGAATAGTGGTTAAACAAAAGTGCATTAGTCTTGTTCAATATAACGATGATATCGTCACGAGATGATGAGTCGCCAACGATATCAAGTGATGTTATGCTGCTATCGCCAATTATGTTACGCCACTAAATGCATTAGTGTTATCTCAGTGCATTTCGGTTGCCTGTGGCTGCCTGTGACTTGTGAGGTGCTTCAGCAGTAGCAGTGCCACTACTGAATCTCTGCTTGAGCAGCAAGGCTCAGGTTGGGTTTCAGGTTACAGGGCTACTTCGACATTGGCCCAACTGATACGGTTTTGCACATATAGGCTTATGTGTACACTACGTCTCTCGTATTACATCAATGGAACACTACAGCAGACATGTGTCTGTTGTGGAAGGTCCTTTCAGGGTTTTTTGTCTTTTTTTTAATCAAATTTTGTCGTTTAATTATGCCAATTAATTACTCACCACACATATCTCTGTGTGTTGTCACCACTACTGTTGTATCCTACTAACTCACCTGTCAGTGAGGAGCCCACACAGGGAGGCCGTACGTAGAGGCTTTGTCTTCGTCCTCCTCCTCCCGCACAACACTCCAAAACACATTCTGTACACGCAAATGCATGTGATAGAAAAGTTTGTGTTCACATTGTGCGTATTGTGCACATTGTACGTACGGCACAAGTACGGCCCTTCACTACAGTACATTTCACCCACATCTAAATTAATCATTGTAACCATTATAAATTGTACATTGTAATTGAGAATAAATTGAAACTTTTTTCCCCTGAGGGCATGAAGCCAGTGTGATGAATAAAAGGGAAAATTATGTATTGCACCGTAATGGTGTGCCAGCAGGAGGAGAATATTTTTTACTCATATATACATACTTTCAACTTATCTATTGAGCTGAGAAAGCATTAGTTGCTTCTGCCGGTACACTTCCAAAGGTATGAAAGACTGCATATCCCCAAGAATCACTTTCTAGTTCTCTCTTACCCATCAGCAACTATCAGAAAAGAAAGAAAGGAACATTTCTAACCACTAATTTACATTTACCCACCTCAGCAGTAGGAAAGCGAGAGGCTCAAAGGTGCAGCCTTGGCCATTACTCCAGTGTGTGTGGTGGGGGTTGGGGTTGGCCTGGGTACTGCTGACTTATATTGCTGTAGCTCCAGCTCTGTTGGAGGTGACTGGGACTCACCCAGGGGGAACTACACAAATAAATAGATTTTCCCTCCCTCTCCTTCGGGGTTCCCAAGACTTGTTCAGCCAGGACGGAGGCGTTCCCTGCTGCGAGACAGATTTACAGAGCCGACACCAACAATCTGTCTTTTCGGCAGGCCTAGATTGATCCAACTCTGTTTGCTTTCAGCAGTATTCTGCAGCTTGAAACCATTTAATTTCATTAATTGGGTGTGATACAGCCTTACATGATAGTATTCATCATTATGTAGGCCTAGATAAGGCATATTCTTACGGAAGACATTAACACAACGGGTACCAAAACGTTTTCATCCATTTTTATCTACACAGACCTCCTGTGCCAGAACATGAAAATCCGTGTTTTTAGGAAAATTGAAAATAATATATATATATTTTTTTATTTAACTTTTTTGAATGTGTATATATTTTTGAAATGTTTTTAATCTGATGTGCATGTGGACGCGGGCACGTTTATTTATCCTTTTATTTGTCCTTTTTCTCTGGCACCTGCACTTTCTGTCCACCAGGTGGCATTCATTGTGTTAACATAATTGCCACATGTTTGCTGTATATCACAATCAAATGGATGATGGATTGATGCAGGGGCCGTGGGTTTTGGTTCAGTGAAATAGCACATATTCTATCTCCAGCTACTTCTTTTATGAACAGACCAATATAGACCTGGCAATAAATTAGGCTCATACTTGTTCACCTTCTCCGCAGTTGTACAGCTGTTTACATTGTTGCTTCTGAAAGGTTAAGTTGATGCATATTTGTTTGATCATACCATTGAGCTAGACATCACATGATTAGATACTGTATACAGGTGTGTTTTCCATTCTGTGTGCCTGAATAAATATCCACTCAATTCTAGTCCCTTTTGAAATGCCAAATGCCACTGCTTTTGCCCTCAGCATATCTCTGGCATTCTCTGCTAGCCTCACCAGAGCCACATGAATACAGCGGACCCACTTTTCTCCCATTTTCTGCTACTAATAAGAGCACTTTCCTCAGCTTTTGTTGAAGTAAGTAGGCTATGCATGACTTTTTTTAGAAGGCAGCTTTGCCCATCTCATCATTGTTGTTTTTTTTTGTTGTTGTTTTTTTGCAGTTGCAGTTTTGGATTATTTATCGACTGCTGCTCAGTCTTTACCCTCACAGTGATATATTAGTGTGAGAGTACAGTGAGCAATAATGCATGAGAGAGAGGGAGTACAGTACTGAGAGATAATGGTCTACTTACTGTTCATATGATGTTGTAGACAGTACCAGTACCAATGTTGCATGGCCTAGTGCATCCTCAAGTTTATTGGTATTATATCACAGCTGACAGCTCCATTATTCATATTTACAATTGGAAACGGAAGAAAACCAAAAGGACTCCTCCTAATAGCTAGTGTCAATCATTGCTAGGTTACAGTACTTTAACCATGTAAATAAGGTTTTTAACAGTTAGTGTCAATCATTGCTAGGTTACAGTACTTTAACCATGTAAATAAGGTTTTTAACAGTTAGTGTCAGTCATTGCTAGGTTACAGGTACTTTAACCATGTAAATAAGGTTTTTCAGAGTTATGCATTGTGATCGGCTGAACTAACTGTGGTATAAATGATGTTGTGGGCATGTTGGGCAGAAAACGTGTATCTCCATATTTCATCCTTTCATTTACATATATATTTTTAAACATAAATGAATGCATATTTTATACTTTGGCGTATGCCAGGGTCACACAAAAGTAGCAACAATAAGCAGATCTACAAGCTCATAAGGCACCATAGCATGATGCTCATTAGGCACTGTAGATGTGCCTCTTTTCTTTTCTTTTCTTTAACATTTTGGACATTTTCCCTCAATAATGCCCAAAATAGGGATCACCAATCAGTGTTTATTTTTTATTTATAAATATTGTAGGGAAAAGTAAAAGTTTGTGATAATAATAATGGCATTGGATTTGGTTAAACACATGATGTTTTCCCCTATTTTCTATAAAGTAACTGTTTTTGACAGTATCACACATATCAAATAATATCATATCATATCCTATCATATCAAATTGTTTTCTCACCCACACAGCAAAGACTGTCAGTTAAGTTGATCATAGCTTATTGGTATAGCCAGGATGGCAGCCTTTCCTCTCAGGGGTTTATACATTATAATTGTTCTGGCTCTTGTCCCTGGCCACTGTTATACTTGTAATTCTGTCAATGTTTACACCAGACTCTCCATTTCAATATGCAGACTGCTCAGCATAATAAGCCAATTAAAGGTGCTTGTACTTATGCTGATGGTGTTTTCACTCAAGGCATTTTAAAATGTACTGTAATCAATCTTATTTATAGAGTTTAACAATATTTATAACTTCCTGTAAATGTCAGTTCGATTCAGTTGCATTATATTAGTAACACTGTAGATAAACCTCCCTGCTATAGTGACAGTACTGTATAGTGGTATCATACTGTATGCACTTACTTACATAATACAGTCACAATGGGACTCATTCATCAAGCAGGGTCTACACAGATTTGCACAAAGACATATTTAAATTATAAGTGTCAAATATTTTACTAGCTACTTTAGTAGTTCTAACTCATTTGATCACATTTTAAATATAGGCTATACATCCTATAACGACTATTAGCAGTGAGGGGCCATTCTACGAGCTTGGGGAGTAATTCGGGGTTAAGAGTCTTGCTCAGGCACACACATCGACACATTGCTGACCTGGCCTAGAATCGTACCTTGGACAAGCAGGACCTCAGGCAGTCTCACTAACCACTCGGCTATGGCCGCCCCAATGACACTTGCTTGTGTGCGCACAATCACGTCGTATGATGGCAATCAATAGGCTTCCATGAGGCAGTGATATTGCATGATAAACACGTTGCTTCTGCGGCTTACTCGTTTTCATGTGATCTTGCTGTGGGCGAAATGCCAGCTCCATCTCCTACGCAGCAACCAATTGTTCGTCAACTGACTTTTTCTCAGAGTTTGTGAGTGTCGCTTTGAAACTCACACAATATTTGGAGTACAAAAGTTATATTGACATCCGTATCGTAGGAATGTCTTATGTCACTGACTGAATAACGATGTGTTTTCATTCAGTGATGTCCGATATATCTGCCTAGAGCAGATCACAAATGATGTACTGTACTGTACGTATGTACAGACAGACAGACAGACAGACAGATTGTTGATGTGCTGGGTTAACGTTTATTTAAATGCCATTTGAAGTTATTTCAAGCTAGACTTCTATACTGCAAAGAAGGTGGGTGTCAGCTCAAATTAATGTATCACGACTGCACTGAAAGCAACCCACAGATTAGCCTCCAGATAAAAGGGGGGCTATGTCTCAGCCCACATGCGGTGTGATTGACTGCCATTTTGAATCACAGTAATCGCATTGAGTTTCATTCACATATAGTACAGTAGTTGCCATATAGTCAACTTTACACATCAAACTAACTTAATCTGGTGTTTATAATTATATCACCCTTACACAATTGGCCAGGGTGACATTGACACGTGTATGAACATCAACTTTGTGTAACCAGTCTGGGAGAGGATATCACTCTGCATACATCAGGACTTTTAACACATTTTGTACATAATACGTCCTGAAAAGTCATAAGGATTGGAACCGAGAGGTGCCTACGACGTCTGTGGACGTCCTAGCGACGTCCAAACGACGCGGGGCGAGATGATAATATTCAGAATTATTCTTTTTTTTTTTTTTGGCATTTCGCTTTTCGCTTGCCGTATGCTAACGCTCTGTGCAACTATTAGCTTGTCATTGACTCCCATGTTAGCGCGGCGGAAAGAATGACTCGTATCTCCTGATCCAGGGCGCTCTCCGTGGCTGATGAATGGATCGATATGCTGGCGCTGCATTTCTGCTCCTCATCCGTCTCTCCCGCAAAATATGAACTCTTTTTGGAGCGTATATAAATATATTAAGATGATCGAAGATTGTGAGGTCACTTTGTCAGTCAACTTTTTTAAGAAAGTATTTCCGGTTCATGGCTTTCAAAATAGAAGCGATCACTACTCTGGCGATTACTCTGGCGCAAGCAGCGCCTTTATTTTGATGCAGTTCCGGTACTAAATGTGTTAAGAGGAAGAGGAATTAAGGATTAATGCCCATGATGAGATGCAGCGAAACCTGGCATGTTTGTCTCTCAAAAAGGCGGGCGGTTTTCAGCTCGGATCTAGCTATAGGTCCCATGGAAACATCTAGCCCTGTGTACAGTATGCTGTCTGTCCCCTCTTCTGCTTTCATGGATGGGTGACATCCAGCCTTAAGCCACGGGGCCTTTCATCTCTATGCCCTTTTCAGATGGTAAAATGTAGTTCCTCCAAACAATCTCTTTATATTTATGAAAAGACGCAACGCAGGACCATGAAGCTGATCCCCTTACCTAATGTCATTTTGTCTGTCTGGGTTCTCTGTGCGTGAACGCATCCTTTGAACATTCTCACTTTTCTTGACCTAAGAAAGAATAAAAAATGTCTTTTATTAGCTCCCTTCGTTTTCACCTTGCAGTGGCTTAGTGTGGGGTGAACTGCACCACAGCGTTAATCCTTTCTACATGTCGGGCCATTTCTGTAAAGTAGGGGCAGAGAATGAGTGACTTAAGACGGTGATCCCTGTGCCTTTGGTCTCCTATTCTAGGTTGGATTCATAGAAAGCACAACATCAGCAAATGGGACATGGGCCAACAAGAACTGTTAAATAATAATAATAATTGTAATAATGGTAATAATGGTAATAATAATAATAATAATAATAATAATAAGACAGAATATTGAACCATTAACTGGGATTATTAGTTGAAATTGTGGCTATACTGCCCTCTACAGGAATAAGAAGCATGTTACAGATTTGTAACCATAGCTGTGTGACATTTGAAGGGCATTTGAAGAAGACAGTGAGAGACACTGTACAGTACATGTGTACTGTACTTTTGTAAAAAAATAAATAAAAAAGAAGTGTCTTTTAAGTGTATTTCGTAAATTGCGGACCCGCTTGAAAACAAGATGGTTCATCTCAAGGGATTGATTATTTATTTTCTCTAAGTGTGTTGTTTTTATTCCTCCCTCTTCCGTGCCTCTTATCCACATTAGACAAGGGCAATTGTTTGTGACTCTCTGTGCTCTTTCCATTACAGAGCTAGTCCATTTAATGCTTATTACAGCTGGAGGCCAGTATAGCGTGAGATATGTTGATATTACATTTTAGACGATGTGCACAGCATGACTCTGTGATTCTCTGCAGGCTCCACAACCTCTTGGTGCCCTTGAAGCATAATTCTCACTTTACGCACAATGTATACTCTGCGTGATCCAACTTGTTATTATTGATAGCTGCATGCATGGCTGAATGGCTAGTCCTTACATAAGCGTGCACTGCACTGTGCAGAGGGCATGTGAAACTGGTTACCTGGAGGGGGGCGACCCTATGTTCCCACTGCCCTACAGTATCTGTTTGCTCAGTTTAGGGTTGGTGTAGGGCAGGCTGTAGGGCTTGACGATTGATTGTCACACAAAAAGATGGTTTTCAATGGTGTCAGTGGTTTTCCATTGAACATAAAGCTTACCTTACATTTCTGTTTGGCTTTTAGGCTTTGTAAACTGCCCAGACTAATAACTCACATAATGTACAAAGAAATGATTAACAATAGCCAATAATCAAAATAAACAATGTACAAGGCCACAACATTTAATATTTGTATACTCAGAATTTGTCAACAATAAGTAAAAATAGTGGAAATAGCTGATCTACAGGCTGTATACAGTCCCCCTCGAGCACCCTTGTTACTTGCGCAAGCAGAGCGTGCAAGTACTGCGATAGGCTGGGAATGTATGTTGGTGTACTCCACCAGCCAATAAGGCGATCGGCTGGGTATGTCTGTGTACTCCACCGGCCAATAAGGGACCACTGTTCTTGAGGACTCAGAGCAGCAGTCGTACCCAGACAGAGAGTTCTATAGGGACTCAGAGCAGTCGTACCCAGACAGAGAGTTCTATAGGGACTCAGAGCAGTCGTACCCAGACAGAGAGCTCTGTAGGGACTCAGAGCAGTCGTACCCAGACAGTTACTACTACGGTTCTGGCGGGCTCCGTGTTAACTTCGGTTATAGATCAATCTATGGATGCCCGCCACACGTGGCCCTCTTTTGGCATAAAAGCAACAAAACGCACACCTTTCAAGCAATTACAAGTCAGGTTATAGCATAATGCACACTGTGTCATTGTTGCAGACAAGTTCCTGAATCTACCGTCTGGCATATTTCTATCCTGTGGGAGGGATAACTCATACAGACTACACTACACTATGCATGTCCACTGCTTAGAAAATGTCTGTCAAACCAGACAAAAATTACAAAATGCATAGAATGACACTTGTAGAAAAGACATCACATAGAAACATTAAATACTTGCATCTTGCCCCTCTCTTTCAGCTTTGCACTCAGTTACTGTATAGTGTATACTGTGTATGTTGTGACAGTTCTAGAACAGTTACATGAATTGTGCTTCTGGCAGTAGATAGCGATGGTCCCCAGTAATGGAGGAATGGGTGAATGGTAGAGGATGAACACACTTATGTTTGGTATCCGTATAGCCTAAGGCAGTTAAAAACACACCCAGCTCTGTCTTTTATGTGCACTTCAGACTTTAGTTTCACTTGACTGCAAAGGTTTGGTTGTGACAGTCACATGTCTAGTCCTCCCCACCTGCAAACTTCAAGTTGGAAGTAACATCGCAAAACATTTCTGCAGTGGAGACTTTTCCAGCTATATTCTATAATTCTCACAGTTCAGTTCTTTGCTTTCCTGGGTTGTGTTTCTGCTTGGAAAACAAACAAATAAACAAACAAACAAAGCAAACCATGGTAGTCTTCCTCATCTGATTCTATACTCCTCTTCTCTTTCTCTCTCTCTCTCTCTCTCTCTCTCTCTCTCCCTCGCCAACCACCTTGCTAACTCATATCCCTTATTCATGCCCATAGTTTGTGGCCAAAATATAACAGAAGGTCCTTTATCTGCCTCCACCACAAGGAATCCTTCCTTTTCTCTTAGCTTCAGTAGCTTAGCAACAGAGCTGGCATATGGGGAAAGCAGGGTTAATGGAGCAGCATACAGAGATTCTTGTGTGCAAGTGCCTTGCCATTATTATCATTTGTCTAATTTAGTGCCGTTTAATCGGCCAGCTCCGTCTTAATGACACATACAGTACATCATCTTGTCACTTGGCGAATGTATATATAGTGTGTGTGTGTGCTTGTGCGTGCGTGTGTGTGTGTGTGTGTGTGTGTGTGTGTGCGTGTGTGTGTCTTTGGGTGCTGGTACAGACAATATGGCTTCAGTTGAGCAAGGCAAAGATGGAGGTCAAGTTTCTATATACAGTAACAACGCAACCTGCAGTACAGAACAGCAGTGCGTGGTTCTCAACTATACCGTATGTGAAAATATTTTGTGTCAGGTACCCCTTAAAAGGGAATACCACTAATTGTCAACATTTTACAATGTCATTAGCTGTTGTGTGGAAATAATAAAAAGGTCCAACCATTGTGTTTCCTAGAACTGGAGGTATGAAAAAAATCATTAACATTGTGAATCACATCTTGATGATGTCATCAAGTGGTATTCCCCTTTAATTATTAAAATGTATTGAAATTATTAAAATATAGCCTATAAAAAGCAGATCTACAAGCTCAAATACACTGTGAGACATAGAGCTTGTAGATAGGCTATTTTCAAATTGTATAAAATAGGGTTAAAGTGGTTAAACTTATTTAGATGCTAAAATAACTAGTTTTGCTGGTAACACCCTCAAGGACCCCTGGAGGTCCCCGGACATTTCCTAAATGTGGTACAGTATGTATCTGACTGTTATTGTCACCGTTATGAAACATTCTCTGCTGCTTGTACATTTATAGTGTTGACAAATCAATTGCAGTGGTAAGTAATATTTTCAATTTCGGGGAATTGAAAGATGCCTTATTATTTCCATATAGGCACTGTCTCTAGGTGCATGCTGTTCTCTGAAAGAGAGGTTCATTTTCGTTAGTTGTGAAAATGTACAGTGGCGTATGGGGAGGTTTTGCCAACATTGAATTAACATATACCCCCCCCCCCCCCCACCGTCAACAAACTCTACTGCGTACCGTATCAGATGAATATAGCACAAGTTTGAGAGCTGTTCCTGCAAGAAGCCAATATTTTCTCTGCAGAATGATTACCTGAGGCTAGTGCAGTTTATAGGCTACCGTACACTTAGGCATTAAAACTTGAGTTATACATAGTAGCGTTAGGCACCAAAAGTTTCTGTTCTGCAAGCTGAAAGGGTCCATCTGCAATGAATAACCACATACTGTACAGTGTACACAACCTCTGTTTCATCCACAGTCACTTTTTTAAATAAAGGTAGATATTCTTGATACATCCAGACGGTTGTCTTCAAGTCATTTACGGGAACATAGCCTGGACTGTCGGTGTGCTGAAATACCAATGTACAGATGAGATATTGGACAAATAATACTGGAGAAAGAAAATAATAATAAGGAATTTTATAGGTTTCCCTGCTTTGCAGTGGAACCCATAATATGATAAACCTTTATCGATCCTGGGGAGCAATCGAGGCATCACACAACAGCAGTTGCAGTAAGAGTGAAACAGTATGGTACTGGTAAGAGGTGACAGCCAATAAAAATAAAGATAAAATAAAATAGGCTAACTATACAATTCTACTTAAATAATTCATGGAATGCCATCCCGTTCTGTTTAGTTGTGTCACTGGTCACATAAATTAAACAGAGCAGAAAACCTTTTTATGACATTTTAAGTACCTGGAAATGTTTCAAAACAGACGTCAAAAATAGATAAGCAATAAGCATTCCGGCTCTTTGGCATTTACTGCCTGTGTGAACGCAAGTATAAACAAAGTTCATGAAGACAGAATTGCATTCCAGACTGGGATTCTGTTGTTCCTACTGTTGCAACTGCACTGGCTTTCTTAACCACTTAAAGTGGAATACTGGAGAACTCGGGTCGCCGACTGTTCTTCATCTTTGCCGAGATTTCTTCCCCTTTCGCCGACTCTTCGTCACTTTCCGGTCCGAGTTCTGTCTGAGAACTCGGACGGAAAGTGACGAAGAGTCGCCGAAACGGGAAGAAATCTCGGCGCTGGAGCGCGCATCTAGCTACTGCATGATGATCATGCACGCTGATCAGACAGCAGATCAATAAAAGCATGCAAAAGCATGGACCGCTACTTTGCATTCATATTCATGTCATATTTACAGTACTACGGCCTTCACAGTGTGTGTGTGTGTGTGTGTGTGTGGGGGGGTGTGCGCGCGCGCGCACAAAGTGACCTCACAATCTCCGATCATCTTAATATATTTATATACGCTCCAAAAAGCGTTCATATTTTGCGGGACAGACGGATGAGGAGCAGAAATGAAGCGCCAGCATATCGATCCATTTATCACCACGGAGAGCGCCCTGGATGAGGAGATACGAGTCATTCATGGGAGTCAATGACAAGCTAATAGTTGCACAGAGCATTAGCATACGGCAAGCGAAAAGCGAAATGCCAAAAAAACAAATAGGAATCATTCTGAATATTCTTATCTCGCCCCGTGTCGTTTGGACGTCGCTAGGACGTCCACAGACGAACGCATGTTTAATCACAACAACGTCACGTTTACTTTAGCTTAGCTCCTCAGTGTTAGCGTCTTCTGCATTGTTAGCGTTGCTATTCAGATGTAATTCAGTCAGGAAGTAGACAGCTATTTTTCTGGTTTGGGTTTGTTTTGGTTATCGTCGTTAGCACAGTAGCTAACATTCAGAAACTTGCAGCTGCAGCTGCTGAAAGTGCCCCGAAACGTGGAGAATAAGCGTTGCTATTCAGATGTAATTCAGTCAGGAAGTAGACAGCTATTTTTCTGGTTTGGGTTTGTTTTGGTTATCGTCGTTAGCACAGTAGCTAACATTCAGAAACTTGCAGCTGCTGAAAGTGCCCCGAAACGTGGAGAATATTCGGCAGAATCTTAAGAAGATTCGCCGCGCGACGACTCTTCTTCAGATTCTGCCGAATATTCTCCACGGTTTGCCGACTTGTCTTGAGAAGTCGGCAAAAAGGGTAAATCCGCCGAGTGTTCTTGTTACCTTAAAGTGTTGCTGTGTCATTTAAAAATACCATAAACAACATTTAGTACCATCTGCTGGTCACTATGTTATTGCAGCTAGTTTGTTTATCCCTGCATTTCCCCAGAATCCGGCAGTCCGGCAGCTGGGGGTGTGGAGTGGGAAATTTGGTATATAGTTGGTTTTTTTTGGCCTAATATTGTCTGTATATGTATACATTCATGAATCCACTTGCTGACTGTGTGACCATACCATTAACAACCCATATAAGGCAAAAAATTAAAAATTAAATCTAAAAAATCATTATGCTTTAAGTAGCATGCGTTGTGTGTCAAACTAGGGGGTTTTCATGATTCTGAATCCATTCCAAGAATTAGTTTTGCACAAAAAACACTCCTTGGGCTAAAAATGGCCATAGCCGTCATCACAAATGTGATGAGGTCAGCACATGTTGGGCACATTTATACATGTCACATTAGATACATAAAGCATAATGCAATTTGGAAATGCCTTGCCTTATATAGGTTGTTAATGGTATGATCACATATCCCACTATACTATACAGCCGGTCAGTAAGTGGATTCATGAATGTATTGTATATGTAATATTTTAGGCCAATAAAAACTGCCGGACTATCACATTTCACCGGAAGCCCACAGTCAAAACAAGTAAAATATAAAGCGGAAGTGGAGCCTGTGTGTGTGTGTGTGTGTGTGTGTGTGTGTGTGTGTGTGTGTGTGTGTGTGTGTGTGTGTTTGCGCGCGTGTGTGTGCGCGCGCGTGCGTGCGTGTGCAGGCTACCAACTACAAAGTTACTTTCAATCCCTGATATACTGTGCTCAGCACAACTCACACTCTGTACACACTTTGGCTGTTCATAGGCCCGAATGGGTATATGGAATAGTACTAGTCCAACACCTTGCAATACATTATTATACATTTTAGAGATGTTTTTTAGTTTTTGTTGTTTTTGCAGAATGTTCACCTATTATTTATTACTAGTATGAGAGCTGTTATTCTATTCCTATAGACAGTAGAGTCGGTTGATGCTGTTGGCTGTTGTTTAGTTGGTCCCCAGAGGTCCATACTTCTTTTTTTCCCTGTAGGCATGTTTGCCTATTATGATGTGTCCAGAAGAATAGGGAATATTAGGGATGCTAGCGTTCATGTTGTAAAAAGTTGTACAATACCACTTATGGGCAACTTTTACCAATTGCATTTTCTGAGCATGAACCTGATTATTGAAGCTGAAGAAGCCTTGGAGGCTACTTCTCAACGTTTCTTTTTAAGAGGTGGAAGAATGCCAGCCAGTTTGTTGGAATTATTCAGTAACTCATCAGTGGTTTGACAAGCAGTGTGTTGAGTGGAAAATGAACTGAGGGATCCCAATGGAAACAACTTAAGCCGACAGGCTTTCTTGGATAAATCCTTTTAGCAGACCTAGTTGTATTGTACTGTATACTTCCCTGTGTTTGTCCATGCAAACTGTACAGTAGTACAAGTATTACTTTTTCATGTCCACACCAAGAATGGTCATTGTGTGCAAGGGAATGGTTGTGTGTAGTCACCATGTAATAATAGAGTAAACAAAGATGAATCAATATTGTGCAGGAAATCCACAGCAGAAGCTAGAGTGCTTGAGCTAGCTTGAATAACACAATAACATACATACAGTAAATTCCCTATCTGGCATGAGCCAGAGTCCTATCAAATCCACAATGCATGTCTTTGTGCACATTTCCCATTCATTATTTTCATTTTTTTGGCACATCTAGCAGGTAGCATGCGTAATGTATTCCTTCCCAGAATAAATTGGCTGCATTTTCTGAATTACTTCACTTTCTTTTCTATAAATAAAGTACACTTCATGACACTGTTTCATTGACTGCTACGGAAGCATGCTCAAGCATGGCTCTTTGTGGACAACACGGCCAAGTAAAGGTATATGGACTTGAGCGTTGAGTGTTTGTTTCTAGAAAATCACACCTGTGTGAACCGAGTGGTGCAACTCCCCTCTTTCCCCCCTCCTCTCTTTCTCTCTCTCTCTCTCTCTCTGCTCCGTCAGATTAGCTTTATTATGGATATCAATCCTGTTTCTGTGCTGCGTGCGCAGCCTCTAAATCACCCCCACAGACTGTGGCAGTCAGAAGTTGGATTTGCGTCCAGCAGGTGGCAGCCATGTCACATACTTCTCTCGTTCCAATGTCATGCATGCGCACACCACTCGTGCTCATACACCTACACAAACACAAACACAAACAAACAAACAGGTACACGGACATTGCTGGATGTAGGAGTGGTTGCACCACTCAAAAATGATGAACAACTTGTGTATTGTATACTTTTCCCCTTGCTTCCCTGTCATTGCAGTGTCTTGTATAATCATGTTATATTAAGTAATTATTATTATCATTGCCAAAGACTACTTTGGATGATTTATTTTCTTAGTTTTTTCATAGTTTTTTTTACACTAGATTTAAATGTATCTGAAATCGAGCCGTTCTCTTGACTAAATTACATAATTGTGAGCTGTAAAGTGAGTTGAATGGATGCAGTAGTAGTGGTTACTTAATTTAGTGATATACATAGGTTTAGTTTTTGCCTAACCTATGATTCCCTCTTTGAGTGCCTCGCCTAGAGTAGTAACCTGTGGGGCTGGGTAAATGTACTGTATTTTTATTTAGTTGTATTCTCGTATATGTGATGTACTGTCTTACCTTGTGGGCCACGAGCCTGTAATAAAGTTTATATAATCTCTGTTACACAGTGTTCCAGGAGATCGAATGCACGCTATAGTTTCCATTTCCCGTTTGCTACTATTATAACATTACACAATTAAAGTAAAAAATAACTATGAAATGTGGAGAGAAATGAAAATAAACACACACAGTGACACACGGAGAGACGCTCTCATAGACGACTAGCCTCCTACAAAGCTACATCACTATACAGTAGATACTGCATGCATATATCCACATGCACCCTATAAAGAGCATTTTGGCTCATTTGCATTGTGATACATTGTGAGCTTGTAGATCTGCTACTTTCAGCGAACAGAGGCAATGTGTAGAGGAAATAAAAAAAGAGGGCTCCACGTACAGACCCTTGCGGGACCCCGGTCACTGGTCAGTGAAGAATATAGGATCAAAGTGGTTAAGACAGTAGCTGTAGCTGTAGTATGAGGTTGTATATTGCAAGCTTTTCTCATAACGCACAGTTGGCTTTCTCTCGAAGATTACCAGAGCTGACTCACAAGAATCTAATTCCACGCAACCTTCTATTCGTGTGAGACAAATGTATGGCCTGTGGTAGGCTTAAAGGGTGGTTTGGCTTTCACAAGATAAACTTTCTGTCGTGTCCACTCCCCTATTTATGTCCCCACTTGGTTTATATAAAAAAGAAAATATGTAAATGATAGAAGTTTGTATCGCCTGATCTTAAATGGATTGGAATCGAGTCACTAATGGATGGCAGAAGTCTCTTTTGAATCACCATTGTTGTAGTGATTAAATACTGCAGGGAGCCAGAGATATGCAGCTTTGTCATTCTGAGAGGAGATTCTTTTTTTATTTTCTTTCATCACCTTTCACTGTGCTCAACGGTGTGGGAAACACATGTGATACCCTAGCCAGTGTTGGAAAAAGGGAAGTTTTGATTGTGGGTCTGGCTGGGCTAGAGGGGATGAAGTCAGATTGGATGTAGTTCATACTTGGATTGCTTTAGATCTGTGGACTGGAGGGCTTTAGGGGCAGTGTCCACATGAAGAGGTTTTCTTCTTTATTTTTCATGGAGGAGCGCTTTGGATATAAAAAATATGGATGCCCAGAGCGCTTCCAAAGCAGAGAGAGTGCTTATCGTTGCACGGTTTAATTCTCGTGTCATCTACGTTCTACTGAAATAGTTAATGGAAAACAATGTTAAACATGAATACCAGATACAGAATCCTTGTGATTGCTCTAGAAATGGAGCTCCATGAAGTTCCTGGCTGCAGCTACAGTAGGAGAAGGCATGGAGTGTGTGGGTGCACATTTGCAATCAGCCTCTCCTCTGCCATTGTTCATCTGTTTAGTCCCTCCTTTTCCTTAATTCAGCTTCAAATGTTGAATGAATAGATAGATGCCTCATTGGCTGCTGCAGTTCATTGGAGCGACGTGTCTCCATTGAAGGCAGGAAGTCAAGTGGAAGTGCTGAAGGCATTTGTTGAAGGCCCGCTGTGTAAAAACATAAGAACATAGTTACCTGTCCATAGAGGAATATCTATTCTAGGAAGAGGATGTATTATTTTTTTCCCCAGAGCAACACATTTCCATAAATGCATGGAAACATAAGTTATATGCCCATTATGCACGTACAGACAGTAAATCGTTGCTATCGGAAGGAAACATCTTAACTCCATTTTTGATTTATTTTTTATTTTTGCATAAATCTGTGCTATTGAACACCCTTTATATCTGTGTGTTGTTTCAAAAGTATTGAACTAATGAAAAGTAGTAAGAAGCGCTTGGGACAAAACCTCTTAACTCCATTGGACCCTCAAACTGTCTGCATAAACAGCTAACTCCACCACCCCTCCCCCTCTCATTGAAGTAATTGACAATTACAAGGTTTTCTTCATTTCCTGAAAAATTTACATTTTGGAGTTAAGTGGTTTCTTCCCGACAGCAGATACAGTTACATTTATTGTTTGGAAATGTTAGCAGCCCCCACCATCCTCTCAGTGATGTTTCTTCCTCTGGGCATCACAGTAGGCCTACACAGAATTTACAGTAAACTAAAAAGTACCTTTTTAGTAAGAGGTCCTCAAGCCATTATGCTCACAATGTTGTCTTGCCTCACCCCAAAATCGGTTCTGCTGTTCCTTTATTCATACTGAGCTAGTTAATTGGAGGTTGTTTGGTTCCAGGTCAAATTGCGCTCTCTAGTCTAGGGACTGGGGCTATTATACTGATCAATAAATATGAGTTGCAGAAGGAGAAGAGACTGGAGCAGCACAGACATTTAGAGCCTTTTATTAGGTGCTAAAGTATACAAAGACGTTTCGACCCTGCGGTCTTCATCATGTCATGTCATGAATGTCAGGCTGAACACGGGTTATAGTTTCCAAACACTTATTTTATTGCATACAATCAGGTGTGATACAATAATGATCTGATATTATTGCATATTATATTTTACAGCCAAGTTAGGGTACTATATAACTACAGCAGCTATTGAGAGGAAGGAGAGAAGGACTTGATAAACATAATTTGAGTTGGAGAGCATCAGCTCCATCTTCTGTTTCTTTGTGGGGATGGCATCCCCATTGTGAATAATCCTATAGTTTGTGTGCGTGCGTGTGTCTGTGCATGCGTAATTAATTGTGTTTTGGTATTACGGATCACCCTGCTTCATGTATGGACATCACATTATCCTTTACACTTGGCTCTCGGATGGGTTGCAGTTAGAGTTGTTCCGATACCGATACCAGTATTGGAAAAGCTGCCGATACTGCCTAAAATTCTGTTATCTGTATCCGCAAGTATGAAGTATGACAGTCCGACCGATAACATGTAATTTATCACGTGATTATTTAGAGTAATATTTAGAATTGAGTTGCACTACTGTTTTATATACTTACCGTAAGAACAAATGGGCCCTTAGAGGTTCATTTGGTTCCATTTGTACATTGTCCGAGTTACAGACTTGTAAGGGTCCATTTAGAACCCCCTCAAGTAACCGTGAGGGTCCCTGGACCCCACTTTGAGAACTGATGTTTTTAAATATTGAGCCAATAAAAAGTAAACCCGAGCTTGTGACTAAATCATTGGATCCACTGGTTATTGTGTCCATTTCCTGAAAAGTAACCGTTTTGGACATGCAAGGGTTCGGGTCAGCGTCATTATTCCAATGGCGAATTATTCAGACGGCACGTTGGTCTACTACCCCTTGCCTTTAACCGCGTTGTCGGACTAATGCGCCATCAGAATTTCGAGCAGATCCCCAAGGCTTCCACCTGACACAACGATTATGTTGAAACTGCTAGGCCCAACAACGTGTTGTGACATCATAAGGCTTAAACCTACTGAGATTATGGATAAGCAAAGTGCGCTGTGTTGACAGGTCTATAGTTCCCCTGGCAATTATATTAATTTGAGACAGACCGGCCACAGAGTTTATTCTACTGATGAACGACGTCTGAGAGGCAGGGATTGATTACGTTGAACAGATTGATGGAAGTAAGATGCGAGAAGCCCTGAGATTACTCGTGTGTGTCTTCTGTGCAGTATGCAGCTTTCTTGCAGCAAGAAATACATTTTGTGACATGTAGAGGTAGAGTGTAAATACTTTTACGGTTAACAACATGGTTAACAACAGTGTTCTGTGGTGAATTCAACTGTGAAACTGTGAAATAGGAGTCCCCCACGGCCCTATACTGGTGACTATTCAGTTTTCGCACGACACTAAATATCTTCGCTGAAAGTAATCTACAGGCGACGCATTGGGAGCTTGTAGTTTTCTGTGAAGGTTTTCCCCAGTATAATGGCTGGGGTTTCAAGCGGTTAAAATCGGAAAGTAAATGTGTGTATATATTTGTTCCCCCCAGTCTCCCTTATGCATAGTGCATAATAGTGTTTTTTTGTTATTAGGCAAAGCCTGGAACAACTAATTATAATTATTATGGAACATTGCAGTGCATTTCAGAATATTACCAGGAAGTGGTAGATACTTAATATATACTTGCAGAATATACTTGTAGATTAGATTTTAACTGAAGTGACTTGCAGCAGTCTTCATGGATCTAATCACAAATTGAAATAATCTGCAACTTGTCTACTTGTTTTTTAAATGTGTTCTATAAATAAAGTTGGATTGGATTACCCAGATTTTCTCTCAGTTCCATTGTACTGTAAGGGATGAATTTGGGGCTGTGTGTTGAGCCAGCCGCAAAGAAGTATATTGATATTCTTCTTTATACAGTAAACATACTGCATGCAGACAGACAGACAGACAGACAGACAGACAGACAGACAGACAGACAGACAGACAGACAGACAAATGATAGCAGGATAGATTAACTGGACATTGTGAAGCTTGTCTTGGAGACCTACAGGAACTCTTATATCCCTTTAATCACCGTTTTTGGCTCATTAATTTGATAAACTACATCTACATTTGATGTTAGCTGCAGTTGTTAGGCTCCAGGAAATTGCTGCTTCTGGAATATGTTTTCTGGGCATATGTTGTCTCTGAAATTGTTGCCAGCTAAGCTCATTCTTCGGCTAAATGGTGCATGAAAATGAAAGTCTATACTTAATGAAAACATATTTTGACTATTAACTAATAAGCTGCATATGCAGTCCAGATGCAAGCTTTTGGAAAGTGAAGTTCAACTTCAGCTGAATGTAGCAGACTCAGGGAAAACGGTGGTCTCAGGTCGACCTTCATAATCAAGTAGTTTTTCGTTGTTTCGCTGTGGAATAAAGCAATAATATTGATACACTTTCATATAGATTATAGAAGCTTAACTTATTGAACCCCTCACAATTTACCTGAACATCATCACGCCAAAGGACCGCACAGGATCAAACACACATCAATTCACTGTAAAACTCACATACACTGTCAGAGTGTTATAATAAAGAGAAAGTGATCTATAATGGCTGCTATAATTCATACATTTCTCTCTACATCTCGTCTATATCTCTCATTCTAAGCATGATCCTCAGTCACCAAATGGCCCTCGGCCACACAGTAGGCTCAGAGGCAGTGGCCTCCCGCCATAGATTGCTTCTCCTCCATCGCTGAAAGCACACATTCACTTCAAGTCCCATTCATTACAGCAGATCCTACCACTCCGGGAGCCAGCCAGCCAGGTCTCTGAAAGACCAAGGGAGCCATCCGACGCATTCCCTTCAGTTTATTAGAACAAGGCCTCAGTCTTGCAACACTGGTGCAGAAAAAAAACATTATTCTTCCTCACATAATCGTAATCAAGATGTCCGTCCCCACCTATAGTGTGACTACTCTTTTGCAGTGCTCGTCCAGGGATTAAAAACTGGAGGTCACCTTTAGGGAAAAGGAGAATTGGAATTAACTGAGGTATTGTGTTATCGGTCCATATGCTATACATTAGGTGACTGCAAGTCTATCAGGGTTGAGGAAAATGACTTAATAATGGTCTCATTAAGAGGATAGTTCATCACTGATAAGGGCTTTCCTGGGACACACTAATTAAAAAGGGAAGTAGAGGTATCAGACCTGGTGAATTGTACTCTGGCACGCAGAGGAACTTGGAATTTACATGATGAGAGACGTAAATAAAATACAACCAACATATGTGAGATGTTGTCTGCTCTGCTACTGCATGCCTGCATATTTTACATATTGCTTACCTTAAAAGTTGAAAGAGATTATCTTACGCAATGATTCCACTAAATTAATTTGTAGTTTTTGTGTGCGCGAGCATGCGCTCGCGTGACCATGTAACCATGCCTTGTGCAGATGTACTGTATGCATACCATACATACAGTAGGTTTGTTCCATTTTGCCCACTTGGTGGCAGAAGTGTTCTGCTGTATTCCAGGACTACCTCTTATGACTCGCTCCCTGCTCAGAATGAAATAGAAATAAAAAATAAAACTGTGACTTCCAAACAAACAAGACAGCGCTATGGAATTACCTGTAGGTGTCATAAGGCTCACTCCAGTGTCTTACAAGATGACATATCCACCCTACTGTTTTCAGTATGTCACATCACTTGATGATGTATTACACAGGACGACATCCTTTGAGTGAGTTCCTCTTGGGCCTTTATGACAGAATATTTGGATAATATTGGGCCATGTCTGTGAATAAACATTGCAGTGAATATCCGGATAAGGTTGTCCTTTGTCAAAGAGCATGACATATGTAACCCAGGGACTTGTATCTGGTGCATCATGATTCATGAATAACCATTCCTTTGTATGCTTTCAGACAGGTCAGTGTAGAGAGACAGGAAACCACGGGCAGAGAGAAAAGACGTCATTCGAACCGAGGATCTCGCACTCACAAGGATCATATCCTCACCCGTGGGCCGAAACCTTGTATATCCATTCTCCATATTTCCTTTTTTATAGTTTTTTTTCCCCATAAATTAATAAATACAATTAATGAAGAGTGCCACGCAGAAGTTGTGAATCTAGATCTGCTGTTTTCACTATATTTGAAACATTTTGAAAGTGAAGCTGGTTTATTTTAGTTAAGCAATGAAGTAGTAACAAGAGTTTCTGCCCGACAGCGATATGATCTGGAACTGGCTGAGCTACCAGGCACCACACACCATTCTGTTTATTATTCTATTAAGATGATTTTTCAATTAAAATGCCCTAATTTTCAATGAATTGAGGACCATGAGTTCAATGTTAATATATCCATTAAAGTTATCCCATAAACAGCTGCAGCATGCACAAAAAATGACACATTCATGCCACTGTCTTGGTAGATGCACATCCATTTATATTCCACTAGGCATCAAGAATCATGAGTGAGTTATATTTGTCACTCACTCATACAGGTAAGCTAAGCACTGAAGTGTTGGTGTAACATGGCTATTGTAAATAAAATAATATTAAGACAAATTACAAATAAAAATAAGGCTAAAAATAGGTTAAGACACTCACCGTCCATAACCCTCTTTAAACCCTCTAAGTGTGCAGAAATGGGGGAAGAGTATAATAGAATGCACAGTGAAGTGAGATATACGCATACTATACATCAAGTACACTTATCTATGCACATCTGTGCAGATATATGCACAGATAGCATCACATTGTTGGGTCATACTTTGCTGTGCAAATGAAAAAGCAAGTGTGTTCAGTGTATTTTTGAGCAGTGCCTCCACTCCATTACGCAGCTATGTGTGTCCCAATGTATTCATGTATGTCTGTCTCTGTGTCTGTCCGTTCGTCCGAGCTTTAAAGATGGAGATGTAATCTTTCTCCTAGTATAATCAGTCATAGTACCTGATGATCGTGTTTTCGGGGGGGAGGGGGGAGGAGGGGAATCGCGGCATTCCATCTTTAAGAGCTCCTGCATAAGTATTCCCTTCATCATCATCCTTAAAAAAATAGGGAATAAGCTGCTGTAGCAAAATATTGCGCTTGGTAGCCCTGTCTGTAGCACTCTTTTCTATCTGGTAACAAATGTGCATGTCTAATAGAAAGAATCACGCAGGCAGAAAATGAATGTCCTCCCCTATGCACTCCAGTTGTCTCAGGTTCCATCCTTATCCATTTCATTGCTGCTGCTTCTACTGCTGTCATTGATAGTAAGGGCAAGGACTGTTCATACACAAACCATTTCTCTTCTGGGAAGAATTGATTTAATGACAACATCCAGTGACCGCAATCGATGGGGCAGAGGGGAAGGTACATTATGAGGAAAGGAAGACAGATAATGGAGGATCACACAGCCATTTCCATCACTCTAACTAGCGCCCCCCACTCCCTTCCCCAAAGTACCCAGTGAAGCAAGCCTGCATCTCGACTCCTCTGATTGCCTAGGTCTTTCTGCAGTATCTTATCACCGTGTCCTCCTTCCCTTCGACCTACTCGTTCTCTGGCACCCAGCAGAGTCACATCTGGGATCACAGTTGCACACATCACTGGCTGTTGTGAGTTTCAGTTTTACAGCCCAAACATTTTACCCCGTGTGGCTTTCTACTCACTAACAAATGACTGGATAGATAATTATTAGCAGTAGCTATTTTTTTCACAACGAGATTGTTGCTCCAAACATTCATACAAAAGTGAATAACCACCAAAGCCTAACTACTTTGTTGAGTGGTGTCCCGTCCCCCAAGGTCTGCATATGTTCCCCTCCTGTTTGCCCTAGTCTTTCCCCCAAATAGCCAATCTATAGAGCTATTATATAGGCTAATGCTTTGTTTATTTTTCATTTTTACCAGATTAGATTGTCCTGGATATCATTACTATTTTGGAATACCTCACTGTTAATAAATTGCTTATTTTGTTTTCAAGGATTTCTCCCTCGGCTCTGCTCAGCTCTGTCACATACCGAAATAACACCTTCCTTGAAGAACAAGTGTTTGTGTAGTGTGATGAAAAACGTGTGACGATGATGTTGGGGGAGGGGAGGATCAAGAGTGTGTTGCGCCTCTGTGAGACACACAGTGCACTCCCCTTATTATGAGCAGACAGTACGTTTCATGCAGAAATAGAAATCCATACAGCTGGGGGTTTGGCTCAATGCTGATTATAATATTGCTCTAATATTTAAAAAAATAAAGTGAAGTGAGATGCTCTCTTATCATACATCATCATACATTCATCCACAATTGGCATCCTCACTTTTATGTCCTCAATTCTGTGCTCAGCCAATCAAATCATCGCTACGGACTCAGTAGACACAAACACACAACGCTGGGCATAGGAGGGTCTGTCTGTCTGTCTGTCTGTCTGTCTGTCTGTCTGTCTGTCTGTCTGTCTGTCCGTCCTAGGCTTTATGTGGTAGCCTCTTACAAGTAGCCTGGTGTGCAGATAGTCAACAGCTGTGTCAGGACTCAGAATAAAATGAATAACCAACTCTAATTCTCACAGTAGTACACAGATTTATGTTTCCCTTGGTTGAGAAATGATGTTGTTTTTTCTGCTGTGCATTAACTAAACAACACGATACACTCAAGTTCTGAACAATTCAGCTATGCGTGGCGGGTGGGTGGGTGGGCTGTTGCCAGATCAAGCAGGAACTAAACTGTTTCAGGAGCACCAGCTCCTCCAGCTGGCAGACTGCCTGTGGCTATCCGTTTGCCTGCACGCTCACCTCTCGAAAATAAATGACATTCAGGCAGCGATCATCCGCTGCGTGAAAATGCCCTGAAAGGTACGTGAGTCGTCACCACACACCCTCATTGAGAATATGAGCAGTTCATTATAGTGTAGGTAATAATGTTTCAGTTTATTTAATTTTTTATATATATGCATTTTGAACATTGCTATCACCACTATTAAATAGCCAGGTTTAATCATGTTGTACAGCCTTCCTAATTATTAGGGCTGGATCTCGATGTTAATCTAATTAATTATAGGCTTTGTAATGAATTAATCTTGATTAATAGCATATCAATATTCGACCTGGGAACAGTGAGAAAATATTTTTTCAAATGGATTTTTGTATACCAATGAATCAATAAATAGTGACTATATATAAGCTTAAGCAATAAAACATTCAACTGTACAATATGTAAAGCAGAGCCGTATTAACCCCCATGAGTGCCCCGGCCTGTGCAGATCATTTTTAGTGCCCCCCATAGCGCAGGCACGAACGACCCCGAACACAATAGAACACAATAGAACACAATAGCTGCTAGCGGGATGAAAGTGCCTGTTTAACCTCTTTCAACCTGGCACCCCTATTTTGGGCATGCCATTATTGTTCAGCTCACATGCAGTTGGAGGCTATTTGTCTGTGGCATGGACAGGTTTGGATACCCCTGATACTGTAAAGCACAATCAGTGTTGAATCTAGTGAAACTACCATTGAAACTTTTCTTCAACCTCCTTGACTAGTTGAAATTTGAAAATCATGCGGTTCCTTTGCTGCACCTTTTTATATCCCCTCGAGCATTGAAAAGCCCAGGTGTTGGCTGGGGAGCAGCTTGCGTGGCAGCAAACTCACATTGTGATGAGGTGTGACAGACGACTCGCTTTGGAATTCTGCTGCGGTGCACAGCATTGTGCCCCGGCTCTCCGGTGGGACAGGCACATCTTTGGGTCCACACAGCTGGCAGTGGTGCGCGCCAACTGTGACAGCTCCCTGCCACAGATGTTCGTGCAGCCACTACGTTTCTAGTGCCTAGACCTTTGTCTTGACCTTGTTCGGGATCATTACTACCAGTGAATGAGAAACAGAATGTAGCGGAAAGAGGCTGTGTGTCTGTATGTCTTTAGTCTGCTGAGTAGGTTGGATGCTACGGCATCATGCGCGTCGCGTGGTGTTTCTTTTGCAACGCCGTGTCTTTTCTATCACATCATCAACTCGTAAATGGGTCACACTCATATGGGTCACATCATGTGTGCAAACAGTGCGCACATATTTCAACAGCATAGGGCCCTTGCGTTGCTTGAACTGTCATAAGTCCCCCCGTCCCGGGCGTTCAGTTTCATAATATGTTTCCCATGATGCCTATAACAATCATGCTTGAAATACGAGGGAATTAATTTTAAATGGGTACTTTACAAAGGGGTTGGGATGGGGGTGGGGAGGGGGATTAGAGAATCTGAAACAAGTTGAGGAGAAATACGTGCTGCTTTCTTGTGCCTGGAAGCAGTGTTCACTGTGCTTGCTTAATGCGATGATGCACAGAGGCAGATGCAATTATTTTTTACAGAGATAGCGAGAAATGTCATCAGGACTCTCAAAAGGCCTCCACGTTCTGTCACCTTTTTTTCATTTGCATGATTCTTTTTATCAATTAAGTCGGCTCTCAAGATTGTCTCCAGGAATTTCATTACAGTCAATTAGCCCAGAGAGAGAGAGAGAGAGAGAGAGAGAGAAAAGACAGACAGACAGACAAGGGGAGGCTTGAGAGAGAGGGGGCTCTCCATTCAGTAACAGAGCTGCAGATGAACAACGTAGCCTATCACAGGCCTTGCATACCAAGCAGTGACAGAAAGAGGCTGGCCAGGAGACCTACACAGTCTGAAAGCCTAATAATGTTTAAGAGACACCTCAGACAGAGACTGCTCAGACACTGTGTTTGTATTTTGTTTATAACTTGTTTTGTTGACTGCAGACGTACTGTCAGTTTACAGTAACTCCTCTCTTGGATTAATATGATATACACAAGGTTTGTTTGGAAAAAATACAAGGGAAAAAAAGAATACTGTATCATACTGCCAGGACTTCGGAGTCCATATTATTGGTTCAATGATTCTAGTGAGGATTGTCAATAATATTGACAATCCCCACTATAATCATTGAATAGATCAAACTGTATTATAATGTTTTTTTCTATAATTCTTATCCCACGATTTTGCAACCCATTTTTTCACCCAGTGTCAATTATCTAATCCTGGGCGCTACACTTCCTCTGCCAACCTGGGGGGGCAGCGGACTGACCTCATGCTTCCTTCTATGCATGAGGAGTCCAAGCAGCTTCCTTTACATTGACAGGGGAGTTTCCCCGGCCGGACATAGTGCATGGAAGGAACACGTTATTCCGACCAGTTCCTTTCCCCTCCATCAGGCGCCCCAGCTGGCCATAATTTAGACTAGACCAGAAAAGTCAAACATGGCACTTTATGTGAAAACTATTGCAGACCCCTGCGGGTACAGTACAGTACAGTACAGTACAGTACAATGTGCTACACTACAGTATGGCATTGCGTGGCGCTAGGGCGGCCGGTCGAGTTCTAGTCTTACTAATGCATAGTAAACTGGGGGTCCTTGAAATGAAACAGTTTGTGAATCACTGCAGTTAACTATAGAACATTTTGGGCTGGGAATAACCAATTGGTGGGAAATGTACTACTTTGTATTTCATTGGTTGTTTCTGAATTTCATCTGAATGCTATTGTTTGCTAGTTGTAGGTACAGTAGAAACAGCAGCCTCTTTGTTGTGCACATTTGTTGGGCAGATGCTACTCCCACTGTGATTAATTAAAACAAAATCTATCTATTCAAAGTTAAAATCAGTAGAAATTGGGGATTGTTGTTGATTTTTGTGTACTGTACATGTACTGTAATTTATCATGCTATTTACTTGCAGAAAGCCAGCATATGGTGTGTATTCATAATTTACTCATTTGGCATACAGTAGTTGCTGTTGCTTTTTAATATTGTTCATATTCTTCAGAGAAATTCCTGTGGGTGGTAGGCTATGCAGCATAGCGCTAACAAGACTATTCCACCCACACAGTGATGAGAAATGTGGGGCGCCAATTCAAATAGGGCTTCTTCCATCACCTCTCCTTATAAATCAGAAATGCTGGTTCCATGAACAGTGCAAATCTATAAATACAGTTACTATAGAAGTGGTCACAAAATGGCAGTTTGCCTGGTTAATAAAACTCCCCTGGCAACGATACAAGAAGGTCAGGGTGGTGCCCACTTTGATGAAATGCATCCACCTCCTTGGCAGTTTCATCAGTGTCTCAGGTGGTCTTTACACGAGAACGGTGTTCATAGGAAACGGCAAAATATAGTATCGTTTGCTCTGGTCCCTTTAGACAAGATCAGCGTTTTGGGGAGGTGAAAACGCAACAAAGTGAAACCACCTTCCAGAGTGGAAATCTTTACTTTCTTCCAGTCTCCATGTAAACCGGCAAAACGGCGAATCCGCAAAACTTATGATGGCGTGTGCTTGGACGTGTGCGTGTACGTGCCTGTGTGTGACCACCAGTGTCATATGATCCATTTCAGTTCCACCCAGAGTAATTACTGATTGGTCAGAGCAGGGGACTGACTTTTGACCTCTATGAAACATTGTTCTGTCAAAGTCTGACAAAATGGGCCGTACAACTTCAGCCTGAGTGATACTTAGTTGCACACGGGTGTCACGAAACGAAAATAGCCGATCCACAAGCTCACAACACATGAGAGCTTGTAGAACTGCCATTTTCGGTGTGTGGCACTGACACACAACCAAGCAAATCAGGCTTTTAGTAGGCATGGTTTATGAGATTAGCCACCCTCCTGCATGGTGTGACTGAGCCTTTGAAGCAGGTGAATGAAAAGCATCACCCCAATTTCCTTTTTTCCCTTTTGAGTGTTACCCTACTTGACCGTGATAAGCACTGAAAAACCTTTCTAGTACTTTAGTTTAAATCCAACATTTACCTACAAAGTGTAAAACTTTGTTAGCCACAACATGTTGGCGGTCGGTGATGATTATCATTTGAAAAATAAAGTTTAAATTAACACTAAATCAATCTTTAGCATAGGCTTTGCAGCTAGCCAAGAACATACTCATAGGGTGGTCTCTATCCACCACTTCCATTCTGTGAGATGAAAGCGATGCTGTCACAGTTTTGCATGGTGCTGACAGCACCTCATCAGACACGTTTTCTCCGTGTGAAACCAAAGCCAAGGCTGCTTAACACAGTAATGGGGTCCATTCCGATGAGGTGTTTACTTCGGTCCACAATACTGCTGTCGTGTGTTCTTTTGCCCCTGCTTTGCATTCTCCAGGGATGCTTCTTGGATCTGACCATGGAGAAAATAGAGAGACATGACAACAAACGATTATGTCCATCCCCCACAGTGCCGACACCAACTCCACTTCCTACTTCTCTTCTCATGAATACATTTTTTCCCTGCATTCTCTATTCTTTTCTTTTTCCTTGTGCTCCGATAGATTATGCATCATGGTTTTTAATTGATCCCTCTGGGGTGGGATCCTCGCAGTGGGGAGGGACTTGCGTGGCAGTGTGAACCTTGATGCTGTGATTTCTAAGCAAACACGCGGCCCCATGAACACGTAACTGTGGGCTGCAGTAATTGGTTTAGCATGTTGGCAGCCTGCGTTACGGATGTTCGCCGTTGCACCCTTGTACAGTATAATAAGAAATTATGAGAATTAATTATTGAATCGAATATTCTTGGTCGTTTGATCGTTTGAACTTTGGGCAACATTTCATATAAATGTAAAAGTAAAATATTTGTTCTGAAATGTAGTGGAGTAGAAGTAACAGTACAGGAAATTGGAAATACTCAAGTAAAATACCTCAAAATTGTACTTGAGTAGCCTACAGTACTAAAGTAAATGTACTTAGTTACTTTCCACCACTGGGAATGACAAATGGAAGTCCAGTTTGGTGAATGTTGTCCATACTTCTACAGAAAGGTACGTGTATGCATCATATGCTGTCGTGTGCGCACGCAGCACACCCAGTGTGAATGTATATGCGCGTAACCTCACATACTGTATCATTATGTGTATCAAACTGTGTACGCGTGTCCCTTTTCCCTGAACATGACTCATCACTGGAGCCATCTCTCTGGGGTATTAGATGTCTGGATCCCTGTCCATTGGGCTCTTTGAGGGCAGATGATCCTCATTAACGGTGTATGGATAGAGGGCATCTGTCATCACTGTCTCTCCTGTCCTCACACTGAGAAACCCAATCTTAACAAATCCTCTTATAAAGAGAGATCATTCTCTAGCCACCCCTCTCTCTCTCTGTCTCTCTCTCTCTCTCTCTCTGTCTCCTCATCAGACCTCAGGGTCTGCTTCATCCTTCCTTATTTACCCACATCACTGAGCAGCCCCCATGGCCGTGAATTAGGACAGACGCTGCAGGACACACTCGTTATAAATGATGAATATCCTTTGCGGGATCTTTTGCAGGGACTTGACACATGAGGTATGGTGGTCAGAGGTAATATCATCCCCACTGCATGCAGAAGAGTTGGTCGGGCTGCTATGCCATCAACTACTGCGATGGAACTTTTGTGGAAAGATGTACTATCCACTCCCATATTCTCCTTCTTATACTGTACAACAGTGTACATACAGTATACACTACAGTATATAGTGTACAGTATTAACATGATGTGTGTACACACACACACACACACACACACACACACACACACACACACACACACACACACACACACACACACACACTATCTTGTAAATCTCATGAGTACGCAAATGAGTTACCATTTCCTTGGCTAGCCCAAGCTCAATACCGTTGCAACATGTTTTGCTGACGGCAAACAAGATGTATGTTCCATCAGACAAGCATGCTTCAACGAAGAAACAGTTTGTCATATCATAGCATACAGTGCAGCCCTGAAATCTGTGCCTGGTTTTAGAATGACAGCCCTTCTTAAGCCTTCTTAATATCCATTGTCTGTTCCTGTCAATTAAAAAGTGAATTGTGGAAGTGCCTCAATATTCTGCTACTACGTCAGATCAGTTTAATGTGATTGTATCAAGGTAGACAGACGGTTCCTCAGTTCTATGTGGGGAAATATTCAGTGTAAAGGATGTATGCTATTTATCAGAGCAGGAGATTGCAGAGCAACCCTAATGTTCTTTTTAAATGGTTGTCAAACCGTAGATTTGTCTGCATCTGTGGTCTCATCAATCACATTAAAACAGCATACAGTACCACTACCTGTATATGTATACTGTAGTCCGTGGACAAATGCTCTCAAAACACGTGTGATAGTATTCCTTTCCGCTCTCCCTCTACTGTTTCTGCACTGGCTCTCTTTGAAACATTGTACGTGGAGATAACGGGCAGCATTTCCACAAGTATATTGTATCTCCAATTTATTTCAAGAAGATTATCACTTTTATTATCACAATACAATTATTATTTAAACCCATCACTCAACATCACAACCTTTTGTCAAGGCAATTGCTTACAATGGAAATGTCTCCCAAAGCTACTCCAGGAAGCACATAATGGTGACAGAATCTAACATGAATCATGGTGCCGTTTAGAGAGACTCTGGTGTGTGATTAAGAACATACACCCACATGAAAACACAATTTTTATTGCAAATATCAAAACCTAGGCCTGTCCTGGCAGTTCACAACAACAATGTTCTCTGAAGCAGCTTCATTGAATGCAATGGCAACCTAGAGTCGTTATGCACACATGCAGAGTGCACACATGGCTCGATCTGGCCCCGGTCGAGCCATGGAACAATATTGAAAATCTACAAAGTAACTAAAGTTTTCAAATAAATGTTGTGCAGTAAAAGTACAATATTTGCCTCTGATGTAGTGCAGTAGAAGTAAAAGTACTGGAAATTGGAAGTACAGTAAAGTACTAATGCCTCAAATGTTGTACTTAAATATAGTACTTAAGTAAATGTACTTAGTTACTTTGCACCACTGATTATATGTTGAATTTATGAATCACTAAGCACCATCCAGTTCAAGCTAAAACATGAAAATATTTATTCACAAGGTCAACAAGAGTCATTAGAATGAGCGAGAGAGCCATCAAGGGCTTCTAAAGCTTTTCAAGTGAACGGACTCATTACCATATGTTTCTGTGAAAGTTTGGTCTAACATTAAAATGAATTTGTTTTGTTCCAGTGCACATTCAGCACAATAGAATTCATAATGGCCAAGGTGAACTTCAAAACTATTTCCTCCCTTCATGATTCATGATCATGAACCGTAGGGTTTTATCATTCATGGAACATTTAAGCCACTAACTGGAGTGTTTTCACATGGGAGCTTTATATACTGTACAGGTTGCTATAACTATCCATGAACTGTTTGTAAACTCTGTAATATTAACATCTCTAATGGTTAATTGCTGCGCCTGGTCACGAAAGCGGACACTAATACTGTATGAAGTCTAATTGCTGGGTCTGAAAAAGATGAGTGCCATTTACAGTGAGTTGCTTTCTGAGTTTGTAACCACATGTAACCACACAGAGATAGAGGGAAGGATAGAAGAGAGTCAAACAGGGAGGGAGAGCTTTGTGAATAGGAATAAAGATGCCGTAATAAACACAAGCAATTTATCATCATAATGTCCACAGGCAGCATTTTCCTTGACAACCCCAAGCTCCCTGCTTATTTCCATTAATCCTCTGTCCTTACTCTGAAAAATCACCCGGAAGAAGCCAGCTTCATCTGCCATCTGTTCAGATTGATACAAGAAACACCGCCAAACGGCTATTATAACGGGGGGATCTGTAATTATTGCAGTGGAAGACCCTGATGAGACCCAATCTCATCACTCTTCCTCTCTACCCCTCTGTTTTCTTTATCCATCTCTGTCCCGGCCATTATTTTTTTCATTTTTTCAAATGCTCTCTTCCAGAAGAGGGACATGCTCAGCCGAAAGGTTCTTTCCGGTTGAGGAGGTTTGGCCTAATCAGTTTCATTACTGAGCTCCCTAGTCACTCCTCTAAACCCCCCTTGGCAACACTTTAAATCAGTGAGTATATACCTCCATCTTAGCCTTGAGATCATTTGTCAGTGCAGCGTTTAATGATACTCCTCTAAAACAGCATTTCTTTTAACGGCTCACTTATTGCTAGTCTACGCAGTTTTTTCAGTTGCCATGGTTCTTGCCATGGATCTGTTGATATACTGTACACACCGTTTAGAAGAAGATAATATACCCTGTCGGAAGTTTCTATAGGGGGATTTACTACAAGGACAGTACACGTACAGTAGTACAGTACAGTTTCATTGCGAGCTTGATAGATGTGTACAGTCTGTCATTAAAACACTTCAGAACTTGGCCAGGTCCCAAGGCTGGATGATGTGTCTCTCTGGTGCCCAGCGGAGCAACCCATATTACCCTAGCAACAAGCCAGGGTAGAAGATGGATGTGAGCATTGTGGCACTTGCTGTCGTACAGGAACACACCGGTCGAGCGAGGGGGGTCATTCCGGGTCTGGACTGCCCACAGCTTTTGTGTGTCTGTCTTATTTCACAATTCATCAGCCGAGCATGACTGTCAGCCGAGCCTTCAGCCCCGGCAATCCATCAGGGCCTGTCAACCAACCATCATAACTGAGAGATGAGGCCCCAGTGTTGGAATTCCATTAGCCCCATCAGCTCAGCCACTGCCTGGCAGCCCAGTCAGCCAGCCAGCCAGTGCCTTGTTCAGGACTCAAACAGATAATAAAACCTTATCGGAAAATCAGAAAGGGTTCCCATCTCAACCAGCCGTGCTGACTCCCTTCAACTTCCCTTGGGATATTCTGCTGTATTAACACACTATTGACTGACATATTTTTTTATTTTCAGTCAAGGTGTCATTCTTGAATGAAACATTTTGTGCTTTTCTGCCACTTTTTCTTCACATCAATCTCCTTCCTCTGGATCTTGAGGATGGCTGTCAGAAAACAAGACAGAGATGGCAGATCATGGCATGGCTTCTCTGAGCAATTGAAATGACTACATTAATTATAGACTTAACTTCAAATGTGAATTGAAAACAATTATTCAGTCTTTACTGTGGGAAAAGTGCTTTCATTCATCATTTCACATCGGGCTACAGTGATATGCAACATGTTGAACAATACCTACTCATCATGAATTCGGTGAGCTTTGTGTGTTCGCTGTATGCATGTAGGCTAGCGTGAGCGGCGCTGTGATTTATCTACTTATGTGGGGACAGAGATACAAAGATTCAGACGGACATATAGACGCCTAGGCCTCTTCGGCCTCCCAGCATACGTTCTGCTGAACGCACCACCCGCTCTAGGTTTTGTAGACACCTAGCACCAGAGTGCCAGTAAGCTGATCTCATCTCTGCAGGAAGACTCATTGTCATTGATAGTGCGACATATCAATCATCAGCGTCCTTCAGGTCAGGATGATGTTGGAGTTGTTTGTGGCTGTGCACTGTGCACACTCATGCGTAAGAAGAAGAAGTGATTTGAGACTCGCAGGAATCAGTGATGGTGTGACTGAACAGTTTAAACTATGATTCTTTTGCACAGCAAATTTGTTGTCTCGTAGGGTGATACACTTAAAATGCACAATCTACATTGAGATCCCACTCTGATTTGTAATGTAGCCCACCAGGTTCAAAATGTTACCTGCATCCACATACTGAAGCATGTATTGTACTCAGACAACAACGCCAAATGTGGGAAATCACATCACATCTGGGTTTCCTGTGAAACAAATTAAATGACTATTGTATAAACACACACGCACACACACACACACACACACACACACACACGCACACACGCACATGCACACGCACACGCACACACACACACTCCAGTCCAGATATTTTTGCTATGACAAAATAGACAGCACCAAGTACTGTAGTTATGGTAGTTATGGGCAGAATAGTTCAACTCTAATAATAACAGTAATTCAGTTAGCACTCAAAGAGGCATATTATTTAGAGGGTATGCGCATGCATAAGTGAGTTTAACGTTTAATGTCGTTTGATGTAATCAAATTCTCCAGATAGGACCTTTCTGTTTGAGAGTTTCAGAGAGTAACATTCACATTTCAATGTCAAACATGCGATTCAAACTTAGTTACTGTCGGTAACCCAGTTGCATCATCTTATAAAGATGAGTCACTCTGCATAACTACTTAAATATGATGATGAGATTTGTGCACTACTGCTCCAGTATTTCCTTGTATGTTAAACATTTGATTTGCGCTCAGATCGCTTTGTTGTGGTTGATGGAGGCTGCATGCAATGAAGGGACATGGATATGCTGTACCATTTTCCCAATGGTATTTTTTTTTGTCCAGGTATTCTCAAAGCACCCCTTGTGGTTTAGTAGGTGGAGAAGATGAGCAATGTAGTTTCTTCTCAAGCAATGGCACTATTGCCTCTCCACTTAATCCTTCAGGCAGTCAATTTGCAAGCAGCCAAGTGTGAAGCGCTATAATGATGTGTTATTGACCCGCATGCTGTTTGGTGATGAGCACAGAGACAAACATGAAGGATAATTCCTGTTTTTTATGGGATATTCAAATAGTTGAAAGTAAAGCATAATTTATACTCCATAGTACGGTGGTGTAACTTTCTGAAAGTAAATCCTTTTGGCAAGCAACACCATTGTGAGTATAAATTATACTTTAATGACTTTAGTGTTTATTTTGTGCGATGTATTTTTAAAGATCTTTTTCTTGTTGCCTTTACTGTAGATAGATACAGTAGACAAAATGGGTAAATGGGAGGTAGGACAATAGTTGCACGGTATCCCCCATCGATTTCTCTCTGGATAAAATAATGTATAATGTATACATGAGCTGAAGAGCTTGCTAACTCATTTAGATGACATTCTGTTGACATAATCTAGCCTCCCCTGCAAAAGGCACGTACTGTACCGGTATATATGACTCTGATGGTCTGTTTCAAATCTGTCTCGTATAACCACTGAAACACTATACTTAGACGTATACAAACCTCCCAACATATGATGCATTGTGAGATAGGCCATTTTCGAAATTGTTGAATTTTAGTTTTTGTTTATTTTGTTTATGTATTTTATTTCTATTTTCTGTTTCTTTGTTGTCTAAACCAATGAATGCCCAAAATAGGGATTCCATAGGAATAGGTTGATAAGTGTTTCATTTGTGTCTCTGAATCTCTGTGTCTCTAAAATGTTACATTAGGGAGGGACTAGTGGAGAAGAGATCCAGTAGAACTAAAAGACAAGTAATTTTATGTTTGGTTGCCCTCGGGTGTTGTGCTCTGACAATAGCCAAACTACAAGCTCTCAACGTGTTGTGAACTCGTAGTGTATTTAAAATCAGGTATTACGACGATCTGTGTTGACAGCAGGCCTCTTCTAGTCCATGCATGGCCTTTTGGGAACAGGGGCCTGGGAGGGGTAGAGCTGGACACAGTGGACAAGGATACCTGGCAGGTCTCTCCATTCCCCTGCTGTCACCGTAGGGCAGGCCTAACGGAGTCATAAAGCAAGGCTGTCATGTCACTGTCATGGGCACTAGAATAGCAGAGCGGGCAGTGCAAGCCGCATGCCCTACTCATCACATTTTGCCGCTTGGTCAGGTACCGCCCGCCCGTGTCAGCGAGAATGTGCACGAACCGGCACGTTCACCTCCATTGTTAAATGTGTGGAGCCGGATTTGTGTGTGTGTGTGTGTGTGTGTGTGTGTGTGTGTGTGTGTGTGTGTGTGTGCGTGTGTGTGTGTGTGTGTGCACGCACGCATGCACGCACGCACGCGTGTGTGTGTGTGTGTGCGTGCGATGTACTGTAAGAGACGTGAGAGAGAGCATAATGTGTGTGTACTTGTACTACTATACTTGTGAGGGCCAAATGTCTCCACATAAGTCTAGTAGAATTTGAGAAATAGACACGACTAGGCTTACGATTACGAAAATATTATCCAGGTTTATGATTAGACATCGTGACGCGTTGTGAGCTAGTAGATCTGCTATTTTCGGCTCTAGGATCATCATTTACAATGCAAAAAAAGCAATGCCATTCATAAAACTGCTATCCTAAAATGGTGACGTCCTCACAAGTATAGTAATACAACATGTGGGATAAAGTCCTTGATGGCGGGTCCTCTAATGTCCCCACATGAAAACTATCTGGCTTCAACAACAGAGTTCTGGCCCTTCGTCCTTTTCACCCAGAAAACATTAATTTTCTCCCCTTTGCTTTTCAAGATGTCATGATAGTGAGTGAGCTTCACCTCGCCCATATGTGAAACAAAATGGCCATCAATCTGATTCAAGACTGTAGCCTGGGTCACTGACATTCAAATAAATCTGTGGAATGGTCAGCTGTTGTTGTGACCTCTTATAATAGCAATAATAAATGTAATTTGTGCTGTACCGTTAATACACAGAATGCTGCTCCGCGTCATATACTGAGACTTATAGCCTAGGTCATATAAAAACTGTTACTGTCGGGCGGTTTACTATAACCACATGCTCCTTGTGAGCCATGTTGACCCAAGGTCGAGGCAGACCTCCATCGTCTTCAGTTTCTTGTCTTTAACCACACATTATTTAACATCAATCCAATACATGGTATTCCTGGCCACGCCCCCAATTTCCGCTCTGGTGTCTTTTCTCGTAGCGTGACTGTTCCGGTGCCTTCACAGTGATTCTCGCTCTATGAATTCTCGTACTTGATCAGATGTTTGTTTTACTTTGTGACTGATTAATAATGCAACAAACCGTTTGAGCACATGTAGAGAGTGAATCAGCTTGACACCCAAGCCAGCTGCCATACAAAGTTTTATCTTTGAGGTTTGAGGCTAAGCTCGGCTAACAACACACAACTACTCTTGACTCTAGATAATGATGTGCCTCATTATCTAACTGCTATTTATTTACTGAGTGAACATGTTTGCCTGATCACTTGACGGTAAAATGCGAAAGCTAAAATAAAGACATTAGACTACAGCCTGACCCATAGCAGGTTAATTACTACACCTCAAACTTAGCTGGAAATTAGTACATTTTACCAACAGTATGTCTGAACCCTGCAGTGACAGCCCAATGCCTTACTAATTTCTCCACGGAAACACAGTTGGTTTTGTGCTAATGCAACAGCTTTAAGTATTTAAGCATGATTTGAAGTGTTGAACCGAATCAGTAAATGGAACAGAGTTGAATGAATCCTAGCAAACCTTTCACCTTCCAGATCAGGACGCTGTGTGTCAGATCATATGTCATCTCCAGTACTGTTCCAATGTCATGAGCACACACACCATTGGCTTTTGTTAAATACATTTTACAATACATCAACTGAGAGAATCCATGATAAACTTGACCTATGCACTCGATATACTGTAGGCTACATTCATAATTTAACCACTGGCACTAAAGTCTAAACATTTAATTAATGAAGGCAATAGAAAGCATAGTGCATCTTAATTCTTTCTTTCCCATGTCCGTGATACTCAGGGAGGCACTGGGCAGACACTGGGGAGGCACTTGGCGGACACTGGGGAGGCACTGGGCAGACACTGGGCAGACACTGGGCAGACACTGGGGGAGGCACTGGGGAGGCACTGGACATTTCATATGACACACACCATGATTCACTAGCCCCCTGAAAAAATCAATTTAATCAAAATCAAATTAATTCTTTCTTTCCCATGTCCGTAATACTCCGTATATATACGGACCTGGGATTAGTGGGATATAACGTCCACACATGCACTGTGATGCACACGTACTTTCCCAGTAGCCTAAAGGTGTTTGTGTTTCGACACCACAACATGTAATGACTAATGAGCGGGTCCATTTAGATGATTTGGTTAAAATCCCAAAGTTACATTACTGTGTACTTTCTTGATCTGTTGGATCAGAACATATCAATAATATACTGTAATCTACCACCACCACTCGACGGAGGGGGAACACAGATTCCATGCCGTCGGTAAAATACAATAGTAAAATACATACAGGCGTCCGTCCGTCCGTCCATCCATCCATCCATCTTACATAATTACATTAGCCTACCTTTGTGCCCAACCACACTTCCCAAGATCATCTGTAAACAATTCCCTCCCTATCAGTCATGTGATCTATTACATCGCAATACTGTACATCATTTGGTGTTCATATACGGGTAAGGACTAGTAGGCCTATATAATATTGAAGATAGCAGTAGCGTTGCATATCCAGACTATTGACAGCACAGCACCATAGCCTCGCACGGAAAATCAGCATCATACTAGTGTTGCCAAACTCTAGAGAAATAACCCACCATCTACTCTAATGCAGATAGTAAAAAATAAAATAAAAAACAGTCCACAAGCAGTAAACCTAGTGTTGAGTACAGACGATTCTGAATCTAGGTACATACTGTGTTTATTGTGTTGCTAGCTCGGCTCCATTGCTTGCTATGCCAGTATGCCTAGAGCTTAAACATACATAAAAGCGGAAGTGCTTAAATTTACTCCACTAGAGGGGGGGGGGGGGGACGACTCAGTCAGGACTCAGGAATTCTCTCTATATGAGAGAATATGCTTCATCTCTCTCTCTCTCTCAGCTAAGGTATCCTTGGCCTAAAAAATGTCGAAGACCCCTGGTGTATGGTTATTTACCTGGTGTCAAAACTCTGAGCATAGCGAGCCACAGCTGTGGATGAATACAGCACTTGCTGGTGAGTGCTCTGGTCTCCATGGACAATAAGCGATGTCAGTGGAAGACTGTAATGAGAGGGCTGTTATGTAAATGTTGAACAAAGGCACATGCCTTGGGGCTGCTTCTCTCAAGTAATGGAGTGTTTTACCGTAGTTATATAATGGAACAAAATGCTCAGCGATTGGCAATACCACATAAGCGGAAATGTCATGTAGTATTATATTAATATAGCTACTGCGTGCTGAATGGAATGGCACCTTCTTGATTTTTCAGCTGGGAGTAATCAAATACAGCATTTAGAGGCTAGTGTCATTTCAGTTTTTCAACAAATTATAAATGTAGTATTTTTTGAGCTTTCACTTGTGTATTTTTTCACAATAACCATTCCATATAAATGTGTTTTTTGACAACTTGAGTGTCTGCCCCTGACACTCGCGCAAAAGTGATGTATAGGCACCGGAAATGTTGCAGAAATATTTATGTATTGTATTGTTCCAAAGGACCCTGTATAGCTTTCATTTTTGAACAGTACCTCCACATAGACAAACGCTGTAATGATGGACCTACGAGGTGTTCCCAGAAAAGATAAAAATAAAAACATTCTGAACACTGAAAAGGGTACCGAAATTAAACCATGCTAACTGATACCTGTTTTACAGCAAGCGACGTTCCGCTTCATTATTATGCCAATAAACCTCAATAGCTCATCCATCTGTCTTAATGCACTAAATCCCAACAACCTTTGCAACGCTTGGAGTTTTTTTTTATGTTGCACAGCTGACTTTTCCCTGCATTGTTTGTTGCATTTAGCGCTAGTAACAATCAATCGTAGCCGCAGCCCTCGATGACAGCACGATATACGAGGAGCTCTTCAACTGAGAAACGACAGCCTCAGACGCTGTGTGCATTGAATGTATAATTCATAATCTCACCTTGTCTACCCCACCTCCATTCTGCAGTTTGTCTAATAAGCATGTACAAGGAACCTTTTCATGTAAATGAGCTCCCTCTCTGAGCACAGTGGAGGCCAGAGAATGAGTTGTAGAGTGGTATCTGTCAGTGACAGGAAACATTCTCAGATGAAAAAAGATGGAAAAAGACAGTGCTTAGGTTGGGATGTCTTGAGGGCGCAAAGCCAGGCTACAATGAAACTCTCAGCCATAGACTCTGCAGTTGGTAACAGCCAACAGTAGATAAGACATGTACTGTAACAGTACATGTCTTATAAACGCAGACCACATTATTTATCTTTGATCACTTCCCTCCCCCCCAAAAAGAAGAAGTAAAGAAGTAAATAAATAATTTAATTCAAACAAGACAAAGTATAGCAGGCCATTCCAGATTGTCACTTCACTGTCATCTGGGGGCCCAAAATCCGACTCACAGGTTGAGAACGCTGCTGTGGATTGTAATGAGGTATAGGCCTACTGTAAATGGCAAATGCAGTGAAGTCAAATGTACCAGTTCAGAAACATGTTACTTGTAGTGTGTTACTACTACCCACCCCTGATGCCAATGATCAGCACTTGCAAATGTAACACTTTTAATAACGCATAGCTGCAGAAGGAAATGGACATACGTATTTTAGCCCCAGGCTTTCTGCAGCTTTTCTGAGACATACAGTACATTATGTGGGTGTGACCCTTATTAAACAGCAGCCTGGGACCTGCCAGAGATTAGCAACCAGCTGATGTGAATCATCAAAACATCACGAAGCCTTTGTTCAGACCGCAGGCAGATCCTATTTGTTTCTCAAACACCATCTTGAGGACTATCCAGTGGTGAAAAGTACATTTAGCTCAATTTTTCAATACTTTATACTTCTACCCCACTATACAACTCAGTCAAAAATTGCACTTTTTACTCCACTACAATAATTTGACAGCTTCAGTTTCTAATTACTGTGCATATTTGGATCATTGATATAAAAGACATCAACTACACACTGTTTTATAGGATATTCTAAAACAGAAAATCTGCAGGCTCAAAATGCATTGCCATGTTGTGATGCATTGTGGTTATTATAAAACATTTGACAAATATAAGTACTTTTACTTGGCTTTGTAAGTATATTTATAGAGAATTTTTTACATTGTGGTAATGCTACTTTTACTAGTAAGTAAAAAAACCCTGACACCTCTGCATTGGTTGCTGTGGTAACAACAGTCGTGATTAGTCATGTTTAATTTATACTAATTGCTTGCTGAAAATAGCAAATCTACAAGCTCACAACTTGACATATGTGAGCTTATAGATATTCTTTCCAGCAAGCCACACCATCGTATGACTATGAATATCAGGATTGTGCCCACTGCCTACACACAAAACAATGCCGTTAACTCACCAAAACAGCAACCGATGGAAGAATGTTGTCTCGCCTGTCATGCCATATCACTCTATCTATTGGCGTTGCAGAACTCATCCATCAAACCAGACATCGCCAACAGAGGCTGTTATATACAACGATGTTCCATGCTGCAGTCACAGCAGGCATTTCTCCAGTTCTTCCATTATACCTGGTTTATATTTGGTTGCATTGCAATATCATTGCTGCTCAACGGAAATATCTGATCTACAAGCTAACATGTAAGAACGCAACACGTTGTGAACTTGTCTGCTACTTCAACTGGTCAAACCCTAGTCAGCTGGGTTTGAAAAGAAGAAGACAAAAGCAATTAATCATTTAAGCCCCTAGGATACAGTCTGTAAGAAGTGTATCCAATAGACCTCTCTTTGGATAAGTTCCCTCTCCTGATCTTCTCCCCTCAATCGTGACCTAACAGCCTCAGTACCCATGAACCGTGGCCTACAAACTCCATAGCCAACGGAGTAAACGTGTCTGGCTACAGGAGACCTCGCATCCTTCATTTTGATCTCCTTGACCACATAGCCAAACGCCACACAGCTACACGTGTGGCAATAGAATAGTATAAAAAGGTATACCCATCAAACAGTCAAAACAAAACATAAAAATTGTTTAAAAGCAAGGGTCAGTGGGATCATAATATGGGACCATGTAGCTGTCAGTGAGTGGTTTTAAAAATGTCATTGAGGATGCCTATCAAGAAACTCTCCAGGGAAGGTCTTGTGATCAGAACGGAGGCTAGCCTGAGTTTGATACACAGCCGTGGGATATGAGACTTCACCTTGGATTGACTTTGTTTGGGGATTGATTGCACTGAGATTGCCCATGACTTCATATTTTTAATTGAGCATCATCTGACCTAACTCACCCCACTGGAAGCGCCAGGAGCCAGTAAAGCCAGAATAAGAAATAAATTGGGCCAAGGTTGTGGGAGAAAGGGTATACATTTAGTGTGCTGAGGAAATGCAGGAAGAATTCAGAAGAGTTGCGTCTTTCTCCTTTGTTGCTGTTTAATAAAAGATAGATGCTATGAGAGAGATGCCATTGAGCTTTGACAGGCAGAGCTGGTTTCCTTGTCAAGCAGGAATTGCTTGCCTTCTTTTTTTTTCCTCTTCTAAAACTTGAAGGGGGAAAAAAGTGTCTGGGATATCAGCTGCAGTACCCAGAGGTAGAGGCGCTACGGTTTATGCATTATTACTGCTGGGGACAGAGAGGAGAGCTTGTTATCTCTGCAACATGTGTGACCTCCCCGAGGAAATTCACCCTGTAATGACTACTGATGGTATGTATGTCGTGGTGCTGAAATGTATCCTCTATGGCTCACCACACACAGGAGCCAAACAGTGTAGCGAATACATCTATTTTCGCCAGCTCTCCTCCTCATTTAATGTATAATGGGATGAGCTCACCAGATTATAAATTAAAGGTAATGAGTAATTTAACAGGTTCCTGGATGCTAAATGTTTGTTTGGTGGGTGAAAATGTCCATATTCTATATATTTATTAGCCATAATTGCTCAAAATTAAATGTGAATTTATTTGTATGTTATACATATCAGTCACAGTAACCGTTTTTGTACTGCCATGAGTCATTGTCAACCACATCATGGCTACAAGCATGCAGTTGAAGGGCTGCTTCCGACACATTATGGCTCTCTTCATTCACCACCATGTGAAGTCAAAGGGCCACTTAGGCCTACTACAAGTCACACCTCCACGCAGCCTCCCCCCTCTCCACAAGAAGGGGCTATCCAGTCAAACACAGATATCATTCTTTTTCTGGCCATAGGCCAAATTGTGCTACTGTTATCTACTACAAATACTATTAACATTGAGTGACTGCAGTTATTTTATACAATAGCAATACAGAAGAACAAAAAGTAGATTATTTAGTCATTTCAGACTCGCAGCACACAGGTTTATGCTGTCGATAACTTTCTTCGTTTGTTTTTCTACAAGAACTCTGTTTATGATTTCTTGCATGCTTGCACTTGTTCCATATTCATTCAAATATTTACCTGAACATAAGAGCCCTCAAGATCAAATTTAAGTTTGAAATGCAGCGTTTGAAAGGTCACTCGCTCCCCTTTACTTTATGGTGATCTTTTGTGATTGACAGCTTGGACGAAATAGAACCACATGAGAAAGTATGCCTTGGATCGTACCGCATGTGGACTTGTAAACACAAAACCGAATAGCTAGTTTGTGTGGCTGTGAAAGTTGCTCAGTCAATTGAGTTAAAGTGCTGGTCTAGTACTTTTTTTTGTGTATTAAATTAAATGCAGACCTTTTCCTTGTGAAGGGTGAAGGGTCATACAATTGCTTTCATGGCTAAAGTAAAAATGTAACAAAAGTTTGCCAAGGTAAATCAAAGGCGCAAAATGAAACTAAGCTCAACATATGGGTGGCTATGGCTCTCGAAAGGAGATTTTGGTGAGCATTTACTGTAACTGTACCATATGTACTGCAATGCCAATGGATTTCTTAAATTAGGATGCGGAATGATATCTACTTTCACTTTAGGCTATGTTGTGCGGTTCCAATATAAAGCGTAATGTTTGATCTTGAGCTGCAATCCTCGCTCCCATCCACCATGTACTCTATCTGTAGCCTACCTCAGTGCATCTTGCACTCTGTGCAATATTGATTTCCTCCATCTGTTAGGGGTTTGAGTCTCACAGCACTGTTTACAAGTTGGGCGGACATCAGAGGACACAGAAAATAATGGCTTGACTCTGCTGGCCTCTGATTCTAGATCTGCAATTGGACTGACGCTGGGATTGTTCATTGTTATCCACTAAAACTATCTCTATGCCCTACCCCGCCCCTCCCTGGCTTGCTCCCTGGCTTGCTTGCTCGCTCTCTCTGTCTGTCTGTCTGTCTACTCTGTACTCTGTCACCCCCCACCCCCGCCTCTCTCTCTCTCTCTCTCTCTCTCTCTCTCTCTCTCTCTCTCTCTCTCTCTCTCTCTCTCTCTCTCTCTCTCTCTCTCTCTCTCTCTCTCTCTCTCTTCTCTCTCTCTCTCTCTGTATGTGTGCAAGTAAAAAGTAAAAAGAGTTCTTTAAATAAACCGTAGAAACGTGTTAATTTGCCCAGTTCTTCATACTTTCTAAATACCCCTGCTCAAAGAGTATGCAAAATTCCCGTAGGCCTATTTATATTTACCAAATTATTTAATGAACACTTTTCTCTCTACATTTCCTTGAAAACAATCATGTCTTGCAGTTTATTGTGGGCATAGTGTTCCTCGCATTTTGATACAAGATGATACCACCAAGATACCACTGCAGATCGCACAAAGTGAGCCATGTGCATTCGAATGCATTGTTTTATTTCAAAAATAGGTCACAGAAAGTTTAAACTGCACCACACAGTGAAAGGTTAGTGACAGGAGACAAACTGTTACAACAAAATGGAGGTCAGCAGTTCTGCAGGGGATGCTGAAGACATACTGTTTCCTCTACTGTAACTTTGAATTATTTATTGTCTGTAGATATTGCATTCCACTCATTGTGTAATCTCATTGGCTCTATGACCTTAAATAGGAACACGTAGAAGACTAGAGGTTTGCACACATCTAGCTAAAATAAATATATATATACGTATAATAAAAATAAAAAGCTTCCCATCATGCACCTGTAACCCAGCATGGCTTGCACTGTTGACCACATAGTATTTTCAAAGCAATTCATTATTCACATACACCCACATGGATCACAAACACTAAACAAAATCAGGATATGGCCATGAATACATAGCAAAAAAATTAATAAAATTAAATAACACATTACATACAGTTAAACAAATTATGCACAATGTCCCCATCACAGTTCCTTACTCCCACCCTACAGCTGACTACTCCAATTAACTATTATACATCCAAAGCCTCTTCAATAACAATATTAACGCTTTGGAATTAATTAATTTAAGAATTAATTATTTCTCTGCCGCTAGCTGTTAGCATAAATTTAGTTAACCTATGGCACCATCCACGTTCACTTTAAATGTGGCTTTCGCCTTTATTTTATATTTTTTATGGAGGGACAGACAGTAGGCTGACAGGAAATGGGGAGAGAGATGGGGGAAGACATGTAGTAAAGGCCGTCGGGATCGAGTCGAACCCGCGGCACACTGCCAGACTGGATTACCAGCCAAGGTGCCTGGACCACTGAGCCATGGCCCAGGCCCACATTCACTTTAAAAGAAGGAGGTTGCCTGCCCCCCGCCCAATACACACACTCAATGCACACACTTTAGTGTTATTGCATGCAGTTAGGAGCGACGCGGTACAAAGTCACAAATTTCATCCAAACTTCACCATGGACAGCTCTGCTGGATTCCGACTTATGGAGGTTTGATGATCCTACTTGTAACCGAGTTAAAGATGAGATTTAACGTCCCATAGCTGGTGGTGACGGAGGCGTTGAATAGCAACCGGATCAATGTAAAGGGCAGTTTTGTCATGAACGATTCGGAACGAATGAACAGAACACGACTCAAATGAAAGGAATCTCTTTGAAGAAATCTACATAATCTTATTATACTACTGACCTTCCCCTTACTTAGCTTATTGACTTTAGTGTCTCCTGTCCCAGTCGCCTATTAGAAAAGATGTCCCGGCTGGTAGCTCCTGGAGCAGGGACAAGTATGGCTCCTTCAGAGAACATAGGTGACATGTACTGGGAAAGCGTTCAGATGTCGCGGGGCAGCTGCTACTTTCTCCTGGCTATCTGACACACTCAGGCCTAATTCTTCTTCTGCTTAACGAGCCACTTGATCATCCTGCCAGCTTGTGCCACCCGATCAATTCCACTAGTAGCAGAAAAACAGAAGAGGAACATTTCTCCTCAGCAGATATATTTGAAACTGCTTATCAAAAAGGACAATAGGGCATGATAGCAGTGATGGCCATATTCTGGTTCCATCATTCCAGACCCCATTAATTTCCCCCAGGGCAGCCAGCATGGATTTGGCATCACAGACCCCTGTGGCTTATGTTTAGTGGACTCTGGTATGAAATAAAAGTTTGTTGTTGGTTAAGCATAGCAGGGTTTGTTCTGTAGATGAAGAGATTGCAGGATATAGGGCTATTCTTTCGATTTCAGTGCTACAATATTTACTGCAGTTGACCGTTTGGGGGTCATACCTATGTTCCCTCAGCCCTATGTTCCCTCAGCCCTATATGTTCCCTCAGAAGGAGCATTGGTCCGAGGTGCAAAAAAATGTCTGAAGTGGTACTTAAAAAGGTGGTACTATAAAAAGGTTGAGAACCAATGTCCTAGAATGTGCAAGCACTCCCTCGCCACGCTCATCCTACCAATACTTAATGTAGCGACTAGCGAGCCGCTACATTGGTGAACCTAAACCATGATGTAAACAAACAGCCTTGTGATAGGAAGTAGAATGGAGGTGGTTCTACTGTAGTATGCATGCATGCCTGGTCTAGCTGTCAGTGGGTCACCGCCACCTACAGCAACCTGGCATGCACAGTACAGCGTTTTCAGTCACTGTTGCGTTTCCGTGTAAAAGCTGAATATAATGTGAGAACACAACAGGACTTTTTCTCTGGAGACCGTTGCCGTGTAAAAGTGGCTATAGTCTTTCAAGAATTGCATGGCAACACACATTAATGCAGGGCCTTGAATTCTTCCATTTCCACTAGTCAGTCAAGTAGCCGTTCCAATTCTGATTCTAACAGAGGGGGCCTTGTGTGACAGAATACGAGGTTAAGCAGTGTAAATGGACAGCCTTGACACTGGCTGTGCAATAAGTTCACTGGCAGAACTCTGCACATCAGCATTTGCACGGAGTGAGTCTCCACCAATGATCACACGGTGAAGTTCTGTGAATTACAAGAATGTACAGGAATCTATTGGGAGGTCTGTGGGGAGAGAAATATATGTTGTTTGAACTTTGAACATGTCTCAGGAGACGGCACTCACAAAGTCTTCTTGGCAAATAGGCTACTTCAAAAAGCATTTTTAATGAAGATTGATTTGGTTTACATTTACACCTACCATTTTGCTCCACTTTATGAGAGAAACTCTATGGTCTCGTTAGCCACTGCTGTTCATTCACATGCCTATTTGTTTGCCAAGTTAGTTCTGGAGGAGCTACATGAAAGGTAGGCAGACTAGGCACTGTTTGTATAACACTGTGCATTTTTCAAGTGTTTTCCAGACAAATTGTGGATTTTGTCAATACAGATACTTATGTTTGGCAAATGAATACTTGGTGGTGGCCATTTTGGTGCATTTTCAAATATGAAAAGTGTTGAGATGGCAATTAGTCCGGTTCAAAGAACACATATATTGCAATATTGCAACCTTTTGTCTGAAATGTTCAGAATCACATTATTGTATGAGCAATTATCTGCACGTGATTTAAGTGTAAATATAAATTAATCCTTTTGTTTTAAATTTATTTGTTTTAATTTAAATATAACATCTGTGCACTGCACCTTCATATCCAGAGGTACATGCATTATAGTGAAGTTCAGTAGGGGAGTAATGCAGACTCCAGTATGCAACAGGAGGATGTGCCTATAGTATACTGTAGATGGAAAATAATGATTCATATTCATATTAACAGCACCATACAAAGCATTACATTTTCTCTCTCTCTCTCTCTCTCTCTCTCTCTCTCTCTCTCTATTTTGGTCATTGTGACTATTTGCACTTAATAATCAATCATGAGATCCTCAGTTCCACTTGAATACCAGTGTAACATGCAATGGGCTTGTGTTTGCCCCACACTCCTTATTTCCTCCACACGTTTCCACTGCCACTGTCACAACCATTTGAGAGCAACATTTGTTTGTGCCACTATTACAGTAATTCATGCTAGCAAGAACAGGAACGAGATAAGTCTCTCTCCAGTCAAACCAAGGAGTCCTCAGCCCTGTGCCTGCCAGCACGATAGACAGCCTTACTACTGATGGAGCTAATATTGAATAGCACTGATTGAATCACCTGGTTAGTGTTTTACATCAAGGGAGGGAATGTGACTATTTTAGACAGTGGTGGAAAGTAACTAAGTACATTTACTTAAGTAGTGTACTTAAGTAAATGTTTTAGGTATTTGTACTTTACTTGAGAATTTCCAATTTCCAATACTTTTACCTTTTCTACTTGAAAACTTTAGTTACTAGTTATTTTTATTATTATTACAAAACATACATTAATTACTTTACATTACATTTCGGCCATTTGAAAATAGCCCATCTACAAGCTCACAATGCATCGTGATCTGATGCGACAATTGTGATCTTGTAGATCTGCTATTTTCCCCTATGGGACATACGGCTTCAATGAGCGCTCTCCATTGCATCTGATCCCTGGCAGCATGTTGCACCTCTCCCCAGGACAGGCTGATCTGTTCAAGCTCTTGTGTCACAGTTCTGCGCCAGGTGGTTTTGGGCCTCCCAGGTTTTCTCTTGCCTGGTGGTGTCCATATTAAGGCCACCTTTGTGATGTGGTCCTGCTCCATGCTCGGCACATCCAAGCCATCTCAGGTGTCTGTGTGTAAAGTCCTTGATGATGCTCTGACTCCCTGTTTGTTTGTACAATTCATTATTGGAGATTTTATTTGGCCAAAAGATCTGACATATTCGCCGGAGACATCACTTTTTCCTAACGTCTGTTTTAACTACTCGCCAGGTCTCGGAACCGTACAGCAGAACAGACTTGATATTGCTGTTGTATAGGAGCATCTTGGTATTAAGAGAATGGCAACACGCGATTGTAACTTACATTTTTGTAGAAGAGGAAAACTAATATTGTTTGTGCCGTTTGCTTTGATTGAATAATTGATTGAACACATACTATGATTTGATTTGGCTGTGTTCTAAATTAAAGTGTTAGTGTTGATTATCGTGTATTAATTTAATTGTAGTAAACTAATACTACTAAAAAAGATAAAGATCAAGGGAAGAGACCTTTTTACAGTACAAATTCTTCCAGTCTTCCAGCTGGGAGAATAGAGTCCATTGGATGCCTCTAGGCCTGTCAGATGTGGTGTTGGTGGTGATCCAATCAATGGCGACAAGGAAGAGAATAGGGGAGATGATGCACCCTGTCTCACTCCAGATTGCATGGGAAACCACTCAGAGAGGCTGTTTCCCATGATGACACTACACTCAAACTGTTCATAAAATGTTTTTATGATTGATATTATTTTTGATGGTATTCCATAGGAGTGTAGTAACTTTTGGTACTACCAATACGTTTGTACTTTTACTTAAGTACATTTAGAATTCTGGACTTTTACTTGTAACGGAGTAGTTATACAGTGCAGTATTGATACTTTTACTTACGTTTTACTTACTTTTTCCACCACTGCTGTTATCACATTATGGGCAAATCATGGCTAATATGAAACAGCTTTTTGTTATAATGATGAGGAACAGGAAAGTAATGTTATTAGTCTCGCACAACGTTACTTATTAGCTCTCAGCAAGATCCCAAGCAATACACATTTTAGGCTAGATTGCTGTTTGGCTGCTCAGCATGCAGCTCTCAGCTCTCATAACTCCCTCCAATTGCGCCATTCAAATTATGTGTTGCCGCATTTAGTGTCTGTTTTAAAAGTCAGTGTCACTCCTTATGCTATTGTAACTGTGCAATCATGAATGATATAATTAGCAGGGCAAATGTGTACATATTATTTAATGTGTGTCTGTGTGCATAATGTGTTTAGGATTAATGTTTTCAAATTAGACTTGAAATCCTGTCACTGAGGTCTCTGTGGTTCAAACCAATTTGGGAATGGCAGGAAGTGTCAAGTTCATGTTCGGTGCGTGGGTGGGATCAAATGGACTAAATGGAAGGAAATTGGTACTAGCTCAATCAGACCAGTAATTACTACATGCTAGTTTTCGGTGAGACAGATGTTTTGCCTGTCCACTGGTCTTTCAATGCCTGAAGTGTCCAATTGTGTGAGATTATTTTATACCTTGACAGCTATACATAATTGTTTTGTGTATGCTAATTTCTCCCTTTGTTGCTGTTCATTAGGAAGAAACAGGTTATTGCGCAATATTCTATTTTTGCATTTGTCACCCTGTCCAGCCCAATCAGAATGTTAGGACACACTGTTCTACTATAGAGATAGAGTATAACATTAGCACAGTCTTCCTAGCTGTCTTACACATGTGTAAGGCAGTAAGTAGAAAAGGTACATTTGGAATGTAATGGCATGGGAAAAAACAACTAAAAACCTACTAGTCAATTAATTAAACATTTTGATTATTGTTCATACATATACACATTAATGTATTAAAAAAAACATAACATTCATCTTTTATCTCACCTTCAATTAATGTACTTTAGGTATTTTTTCATTGCATGATGTATTTCTCCTTGTCAAAGGTAATAAAAACACATTACTCTACTATGACGTCAATATTTGATGATAGAGTGCAATGTTCCACTGTTAACACTGCAGTCAACACTTAACTCGAGTTAACACTGCATTGATCAATGATTATTATTCAACTGCAGGGATCAGGTTCTATGCAAGGCAAGCCCACTCAAATACATTAACGTTTCTGTGCTGTATCTTATAGTGCACTGTCTGCAGTAAAAATGTATTATTTATTTTATTAATTTGGCATAGGAATTAATAAGTGGATATAAATTGTGTATGCAAAAACTGACAAAAGTGTATACTGGTGATTAATTAAAATCCATTGAAGTGGGACACTTCAATGGAGTTTCACTGACTGAAACACTGACACAAATTGTATTAGATGTATTGTGTTGATTCCTTCACTCAGTATTCCCATAGCAGAATAAATACTTGAGGCGGTTTTATTATGACGGCGACACCACAGCTGTGTTTGACCTCAACATGTTATTGCTCGGAGACTAGAAGAGACCAGTGGTCTTATAGACTAATATTCAGATTTGATCTCTTTGGTCCAGTGAGAAATCTATGGTCATGGCAGTAGGATATTTGTTCCGGTACAGAATTATCCTATTGTGACCATCTAATAGATCAAAGCCCAAGGGCAGATCAGCACATCGATTTAGCCAGCTGATGAAAAAAGGAGATCCTTGAATCACAGCTGTGGCAAAATACCTCCATCTTCCCTGCTTGCACTTCCCGGGCAGAGAAAGGGATTCGATTGATGAAAATTAGGAAGGGCAACGTGTGGTTAGGTGTGGTTGTGTGTTGGGGAGGGGGAGGGCCAGGGATGCAGGTAAATCAAAAAGGGGTTGTGTGATAATTTCCTAAACCAAACAAGTTGTTCCAAGCTGTATGTAATTCACCCCGCAGATGATGGGTTTTACAGCTTTTTCGCCTGTATTCTATCCTGTAGGGATCTGTAAATCTGTCAAGGAGAGAGTCAGTTCCATTCCCGCTCCCGTAATCTCATTTGCCTCTGGTGCCAATGGTGCATCAAATGTCGTCAGCTGCTCCTGTGGCAGGGCGCAGTGCAGGCGCTCCGCCTGCATTTAGCATGATTTATACTTCATCGTATGAGGGAGCAGTGTGCCGGAAATAGGTGATCTACAAGCTCACCGGGTGTCGCACCACAACACGTTGTGAGCTTGTAGATCGCCTATTTTCGGCGCGCGACAACCGATGTACGACGAGGTATATAAATTAAGTATTCCCTGCCGACACAATGCCGAGCTGAGCCATGCTGGGGAGTAAATCCCACCTGTCCCACATGAGGTGCTCCATCAACCACGGAAATCCATTATCCCAGAATGTTTTAAGGGGCTAATGGAATCCTTATCTTTATTTTGCACTGGAAGAATTTAATTACATGCCGTAGTAAAAGTTCCCCGGTTTATCAACCTACACACATATCTATGCAATTCTTTTTTTTCTCCTTTTTTTCTTCCTTTTTTTTGGTTGACTGAAAGGACCTTCTTTTAGGAGGAGCTGTCAGTCACTGTGTGCTTACTCCACTGTGTGTTACCTAACAGTGTAACCTCTGAACATGGTTCCTTCTGATAAGATAAGGCAAAGAAAAAGCAACTCAATTACATGTATTTTTTTGTTTGTTTTCTAAAGGGTAGTTCGACAGTCCATACGAAACGATAAAGAAAGACGTTCTTCACATCCCAATGTCCAATACTATATGGTTGCTGGGAAAAAACAATTAAAAAGAAAATGTTTGATTAGAGCCAAAACATCTTTGCTCTGCACACCAAATAGCTTCCATTAAGAGGATTTTATTTATTGCAGTGATATTTCAGGGAACATAGGCTTTTCCTCATGCTTCTGAAATCTGAGGAAGAGCCTGTGTATAACTCTAAACATCACTGCATTAAATAAAACCGTCTTAATGGGAGCTATTTTGGTATGCAGATCCTTATGCTCTAATCTTTGACACTCCTGCACACCATTACTGAGCATGGTTTTACACTGCTACCATTATGTGTGGTGGTGTATATAATGGAGATTTGGTCATCAAGCAGTCTTTTGTTTTGGTTTCCTTTGTGCATAGCAAGCTTCCCAACCATCTTAATGATTTTGGGGAGGCTCAGGGGTGGATGGGTTGTACGGTATTTCATACTGTATATAATCCAAACAAGGATAAATGGAAGGAGTTAATTACAATTTACAGTCATATGTTGTTTGAGGACGTGTGTTTGCTCTCTAAATTTCCTGGAAGCCTATCTTTGATGACAAGCTTATTTAAGTGGCTAATGTAGTGCTTGTTTAAAAAAAAAAACTAACAGTTCTATCCTCTATTGTCAATCCTCTATTGTCTGTGATGGTTAGTGGCAGAGCAAAAGTGGATGTGTTACATTTTCAGCGTGATATGTCCTACTACATAATTTTCCACTCTTCTAGTCAGCTTCCCTGCTACATTATGTTGAAACTACTAATTATAAGTAATAGAAATTGAACCTCAATGTGTCGAGGCTTGCATGAAATGCTGCATTTTCCATTCTATTGTTATTTTATAAGAAGAAAATGTTAAGATATACATGATTGGTTAAGCTTATATTTGAAATTATCATCAGCTGGATTTAATAAAGATGCTGTTTGAAATAATCATTATAACCAGGGCAATTATGATCCTCAAGTGAATGTATATAGGATGGAAGCTATTTTAACAGTTATCACATCTAACAAGGTAATTCTATGAGCCATAACAATGTCAGCAAAAAAACTTGGTCTGATGCACTAGAGCAGCAAATTATATTGTTTATAATCTTTTCTGATGAAAGCATGGTTTGTTTCAGTTGGATACGAAACATCTATCTGTCTGTCTGTCTGTTTGTCTGTCTGTCTGTCGCTAATTTCACAAACTGATGGACCCATCAGTATCAAACTTTTTGTGGATGCTGCCGGCCAAGGCAGGACTTGTCCGAAATATCTCAAATCAGCCTCTTGTTTGCGCTATACCAACTCACTGTATTTCCAGACTTTCCGCCATTTCACATTTTCTTCAAAACATATTTTTTGCTACTACTTCTGCAGATTTTGTCCATGTATTTATTTTATGTATTTATTTATTTTGGCTAGAACTGATTTGCAAAAGCTGTGGGAGGGGCATATTTATATAAAAAAGGGGGGGGGGGGGGGCATAATGGGCACATCCGATAGACCCCAAATTTGAGGGCCTCCTGTGCTAGACAACATTTCAGGGCCCCCCTGGGCTGCCCGATTCGATACGGTTCTGCGGCTTTGCCTCGCAGCCGAGAGAGAGAGAGAGAGAGAGAGAGAGAGAGAGAGAGAGAGAGAGAGAGAGAGAGAGAGAGACAGAGAGACAGAGAGACAGAGAGAGAGAGAGACAGAGAGACAGACAGACAGACAGACACACGCAGCCCTGGGTAGGCCACCCAGCCTGGCAGAGATATGTGTTCCACAGACTATATCATCACACAATGTGCATACTGTACACTTATGATGTGACAGTGCCCAACATTAAAATATTTACTTGTAAACTATATGTAGTTGGAATATAACATTTCCACAAAATTACTATTAATCACATGCTATTAGTCATATACCATGACACATTAGGCTACTACATACAATGCTTTGGATAGGCTATACCACAATTCACACTTCAAAGTCAAAGATTTCTCGCTTGGCAGAGTGATTTCTGTGTATAGATGTGTTTCCATTTCAGTACAATCCCTCACTGTGTCACTGTCTGACAGGCCTCATCAACCACTAAGAGCTGGGTCTAAGGATGACATTTAATCTCAATGACCCTGACTCTGCCAAACATGGTTTAGGACAATTCATGAGATGTCTATAGAAGTCAAGTGCACTGTTCCGCTGTTCCCAGACTTTAAAATATATTACAGTACTCAGGAGTATGTGTTTTGTCCACGTGTCTGTCCACTGAGACAAAACAAAAACAAAAGACAGAATGCTGAGTTAGGCTGTCTTTGGCCTAAGACAACGTATAGTTAGTAGGTGTGGCTGATTCTCTTTACATTGTTTTGGCAGTTATTTGCTTGTACCTGTACCATCTCTCTCACACAGACACACACACACACACACACACACACACACACACACACACACACACACACACACACACACACACACACACACACACACACTCTGACATTGTGGCATTGACAATAGCTTGATATTAAATTGTCGTTATCAAATTTGCATCAACGAAAGGCCAACATTTGCATACAGTACACATTCGGTGAAGCAGCACCCACTGAGATCTCTTCTGTCTCAAATATGAGACTGAATTGCAGTGCTGTGTTCCAGCAGGATGACACAATCTAGCTGGTCAGGCAATGTTTGGCTGCGCACAAACACTGAAAATGGGGTCAGAGGTCATCACTAACAGTTATATTTTTACATTTTATATGTCTGTTTAATACTTGCCGCTGGGCTACTGTTACAAAAACCTGAATAAAAAGATTTTGAAGAGAAAAGAAAAGAAGGCAACCCAGAAATGGAGAGTTGTCTTTACGAGAGCTGACTGGATATCTTTGCATAACTCTGCAATTTACTGCTTGTGTAACTTCTGGTCATTTGGTCACTGACAGGCTCTTTGCTGCAGGCTGATCTGAAATTGCTAATACAATTACCAACAAAAGTAATCTATTTTCAACAATGCATCATGCATTCGCATATTTTCATTGAACAGCATAGTCACACCACACAGCATAAATTAGGCTTAATCTTCTACTCATCCATCTGTGGTAACAGACTAGTACATTACCACAGATGCTGAATAATTGTTGTCTTTCTTTTTTTTGTGGAGATATTTCAACTAAGAGGTTGTATGATGTGATATCATGTATCAACAGTACACACATGTTGCCACGGACTACACATTTTCATTATGGTACGCACAGTATGGCCGGTTCAGTTGTGATTGTAAAGCACTGCATGGCCACTTGCTAAAGGCCAAACAGCCAGTTTCCATCCATTTTTCTTGCTTTGTTTTGATGGCAAGCAGCAATTTTTTTTCATAATTTCTCCTCCAACTGGACACCAGGTTTTAGAGGCTATGGTCTGTTTCCAAATGTGGTTCTGCTGAAGAAAAACAATAAAATGCATCATATGAGTGACTGTGAGACATTGCACGTTGTGCTTTATTTGAACTGTAGCCAAGGTCAAAACCCACAGACTCCACTAGCATTATGGTAGTCGTTTATCTCCATAAAGCTTGTCTAGCAGCAGGAGGAAACTACATTGTTGTATAATTGAACAAACGTACACCAGAAGTGGCCATAAATATAGTTGATTTAGGGCTTGATCATATATTTATATTCTAAGCTCAAAGCATATCCACATAAAAAAATGCTTTATTGGCAGAGGATGGTGGAATAACACATGACCACAGCTGTACCTCTTTGTATCTTCTAAACACACACCTTAAGAGAGTTTTCTGTTAAAAAAATAACTATATGCGAGATTACATACGTTTTCCACATTTTTATTACCAACTTTTTTTTACCAACTTCCATATGGTGATCCACCCCCACCCGTCCTTCCTGTTCTGATTCCATATGCTGATCTGACCTCATCAAACCCTGTACACTCAAGACACGCTCCATATATGGCCAGTACAGAATTCATTCCATATGTTGATCTGACCTCCCATGCCAAAGCGGCAGCGCTCGCTCAGCAGTCTGCCGCCACCCAGCCGGATGCGTGCACACGACCTCGCCCTTTAAGGCGAGGTCGCTTCTCGCCCTCAGGGTGTCTTACTGGTATAATATTATATTTGCTGTACAAGTACACCCCCTGGACATGACGCTAGTATGTTGCAAGGGCCAACCTTTGATGCTGAGTGTCAAGCAGGGAGGCATTGGATCCCATCCCAGTATTGGTATGACCCCGCCAGGGATCGAACGCCGACCTCCCAGTCTCAGAGCGGACACTCTAACCACAAGGCAGCTGAGCTGGTCATAGTCTAGTGGTTCATACACGTTTTGTGCCCAAGCCACACCAAAGGCAAGTCAAAACCTCAAGGTGCACCTTTAGGTTGAGAGTCTATAACACATGTTAGAGGCTATTTTGCCTCTATGTTATAGAGGCAAAATAGCTTCTATGTGTTATCACTGTTCTCTGTAAAAGCTTATTTTGATTTTTGTTTTCTATGGTATACAATTTGCCTCTATATTTGGAAATGAGTGCACAAAAAGTACTGATATAGTACATAGGCCTACTGTATATTTAAAAAAGAATGTGTGGTCGTCACAAGAGTCCCAAGGCACACCTGGACTTGTCTCACAGCACACCAGTGTCCCTTGGCACACCGTTTGGGAACCACTGATATGCAGTACAGCACTTCTGTATTTATTCCCATTTTCTGCACAACTCTTACCCAAGCGGTACAGAAAATAGAATGCTTCTGATAATGCATTTGTGTCTGTGGAAAGAACCTTTGTTGAATGGAATGTATTTTCTTTCTTTGTAGAAGCGAGTTTTGAAGCAACTAGGCCAACGCTGATAGCTGAGTATACGTGTCACAGCCAAGTGCACTTAACATGCCTCAGAGTCGGGACGCTATTGCTAACAGGTGATAAATACAAGTTCACTGGCATCAATCTCTTTATTAGAATGTAATGGTCACATCCACTCTAGAATGTCTAACACCCCTGAAGCTAAGGGCCACTTTCTTATCGATTGTTTGAGCCCACCATGATTAAGATCTTGGCAAACACTTACTCTTTGCTGTGTGTTTCAGCTGAAGGGTGATGTAGTGTGGAGGTTGGAGGAACACCATTGCATTCTGATTGTGTGCCAGTTGGAACAGTGGTGTGGGCCACAACCACTGTCTTCACAGTCACTTGTTTATCCCACCATGCTTATCGCTGCCGTTCGCTGACTCCTAATTATTGTTTTTCTCCAGGAGTTGAAACCCCAAAGTCTAGCACATCTTGTCCAGCCATCACCAAGTGTGGCGATATGATTATACAATCACTTAGAATACAATGGGGAAACCTCGCAATAAACACCTTCAAGTTGTCATCTTTTCACCAAGCTCCCTTGAGAACCAATTATCCTGCAAGCATAATTTTACACTGAGAAAAACTGAAATCAACAACATGTTAGTGAGTGTATCGTCAAGACTTCTCACCATTGCCATGTGTATAGGTCTGACTGTGTCTCCCTCAAACCTGCAAGGTGATATTTCATTAGTGCCATGACTAAGACCTCATTACCCAAGGTTCCCTTGTGGACAAAGACAGTCTTAAAGATGGAGAATGACCATCTGGAGCTCATCAACAGAGGCTCACAGTGCAGAACTGCAGAGATGCCTATTTAACTCATCTTCCAAAATGTGCTGTCCCAAATAACTTGACACAAAATATTACTTCATTTCATGCACATCTGCTGTATATCCATGACAGTAGGCACAGCAGTTTGTGAAAGTTATTCTGTAAAAGATGGACCCAGTTTTCATATAAATCTTCTGTTGTCTGTTAATGCAATGTTCATGTTTTAATATTTAAAATGTTAAATTTCCCTGTCATTGTGCAGGTGAAACAGGACACAATAACTTTCACTAATAACTATAGTAATGCAAATTGTCAGGGATGTAGCCCTGTGCCTTCTGACAATGATCTCTAGCATCCCTATTCTGGGGGAATGTCATATTAGTTAAACATTCACCGAAAATGGCCAATCTACAAGCTCACTTCACAATGCGACACAATGTGAGCTTATAGAAAGGCCATATTTGTCGATGGCAGTAAATGAGAAAGAAGGTGACTACATTCATAACCCTTGATATTTCCCCATCATCTGTGCCAATAAATAAATTGTATGGGAATTAGTTACATAAGGCAGAAAATGGATAGGTTTAGAATAGATCAATGGGTACACCGAGTACCACCTGAGAAAATATTTGGCTCTTCACGTACCAATTTTCAATTCAATTCACTTAAATTAAATTAAATTAAATTCAAAGAGCTTTATTGGCATGAGAAAACATATCTTTACATTGCCAAAGGAAAGCAAGTTGTAAAAATATAATACAATCATTTGAAAATGGGGAGTTATACAGTTTGGGGAGAGAGGGGTACAGTATTGTGTAGACATGCAGAGCTGTGTAACATTGTGTCGTTATATACAGGGTAGGGTATAATGCTAATCTTTTTGCACTCATTTTGGGAGCATTTTTCTCAAAACTAATAGTATACATATAGTATCCATGACCATCATCATCCATCACCATTCTATCATCTCAGAATTTTTTGACATCTGAAACATTTTCTAAATATGAATTTAAGCACATGCTACTTCTGTCTCATTTTACTTCAGACATGCTAGGCAGCAGCTCTATTTACATGTGCAGTATAGGTGACAGTCTAGCGGTCTACTCGGTACAGATAGTCCTTAGGGTGGTCATACTGTATTCCATTGGCTAACCTTCTTTCATCGCAAAAGTTCACAAATCTTGCTGCTGTGTTCGCACATTGTGTGTTTCTTTCTGTTTTTTTGTCGTTGGTTATGTTTTCAAACTCACTTTGGTGACATGTGTGTAATCTGTGAGAAGTATGTGTCTCTGATGTCTTGGTATTTTGTGTGCAGTGGGTGGCGGTGCATAGTCTGTCTTCCCTTGGGAAGTCTGTCTGTAGCGGCCTTTCTCTATCGCAAGGCTGGGTTCACTAGCTATTCAAGGCCAGTGGCGCCGTCAGGATGTAAAAAGTGCGGGGACAAATGTTTTTTTGTTGGGGGGGGGGGGTATGATACACAGCTATGTATGTATCATCACATACATAGCAGGTCAGCTCACACCTACAGCCAGCGTTCAAAGATCGATGAATTGTTGTGTATTAGCTTGTGTGACACCTTGATGAGACTGAGAGAGCAACTGCAGTTACTGCACGTAGAATAAACTACAGCCAAAATGGTCATTGCAGCATAGACATCTCCTGACCACCCCTCACACTGACTGTTGAGCTGCAGTGAACCGTATTATTGGCCAGTGGATATGTATTTATTCTTACTTGGCTATTGTTCACAATAGCATCAAAGAGGCAAGCATGCATGCAGCGCTGGTCGGGAAAAATCTATAAATAAATACATCATCCGCCAATAGTGCGGGGACCTGCTGACCCCCCCTCTGGCGCCTTTGGTCAAGGCTTTCCTATGTTTTGGGTGGTTTACCGTACTCAGGTATTCAGCCAATGCATATTCTCTTTTTAATGCATTCCATTTTGCTTTGGTTTTGGGTTGTCTATTTCCAGTACACACACACACACACACACACACACACACACACACACACACACACACACACACACCTTCTAATGCCTTCTAAAGCCTTCTAATGTAAACAAGCAAATTGTCAAAATGTGCAACATGCACTCACAAAATCATGCACGCACTCACTCACTCATGCACCTCCCCCTATTTCAGATGATGGTTAATTAAGATTAAGATAAGATTGGCACAGTTGCTAGTGCTGTCGCCTCACAGCTAGAAGGTCCTGGCCTGGGTACAATTCCTGCTGTGGGCGCTGGGGGCGTGTTCTCTTCTCATCAGTGCCCATACCCTAGGGGACACGGGGAGTTTGCATGTTCTCCCTGTGTCCCCTAGGGTAGGTACCCTCACAAAAACATGCAGTAATCCTGGTCTCTAAACTACCTCCCCCTGGCCATGGGGAGGTAGTTTAGAGACCAGACACTGGGTGAAAAATCGGGATATCATTTAAGATAAGACAGGCCAGGGCTGTGGCTCAGCGGTCCAAGTCTGGCAGTGTGCCGCGGGTTCGACTCCCGATCCTGACGGCCTTTACTGCATGTAACACCCCCCCCCATATCTCTCCCCATTTCAGCCTACTGTCTGTCCCTCTATAAAAAAATAAAAATAAAATAAAGGCGAAAGCCAAAAAAAAAGGTTAAGATAAGACCTTTATTGATCCCGCAAGGGGAATTCAGTCCCCAAAGGCACAGCAGCTACGGGGAAAAGAAAAGCTAGAGCAGAATAGCTATAAGTTACATGCGATATTTGATTATAGCATTGTCTAACTTTGTATTTTACAAATGCATTGAACATAATATGTAAAAAAATATCTTTGTGTGTATACTACGTATATCTCTATCTCTGTTCTACAGACTGTTACTACTGTATACCATGGTTAAAATCTCTGCAGGGAGTTCAGCAAGTTATTATTGTTCCCATTGGTGACAGTGAATGATAGACTAAAAGAGAACCTTCAGGGTTTTTCTTAGCTCCAGGTGTCTGAGGGAAACAGTGAGCCGTCACCACAGGAGGACTTACCTGGCTGATAAATGTCTTCGGCAGAGATTAAGGCACTTATAGGCTTGTGGGGGTGGAGTCTCAATTATGAGCTATAGCACCTCTAGAAAGACGACTGACGGGACTATATAGCTTCCTTAGGTCAAGCTGCCTGGAGATGGGTTGTTCCTGTGGGTTGATATCTCATTCCCTCTCCTAAAGAATCTAGGCTATGAAACCTAGGTGCTGTCAGGTACCCCTCCTCGCGCACGCACGCACGCATGCGCACACACACACACACACACACACACACACACACACACACACACACACACACACACACACACACACACACACACACACACACACACACACACACACAATTGACACCCAGACTATTATTTTTCCAATTCTTGTTGAATTTGGGTTCTTCCCCAAAGCTTAGGAATCAATTTTCAATGAATTGCCAAATTATTGTTGTCTGTGTAATGCAATGCTAAATATTGCATTACCTTTTTTACAACATAAAATTGCAGAATTGCAGCAGCTTGAGCAGCAGCGTACAGTATCAATACAAAAATAGATCTTGATTATGTGCATTGCCATTCATTCAGTTTATAACATTTATATACCATTCAACATTATTCAGTGTATTACTCCATTCAATAATGTGTCAAATTACTTTATTGTAGGACATTTTCTTATGAAAAATGCTGAGAGGCAAACATGATGGTGTGCAGTAAATGCAGTGAATAGCGTTGAATTAAACTATTCATTGAGTAAGAATAGCAGTTGTGAATGCAGGGCTGTAAATTGTGGAAGCCTTTTTTTCCAGGGTGGTTTTCTTTTTCTTAAATCATGTTATGGATGGTAAGAGGCAGCAAGATTGCTGTGAGGCTGCTGACAGAGTCAGACAGACGTAGAGCCTCATTAGGCAAAAATGCATGAGTAACTCTGTAGCTTTCAGTGATTGGTGCTATAAGTAAAGCTTCGGGAACCTACGTATTTCACCTAATATAATTTATTATCTGTCAAGCATGCCAAGTATGGATAATTAATCGAAAATGTGTATAGCGTCCATGCATGATCAATGTTGTGCATGGTTTATTTATTGATCAGAAGAAGATAACACTGCTCTTGCAGATCAATATATACATGGGAGATCATGGAAAGGTGGCATATTGAGAGATGATCACTCTTTATATAGGCCCATCTTTGTTACAGGGTGATATTTTCATTTTTATCACGTGTATTTGTCTTTAATCTACAGGCTAGGCTACGAAGTCATTATTTAGCTAAACATTTTAAACAGATACATCTTGCAAATCGTGAAATATGCTTTTAAGTTGCTCAATTTCTACAAGCTGTCTTGTACTGCACTGGGAAATTGGTAGGACTGTCTTGACACATTGTTATTTTGGGAAGAAACTGCAAGTTATTTTTCTCTTAGCCACTGTGAGTTTGTGAGCAATCACCTGTTTGAGGACAGCAGATACTGTGCCAAGTGGAGGGTGCACAATAAAGAACCCTTGCAGAGACAGAGAGAGCTCTATATATACCTTTCAATACATGCTATGACTCATTCACATCCTTATGACACACATAGCAATTGTTTGGCTGGTTTAGTAGGCAACAATCGTTACAATCCTGAATATATCCATGATGTGTAACTCTTGTGTACATTTACATTACAATAACTGGGTCAATTAGGTTACATGTAACGCTCAGAGTTAAATGAACACTCAGGATTTTACTGTGTATTGCAAAACTGAGATAATCCATACTGTAATTAGGCAGATCATCTCAAATCTATAATAGCATTCACAAGTGCTGCAATTTTAATCCATAGCCACACTGGCTCACATGGCATTTTAGCTCCCAAATTAAAATAACAGTGTCATACTGTCATGATTCAAGACACTATAACCGTAACTTTCTGTTTATTAGAGAGCATTATTTCACATCACAACCTATATCTCCTAAGGCTGCGGCTTCATTCATGTTGTCCCCATGCTGTGCCACAAGCCCAAGTGCAAGTCCTCTGACCACAATCAAGTCTATACATAATCTCAAACAATTACGTAAAACCGATGCAAATCCTAAACCAAGCATGCCATTTAAATTGATTTAACCCCCTTATTTTATTATTTTGCATGGTGCGCAGAAACATTACGATGGTTGAATACACTTTGGTCTTTGGACAGTACGTGACGCATACAGCAGATGATGTCAAGAACTTAATTAGGCTGCTGCTGTTGTTGATGGGTGAAGTTGCATAGCCTACCACGCTGTCAGCAATACAGGATGCTGTAGACTAGACTCACTAGAGCGTGTCAACCGAAGAATAAACGGCAGCCCAGCAAGGAATGTACGAATAGGCGCCGGTCGAGTTATTTTTTTATTTTATGTTTTACAGTGCGCAATACTGTAGCTATATAGCTCGAGCGTCCTCGCATATACCGTCGCACCAGACAAGAAGATTTGGATTAACACTAATGAACTGGAATAAACAACCCACCCGCTCTCCACAGACAGCGACTCGCGTTGCATTAAATGCGTTTTGAAAACCGATTGTGACGTTCCGACAGAACATTGGGATATTACGGGGAGGAAGATGGGGGTCCGCGGACACTTTGCCGTCTTCTGGAAGTGCACGGCGTTTCTGTTTTTGAGAATTGTGCTTCTTGTTTTACCAACAGGGTTGCCTGTCCGCAGCCAGGGGGATTCTCAGTCTGACAACAAAGTGATGGACAATATCACCGTCCGACAAGGCGAGACAGTCTTTCTACGGTGAGTCAACACCTTTTCTTGCGCATTCTGCACTTTGTTTTACTAAAGTTTGACATTGGCTTTCGCAACTGCCTGGCTGGAGAAGTGGTGTTGCCTGTGCCGTCTATTTCATAGTCAAGTGCACGTCTTTGTGGGGGATTTCAAAGGATTAGGCTGAGCGAACACACTTCATTCGGAAAGCGACCCTCTAATCTTTGACAGCTGTTAACAAGAAACTGCAGCGTTTTAATTGTTGTGTAACGATGCGGGACTAAAGTGGTAAAGGTTTTGGACTTGAAAGAGACAGACAGACACCGAGTCGCTGAGCAGCGTTGCAGGTGGAAACGTAAACATGAGCATGTAGAAATGGAGTTGGACCGGCTGACAACAATTCCCTCAGGAGAAAGAGGAGCTAATGGAGGAGAGAGGGATTGGTCCCATTTATCCTGTCCGTGTTCCCCACTTCCCATTTAACCTCTCTGTGGCACCCACACAACTGAACACAGAACGAAGGCTTTATCAGTGTGTGAGTTCACATAATATGGTATTAGTTACAGGAAGTCATTATACTTTTGCCACTTATACTGTCTGTAACCCCATGTGGCTCATGGTGAAAAAAATAATATGTAGTATGCAGTACAAATTAGGCCTATAGATGGATCTTAAAATTACAGCAGTCATGTAATGTGGGTAATGTAATCATGGGCGTGATTTTATTGTGTCTGAGGTGGAGTAGCCTAGATTGTCAGGTGGTATCACACCAGGTAGTGTTTGCTATACAGTAACATATTTGGATTTTAACAGAAAGATCAGGGCCGGATTAACACCTCTGAGGGCCCCTGGGCACTGAAGCTCGAAGGGCCCCCCCTTCACGCTCGCGCAACAATTTTGCTGTTTTGGGACAGTTTTATGCCGTTACATTGGCCTATTTCCGGTCGCCTACCCCCCCCCCCCCCCCAGAGTGACAGCCAATCTAGCGCATTGTAGAAGCTCCCCTTCTCACCAACAACACTAATCTTTTTAGACACCATTTAATTCCGATTAGCAGGGAATTTTTTTTTTGAGGGGCCCCTGGGCACGTGCCCAAAGTGCCCAAATGGTAGATCCGGCCCTGAGAAAGATAACGCCATAAATCACACAAAGTGAGTGACAGACTTCAACACTTGTCACATCACTTGGCATAGTAGCACACAGCATGCAAGCAATGCATGCATGCAAACAACATGTTTCTCCAGAAGAGTTTCTACTGTCTCCATCTCTCTGGAAGAGGTTGCACATGACCTCTGTGGCCAACTCTGACATGAAGCTTCAGCTGACACAAATCAACACCACGCTGTTTGTCCAAAGCACACACAATAACTCCTCTCCCACCGACGTCGTGTTCATTTATCTTCAGCCGTACAGAATGCATTTGACACAAATCAACACCACTGCTGTTCATCCAAAACACACTGGGCTATATCTTGCGCCACCCCTTAACCCTAATTTGCCATTTCTTATTATTTTAAAAATCCTTTTAAAATAGTCGATCTACAAGCTCACAATGTCTCGATGTAGATCGGCTAGTTGAACTATTTTAAAATGTTTTTCAAAATAGTAAAAAATGGCAAATACGTTTAGGGATAAGGGTGGCGCAAGATGGAGCCCACTATCTCCTCTCCACGCTTCTACTTCCCCATGTCGTAATGTTAGTAAAATGACACATCAACATACGTGCAACTTTGCAAGTGATGTTGGAGCCTCTAAACCTCTGTTTCCTTCATTTTACTTTCACTTCTTGTAACCCGGCAGGGAGGCGCTTTTGTTTCAAAACAAAATAATGTTCTCAGTAGAGTACACGTGACTCTGCTACTACCAGACCAGGGAAGAGAGAGGGAGGCTAAACTTAAGCTCTGAGTCTAAGCAGAGCACCGTGGTTTAGGCACGCAAGTTGCAGGAGGAACGCGTGAAAATTGAAAAAGGGGGCTTAAATGGTGCATTTATATAGGTAAATGGTGCAATTATATAGCGCCTTTATCCAAGGCGCTTTACATAGATTGTGCATAATACATTCACCCACACACATTCATACACCGATGGTGGCGGAAACCATGCAAGGCACCAACCAGCACATCAGAAGCATTTAGGGGTTCAGTGTCTTGCTCAAGGACACTTCGACACTAACTCTGGGGGAGCCCGGGTTCGAACTGGCGACCTTGCGGTTACCATCTAGCCACTCTACCCCTGAGCTGCCCCTATCAACAGGCTTGTTGCATCGCTCATTGTGTTGCCCTCAGCAACGTGTTGCCCTACACGCAGTGCACATATAGGTAACGACAGGGCTGTTGCTATACATTAGATCAGATGTGATATTTGTTGTCTGGTGCTGTGTAACATTTGATGCAGATTGTGGCTATGGGGTAAGATGAGCAACTGGGTAAATTGAGCCCGTTTTGAATCAGTGAAAAACAATACAGTAGGATTAGGCCCTATACATTTCTTTAAAAAACAAAAACGATTGTACAGTCCATATCTCCTTATCATTATAGCTTATGAAGAGAGAGAAATGCTGTGTTCCTCATTAATTTGGACAATCACATTCTATGATGATGAATGGGATTCGGAAGAGCTCATCTCACCGAATGGGGGTAATTTGTGCATCAGGAATACTTCCTTGAGATAATCCATACTGGATTGTGATCAATAATTTGTGACCTGCTTTATCTAGGAAAATGTGTGTGTGTTAGGTTGCGCACAGGTGGTGAAAAACAGCCATGCTGTTTTCGTGCTCAGACGCACCCAGGCAGGCAGGAACCCACACACATAAGTGGTTTGCACCACTTAAAAAGTGGCTCATCAATATTAAAATATTGAAAATCGTGTTTGCTGATATGCCAACTTGTCCTTTCCCCTAAAGAAAGGGTATTCATGGCATTTCATTTTTATCCATTAGAATAAGGTCTGTTTGGATTTATTGGTATTGAACAGCAGAGGTGGACAGAGTACTCGACCCCAGTAAGAGTACAAATACGACCTGTACTGTACTGTAGTAGTAAACAATTCAGTACTTTTTCCACCACTGGTATTGAAGTTATGATAATGGAAATAGAATGCATAAATTGTGCATTTTCATAATCAGTTTGGTCCAACATTGTATTGTATCAGACTTTAGTATCCTAAAAAGAGAGAAAACACAAGATCAGAATACATGACTCACTATTGTTCAAAGTTTATTTCTCACTGAATCATTTAACACAAACATGGCTCAAACATTATAGGAGACTGCCAAATTTCAACTCCCTGAAACCTTTAACTGCCTTACCCTTCTCTTTTATGCTCTTACTGTTCTATTTTGAACATAGATGAATAACCTATTAGACATTATACGCTGTAGCACTGTATCCTTTAGGCTATTTTTCCATTTCGTTTATACAGTTCTCATTCCCAGGTTGCGGTGGATGGTAGAATGGTAGTATATGGATCCCATTTCAGTCCCATATTTCCTTCCCTTGTACATCCCATGTGTTTTTGTTTTTATTCTCATGTTACAGTACTTAGAAGCAAAAACCTGCTCTGATTTTGGTACAGTATAGGGTACACAAAGGCCTAATCAAAGACCATTACATTCTCTATTCAGCTCTAATGATGCAGAAACCAGACGTGGCTACTTTCCAAAATCAGTCACTGTTTTTCCTTGCCACTGTCACCAAGCGCTTTCTCATGGGGGAATTGTACGGTCTTTCTTTACACTTGACCAGCTCTATATGTAAAGTGTCATGAGTCAACCTCTTGTGATTTGGCAATAATAGGCTAAATAAAATGTATTTGACTCCCAAATAAAAAATTGTCAGGTGAGACTTAGCAAAGTGACAGCAGGTTGCGATGTGACCAGTTGTGACTTGTGACATGACCCAATCTGAAAGCAGCTCGACTCGGGGGAAGATGGGAAGCACTAGATTGTTTTGCACGCTTTAGCCTGTGAGTAAGATGCCCGGACGGGATGCGGGCGAAGTAGTCTACTAGTCACAGGACCTTGTTTTTTTTAGGGCTCTGGCAGCCCTAAAAAAGTATTAAAAGCGGGTGTGGAAGTCAATAGTCCGACAACCTGTTCCCACAGGTGAGACAGTATAGTTCTGGGGGTAGGGGGTATATTTCTTGCCCTTCCCGGCTCTGCTCTCAGCCATGGAAGCAGGATTAGTGTTACATTTTCACCGTCTTGCTGGGTCCAGAGAGAGAGAGAGAGAGAGTGTACTGGACTGTTTACTGGTATTTAACTTTGCTAGCTGGACAGCTTTCGGTATTGGTAGCGACCAGTGATCCAAGATTCACTCTTGCCAAAACAGATACACGGAAAGGTAGATCTGTGATGGCAAGAGAAGAGCAAATTGAACAGGGCTTGAGGCCACAGCAGGGCCTTATGTACTGTTTCATAAGTGGGGTGTTAATCTTCTGACATGGCATGAACATCACTTTGAACTAACCCCCCCCCCCCCCCCCCTGTGTGGGCTGTGCGATATGGAGTGAGTGATATGATAAAATAAATACCGTACATCTCGTTAACACAGTAACACAATGTGGCCAACATCTGCAATTTGCTGAACTGAAAAAGTGTGTCCACAAAGTGGCATTGTCTGGCTGTTAACAAGCACCCTGTCCTTCTAGCTCTCTTGGTGGTAACTGACAAACTACAATTGCATTGTGGGTAAACTCTGAGGTGGGATGGTAGCCAACACTGGGCATTGTATCACCTTAAATTAAAGGTGGTGTAAGTGATTTTTATTGAATTCCTTTCTAAATAAGTGTTAAATAGATCTATATTCACACCGTTTCAGGCCGGGATACAAATTCAATTTAATCAGGAGGACATAAAATTAGCAGACAAAATTGTAATTAGTACTGTACATCATAACATTGAAGCTGCTATATGAGTTTTCACTTCTTACTGACATGATTTGGTATTTGACATTTGTTATAGCTAGGCTGTTAAATGTGCCCATTATTGTACCGGTATCCATGCCTTTGTTACTTTACAAAGGACTCAAGGAGACAGAAGTGCTTTCATGGCAGAACTTCCAAGTGTAAACTTCAGTTATGCTTTCATTAGTCACCTAGGTTGAGTGATTGAGTACCACTCAGTTTAATATGCATTAGGATCTCTGGGATGCCAATCTACACTTTAACATGCTCAGTGTTAATTTAAGAAATGTACAAATGGAACCAAATTATAGTTTTGCAAGCCTTTAATTCAGGCCTTACCGGTTAACATTTCTGAGTTAAATTATCACTCTGGATTTTGCTGTGCTCCAAGTTCCCACTCTCTCAGTGGGTGCTTAATGGGGGAAATTGTACATCTTTGTGGTTGCAGTTAGTGAAAAACATGATGTTGTTGGCCAGTAGAACCCTTGTAGCTGTTTATCCAGGCCATGCCATACAGGCCATGCTCAGCCTTGCCATTGTCTTATGTTAAGATGTTTTGGCTGTGTTACTGTATGCTCCACTATCCATTTACCCCTCTTCCTTCCAGAGTTTAAGCCTGGAGCATTCTTGATTTGGGTTAATGCATGCATATACAGATTAAGAACCATTCAAGTTAAAGCCTATCCCATATTGAAAACTGCATTTATTGCTTTGGTTCGATACTGTTTAGCTTGAAGTCTAAATTGTTTATTCAACACAATTTTCATATGAGCCTTTAAGCTTCTTTGGCGCTGTGAAATTGTGCTAAAACCATTGGAGCATAATGCTTTGCTGTCAGACATGAAAGTCTTTCTTGTCAATCTATGTTTGCAGTTAGAGGTCTCTTTAACAAGATATTCAATTTATTTTCCTGGCCTTGGGCCAAGATTGGAAAGGTGATAATTTGATTTCACGGAGAGATGCTAACGATTGTCGTCGTAATTCCATTACAAAGAGATGTTGCGTCATCTCGAGCCCATGTTGCCATCTTTCAGGCACACCATTTCACAGTGTCTTTATTTCTGTTGTACTAGAATGGGTTGTCATCATCACCCAAATATAAGCTGAATACTGTTCTTTTTACTGTATTCTATTTATTTGCAAGATAATGTTTCTCCCCAGCTTTTATCTGCTCTAAAACCCTTTGAGTTTGTCAGAAAGAGAAATAGAGAATGGTTGTTGTTGCTATCTAAGATGTCAGAAAGAGAAGGTTTGTTGCATTCAACAAAATGTCACACAGCATCCACAAGTAAACCCACTGCATGCTTTCTACATTCTATCTATATAACGTTATACTATGTTACAATAAATGCATGGAATCTACATTATGCCGTACGTCCATCTGTCCGACAGACTGAGAATTGAGTTAAGAATCCAGCCGTTGAGTCCGTTGGATAGGCTCCGGTTGTCCAGAACCGCCAATGTGAGTGATACACCCTTATGTAGGCAATAGGCATATAATATGGAGATCCGGTTGTCCAGAACCGCCAATGTGAGTGATACACCCTTATGTAGGCAATAGGCATATAATATGGAGATCCGGTTGTCCAGAACCACCGATCCAACCAGTATGCCCATATGGGAATATACTGATGACATTAACGATGTCCATATATGGGCACAAAAGGGACACAGACAGACCGAGACCGTACTCTCTCTCTCTGTGTGTGTGTGTGTGTGTGTGTGTGTGTGTGTGTGTGTGTGTGTGTGTGTGTGTGTGTGTGTGTGTGTGTGTGTGTGTGTGTGTGTGTGTGTGTGTGTGTGTGTGTGTGTGTGTGTGTGTGTGTGTGTGTGTGTTGAATGCTCAAAATATTAGACCCTTTTGTCATTTGACTCACCATTTAATCAGAACATAAGAGAGAGATGTAGTTTGTTGGTGTTGGATTCTTTATGAACTCAAGCATATGCTCTGGGAATCAGCTTGGCCTACATAATATGGCGTGCTGCATTGTTGACAAGAATAATCTCCAGTGGATTATGAAGTGGGTACTCTCTAAACTGTGGAACAGCAACTGTTGTTGGTCACCTGTAATTTTAAGAATTTGTATATTGATATGATGTGCCCTTGTGTGAATGCACATTTTTGGAATCCCAGAATTGTTTTTATTAATATTTCTGTACTGTTGGTAATGTTCTGTATTATGGCATGCCAAATAGCACTGACTGAGCTAAACTTGGTAAATGATTGCAGGAAATTACTAGTCGGCCTGTTCATCAAAGTTTGTCATGTTCAGATAAAGTTATTTTAAGACAGCCAAGGTTACAGCCAAACTTGTAGCTATTTGCATCAGGTCACGCTGGTTCCTATATTTAAAATATAATGCCTCATGTTGCAATAGGTTGGGCCAACCCTGAAACATCGTCACTTTACTGCTGGCAATTTTAACAGCATTGAAATTTAGTATGCCAGAGGAAAAAATAAGTAGACCCGTCTTTGGCGCCAGGATTATCGGTTTCTTGGTTTCAAGTTGCAGCATGATTGCATTAAACAGTGTAAGACGTTGACTTACAGCTCAGATAGCATGTGTGGAGATGTGGTGTTGTGGCTAGTCTACTTAACCATGGCTGGAGTCATGTTTAGGATTATCCTAAAAGGTTCTCATCTCCACTTCCTCTTGTGAAATTCCATATGGTCACAGATGACATACAGGTCATTCCTACTACTCGGTGCCATTTCAGCCTAGTAACTTAGAACTATACTATATAATATTTAAAATGTTAGATTTTGTTTGAATTTGATTAGAAATATTTGTAACTGAAGCTGAATAAACATGCGGGGGACATAGCATTTTACCATACCTCTACTCAAATCAAAGGGATTATTTTATATTTACAGAATTTCACTCTGAGGTACAAATATATTTTTTCTCTAGGGTGGAAAACCTTTAATAGGGTAAGATAAGCTTTTTGGAATTGGTGTTTTTGCTTATTTTACACAAGATATGCTGTATTATGAACTGGGGACACAAATGGCACCGAATAGGAATGACCCACACATCCATATGTGCGCACACAACATACTGTAGATATAAGAATTTTAAGACTAGATGGCTCACCCACGCTGCTGGCCAATGGAGAGCGACGTCGCTACGTGGCGGCCATCTTACCGAGGGGCAGAATAACATTGTGTCTATGGGGCATGTGCTTTTTAAATAACCAAAACTTGCTCAATTTTCAACCGATTTTCAAACGGGTTTGGTTTGTGATAAATGTCAGAGACGTCCGCATACTTATAGGATTTTAAACGACGTTCATATAAAAACATATTTTAAGCAGATAAGTGTCCTGAATCATAGCCACGTTGATAACGTTTGTAATAAACTAACCTGCATCCGTCAAGATTTGAGCGAGTTATGACTATTTTTGTTTGAGCTGCCATAGAACATACTGTACTTGCCCCTCAGCAAGATTGTCGCTGGGTGAACTACGTCAGAGACTCCGCCTTGAGCCATCTAGCCTTTATATATATATATATATAGGAGGCAGGCAGGCGGGCAGACGGACGGACGGAGACGGACGGGGAGAAACTAACCTAATAATCATCATGCACTATTACAAATTCTATCAGATGGTCACAGTCTCAGAACTGATTGGAGAAATTCAGAATATAAACAAAACACTGTGCTCAAATGTTCTGGTCCTACTTGTGTGTCATCATCAGGGCATCATCAGGGCTCATTTGACTGACCGTTCCCCAGCATACTGTAAGTTGTCAGATCATTGAGCCACAGTAAGGAGTTTACACTTTACACAAGATCATTTATATATAGTGACAGTCGCACACCGGTATTGTGCACCGGAAAAAGCTGATCTACTAACAGTGTTACTAGCAGCGTGTTGTGAGCTTGTCTTTAGTGCCCGACACGGTGTGTAACCAAGGTATAAATCAATCATATTAACCCTAACCCATGTGGCTGGTGAAGTCTACTATTATAATACATCAAAAGTATTTGATTTGGACAAAGTAGCACTAAATGAAATTAGCTGTTCACAGACGGATAGGGGCGAAAACATAATACCGACCCTGGCCGTTCTGGTCTGGCAGGGGATTAAAACAAATACAACCTTTTGAGATATATTTGTAACCATAGCTTTCCCCTGGCTCAAGTAAGTTGTTACTGGTTTGCTGCTTTGTAGAGAGATGTGTAGAGAGCAAGGGGTGAAAGACAGAACATCAAAGGGCTCAAACAGGGTGTTGAGTTGAAGTTCTTGGTGTGTGTGTGTGTGTGTGTGTGTCGTGGAAACCTGCTGATTTTGTTGATCGTGACCCCATGACCTTACCTCTAGCACCTCCATCAATGATTATATTACTGTATACGGCCCCATCCCAATTCTAAAGGACAGTAGACAGTTAATGTCTACCATTCTGATAATTATTAATTCTGTTTACATGCATCTTTTGGGTCGGGTATGTGTGTAAAAATAATAATAATATAAAATCAATAACGGTTAATTAACCGAATAATGCTGTAAGCTAACTAATTGCAAAATGATCCCTTAGCAAGTTAGCAACATTCCTAATCTTGTCCAATATGTGCTGCATGGTCGTCATCGTCACATAGTTAGCTACCACATACTGTAAAACTTAGTTACTTAGCTATTATACAAAGGATGAACTATTTGTATAATATTAGACTACTTGGAGAAAATGGGTAAAAAAAAGATTTGCATCATTGTCACAAGAAGCCCTGAAACACAGTGTTGACTAAAACACTTCGATGTAAGCTCTAAGATATGCAGTTTTTCATATTAATTCTGATATCACTGGCAGGACAGATTAGGAACCAGCTGCACATTTCTGACAGTGCTTATTTCTGACAAGCAGGATGATTCGACACTTGCAGGCTGGGGTGATTGCAAGGTCTGTCCTCTAAAAGACCCAGCCTACAGTTTGACAGGCTGTTGATGTCAATGGAGGGAAATTATGTCTCTAATGGCTGCCCCTGTCTGTCAGTGAGTGAGTGAGTGAGTGAGTGAGTCTGTGTGTGCAGTGCACGCGTGTATGTGTTTGTAAGTGCTTATCTGTGTGTGATGAGAAATTACAAAAGGGAAATTGGTATAGCTAGTGGGTTTTTTTTGTTTAGTTTTTTCTGTTTCCCTGGATGCAATTTATGGATTCTGTTATTGTGTACTGTAGCCTACTAACCAGTAAGATGCCCTGAGGGCGAGAACGCATCCGCCTGTGGGTGACGGCAGACTGCTGGGCGAGCAGGGTTTCATGAGGTCAGATCAACATGTGGAATGTCGGAACAGGTCAGCTCCATATATGAAAATCTAAGGGTGGCAGCGGGGGCAGTTGACGAGCGGGCCCGTCTAGATTGTGAATGTCAGGTATCAGTCAAAAGGGAGACATCGAAGAGGAAGGACGGATGGGGAAGGATCAACATAATGGAATGTCAGAACAGGTCTGGAACAGGATTTGGTCAGATGTAGAGTTGCTGGCCAATATTGATGACATCAGGGATCTCCATATGTGGGCTTAATATTGATGACATCAGGGATCTCCATATGTGGGCTTAATATTGATGACATCAGGGACATTGGTCCCGGTGATAAAGTAAAACACTTCACTCACTTGGCGTGAAACACATGACTTTTATTTTTCATGTGTTGTTGCAAGGATAGCCAATGACAGAAAACTGTGCAGTGTTGGGTAATGTTACTTTCTAAAGCAACTTCGTTGGACAGAATGTGTAAACAAGAGCTGTGGTGTCACTCCAGAAGTGGTGACCTATTGAATACGGTACATTACAATCATTATGAAATCACCACAGACTGCAAAGCATAATGGGTCACAGATTTTCGTATATCTGCGGCAGCAACGGTGTCGCTGCTTGCCTTGCATATCTCCGTTGACAGAGCTTTATTCAGGAAACAGTGCAAATGGATTATTTTTCCTTTGCGGCAACAAAAGAGTATAGGTCTTAAATGTAACTAGTAACGCCATTGTTTTTGGAAAAAGTAACTAGGTAACGGATTACTCTAATTGCAAACTAACTCGTTAAGGTACTCTGTTACCTACTAAAAGTATTCTCGTTATATAACGCCGTTATTTATAATGCCGTTAAACACCCAACACTGGTCCCCAGTCAGATAGCTTTTTTGTCAACTATCACTGACTACCCTGTTCATGTCTTCATGAGTATACTGTGAGTATCCTGTGTGTTCCATACTTCAAGTAGCCTGGGTGCCCCAGGCATTTGACCTACCTTTCCCTAATAAAGGTGGTAAAGTTTGCACCTGCTCGCAGTCAAAGAGATGAGACTAAAAGTATGTAAAAGTCCCCCCTGGTCAATGGAAAACGACAATGACAGTTTTGCCTAAGGGCTGTGCTTGGGGAAAGGACATGGGGTCACCAAAATCAGTTAGATGCACCTTGCAATCTGCTATGATATTTTGTTTTAGAAGCTGACATCCTGCAGAGCATGAATGTGATCAGCAGGTTTCATGGCAATTAGCCTTTTTGGGGTATTCAGGGGGGGATTTACTGTCGAAAACTCGAAATGCACAGTAAATTCCATGGGATGGATGGACAGACAGACAGACAGACGGACTGACTGACTGACTGACGACCAACCAACAGACCCACCCAGGCATATTTTGCAGCTCTAAATACATTCAATTAGTACATTCCTAATTTCCTGCTACCAGCAGGGGAGTTTGACATGACTTTTTTTATATTCTGCAGACAAGCTTCTTTCTTTGTTGCTCTATTACTGTTCTGCTGCTCTGCATGCTTCATGATCTAAATATGGTCTGAAGAACAGCGTGTGTTAGTTGGTATAATTTGGGATCCACCAGAGGATAAGATCTCACCTCTTGCTCTCCTTTCTTCACCTGCATTTAAATATTTATAAGGTACCTGCCTTTGTGGGAAATCTTTCTTTTTTTTGTTCCTTGTTCAGCAGGGTAGATTTTGCACGTCTTTGTGTTGCCATCTATCAGCTGGAAAATCTGATTCTGGCAGGCAATCCCTGCATATAAATTTGAACCCTGTTGGAATTTAATTATCATCAATGGGAATCTGGTGAACGGGCAACTGAGTCAAATATGTTAGCATTCCCAAGTGAGATGTACCTAATCTCATTTTGAGGATAAAGTGTCAGCTCTTCACTGTGTGGTCTCTTAACGTCTCCATTATTGGGACATTGCTCACTAAGCAAGATGGCAAACATGGGTCACTTGTATGGAGCCATTAATTACCATACTACTGTATATCACACAGTAACTCCTATTGAGTTTATCTCGAACTGGATTTCTTATTCTGCTGTGGATTTGTAAATTTGTCAATAATAATATCACCATGGTTCGGTGATGTTGAACACTACGCAATCCTGCATCTATAATGCAACATAATCCAAAATCAAAACACACACACACACACACACACACACACACACACACACACACACACACACACACACACACACACACACACACACACACACACACATTTGGCTCAGACCACCAAAACTCAATATGTACATATTTCATCAAGGCATTGGCGAGTTCATACTACAGCAGTGTGTACATTTTGACCCTACTAAATTCTTGTTTGTGTATGTGTATTTGACCGACCATAAATATAAATACACATGTTGTAACATGTTTTGTCCCTGACGTCGAAAGAACAACTCAAGTTTTACATGATAATCATCACATTACCAGTAAGAACATGCAGTGTATTGTTTGCCGTTTAATTAATTCTATGTAAAGCCAAAGCAAAATTGCTTAGGGACTTGAATCTTCTATGATGCAATTGAAAGCAGTCTTTTAAATGATTATACATGATCATGTTGTCTTTTTCAATTACTGGCATAGAGTATTTGAGTGGACAGATATCACATTTTTTGTTGGTAGTGTAGTAAAACTGGATTGATTGTGCACATTAGTGACATTTTGAGCACACCTATTTCATTGATTCGTTCTGTTATCAGAAAGAAATATTAAAGATACAATACAGAGTTCCGAAGTTTTTTATATTCATAGGCTATTTCACTTCAGACTTCAGAGATACGCTATTATTAGATAAAAAGGGGAAAAAAGCAACAACCTGACAGCATACACAAACGTCTTATGGATGGCTGTAGCTGTGGTGTCAATCAGAGCAGAACAGAAAACATTAGCACCTGCAGATAATTGATAACAAATAATCTGCTTTCATTTCTCAATGGTTTTTCTTTCTTTCTTTTAATTTCTTTTTTTTAAACACATTTTATGCTTGGGATTTTATCATTTTGTACATGATTTTAACATAAAGGTGGACCAGAGCAAGGACTAGTAACACTCCTCATTTTTAACGATTCTGTGTCATTTTAGATTTTAAAATGTCACTTTATACATCTGCTATTTTTGAACTTTTTTTAAGAATGAATCTTGAAAGTGTGAGAACTACCGGTACTGATTTAGAAAGGCATTTCTGGAATCAGCCTCAGGTTTTAATGGGTTAAACAGCTTTTATTTTTTATTTTTTTATCCCACGATTTTGTAACCCATTTTTCACCCCGTGTCAATTATCTAATGTGATCCTGGGCTCTACACACCCTCCACCAACCTAGTCCCCATATATGGGGGACAAGGGGAGAGCAACGGACTTGCTTCCTTCATGCCTGAGTGTCCAAGTTACTCCTTTACACCTGACAGGGGGGAGTTTCCCTGGTTGGACATAGCACGTGGAAGGAACACGTTATTCCAACCAGTTCCTTTCTCCTCCATCAGGTGCCCCGGCTGGCCAGGGGGAGGCAGGGGTTAAACAGAATTTTAAGCCACATTGACTGCCAGGTGTGGCTAGGCTGGGAAAGCTGGTCAGCCCATCTGCTGTCAGGCCAAGTTTGGCCCAGATCTAAGCATGCTGGAGCCAGACACGTATATCTACGTCCGAGCATAGACATGGTAACGCCCCGTCTGCCTCTGATTGGCCTACCGACACTGCCCGTCACTGCCCAGCTTGGCACTCGCGACAGTAACTTTTATTTTTGTAGAAGAGGCAAACTAATATTGTTTATGCCGTTTGCTTTGTTTGAATGATTGAACACGTATTTGTATGATTTGATTTGGGTGTGTTCTAAATTAAAGTGTTAGTGTTGTTTATAGTGAATTAATCTAATTATAGTAAACTAATACTAATACATTTGGCTGCCAGCTCATAATTTATATTGACAAAAACGTATAGTCACAAAACGCATGAAGAAGGTAGTGCACGCACACCCGTGGCCCAGGTGCAAGACGAGCAAAGATGTCAAAAATAAGAATAGCACACTAAAGGCTCATACATAGTGTGGATTTTCGGTGGTTAGGTGACCACCGAACTACAACATGATGTCACGAGCCGCGGTGAAGAGCAAACCACCGCCACCGCTCCAGCCCTTCTCTCTGTTTTTACTCACCACTGCTCAACGTTATTTCAGCTCCGGTGGTGAGCTGACCGAAAATCCAGACTATGAATAGGCCTTAAGAACTCCTCTGAAGTTTTATTGCGTCGTCTACGATTCGATCATATTCGATCTCCATTAGACCTTTATAGTTACAAAACAGCCTAATAATTTATTAGCACAGTGCTATTTATAGACTTCGAGAGATGCAGCCTACTTGGTCAGCCCATTAATCTCAGTTTAAAACGCAAAAACTACTGTAACACAAAATATTTCTGAGCTTGTATTTCTTACACATTTTTAGATCCGACCATTAGGGAAGTACAATATAAATTTGTCAATATTATTCCAAGGCACATGTTTGTGTAGGCCTATTAACATACTGCAGGTCTGTCATCCAACATATGGCTGTGAAATGCCAAACGGATTGGCTTCTGCCTCCATAAAGCTGGCCACAGCATGCAGTAACATGTCATCAATCAATTGTAGGGCTGCGACATACAGTCTTGGGTGCAAATCTGCATAACTTGATTAATCCACTTTGTGAGTTTCAGTGCACATTTTCATTTTGCAGTTGCAATTTAATTGTTTTAATCCAATTAGCTCCTAAAATTTACTTTCAGTCCTCCTTTAACAAATTCATTTTTTAAAGGTTCAAGCATGTAGTTTTCACATTATATATATATTTTATGTTTTATACTGGTGCATTGCACTGCCACCTGTGTCCATTGGCCTTCACACACACACACACACACACACACACACACACACACACACACACACACACACACACACACACGGTACACCAACGGTGGAGGCGGCCATGCAAGGCACCAGCCTGTTCATCGGAACCAGTTAGGGATTCAGGGTCTTGCTCAAGGACACATGGACGTGATGCCAACAAAGGGCCATGACGAACCTGGAACCTTTTGGGGACCTTGTAATTGCCAGATGACCACTCTGCTCTAGAGTTTATTGTCACAGAAACATACAATACAATGCAGTTTTTTACTGGAAGAGACATTGTAGGCAGTGAAAGCATTACATTTTTTGCCTCCTCAACCGTGTGGATACAACAAAACTGACGCAAATCAGATTAAGTAAACCAAAATAAGGTAATAGTAACGTTAACCACATGAATCCTAGCTTCCCTATTCTGGGCAGGTCTTCAGTGAAAATATCAGATCTACAAGCAAAGCTCACAATGCGATAATGTTCTGTTTTTTGGTGATTACGGGTGACATATAGTGTGTCAAATAATTATTGTCTTGGACTCTAATGGCTGCCACTACAGTATGTTGAATGGTGAAGACAACACATATGCATTAGACTGTTAAAAAAGAATGCCAACAGTTGGTTTGGTATTTCTCAGTTTATAGAAGAACCAGCTTGTGACAGGCTCCGTGTTTGTAATGGCCATTAACTAAGGCAGGATTGAGCCACTCCTCCTGGACTATTGGCATCGTAACTTTAACCACAGTACAATTGACAAAAGACAGAGAAGTAAGGAGGACATATGGGACTCAGCTGCATGTCTGGGTCTGTATTATCATAGCTTATTAGAAGTGATACCTTTATTCTCTTGCAATTCATTAGATTCTCATTAACCTCCCGGCCTCTCTTGCGTAGGAACATGTCTTTGTAACACAGAATTGCATGAAATAACCCTGAAATGTGTCTCAAAAAGTCCTGCTTTCAAACTACATGTCTCACTATATTTGTTGATTTGCATTGGCATCTGGTCATTTAGCACAGAACAATTTTAACTCCTGACAAAAGCTTCTGCATGGCAGACACATTAAGCAAAACTCAAGACCCATTTCATTTAAGAAAGTAAAACATTTTCAATACATTTATTTATTGAAAAAATAATGAAAAATAAGAAAATAAATAGAAAACCAAGGTTGCATGTTTCTACTACTTTCACTCTACCTATAATGACTTAATATTGTCAAGTGACTCGATACACTATATAGTCAAATCACAACAGAAGGCCACAAAAAAAGTCATATTGCATCTCTAACTGAAATTACAGGCCAAGGTCAGTAATGACTATGAGCCACCCAATTATGCACACCTCTGGTGTTGTTTGCCCTTTTCTAGTTGTCCTGGAGAAGGAAGGCTGGGTTTAAATACTGCAGTACCCTTCAATTTCATGTAGGGTAAACTCAATGGCTCCCTCCCAAGTTATTGACTGCTGGGATCAATATGTATGAAATTACAGATTGTGTAGGACTGTCACATGAAAATGTTATTGAACCTTATCAGCTTGTCACATTACCAAATAATGAAGTTAATGTCATGTATTTATTTTTGATGGATCCCCCCCCCTGTTTAAATCTGAGCAGAAATGGTATGCATGCAAGCGTCCTCCATAACACAGCCCTAGTCTCACTGGTTAAGAACCGTTGAAAAGGAATAGCTTAGCAAAAGTCTATTTATCATCCTAATGGTGCCGATGATAGTTGAATTAGATCGTTGTCAACATTTTACTGCATTGGAACATGGCAATTTTAATTAGGGTCCCTAGGTAAACACAATATACACAATACAGTACATACAAATGGCAGTTGAGGTGAGTCGGCACCAATTCAATATCAAGTTAGTAGTACCAGTCAACTAGAGATTGGATGCAAATTTATTTGAGAATAGTAACAAAATCAAATTAGTTTCATGAAACAGTTTTCTTTATATTAGAAATATAAAATGTTCTTTGACCATTAGTCACAGAAGTATCTACAACGTTTGGCACAGTCGGCTGGATTTGAAAATGGGATGCTAATACAGGAGGCAAAACCTTTGAAATGAATATACTGTATTTTACTAACAGAATTCAAATGTCATTTGTGACAAAAAAGATGTGGACTACATACAGATCTATATATAACTTTACTCTGGGCAATGAACACTTCTTTAATTGAGAAGCTTACAATATAAGCTGAAACATAAGGCTGCTTATGAGAGAGAGAGAGTACTACAGACACCTATGCCATCATGCATAGCGGGGGTTGCATTTACTTAGTCTTTCACGCCTCTGAGTGTGACTAGTCTTTGTTTGATGATCTCTGACTGGGACCAGAAGGAAAACAGTTTTTACAAAATCTCATTGCTTATATACATCTTTCTTTGAGATTTACATTAGACAATTACAAATCTCCCATCTTTTGAAAATCATGTGATCGGAGCCTATTTCTCCCGATCCGATCAGGACAACCGTAATTATTATTATTATTATTATTATTTTTGTTGTTGTTGTTGTTATTATTACAATCAGAAAGGTATGTAACTTAAATGAATTTGCTTAGAGTGTCCGTCCGTCCGTTACCAGCTAATCTCCATCTCTGGGACCCCCAATTTATATTGTAAAATCAATGTTAATTTAACTCTTGAGTGGTCCATTTGGTTCCATTTGTACACTCAGAGGTACAGACCTATCCAAACTATCATTTAGCTGAGGACCACCTGGAACTCCCTCAAGGACCCCTGGGGGTTCCACTTTGGGAACCACTGGTACATCCGCGGGGTGGGGGGTGGGGGGGGTGCACCTGCGTGTGGTGTGGCCAACGCTGTAGCTGGTGCTGGTTGCGCCTTTGTGACGGCGGTGCCCGGGGCCTGGAGGAGAGGAGCAATGACTTGGCCAATCACTAATGACCCGCCAACTGGAGAGTGGTAGAAATGGATTATATTTGCATCTTTGATGTATTTACAAACTGAATACGCTTGTAGGCTACCGTATATTAATTCTAATTTTACCCATTTGTGTGCAGTGTACGTTCAAGAAGTCATGTAGGTAGGCGATCCCTGTGAGACTGCTGTGAGTGAGTGATACCACGTTAATGAGAGACAGCTTGGCAAGGCAGTCATAATCAACGTTTATGGAGTGATTGATGAATTAATTCATAAACATGGATGAAGGCTGGTGTGTTCTGGGTGGGATGCATGTCCATGAAAAGATGTAAACAGCGGCGCCCCGCGGTCCCGAGTCCCGAAAATTATCTCGCAGATAAGCGCTCAGCCTATCCGATCCAGATGACCAGATCTGCAATTTATCTGAATGACTGTTAAACGCTAGCACTTATTTAAATGAGTGAATGATTACATTGCAAATGCTATGCTTGTCATTGGCCCGGTTTCCCAAAGGACACCATGGTGTAATATAAGAGGCATGGTGTTGCACATGCTCAGTTGCCCTCTAGGCCGCACATGAAGCCTGTGTGCGGCCTAATTGGCTGCATGGCAGCCAATCAAACACTATGTCCTTTTTTGGGAAACACTGTCAAACACAACAACATAGAAATACACAACCTAGACTAGAGCACAGCCATACCTGTCCTCATTGCGCACGTAAGGCCTCCTGCATGAATACACAAACCTGTTTCCCTAAAGCCTCTTTATGTGGCAGTATTAAAACCATTCACAGAGGAATGTATGGTGTGAGTGGTGACTTTCTTCATCTCATTTAAATATAAAAACTTTGAAATCAAGGCCTACTTGCAGCATCAAAGAAATTTAATTAAAATGTTTAAGAGTGAAGAGAGCATACTGTCAGCTGTCCAGCAGTCCAAAGATTATTAAATTAAATTTCAGAACGGTAGACCTGAGGCCTACCATACCAGGCCTCAGGCCTGAGGCCTACCATTGCGTGGCACATCTATGCATGGAATGTCTATGTCCACAGGCTTCATGTGCGGCCTAGAGGGCAACTGAGCATGTCCAACATCATACCTCTTACACCATGGTGTAAGAGGTGTCCTTAAGGAAACCGGGCCATTGTCACTTGGAAATAAAATAGGCATGCATGTCCATTTATGCCAAAATAGAATTTTGATATTATCACATGGATATTTATAGGCGTCTGATGTCACGCTGCACTCCCGTGGTCCCGTGATCTCGCACATATGCGCTCGCATATGTTTTAAGCATCTAAACTTGTAACATTGTAAACGTGGTATGGTATATTGTTTTCAATTGCGCAATTTTAATTGCTTGTACAGCTGGAAATCTACCAATTTCATATGACATTGGGATATAATGCATTGTCTTTACAATAGTTTTTTTCCCCACATGTGTAATATTTATTTGTTTTATAGCTATACATTTTAGGAGTGAATACATATGTTTAGATGCCACGGCCAAGTTCAAAGTCACGCTGCCTGGAATGATAAATGCCGAAAATTGTGGTGATCTTGGCGTACGCCCATTTTTGGGTGTAAAATGAGGGCCTAAAAACTTTAAAATAAACACCAATCTTAAAAATAATGGTGTAACTATAGGTTTAGTTGTTAAAAACGATCAATTCTGATGAAGCCATCAAATAGCCTGCTCCCAGTCCCTACTCTGTTGTCGCATGCAAGAACCATACAGCCTTAGTTATACTCTACTGTCTAGTTCAGTACCGTGTCACACACTGACAATAGCTGACCTGTAAGCTTGCGGTGCATCATTGTGAGTTTGTAAATCAAAGGAAGTATAAATCAAAGGAAATATGAAGGGAGTTAAGCAGCATGTGTAACGTCTTGAAGTTCATGCAGAGTATCTGAACCACTCTGCTACACTCACCACTCCCCTCCACCGGGAAACCCCATCCGGTCATGGCACCAATGTTATGGCCGGGATTCGAACCCCCAGTGAGCCATGCGGGAAGGGACACTAAAGCCAAACATCTCACCACTAGCCTAAAGGGAATTACCTCTTGGCTTGGGGCGGAGGCTCCGAGCTGTGCTCCTCACACCACTGGCTTTGAAAACGTGTATGATTGGAATTGTATGTTGTCGTTTCTTATACTGTATACATTTGGCCAGCATGTTCCGTCAATTTAATTTCAAGCTTATTAAAAAGGAAGTATTAAAGCGTAGAATTAGCATTTGCAGACAATCCTCCGTAAACTTGCTGCAGAAAAGGGCATCTGAAGTTCCCCCAGAACGAGAACAAGCCTCATGTGTTTTTTTTTCATGTGTAAAGTTTGCCTGCATACATACATTATCCAGGCAAAGGCTATTATACCCCAACGTTCAACACCTGTCACAGATTCTCATAGGGAAACTGAATTTCAGTCTTTGTGAGATGTTTTTACTAGACACCTTTACAAACATTGGTGAAGAAATGTATTGGTATAAGGAATTTGTTCTCAGATTGTATTCATATCACCTGACTAATCTCACCCATGGACACTTTTTACTTGCACACAGTTTATTGTACACACATTCAGTATAGACAGTATACACACTATGCACATTCTGTTATGCTACTGGGTGTTTCAACAACCAAATTCCTCCTCTGGGATGAATACACATCTTTTGATTTGTATGGTGTTAAAATGAAGCATATAGCATAATGTATGTATGTCCTCGAAACCTGCAGGCATAGTTAATAACTTTACTGTGCCAGCTGTTGGCTAGCGAGATGACTTGGCAGACTGCTATACCCCCAGGGGTTCTAATTCACAGACCTGGCATGAGGCTAGTACTTTTAGCCTTTATCTTGCTTTTACACCTTCAAGGAATCGTCCACCAAGTTCAAATGTCAGTCATTTCAAGGGCCGTTCTCTGAAGAAAAGTAAAGCAGATGGAGTTGCATGCCGAAAATAACGCATCTACAAGCTCACACAACACATTGCATTGTGATGCACTGTGAGTTTGTGGATTTGCGCTTTTTTGTATGCATGATCAGTAGTGACATACTTTAACCTTAATTATTAGTGGTTAATTTTACCTAATGTTGAAAAGCATTACATTTTAGCCAGATTTACACTCGGGTAATGGAAGGTTGCTCTTTAGTATGCAAACATGCAGGAAGCCTCAAGCCTGTAACGGTAACGCTCAAACCTGACACAGGCTTCTGTCACATCACACTCTTCATGTAATGCTGCACAACACACGCACACACGCAACTATGCATGCACGCACGCACACACGCACGCACACACGCATGCACACACGCACGTGCGCGCGCGCACACACACACACACACACACACACACACACACACACACACACACACACACACACACACACACACACACACACACACACACAGTCACACAGTCACACAGTCACACACACACAGTCACACACACACACACACACACACACACTCCACACAGACAAACTGCCTATAACAGCCGCAACAGAGAAATATTTGGCAAGTAATTTGGCTTTGCTCTTTGTCATGTCAGCTATTATCAGGCCACTTGTGGTCAGTTTATATACATGGCCCAGGCTTCCAAATATGAGTATGAAAAATCTACATCTGTACACAAAGTTTGTTATGATTCTAAGTAACGGTTGGTACTTACTGCATGTAGAACACACACACACACACACACACACACACACACCGGCAGAAGCCTGTAAGCCACCGCCCATTCCAAAAGGTCTGAGCTACTCGCTCCGAGAGCATTAAAGCAGGAAATGTCGCCAAAGCCAGTTGGCCTGGGGAGGGAGAAGACGACCACATCTTTAATCCTGATGGTGGGGAGTTTTACTGGGAGAGTGTAACGCTGCATACTGAAATTCATGCTGTCTTCCCTTACTGAACTGTCACCCCAACTGTTCACAGGCCCATGAACCCTCACCAGCTTCCAAGTTCCCACCCCGTGAACCATGCCAATTATTGGAGTGCTCGCCCAAGCCAGAGGCACTGGAATTACACTTGGGTCTCTGTGGTGTTGGGTGCATGTTTCACCTCACGGTCAAATGCACTGTATGTAGGTTACTAAAGTAGACTCTAACCTTAATGTGGCTAATAACATTGCCTGTGGTTATACTATATATTGGTGTGGAATTCAAAACTGGTAGTGTTTGGTGTTTTCTCTGTTTAGATGGTGTTGGTCCATCACTGGTGGGGGTAAATGGGGCATTTATATAGCGCCTTTATCCAAGGCGCTTTACAGAGATTGTGCATTACATACACCCATTCACACACACATTCATACACCGATGGCAGCGGAAAGAAACCATGCAAGGCACCAACCAGCACATTAGGGGTTCAGCGTCTTGCTCAAGGACACTTCAACAGTAACTCTGGGGGAGCCCGTGTTCGAACTGGCAACCTTACGGTTACCATCCAGCTACTCTACCACTGATCCACCGCTGCTGTGGTAGAGTCCATGGCGTCTTTGGCCACCAGTTTGGAACTTTGGTAGCCCCATGGACTTTTGTAAGGTGTTTTAATAGATTGGCATTGGCAGTGCTTTCTGTCCTCCACACAATTAGCATTTTACCTCAATATTTGTAGTGTCCTTTATCTGCACAAATTTAAATAATGTTTGTATTTCCGAGCTGAAACGTTCCTGACTTCCCGCTGTCATCTGCATTTGCGATTGTACCGGTATGTGTGGTGCGTGTGCTGCCTGCTGGCGTTTTGTGTGTGCAGTGTTTCTGGTTTGTGTGTGTCTGCCGGGTTTGCGTAAGGACGCGTTGTGATTGGCCAGTGCTCTCGTGCAAAACACGCTGTGATTGCCCAGTAGACACTTTCAGTGGCAACACGCGCCCAACTCTGTCTCTGATTGGCTTAATCTTGCCCTGCGTTCGTTAACTAAACATCACCTCATCTGCGACGTGCCTTTGCTCAAGCACTCTTACTCTACAGCGGTTCACATCACTTGTCTTGGATCACATAATATAACGTGGGTAACGCACCCACAGTAACTATAACGGCATTACTGAATGGGGAAAGGTAACTCGTTACCTTAACAGTTACCGCAAAAAGTAGTTGTGATACATGCCCACTTGTTTGTGCAAATATTCCTTTCCCTGATTTGGTCCTAGAAACATTGTATGACATATTGGAGTCTCAGACATCATTCGAAGCTCCAGATAGATTCAGAGCTTCCCCCGCAGACTGACGGACAGACGCATACAGACATTCATGGTTGCTCTGGTTGCATTGTCACATGGTACTGTCACCTCCGGGTCATAATATGGGACATGCATGTCAAGTAAAGTTTGAGGCTGTTTTGTAGGGTAGTGCCTGAGTTATTCTCAAGACAGTCTGCCAGATAGATAGACAGGTGAATTAATGGATGATGTTTTGAGCCAACACACACACGCACGCACACACCCACACACACACACTCATGCACGCACGCACGCACGTACGTGACACACACACACACACACACACACTTGTAAATCGCAGGAAATTCCATAACATTTGGTGGTGATCACGGACTGTTATCATATGGACAGTGACACTAGTTTAAGCTATTTACTTTTATTACTCTAGACAGTTCACATTAAGTAGGGGTGAAACAGTTTTTTTCTGTTCTTTTTTCATGTCTTTTATCAACCCCTGAACCACGATGGTTCAAGGCTGATTTGATAACTAAAACCCTTGTTGTCATTAGCCAATCATGTATTAGCAGAGCACTCTAGATCCAAGCACATCATCATTGAAATGGAAAAAAGGCTTTTAAGATAAACTGACCGTAAAATACGAGGGGTCTACTCTAGGGAGGGTTCTGGATTACAAGCTATTAAAGTTATTTAACTGAAATATCTTTTTGACTGCTCATAAGACAATGAATACTTTATCGAACATAGCTAAATGCTAATCTCTCAACATACGTTTCAGAACCCTGGGGGTGTGTTTATGCGCATATTGAGAAAGATGGCTCTACTTTAATAACTATTCAATACTGTCAAGCCTTTCAACTTAAGTGACTAATTAGCTGTGACTGGTCGTAATGTGTGAGGTTATTGCATTTCAGAGCAATAACATTATGGAACCAGAACTTATTAACATTTTAGATTAAAAGAGTATAATACACAGCTTTCCCTGGGCCATATTATCCTACAACCACAGTGTACAGGAAATGCATGCAGGCAAATCACATATACCGTACAGGCAAAATCATATCATACAGGCATAACACAAAGGCAAATCATACTAACAAGAATAGTCTCCAGCTTTGTCCTGATTGTCCCGTCTGCCAGCACCTCCACATTCTCCATTTTATTATTATTAGTTCCATGGTAAATGGGTCAGTAAAGAAAGTAGAGAACTACTTAAAAGCTCAAGCCTGAAAAGAACATTTTGAATGGTGGAAGGTGTACAGCCCCTATTTCCCACCTTATCCAGACACACTCTGGCCCTCATTTATCAACCGTGCGTACGCCAAAATATGGGTGCACGGCTGCACGCCGAAATTTTCGGCATTTACCATTTCCACCAAAGCTTGAAATTGAACTTGAGTAGGACAAAAAGTCACGTCTGGTCGGGAGCTGTCGTATGCTGAACTGCTGACACGCTGTCACAGGCATCTAAGCATATGTTTTCACTCCTAAATTGTTAATATAAAACTATGTATATACATGTAAAAATAAAGGAAAAGAAAAAGAGAGATTTCCAACTGTACAAGTAATTAAATTCGCACAATTAAAAACAATATAACATGTTTACAATGTATTAGTTTGTGCTTAATCTAACAGTGCTTTATTGGCCTTGTTATGCGAGCGCACTTGTGAGATGATTTGGGAGCGCATGCGGCATGACATCAGATGCCTATATCACTGTAGGCTACTGTCTGTGAGTGAAAAAAAAGGCATAAATGGACTGCACGCCTTTATTTCCAAGTGACAATGACAAGCATATACAGCTTGCCTATTTGCAATTGTAGCAGGCTATAGGTGTAAGGGGCTTAATCATTCACCATTTAAATAAGTGCTTTGACAGTTCAGATAAAAGCGAGATCATTTTAGGGGGTCGGGAGGACGGGACCGCGGCGTGCGTCGCCAACACATACCAGCACACATGCAAGCGGCAAGCCTTCATCCATATGTTTATGATTCGTTCATCAATGATCAAATCACTACAACGTTGATTATGACTGTCTTGACGACATGATAGCATATCTCTCATGCAGGCAGCTGACACTCACCCACAGGACTTGGGTACAGCCTACAAACGTATTCCATTCATGCGATGTCGATGTGTCATGTAGGTGCATGCGTGCGTGCATGACAGCAAGGCAAGCGAGGTGAGAGGGAAACAGACAGGGTAGGCCTACAACTTTATTTAATTCATGCAGGTGTTCGTTCTTTATTTATTTAACAACACACCAGTTAGTTGGGCTTGCAAGTTCATGCATGTGCGTCTGTGTGTGTGTATGAGAGAGGGGGGTGAGGCGGGCAGCAAGGCACGGGAGAAACTTTTTTCTTCCTGTAACCATGGTTTCCAGGACGTATGGCAGTTGTTCATGTCGCAAAAACGAGGGTGAGGCTTGATTTCATAGGGCGTGCCAGATAGATTTCAGCCGTCACATTTATTAACGTCAGAACGAAATTAAGGAAGGATCAGCTGTTTGTACTACGAAACCCACACTCGAATTTGGGGCAGATTTTACACTCAATTGATAAATGAGGCCCTGTGTGTGTGTGTGTGTGTGTGTGTGTGTGTGTGTGTGTGTGTGTGTGTGCCAGGGACAGCCTGGGCCATTTGACTTTCTTGGACATTTAACTTTGTCTAGTTCATGTCAAGCTCATACCCCTGCCCCTCATATCCAGCGGTTTAGGCTAGTGAGGCTACAACATTTGATCTGTGCAGAATCAGATTATTATCTTATATCTTATAGACCTGTCCTGCACAATTTATGTTTCATGTTAACAGTTGTCTTTTGGAAGGAGCCTAAATAAACAGCTATTGTTCTCATAAAAGTTCATTCCGTGTTCACATGCATTTTTTCATTTTGGGTCGGGTATGTGGGTCATAACTGTATTTCAGCCGTAGGCTACGAACCGTTAATTAACCGAATAATGCTCTCGGCTAACCGGTTGCAAAACTATCCGTTATTCCCATCCCTAATGTTGACAAGCTTGCTAAGCCGCTGGATGCGCTATGACCGCTATCCCAAGAGAAAGCCTTTAGGCTGTGGTGCTGAACAGTTATTTTAGTCCAAGCGAAAAAAAACCACAAAAGTTGGAGGGCAGCAGTCGCTTAACTTATAAAAATAGGCAGGAACAATACTTCTAGGGTTTATTTGACCATGCATGTCAAGTTGGCCTTAATGAAAGCAGACTCTGGATTAATTATTTTTTTTACTTCTGTGGTGATCGTCTTGCCTTGCTAGACACTCTTTAGGAAAGAAACAGCAGAAATATTATGCAATTACAGTGACATGCTCTCTCACTAAACGTTGCCGTGAGTTCTATAATTCTTTACCCCTTTTTTCTCCCAATTTGTTCATATTCCAATTAGCACTTTCCACTTATTTCTGTCGCCACTGCTATTGTACCGACTCACTTGCCAGTGAGGAGCCTACAGTATGTCCTCCTGTTTAACACCCCTCGCTCCCAGCCCGATCAGTGATTGCAGTGTCAAAAATCGCCGACGCCTACCCTGCCTGGCTTCCGTCCATCAAACACACCCAGTTGCGTTTGTAAATATGTACTGGCAAGCTGGATGCACGGCAGATAATTAAAAGCTCTAAACTCTGTTGTGGTGGACATACCCCTTACCCATGTGTAACCTGAGTGCTCTAAAATGGTCTAAACTCTGTTGTGGTGGACATACCCCTTACCCATGTGTAACCTGAGTGCTCTAAAATGGTCTAAACTCTGTTGTGGTGGACATACCCCTTACCCATGTGTAACCTGAGTGCTCTAAACTCTGTTGTGGTGGACATACCCCTTACCCATGTGTAACCTGAGTGCTCTAAAATGGTCCTTTCTGATGGATTTGTCGACCTTCATTGTTTTGATTAGATCATTATGTTGATATTTTCTGGAGTCTGGTTCCTTTCCTTTACAAATGCAGGAAGTACAGTAGGCCCTGGCAGTTAATTGGCAAACTTGCAGATGCATACTTTTGGTGTGGGCAGCTGTACACAGCTGAGGATTTTAGCTAAAAAATATATACAATATGCAATATACAATGTACACCATACAAAGGCTAGTACAGAAATGTACACTATATAGATAAATAGATATTAAATGCTGCACACGTTGAAAGTGTACACTAGGGGTGTAGCATAGACGTGTTTACATCAGGGTCCTCCATTTTCAATTCATCAGAATATTTAAGGACGTCCAAATATACACTCCTATGAAAAAACACAGCCTCATCCATTGCAAACATAGGCATATACTGTAGGTCTATACCCCACAAAAACATACGCTTGTCTCTTTATTCTATTCGTATTATATGAATTTCAAATAGCTGGCTTTACTTCAAATGGACATTTACTCCCCCTAGTGGACAGCACGGGCCTCAGCGCAAGCAGCGCGCATTGCACAGTTCCCTCGAAATTAAATAGGATAAAACCAGTGCCCCCAACTGTAATGCATACACGCATTATTTATTTAAATTACTGCACATAACGTGCACACACATACATTATTTATTTCACTTACTGCACAGTAGCCCGTAGCACTTGACCTTAGCCTTGATGATCATGTTGGTTGGCTGTCCAATCCAGAACCGCCAATTGGACCATTACGCCGATATATAGGCATATTATGGAGATCCGGATGGACACATGGGCAGACAGACAGATGCCCAGATCTCCATATATGAGATGACAGACAGATGGACAGGTACTCTGGGTACTCTGGGTACAATGGGTATTGCATAACCAGTGGGGCACACGTTCCAAATTTGCATTCTTCCGATTGGATTGCTAATGGATACCCAACTCCCAGTTCGTCTGTGCGGGAATTCAGGGCCAGTGAAGATGCTTGAGGGGTAATTTACCAAGAATCACACTTCACTTTTTGATTGCTGCTTCGATTTGTCTGAAGGACAGTAATTATATGCACATCATGTGCAAGGCTATTAGAAATACTGTCAATGAAAGATGGTTTAACGATTGCACACTTTCTTCACACCACAAAAGTTTAATAACGGGTTAGGGTTAGAAATTAGAATTACGTTTGAATCAAAACGTTTTTTATGTGATTTAGCTGTAACTTATTTTTGGTTTGAATGAATAGATGCTCTCTCAATCAAAAATTGAGTATATATTTTTTTTTATCCCATGATTTTGCAACCCATTTTATCTTTTGTAATCCTGAGCGCTACACTTGAGCGCGGGGGGGGGGGGGGGGGCAGCGGACTGACTTCATGCTTCCTTCTATGCATGATTGAGGGGTCCAAGTAGCCCCTCTCGGAACCCTACATAAAGCTTTTATGAAATTTGATTGTCGCTTTATATAGGGTTCCTGGCCATGCTAAGATTTTCCAATGCGATTGTTGGAACGCGGATATAAACAAACTCAACCTTTCGTCGATCGGCGCGCTATTACCACGCTTTTTCTTGTGTTCGTTTACGAATGTGCAAACTATAAGTACCTTACATACCTCTGATAAAATCTCCTGTGTCGCGGAAGCCGTTAAGTATTTTTAATCCATGTTTGATTAAAAATGCGCTTTGATTTCTTCTTGTTTATTTACCGTTTATTGTACCGCCTGCGGTTGGCTTTGCGGGCTACGTCCCTGCCTCTGATCTGCTCCGTCATAGCTGTAGCACCACTAGCTAGCCAGATAGGTGGTACAATGAGGTGTCAATAAACAAGGTAGGAAGAAGCGACATTTTTAATCAATCATGGATTAAAAATACTTAACAGCTTCCGCGACACAGGAGATGTGTCGGTATGGTATGTAAGGTACTTATAGTTCGCACATTCGTAAACCAACACAGGTAAAAATGGCGTAAAACCGCGCCGATCGACTTCTCCTTACGTGTTTACATTGTATTTGTGTGTGCGTAACTGGCGGCAGCCCAGCGTGAAACAGGACCCAATGTGTAAAGTAATCAAAGTGTCAGAAAATTTACTACATTTGGGTTCTGCTTGCGGGGCTAGGGTCCAAGATGCTTATTTTCACCTGACAGGGGGGAGTTTCAATGCAACTATCATTTGCTGCCATTCCCTGGTTTTACATAGACAAGATGCCAGTGCAGTCGGTGGCACAGTTGGTAGTGCTGTCGCCTCACAGCTAGAAGGTCCTGGGTTCGATTCCCGCTCGGGGCACTGTGGGTGCTGGCGGCGTGTTTCCTCCTCCGCGTCATCAGTGCCCATACCCGAAGGCGGGGTTGGCGAAAGGGCCTTTCTGTGTGGAGTTTGCATGTTCTCCCCGTGTCCCCTAGGGTAGATACCCTCACAAAAACATGCAGTAATCCTGGTCTCTAAACTGCCTCCCCCTGGCCAGCCGGGGCGCCTGATGGAGGGGAAAGGAACTGGATGGAATAACGTGTTCCTTCCACGCGCTACGTCCAACCAGGGAAACTCCCCCCTGTCAGGTGTAAAGGAGCAACTTGGACACTCAGGCATGAAGGGAGCATGAGTTAAGTCCGTTGCTCTCCCCAGGTTGGCGGAGGGTGTGTAGAGCTACAGGATCACAGTAGATGATTGACACAGGGGTGAAAAATGTTTTACAAAATCGTGGGATAAAAAAAAGAGATGCCAGTGCAGTGAGCAGTCGGTCAGATCACATCGGAAAGAAAGAACACTGCGTCTGTTTAGTTCAATACACCTCAGATCCATACAGTCTTTCCACACAACTCAGTTCCATGCAGTTTATACAATACTTATACAATACTTACCAAAGGAAACTTGAGTAGTCAAAGCAATCGGTATTGGTGTGAAATATATTCTCAAAAATCTTTCCATGGTAACAGGGGAAAATTAATAATATCCAACTGCCCATGCACTGAAAGTTAATTGTTTCTCGCACAGAATGCCAAATGGTCAAACTATATGCAGATTATGCACACTCCTCCTGAAAGTATACAACTATCCAAGCAAATGACAGTAATTGTTTTGGGATCACTTTACATTTTGAAAAGGCATGGAGTAGATTCTGACTTCAAAAATGTTTGGATTATTGTGGGGGAGAATATTACTGTAGGGTGTAATTAAGTTATTCACACAGTTGCTCATACATTTCTTCTACAAAATAATTCTCATAAATTTTTCATAATTTGAAATATTACAATAGGTTGCGCTAGATAGACTAGACTAACATACATAGCCTGGAGGGATGATTTTATTTTCTGCAATTGGCTAGGTTGTTATTAGGGAAACAGGCTTCATCAGTCACTCAGTTGGTTATTTAATTGTTTAATGTTTGCATTGGGACAATGATGTAAAACTGGCCATTCATTATCAATGGAATTTAATGTTTTTGCTAGGACAATCTTTGTGTTTACACGCACCCTCAAAGCTGGACATAGGAGGGGCTAGCGCCCCTCAAAATGAGTTTTTAAAATAGTTTTAAAAGTGGACACAGAGGTAGCCTGTGCCATTTTCAATGGAAGTATATTCCACAATAGTGGAGCCTTTAATCACTACTGCTGCTGTCATACCACAGCAGTGCATCATTTCTTATTATCTGTGTTCTACAGCAGTTCATCCATGTCGGTTCCCTTGCTTGTTGATTAAACACATCTACAGCTATGTTCAGCTGTTCCTGTAAAAGGTCTTAATTGAAGACAAGTGAAGCCACTTGAGAGTTTCACTGTGTGTGTGTGTGTGTGTGTGTGTGTGTGTGTGTGTGTGTGTGTGTGTGTGTGTGTGTGTGTGTGTGTGTGTGTGTGTGTGTGTGTGTGTGTGTGTGTGTGTGTGTGTGTGTGTGCCTGCATGTGCCTGCCTGCCTGCTGGTTTATGAGTTTACAACAACAATCATTTAATTATGTCTTAATTTACTAACACAACCATGCAGAGCCAAATGGAAGGGAGCAACATGCATGTCGGGCCATTTCCCATTAACATCACAAGACAAAATTATACAATTTTGGAAAGCTTTGGAATAGTAATAATAGTTCAGATGGTCAATCCAATCCATCTTCTTCCATCTTAATTGCTGTGGCAGAACCACATAGATACTCAGAGATCAGTGTTGAATTAGCTTTAAGAGTAATTCAGAGGACGGAGTGTAATTTCAGTTTGTGATATTTCTTAACTCCTTAAGAGCGAGATTGAGCGAGTAAAATGTATAGTCACAGATCGCCTAGGACGAGATCGAGGGAGCCCTTACTTTATAATGGTTAATAATGGCTTTTGGCGTCATCATCGCCCGGCAACGGTTCCGCGGTGGTGGCGTCATCGATCATTTTCCTTCATCCAGACTATCTTTAGCGACGATCTATAGCAGCGTTTTTATTGGAATTGAAGCTCAGTTTGAGGTGATCATACAGAACATCCATGTTGTAGGAGCTAAAGATAGTAGAGAAGACAATCTGGTGAAACACATTGCTCTGTTGCATAAACACTGGACCTGGCACTGAGTGCCGTGCTACGAGCTTGTAGATCTGCTATTTTTGAAAAATCGCAAAAATGTGGTGCAAAACTTTGAATATAATCTTTCAGAGCGAACGTTTTAACCCCCTTATGGCAACCCTAATTAAACTCAAATATTTGCTCCTGGGGGGGTCCCTGGAACAACATATTTTTCAGATGGGGGTCAGCGGCCAATTACATATATTTTTGGGGGTCCTTGACATGAAAGTGTTTGGGTACCACTGACATAGAAACATGGGTTGATTTTGAAGACATTTGTAGAATCTGGTGTTGGGTCTAAATGGGTCTAAAACAGCGTTCTCCACCACTGAAAAGGGTTGCATGTCACCCCGGCTCGTTATTTCTATTACCAGACAGATGGTGAAATAAAAGGTAATTCAGACTGGACGCTACTATGGAACTATCACTGAACCGTGCTCTCGCTCACTGTCCACTCGTCAGTTGGAGAGGCGGCACCTCATGGCTTCCCTCGGCCGTGCGCATGCGCTGGATTAACAGTGTGTGTGTGTGTGTGAGTGAGACCTTTTGCATGTGGAGAAGAACACAGATTATTAATTAACATTACATCCTGACTGATCCTGTTGGCGTGGATGGAGATTTAAATAATCAATTAAGTTACCCTGCTGTGCTTCGTGCCTATTAACATTGTGCACTGTCCGTAAAGGAGCCAAATCTCCTGTTGTAGGGGAGGGGGGAGGGGGAGTAAAAAAGAACTGAACACCCAAATTAATATGTTCCTTATTTACGATGTATTACATCACCCACCTGTAACCTGCAACTGGTGGTGTTGGCAGCTATAGCAGCAATACATAACACGCATCTCTTATTGCAGACAACTCTGGCACAAGCTGTATTTATGTAAACATTCAGTTGACGCCATTATTAATTACTGCCAGAGTAAATACATAAATAATCCTCCCACTGTCAGCGATTCTTAATTTTTCCTTAACCTTTTAAAGTAGTCACAGAATATTTATCTCCAGTTCGATCGTCGTTGCTAATATGGAGGCTTTCTCTGTGCTTCTGCAATGTTTTTATATATTTTTTGTCAAAGCGACCATCCGCTCTCTTCTCCAGTTATGGTCCGTTGAAAACAGCCTGTCTGGGCTAAATTGGCGAGGAGAAGGGAGATGAGATGCAAAATAAACAGGAAGTGAACGGCAGAGGAAATCTTGAGATCACGTGATCTCCTGGATTGATCTCTGTGTGACAGTCAAACAGTGACTTATATGTTAGAGAAGATCTATCTAAAACACAGTATACATCCAAAGACTTGCTTTGGCAGTCAATTAATTAATTGTTGATTCTCACTCAGACACACACATAACACACACACACGCACACACACACACACACACACACACACACACACACACACACACACACACACACACACACACACACAGAGTCAGCTGTCTGCACACTTGCCATATCTCCAACAACATCACTGCTGCTGTCTGTATTCCATAGCTGGAACAGCAGTTTTCTCTTGGGGGTTGATCCAATGACCTAGAAGCATGGAAGCAATAGAGTGCAAACTTGCTACCATATCATGATAATCAATCCTCTGCAGTGATAGCACAGCCCCTGGATACTCAAGATATAGTCAGGTAAGATAAATGCTGTGGTGCTTACCCCTCACTTGAGAACACACTCAACAACAAATTGGTTGTGTCAAACGGCAAAGCTTTGGTTTATTGAAAATTGTTAAACACATTAGCCACACTACAGTTGTTGAAGCTTAGTCTTGTCAAAGTGATTCATAGAGGAACAATTAATACTTTTGAAGTGTGGCTAAATGCACAATATCACAGGCTGGCAAATAAAATAGTCGCACAGAGAGAGAGAGCAAGCAGAGAGAGCAAACTGAAAAACAATCCATCAATCCATGAGTCTCACCACTTCTGCAATGGTGGATGATTGAAAGCTCAGTAGTTCATGTTGGTAAATAGGTTAATATGAGCCATCCTAAAACGTCATCCATTCATTCAGCACAGCTTTGATTTTGCCTAGCGCTGACAAGTAGCAAGAAACTAATTAACTAATCAGACTTCCTGTAGGGGCTCTTCAAAGTAAGACTCACTGGTTTCAGAAGAGACAGCAGTGGGTGGTGCAGTCGGTAGCGCTGTCACCTCAAGGCAAGGCAAGGCAAGGCAATTTTATTTATATAGCACCTTTCATACACAAGGCAATTTAAAGTGTGCAAATTCAGAGTGCAACAGTGCACTTCAGAAATAAACAAAGATTACAATAGACACAATTAAATACTGTAAGATAAGAGGCATAAATTAGAACAAATATTAAAAGCCCAGGCAAGACCTAGCTGTTATTAAACATCATTAGGATAGACGATGTTAAATAAATATGTTTTTAAATTAGACTTAAAAACAGCGATGGTTGGGGATTTCCTAATGTAACCTGGAATATTATTCCAGGTTTGTGTTGCATAATAGTGAACTCAGAGCTAGAAGGTTCTGGGTTGGATTCCTCCCGGGCCACGCTGTGGGATGAGCACTGGGGTCGTGTTCTCCCCTTCGCATCATCAGTGCCCATACCCTAGGTGGGGTACCCTCATAAACATCATCAGTGCCCATACCCTAGGTGGGGTACCCTCATAAACATCATCAGTGCCCATACCCTAGGTGGGGTACCCTCATCAGTGCCCATACCCTAGGTGGGGTACCCTCATCAGTGCCCATACCCTAGGTGGGGTACCCTCATCAGTGCCCATACCCTAGGTGGGGTACCCTCATCAGTGCCCATACCCTAGGTGGGGTACCCTCATCATCAGTGCCCATACCGTGCAGTAATCCTGGTCTCTATACTGCCTCCCCCTGTCCATCATCAGTGCCCATACCCTAGGTGGGGTACCCTCATAAACAACATGCAGTAATCCTGGTCTCTATACTGCCTCCCCCTGTCCATGATCAGTGCCCATACCCTAGGTAGGGTACCCTCATAAACAACATGCAGTAATCCTGGTCTCTATACTGCCTCCCCCTGTCCAGCCGAGGGGAAAGGAACTAGTTGGAATAACGTGTTCCTTCCACGCACTATGTCCAACCGGGGAAACTCCCCCTTGACAGGTGAAAAGAAGCGGCTTGGAATCTTCATGCATAGAAGGAAGCATGAGGTCAGTCCGTTGCTCTCTCCAGATTGGCAGAGGGATGTAGTGCCCAGACACTGGGTGACAAAAATAGGTTGCAAACATTGTGGGATAAGACATATTTTGGGTATATGCGGTTATAAGTCGAATTTTAGGACATCTGGCGCGGTTTTGGTACGGTTCTACACCCATCTATCATCGTGGAGGATTTAATACATTTTATTAACTTACCATTTTTTGTTGAGTCCATTTTGCTTGGAGTTGGAGTCATGCCTGGTAAATATATATGCACTGTCTGCAGAGCCTTGTTGTTTATCTTTTTCCCCTTCCCCTTGCCGTAATTGCACTGGTTAGTTAGAGGGGAAATCTTGTATTCAGTCCTGAAGGCGATGGGAAGCAGTAGTAATGGAACATATTGGTGCAAGGCAAACAAATATGCCGACCTTACTCCATTCTGTGTGTTTTATTCCCTTGGATTTATATTTATCTGCCATGGATACCATAGCATGGCTCCCCAGGCTGTTGGTATGCTCAAATCCCAATCAATGTGCATTAGCAGAGGTTGAGGGTCGCTGTAAAGACCTGGCAATTTTCCTCTATTGATTTACCCACCCAGACTAATTTAAGCTTCATTATGGTAGCATTATTAGTGGCACAATAAGTAGGTGGAACTGGGTATCACGAATATGATCTAATTATAGTTAGGTGTTGAGGAATCACTGATCATAAGATTGTCTAATAGGATTTTTGTTTGTGTGAACTCTCTCCTGCACTTTAGTTGGTATTATGGAGTTGTAATATAAGGACATCAGAATAAACTTGAACAATTCTCCCTAACTGAGCTAGAATTACCTTCAAGTAAGTGTCAAGAAGCATACAGTATACCAGCATCAGTACCACCCAGAACCAGAATTTCACGGTGGCCACGGAGGCCATGTCCCACTTTGGCCTTGATGCTCTGCGTACTGGCCCAGCTGATTTAACTGTTTTCACAGAGAGAGAGAGAGAGAGAGACGCCAGCATCACTATTCCAAAGAAAGGACATTATTAACACTTTTTTGCATGGGGATTCTTCCAAATACAGGCGCTAGAGGGCCAGCAGATATGGCAGATTTTACTCTGAAAAGCCCCTCCCTTCCGTCCGCCCCCCCCAAAACCGGGAGGCATAATCTTCCATTTTGACCTCACGCTGGTCACGCTAAAGTCTCTCTAGAAGCGTTCATATTCCAAACGAGATGCATGCTGAAGTCAGAAATGAAGACAGAACATTGTCCTTCTGGTCAAAACCATGCAGAGTTCCCTAGATTAGGAGTTACGAGCCATTCTTTTGCAGCCGTAAACAAGGAAGTGAACAGCAGTGCGCGGCAAGGCGTACACTGCAGAAGGAGAGGCCAACCAAAAAGAAGACGTGTATACACGTCCAAGGCAACATTTATATTGCAATGGTATTATCACAGTTTTTGGTTGGTAGGTCATGTTAAGTATAGTATGCAAAATAGTGTGGGCAGTGGGCACCCATGGTTTAGGAGATTAGCCCCGGACAGCACGTCCAGACACACAGACCCTCTTCTATACGGCTCCCCTTGGGGGAGGTAAGCCATGAAAACTCATAAAAGGCAAATTTCACCATGCTGGACATTTTTCTTATCTCAAGGTTAATTAACGCAGGCTGGCACCCTCTCTATTAAAAACAATTTATGTATAAAGCACATTTGAAAACAACCCATGTTGAATGAATTGCTGTATAAGACCATAGGAGGTGGCTAGAAACAAGAAACACACCATAAACAAGACTCAGCTCATAGGCACAATTACAAATAGGCTAAGCAATATGTAGGCTCAAGCCAAAATATCTGCCTCATTAGATGTAATGCAACATTCAAACGCTAGTGAATAAAAGTGAGTTTTGAGCCTGGACTTGCAAGAGCCCGTCGAGGGGGGAGATCAGGGAACAGGGAATGCTGTTGCAGAGTCTAGACTAGAGGCTGCAAAGGCACAGTCACACCTGAGCTTAAGTTAAGGGACAGCCTGGGGCCCCAAGTCAGCCAACCAGAGGGACCCAGAGGTAGAATGAGAATGTCTGCGATATAAAGGTCAGAAGATATAAAATCAATTCTGTACAGTTCTGGCAGCCAGTGGAGAGAGGCCAGGGTAGGGGTAATACTCTTCCGAGTACCTGTCAGGATCTGCGGTGTTCTGGGCCAGTTGCAGGCGGGACAGGCATGACTGCAGTGATGTAACTAGGTTTTCAATGTAATGGGTCTCGGGACGCAAGGGTGGTCTTTTAGATGTGTCCCAGGGACATTTTGAGTCCCACTTCACTGCTCATGTCACGGCAGAGAGACGTCATGTCTTCACTGCTCCGCAAATGGCACGGTTGTTAGGCTCAAACAAGTGACCCTACAGAATTTGGTCTGAGCTTGTGCAAAACGGAGGCGCCCGTGTATTATTCTTATCATTTCGATCATGTGTCTACGATGATTTTTACGTGAATTATATTGTTTATAACGTAGGATAAAGTCAGAAGCGGCTTTATCAATATCCCTGACAGTTGCCTGAGGTCTGACTTTGGATTACTTTCGGCTGGCCAGGATTGTTTGCTTTCTGGCAGATAACTTGGTCTTGCATCATGTTACGTTCAGGTTCTGTTGAAATTTCGATCTCACTCGCTCTCTTTCTACCACTCCGATGCGTTCAAGATTAGCGACATCATTTGGTACTGTGTGTTTTTAACTTATACGAGGTATTCAGAAGTGCCAACATCATTAAAAGTAATAAAGGTACAGGGGTCGGTGCTCATCCCTATTTGACATACAACAAAAAATATAGGGTTAATTATAGTGGTTGAAGGCCATATCAAATATCTCACTGTTGTGTTGTCAGTTATCCTAAAATACTGTGTAGGTTTTGATGATGGTCTCTTATTGCTCTTCACAGTAATACCGGTATTTATACTACAGTACTATTCAGCTGACAGTAACATACTACATGTAATTTGCATTAATATACTGTACATGCTTGGTATGCAAATCATACCTTTGGGATTTCTAAATACCCTGGTTTACCGTAATGCCTTGATAGCGTCCAATCCTAGTCATAATCCTCTTTAAACTTTTCAGTGTGGTAGCCCTCTACATTTGCTTTAATGCTTCTTTCACCTTTACTCTGCTCATTTCTTCATATTGTGTCTTGCTGATTAACATTAAGACCGTAGGACGTGTACAAACGTCATATCTAATCCAACCGTTCCAGTTGACGTGTACACACGTCACACGCTTTTTTATTATCAAACAAAAAAACTAAAGGGATTTTCATTCATTTTTTTATTCATTCAGAGTTAGCCTAGACATACAAAAAAAAAACATTCTCAAAAATTGGCATTTCAAATGATTCCTGCTTTTGACGAAAAAACCTGACATTTAGTCAGTGGCACTGTAAAACTGTCACTGCAGAGGCTAGAAATGAAACTCGCTCGCTCGACAGTGACAATAGTTTTCTCCTTCTGAGATTCAAATGAGGTTCGCTAGCCCATCTGATGGATGTTGTGTCAAATAGCTGAAGGATTTACTTTGTCTACATAACTTACTATACAAGGCTAACTTGGCTGGTGTTTGGTTGGTTATGCACTGTAGGTACTACTGTGTAGCGTATTTGGGGCGGCAATGACTCAGGGGTAGAGTCGCCAGATGGTAACAGCAAGGTTTCCAGTTCGAACTCGGGCTCCTAACTTGGGCTCCCAGAGTTAGTGTCAAAGTGTCCTTGAGCAAGACACTGAACCCCTAATTGCTCCTGATGTGCTGGTTGGTGCCTTGCATGGTTTCCGCCGCCATCGGTGTATGAATGTGTGAATGTAATGCACAATCTATGTAAAGCGCCTTGGATAAAGGCGCTATATAAATGCACCATTTACCATTTCCTATTTGTCAGCATTGGTTTGCAAAATACTTTTTCAAATGCTCTTGAACCCAGCCACAGTGCATTGTCATTGTAAGTAAGTACTTGGGTAAGTAAGTCACTTACTTACTTATCGTAAGTTACTTACTTATTTTCTATCTAGTTGGCTGTCTGTGTGAGGACAGATGTAAAACAATTAAATTACTGTTGGTTTTGAGTATGTGGAGTAGTTGGGGGAAATTAATGAGCAATGCTCTCCCCACTCTTAATTACTGCCATGGTGCCTTGAGCTCCCAACGTGACCTATTGAGCCACTTAGGTAAACTGTGCCACATTTTTCATATGCAGAAGACCCCCCCCACCCCCCCCATCCCCACCCTATGACTGACAGCTATGGGTAGGCAAGGAGACAAAGTGACATTGCCGTACTACCATTCCGACTACGTGGCTTCCGCATGCGGTTAGGGTTTGTTACAGGGTTAGTAACACAACGAGGCGGAACGGCGATGCGTTGGGATAGCGTGCTTCGGAATGCTTTTGTGTAACGGGTACACAACCAGGCCTGGCAGAGATCTGTGCTCAGATGAGTGCACTTTCTAGTTGAGTTTATTGTCATGTGGAGAGAAAGAACAAGAAGGGTTTTTTAACCTGCAAATATGCTTTGATTTTATATATGTTCTGCTATTTGCTGCACTTGCTATTACATAAATCACGGAGTGCCGTCATGCCCTGTATCATGCTATTTTCTGGCTGACTAAATAACTAAAGAGAAATGGCACACTTTGGGTTCAAATTTATTTTGCCAAGATTTGGACTCACTGCTTTGCATGTGTATGCACAAATACACATTATTTAATGTGTCTGCAAAGGAAGCAAATAAATGTCATTTATCAAAACTAGGTCCCAGGTAACACGTTGACTTACAATTTAAAATGTGTAAACCACATAAAATCTAGACAGTGTCAATAATGTCCTGGAGAAAATAATTAAAAAAAAAAAGGAATTAACTCTGAGAATGCACATGCTCTATACTTGTCATACTGTACATACATTTTATTTCCAAGCCATCTCTTCTAATAGAATACGTTTATGCACTAGGACTAGGTGAACGCAAACCATAGTCTATTTAGTCAAGATGACATAACCCATAATGTCTCCTGGGTGAGACTGTAACATTATTTCATACAGAAGGATGGTCTTCCTGCTTTCTTTGTCGCACCTCCAACGGCGCCATGGAGGACTATGCATGGCAGGGGCGTCCTCTTCCCTGCGCCAAGCCTAAGCCTGACCGCATACCATAGCAGTATGTCTCTGTTGCAGTCAGAATAAAATAAAAAGTGACTTTTCTGTTCTCGTCTAAGTCACATAACTTATCTCATTTGGATTGAGTTCTCCTCACCTGGAGTGGCACTGGTACTGTAGGTGTAGGTGACAATTAGCATTATACAGTTGTAGCTGAAGCCTGAAGGTAGAGTTCTTTAAATCAAAAAGTAAGTTCCTCCTATCACGTCCTACAGAATGTTTTTGAATAATCTATGAGGAATAAATTACCAAGCATAGGCTAATTAACGAAGAAATGTAAGAGAAGAAACATTCTCATAATGTATAACAGCTTTAGTTCATCTAGCCACATGTAGTGCTTTCCATTTATAGCCACAATTTTAAATACCTACGGTATCAATCTGAGTAAAATGTTTACAGTCACTACAAATTCCCTGCAGATCAATGCCAAACTAACATTTTTAAGTATGAATGAAATGCGATAATAAAATTGTTGAAATTATGCAATCCTAATTTCATATTAAACCAGCTCAGTGGCCTTGTAGGTAGAGTGTCCGCCCTGAGACTGGGAGGTTGGGGTTCAATCCCCGGCCGGGTCATACCAAAGACTCTAAAAATGGGACCCAGTGCCTCCCTGCTTGACACTCAGCATCAAGGGTTGGATTGGGGGTAAGTCCCTGCGACATACTAGCGTCATGTCCAGGGGTTGTACTTGTACTAGGGCTGACCTTCGATTCCGTATTTGATGATCGATTCAAAATCGATTCCCGCGTTTCGAACGTCGACGCTTCGAAACGTCAACGGGGGGGGGGGGGGTGCGATGCGAGGCGCGAGATGGGAGCAGTGACTCTTTGGCTTAAACAGCGATAGCGGAGAGAAAGGCATGCTTGGATTGGTCTCATTTATTTTAAACAATAAGCAACAACTGTTGCAGGCTTGCAGCCTTCATGAAAGCAGTGACGTACAAATAATTAGGCTTAATAAAACATCCGACCGTAACAAGTCAACTGCCTGACACAGGCTTTACCTCTCCATCAAATAAAAATATATATAATCCAAACTCCTCTGTCAATTGTAAACGAACGGTAACATGAATGAACTCTTCAAGCCTGACACTTGTCAGAAATAAAATCAACCACGGTTGATTTGATTGATCATAAAGTTAATGTGACTGTGAGTGTGCGTATGGGAAAAAATATATAAACTTCACAGATTATAGATCACTTGGAATTATAACAATCTGAGTATTGCCTGAATAATGCTAGTGAAATCCCATTTTTTTATCGACATGCGATGCCGATGGAGAAATCCCACATAGTTAAATTACCTCATAGTCATGCTGCATGCGCTGTTGGTCGATGAAGAATTATAATCCAAGGTTTGTCAATCATATCATGGTTTATGGTTGAAAGTAAACCATAATATTAAAGTAAACTCTAAGAAGAGATCTGCAGACTGCAGTGCAGAGTGCATGAGAGCAGCTCCGTTTGCTAATTGAGTTGACATTTGCGCAACTTCACTGCATTACAGTAATTAGTTATTTGCCAGCACCTGCTCCAATATAGGCCTAAATCAAACTTTATTTATATAGCACATTTAAAACAATAAAAGCTGACCAAAGTGCTGTAGGCCCACAGGCTGAAACAAGTGGAGCATCGCATCACCATCGGCGCACAAAAAAAAGCATAATTAAAAGACAAAACACAGGCAAATAGTATAGGCTACATAATTACAATAATACGATCAGGTGCAATTAAATGCCAAAGAGAAAAGGTGTTTTGGTCTGTAGGAGCAAAAAAAATCAATTCTTCGGTGCACTGAGCGCACTCACCATGTGAATCCAAGCAGCGCAATGGCTCATCGATAAAAGTTGAGATTTTATAGTGGCATTATTCAGGCAATAGTCAACAGATTGTTATAATTCCAAGTGATCTATAATCTGTGAAGTTTATATTTTCATTTTCGTTGTAAGTAATGTTTTTATATGACTTATCAAACATGGTAGCCTATATTTAATGTCCACTGAGCTGTGGTGCATGCGCTTGCCTTCCTTGTTGTTAACACGGGGAAAGAGGAGGCGTTGCGAGGTGCTGCGAGGCGCAAGCATGGCTCGCGGACCAAATGGGGCCGTCTCGCGGACCAAAAGCGGCCGCTTTTTTTTTAATGACTATTCGATTCAAAATTTTTAAATCGATTCCCGTGCGTATCGATTGAACGTCGATTAATCGATTTTTTTGGGTCAGCCCTAACTTGTACATCAAGCTGCCTCACGCTACAGAAACAGGAGATAGGCTCCTGCTCCTATGGGCCTGATGGCTCGGCAAGGCTACTTACTTAAATTTCATATTTTATACAATGACACTCTTTTTTAAGATACAAGCTTGGATTGGGTTGCAAGTTTAAAATTTTATTTATATATTGTATAAGTGATGGGTGGAACAGGCATCTTTGCACCTCAGGAAGAGCAATTGAAAAATGATCTAGCACTGGATGGAATAAAAATATTTAAAGAATATTACAAAAATCCACAATTACCTCTTTGTGTGTGGTCTCAAGACTTGAACTCAGTCATGCTCTGCTGGTTTTCATCTACTGTGAAGGGCACAATGCCTGCATGGCCTTTGCACCTATTTTTTTCCACCTCCAGGGATGTGGAAATGGAAATGAACAGACATCAAATGAATAGATGTGCAGACCTTTAAATCACCTTGCTGACCCTGACAGCTGACCCAAGCAGGCACATCAACATGTCATTTTCGCAGAAAATGAAATCTGCCGTATATTAGCTGTAGCTGTATTGTAAGCCATCTAGTAGTAATTATATCAACCCCCCCCTGCTACGACATCATGGAAAAGCTTTTCAGATGAAATCATCATTCATCATAGGTGTACAGTAGGCCACATAATAGACGAGAGCAGAAAGGTTTTCAAGGCCACAGAAGATAACAGTGGAGTAAGTTAACCATGTCTACAAGGAGCCAGTCGGCCCTCACTAGCTAGATGGGTCTCTCTCAATGTAGCCAATTAGACAGTGTCATTTCTTGAGGTGTGCGGATTGCGGAAGCCCCACTCTGATCGATCATGCAACAAGAGCAGGAAAGAGAGGGGAAAAGTCAGCCAAGCATGCTTTCAGGTCAGTGCTGTTCAGCATAGAGCCAGACCAGTATCAGGTCAGTGCTGTTCAGCATAGAGCCAGACCAGTATCAGGTCAGTGCTGTTCAGCATAGAGCCAGACCAGTATCAGGTCAGTGCTGTTCAGCATAGAGCCAGACCAGTATCAGGTCAGTGCTGTTCAGCATAGAGCCAGACCAGTATCAGGTCAGTGCTGTTCAGCATAGAGCCAGACCAGTATCAGACCCTTTCAGGTCAGTGCTGTTCAGCATAGAGCCAGACCAGTATCAGACCCTTTCAGGTCAGTGCTGTTCAGCATAGAGCCAGACCAGTATCAGACCCTTTCAGGTCAGTGCTGTTCAGCATAGAGCCAGACCAGTATCAGACCCTTTCAGGTCAGTGCTGTTCAGCATAGAGCCAGACCAGTATCAGTCAGGTCAGTGCTGTACAGCGGAAACTCATGGAGCACAGATGGATTAAAAAATGACTAACTGTAACACCCACTGGTCTTAATGAAAGAAGTTGATTTTTATCTCTTTCTGTTCTTTTATCTGTCCAATCAATAAATGGTTTCCAGGCCTTGCTGTGAACTTTTACTCCTTTATGGTTTTAGGTTTCTTTATTACTGTCTATTTTTATATCCATTTTACCCTTGGGTTTTAGAGGACATTTCGGACATTGGTTTAGGTATGCGGTCTAGCTTAACTTGGACTCAGGGGGGTGGACGCCTCTGCCTTGCATAGTCCCCAGTGAATAGGCATTTTGCCCTTCACTGGTAACCTTATTTTGGATTTGTTTTAAATATATGAAGGTTTTGTGGGCTGGGCCTTTTACTAAAAAGCCCCCCCTTTTTAAATACTACACACATACATACATACATACCTACATACATACATTTCAGACGTTTTAGCAGTTTTTAAGGACCCACTTTTAGGCCAGTGCACCAGAGCAAGCTCTTGCCTTTTTTTAAACCCCACCCATTTTAACCAAATACATACAGTACATACATACATACATACATACAGACTGTATAGGCCCACACATCATTAAAATTGTATGTCACACATTCAACTGTCCTTCTGTTCATTATTTACAGTTTCTTCTGAGGTCAACCTGTTTTGATTAATTTGAAGTAATATCCATCCTTATATTAGATTGATTCTCACAAGGTGACTTTCAAGCTTCTGATGGATGTGGTATAATTAAATCCAAATTACACATTTTGTCTGGCGACTGATTGTCTGACAAGTCTTAGGACTACTAATCAAGACACGTCTCCCACAGCAATGAACACATTATCAGTATGGAATCTATAGCATATACTAATGACTTGTTCCACAGGGCATAGCTATAGGCCTACTTCATGTCCAATACATTTTTGAGGGCCTCCTAGACAGGTTTAATTTTCAGTTTGTTTTTAGCTCAATGTTTCACAAACATTAACAATAAAGATAATTTAATGTTTGTTTGTTTTACATCACCATTACATCACCTAATCATTGCAACATTAGTTAGACTTTAATATATTAGCTCCCCCCACTTCACACAGGTGTGATTTTTCCATTCTATGACTACAGATATGATATCTGACATTAAAAACCTATATCCTGAGCAAAACTAAAATAGCATAATTGTGGTATTGACTGAGGTTAAGAAGTTCATTGTAGTATGTATCCTGTTAGGTCTGCGCTCTCCGTTGAGTCTTTTAAATCACAACTTAAATAATTCTTATAGCCTTTGAATCCCTGACATGATCTTTGAGATTACTTTGTCCTATTTGCCTGTTATTCTATTATTGACGTCTTCTGCACTGAATTTAACAGTATTATATTGTATTGTATTGTATTGTATTGTATTACATTGTATTGTACTGTACCATATTCTGCCTTGTGAAGCACTTTGGTACAATGAGAGTTGTTTTTAAATGTGCTATATAAATACATTTGATTAGATTTTTTTAGTTTCAGCTCATGAGTAACACGAGTACTGATTTATTGGACACTCAACTTGCATTTTCTTACAGCTGCGTCTACGTATACAAACATACAGTACCATAATGTACAATATGAGATAGAATAGATACAATGATCGCTAAGAAGATGATCGATAGTTGCAGCCCTTTTAGTATGTTCTCCCCAAGGTTACATGGTGGATTTCCTCTCACACCAAAAAGACATGCATGTAACATGTTGGAGGCATAATCCTGTTAGTGTCCTTGAGCAAGACACTGAGCTGCTTCAGATGAGCAGGTTGGTGCCCTGTATGGTTTCCTCTGCTGTGAATGGGTGAATTTAACAGGTAAAGTTCTCTGGATAAAGGCGCTATAGAAATGCAAACCATTTTACCAAGGCACTGCTGGTCTTGAGAATAGCAGCCCAATGCTCATTATCGAGTGAAGATGAAAGTGGTCACAAGTGTGTCTGTGAGTTTTACAAATATTGAACGAATAAAAAGTGTTAGCAAGAGCTTGTGACTAAATAATAAATACATTGGATCCATTGGAACACCCCCCCCCCCCCCCCCCCCCCCCATTTCCTGAGAAGTAACAGTTTTGGACATAAAAGGTTCTTTCTGCCCAACAGCAGTGATAATGCTAAGTACAGTATAAGAAGGAGCCTTGGGAACTCCCAATTTCGGGGTGGACACTCTAACACAAGGCCACTGATTTAGTTATGACACGACAGGTACATGCAATGGACAGATGTGTGTGTAAAACTACACTTGGCAAATAATAAATACATACATAATAATTAATTTCTAACTTTAAGGCAGGCAATTTTTAGAAGAACCAATTAGATCAGGCATAACTGGACCACTGGCCTCTTGAGTGTAACCTATAAAAGTTGATGCTCAAGATGAATATTTGTCTAGTACTTAATTCAAGGACATTACACATTGATAAAGAAATGCATACAAATACACAATTTACTCAAAGGTATTTTAAATCACTCATTCTATTCCTACTACCTTATATCCCCTGGGAGTTCAATCAGTCGTGAACGTGCAGAAATCCCGCAAACAAAGATACTGTACCAGAGAACAAAGACTAGCTGTCAAACTGACATAAAGATGAAACTCAAAGTAATAATAATATATTTTTGTCTGACTTTGTGAACTGGAAAAGGTTGAATGTACAATGAAAGAGTTATCATTAACCGGTATATAGCAGAGTTTGTTTTTCTGCTAAATCACCTCTCCCATTCACCATGAAAGATTTGTTGAAAGTACGAGAGGGTCTATCATCTTATCTCTGACTTCTGTACAATATATTGTTCATTAGCATTGTGTTAATTTTCCAAGACAAAACCAAATTGCATAAACATTGTAACCTTGGGTGAAATTGGGCCAGAGTGTGCCGATAAACACATGCAATGATTTATATAATATAGGATGTTCATCCTGAATCTCCCTAGCCTCCAAGTACTGTATGTGTACAATTCCATTAGCGAACTTAATACATTAGATTACAGCCGAGTTAATTTTCTAGATTTTTGGTTGGAGAAAGGAAAGGAACTGCAGCATTTCTCTGGTCCCTGGCGTGTGATTTATTGCGTCTTCATGGATGCTGTGCAGAACGTTTATGCAAGGCAAGTGGAAGTGAGTGCTCCGGCAAATTTGGCTTGATGTGTGAAGCTGGGAGAGAGTTAATATTATTCATGGGACTACTTCTATCCCTGGCTTGGCTTTGTGTCCAGCTCAATTAAGCAGAGCTCATACACTTACTCAGACACTGAGCCGCAATTATTATCAGAGGAGCCACTAGCCACATCCCACCAGCTTATTGGCCGTCTCTCTCTCATCTTTGTCTGTGTGAGAAAACAGAAAATGAGAGGGGAGTACAGACTAGCTGCCCCAGTTTAATGCATCCATTTGGGACACAGCAGGAAAGACTGGGTGGCTGTACGTGGACATGTCAATTGCTCAGAGCCCATTGAAGCTACCTTCAGGGACTCATATTTTATCCCCAAAACAAGTGTTTTATCCTCTCATTTAAAGGCTCCCATGAGGGTAAGAACTAGCAAAGCCTAACTGTAACGTGACCTGGGAATGACCTCCTTGTAATCTGGAAAAATAAAGTGGAGCACGTACTGTGCGTTCATCCTGCAATTCTTGTGAAATTCAAATCTTATGGGAGCATTGTTGCTTGTACCAGTTGTTTGGTTAACTGTAGCTCATGAGCTTATTGGTAGAATTTGTCCAGGTCTTCTTTATTATTGCTAGAACTTCCCAATGATCTATGTTTACACTAACTGTCAACTGGATACAATGCAATACATTGACTAATGATGAAATTAACAATATGAATCAATTATTATTAGTATTCTAGTCTGCCTATACTGTATCTGCCGATGTGTTGGTTGGTATTTTGATGTCAGTATTATCTCACGGAATATGCATGATACTTTTTCAAAGGCTTACTGTGTGATTTGTGCTGTGCTAATGCCTGTAATCATGATCAGCTGCTGTCAGTCCATGAATTGACTCTTAATGAAGGCTGCGTTAAGCTAAATACATCAACATTAGTGCCTTGAATAAGCTTGCTGTTATACAGTCAATGCTTTTCCCTTGTTCCCCAATTATTATTGTATTGTATTAATGTTGTTTTTCTCTTGTGAATCTTTACTTGGCAGTGGAGTTATTTAGTGGTGCAACCACTCCAAGGAACAGCTACTGTATGTCCTAACCTATGTGACTATGTCCCGATGTTTAGAGTACCAGTAGGGGCAAAAGTAGCGCTGTTGTGCCAGAAACAGAGAGAGAGAGAGAGATATAGTGTTGCACTGTTGCCTGCTAATTACAGAGAGAGAGAGGGGGGCTGTTACAAGTCTCTAAAATCAGGATCTGGCATTGGTCGGGCACTAGTGAGAATGTGTGCTTGAATGTAATGCACTTTCTAAAGTGCTTTGGAGAATGGTGCTATAGAAATACAGCACATTTAGAGTGGTGACCTTAATATAGCATGTAAACCAGGCAGGAAATTAATCTTATAGTGTGGTGTCTCTTTCATTTATTGCCCCTTGGCATCACTGCAAGAAGCTGATGTGACACAAAAAGTAAATTAGAAACTATGGCACCTGTCAAGTTGGGGGCACACAAGAGTTGTACAAATGACTCAGTCGATACAAAGATGCAACTTGGTGATGATGAGTTGACTGTTTGAAAGAGTAATGCTCCCGGGAAGTTATCCCGGCCTTATACATTACAGCTATTTATTCCTCTTAAGTTCTTTGGTGCTTAATCAGTCATGTCCAGACTAAATAAATATATAAACAGCATGCTCCCTAGTTGCAGAGCTGCTGCTGTTAAAGGGGAATGCCACTCACTTTTATCATGTGGCGCGATGGGCCTGTTCAGTCAATATTTACTACCTCGACTCTCCTATACCTGGACAGCTTAGATTCTGTCATGTAATGGAGATGCACATATTTTTGACCTGATTATTATTGAGCAGGCTTTACTTTTTGCACCCAAGAGAGCTCCATTCTATCAAATGTGTATTCACTGACCATACGTCAATAGCCTATTATCTTGCCACACTAATTGAAAGCCCTGGCCTGCGCCCGTTTATCCGATCGCCTTTGTCCGCCTTCTCCTACCAAACCACTCCGTTTGCACACATCTCTCCATTCACAGTACCTACTGCATGCCTGTCCAGACATAACGCATTATGTGTTGCATCCATGCAACTGTCATAATCACTGTACAGTTTGCATTTGCATGAAATACCATGTTATTGCGCAACATTTCACGGCGATGCAAATGTCATCACATTTTAGGCCACACCCCGTTCCACTGCGCGCACGTGCGTGCGCACACACTCACACACACACACACACACACACTCACACACACACACACACACACACACACACACACACACACACACACACACACACACACACAGGGCGCATCCATACAGCACGGTACAGTACAGTACAGCACAGTATGGTACAGTACAGCACAGTACAGTATGGTACTGTACAGTATGGTACAGTACAGCCTACTACAGTATGGTACAGTACACTGGCAACCTGGATGGCGTAATTACTATGTAATTAGACCATTTGATTCAATTTTCTGATTTTATATGCATTTATATTAGGAACAATCCTACCACTATCATAAGCTGTAGTGTACAGTTTGGCATTGAACATATATTGTTTCAACTTTTGAAATAGAGATAGAGAATAGAGGGTTAGACATACAGTATGCAACCAGCAGTTTTTGAGTAAAGTAAGTGTTGGACACACACGTGCACACACGCACGCACGCACGCACGCACGCACACACACACACACACACACACACACACACACACACACACACACACACACACACACACACACACACAGTACTTTAGATTGGAGAATTGGAGTAGGTATTGTACTTTAAGCCAATATTTTCAGCTTTTATCTTGAAAGTTTACTAGAAATCCACTTGTGTGTGGGCGAGTTCCCGACTGCACTGAATAAATAGGATGAAATGTGCTATTAGAGCCACACTCCATAAACACATTTGAAGTCATGACACTACAGTGAAATATTTCCCTGGTGGATGTTTGCTACTGAGAGCCAGTTGCTCTCATCTGAAGAAAATAATAGAAACTGAAAGTTTACTTTGAACAACACCACAATAGCAATACTGATTATATTAGTGAAATTAACCACTTAAACTCTATATTCTTAGAGAAACTAACTTGAATTACTGTAAAAAACTGTACATTGTATATCAAATAAATAAGCGTTGTGAGCTTGTAGATCTGCTATTTTAGGCTAATGTTCCCTTCAGAATATGGATGCTGGGGTTTAAGTGGTTAATAGCCACTCTTCAGCACATCTGACTGATATAGAAAGCTTTCAAAATGTAATATTAATTTAGCTCGTCTCATCCTGTTGGAGTTAATTTGTGTTAGCCTACTGTGAGTGATGCTGCCCTTGTTTTGTTTCTGTTCGTTAAAGAGCAATACTAGTGTAGCCATAAAAGCTCCATTAATTAGCCATATAATTAGAATTCGCCAAAGGCAAAATACTGTATATACTGCTCTTCCTAACCACTGAAGTATAACATGTGGCACTATCCCTAACAAATCAGACTTCTGGTAAGGAACATAAATGCCGTTAGTGTTGTACGGCAGTGGTTCTCGAACCTTTTTCATGTCAAGGACACCCAAAATAATATATTTGGCTGTGAATATGTCATTTACAGGTTTAAAGTAGTTGATATTGATATTATATTAACTAATTTAGCTAGGGACCACCTGGAACCTCCTCAAGGACCACTGAGGGTCCCCAGACCCCACCCTGAGAACCAATTGCCTACGGTATGCTGTGCTGCCTTTCCTTTGCGGTCATGTAATTGATCTCACCAGGTAGTTTTCTTTCCCTGTGTAATCAACCCAGCACTTGTGCGTGACCTCAGTGCATTTTCTGCAGATAAATCACTTGCAACAGTAACATACTGTATGCCATGAGTTCTATTCCTTTTGCATCTCACGTGGCTTTTCATGTATGAAGTTGCAACAAGGAGGCTGTTCTGCCTGCAGCAATTCCAGCAATTTGTTCAACACCTCTTTTGACATCTCTTGTCTCACAGAGCCACCAGTATTATATTAGAGGAATCAGATTTGTGCATAACATACAGTAGATTCCATCCATATGCTCATCGCCTGACTGCATTTCATTTATATGATGTTGCAAGTCTAAAGAAGTTGAAGTCTAAAGCTTGCTGAGCCATGTAATGCACCATGTTTGCAACCGCCCTTTGCAACAATAACCAAACCATTTGGTCTGGTGAACTAGTGATGCAGTATGTTTATCCTCATTTATAGCTCTGCTTGAATAGAATCAACAACAGTCCCACTTATGCCATGTTGTACATTTTTTTCTAGTTTTGACAAATGTGACTTTTAAATGCCCCCAAGCCTGAAGGTCAGTAGACCGAAAGCTTGATTGATTGTGCGCAGATCTGAGTGTGTGGAGCTTCCCTTTATTTTTCTAAAATGCCCCCATGAACAAAATGTCCAAAGACAAGTGTGCATCTTTTGCACCATGCATGTCAATAAGCTAAAGCCTAATTAGAACAAGACAGGCATATATATTTCTATAGTCTAGATTCAAGATTCAATAATTTATTTGCCATGTCAACAAGTTGATAGGAATTTGTCTTGGTTCATACTCAACATATACAGACAACCATTGATACACAAACAAGAAGGACAGTACAATACAAAAACAAAAACCAGCAGCATAGGAAATTACATTCAGTTTTTTAAAGTGCTATATGCATATACTATGAGTTCAGATGTCTAATGGCTACGGGGTAAGTGCTATCCCTGAAGCGACATGTTGAGCTCTGGATACTTCTATATCTCCTGCCTGATGGGAGGAGATTGAAGAGGTGATGTGCAGGATGGGAGTTGTCTGCAATGATTTTATTTGCCTTCCTAATTATTCTGGTGGAATAGAGTGAGGAAAGTGTAGGGAGGCTGCATCCTATGTTTTTTGATGCGCAACGTACTACTCTTTCCAGCTTTGATTTGTCTTGAGAGGTTGTGTAACCAAACCAGACAAGCATAGAGAAGGTGAGAACACGTTCAATAGTGGCCCTATAGAAGTGAGTCATGGCTGCTTGGCTGACTTTGAACTTCTTAAGCTGCCGCAGGAAATAGACAATACACGATATGGTTACATTATGGTATTATTTCAATAATAATGTTGACTTTTAATTTAATACTCTAGTTTCTGTTAGCGAGCGTGCCGCGGGATTCTGCGTGGGGGTCCATGGATAAGGGGGGTCCCCGCGGTAGTCTGTGATGCGTGTCATCATGCCGGTCACATTGATGCGTGTGGTTTATTTGCCACTTATTTGCCTGGCTGCTAGCGTCAATTTCCACATGGCTAGTATGACGAAGCGGTTGTGAGTCCTCTTCATGGCGTGCAGACTATGGGATGTTATCCCCATAGGTTTTTGCTGGAGACAAGGCAGCCAATCAGCAATCAGAAGTAGTCGGCAGTATGGTTGCCAGTGTAGTCAACGGTCGTTTCAGAAATAAGCTAACCAGCCTCCCAAAACCAGCCAACTGTGAGGTGAAGAACAAGCGAAGCGTGGCGGGAAATATGCGGAATAGGCAACCCACTCACCAATGAGACTAGGTGTCGACTAGTGAGCCAAGGGTGTTGTTCTCTCGCAATTTGCGGTGTTACAAGTTTCAGACCTATTCATAGACCTGCTGCTTGCTTTGCAATGAGCTGGTAAAAAGGGCTACTCCAAAGCAAGGAGTATGCATCCTAATTATGCACACACACACTCCTGTGTCAGAATACACATGTATGCAGGTGACATGTATGCAGGTGACAGGAGTTGTTTGTTCAAAGCAAAAATTTCACATCTTCAGTTTCCACTTTCATGGCTTTGGGAGAGTTGACAAAGGGATTAGATTTTGTTTGTCATCTGTGCTTGAAGCCAGGAATACTAGCAGTTAACAATTTTATGCAAGATTAATTTCTTAGTATATGGAAAAAGATAATTAAACGTTTCCGTCAAACTCTATATGGTATGACATCCAGTAAAATGTCATATCTTCAGTTTAGTTCCAATTTTTCATCTTCTATTAGATTAAGTCTAGCCATTGTGTGGCATTATGCTGTCAACCTTGGGTCAGAATAGAAACTCATCAAGACTGAGACTTTTGCAGTCAGTGAAAGTGCCTCCACAGACTGAAAACCCAAGTATTTAGATTCCACCTCATATATATATATATATATATATATATATATATATATATATATATATATATATTAGGGGTGTAACGATATTGTAACTGCATCGAAAAATCGATTTTATTTTGTCAATGTTTAAAAGAAAAAAATACCATGTCATGTATTTCCATATTCTTTTCATATGACCGAAATCTTATATTATCAACCATGGTCATCTCCTTCATTCACTGACAATGCTTGCAGTATCAAAGAACAACAGTGTGCAGCTATCTGGAGGATAGGAGACAAACAGTCAAATGGGGAAACCATTTTCTAATCCGCAGGTAGTTTTAGCTGGTGTCCCTCAAGGTGGGGGTTTAACTTTCTTGATCACTTGTTACCAACTAGTGCAAATTATGCAGATGATTTGACTCTCAGTCTCATGGGCTCCCTCCCTGCAGGGCAGATGCAAGCAGCTGTTGATGCAGTTACAGCCTGGGATCAGACCTACTGCCTTGCACCCAATTCTATGCTATGAAAACAAAGGACATGGTTATTGGTCTCAGGGAGCCTCAAAACAGACCAATACCTCCTCCTACAGTATATCGTTTTGAACAACCAGGCAGTAGAGAGAGTGGAGTAGAGCTGAAGAAGACTCAACTTGTTTACAAGAGGGTCCACCTTGTTCAATTCATCAAAACATTTAGACATGTTTTTTTTTGACATGTACAAATAGACACTTCTATATAGCCAAAGAACAGAACAGGAATTCATCATAAAGGAGGTAAAAAGGGGAAAGAAACATACCGGTATACAGTGAGGGGAAAAGGGGTGGAGAAAAATAATAAATTTTAATTGGAAATACTCCAATAAAGTAAAAAAAAAAAAATCTCAAAATTGTACTTAAGTACATGATTCAGAATTAGAATCATCTTTTTTTTCACATCACAGTTTTACAAGTAAGATGGTGGGTGAAATTCATTTTTGTGCATACTGTAGTTCCCATTGTGTTATTTTTTCCAAGAAACAAAGGGAAGAAGAGAGAGGGGGGTAGGAGGCCTTGGACGTCTATACTCGTGTATACACTTCCTTGTTTGCAGCCTGATTAGAATGGCTCATTGCTCTAAAACTAGGGACCTCTCCATGGTTTTCACCAGAAGGACAATGATCTGTCTTCATTTCTGACTTCAGCACGCATCTCGTTTGGAATATTAACGCTTCTAGATAAGAGAGACTTTAGCGTGACCAGAGTGAGTGAAGAACTAAGAACGGAAGATTATGCCTCCCGGTTTTTTGGGGGGGTACAGAAGATAGGGGCTTTTCAGAGTCAAATCTGCCATATCTGCTGGCACTCTGGCGCCTTTATTTTGAAGTTTACAACACTGGGTTTCATAATGTAAAATCCACAATGATCGTTTTACTCAAAACCCAAAGGTGTCCATAGTTACCACCAGTTACCTCTGAGGATTTTACTTTACATCTACTACAGTGAATTGTGTTCAGTAAACTGCCCTAAAACTGTAAAGCAGTTCATTTTACTTGTTTGTCCGTTGGTGTTGGTCGGTGTACTGTCTGCTGACCTCAATATCGTAAAGTGCTTAGAGTGATGTTCTATGCAGGAATGGTGCTTCTTATTCTTCTATTATTATTCGTCAGAAAATGTCATTGCTGGACAATTCAGCAGACCACAGGTGCTGCTGCCTGCTGGTGTTATTGTATGCTGTTTATGACCATAGAGTAAAAGAAACCGGGCTTTACTTGAAGTGCTGCAGCCAAGCCATTGAATTGGTAGTGTGCCCTTCCTGTGAAATGCTCACACTGCCCAGAGAAATTTGTTTACTGTTGCCAATATAAATATGAACTGTAGCTTCAGGCTAGTGTCACAATACATTGATCAATCATCTCCCATTCACCGTGGTCCATTACGCTGAAAGCCATTGCTTATACCTATGTATCGATTGTGCACAGACAGTGAAGTTTTGTCTTCTTTTCCCATCATAACACTACAAATGCCCCAAGGATGCCATTGACCCTACTGCCGCCACTGAAGTGGAAGTGACTGATGTCACTAGCCAAAGCTGTGACAGCATAAATGGAGCCAGCAGTCTTTCGCCTGCAAAGCGTTGTTACTTCCATTATATTTCCACCATGCTGAATTGCTGGTGTTTATATCGCGTCTAGACTAACCTCAGGCGCTCTGTTCCTCACAGGCATATTCAGGCCTTTGAAGGATAAATATACTTAGAAAAAGAACATGATTTCAAAGGAGCAAATTTCAAAGATGTGATTTTCATTCTTACATACGTATGAGTCTTTACATTCCTACCATCCACTCAATTCTGTGACATCAGTCCTCCTTTCAGCTGAAACGAGTGTCAGCCCCACTCGTGGCTCCTAGAGGCTGTGTTGCCCCTTACACCCAACCAGATGAATCAGTTGTTTAGAATGAGTTACATTGGCATACTTAGAAGTAGAACCAGTGATGCATTGATGATATTTTAATGGCCTCTAGCGCACGTCACACACGTGCTTAACACTACAGGATTTTGCACGTCACACAATTGGGGCTGGCTATTTAGAGTGGGGGCTAATGAATTTTGGTTTACATAGAAGTCAGTCAATTTGGTTTGTGGGGCTTAGGGGGCCTTAGGCGAGGGCTAAGGCTTTGGGGGGGGGGGTTAAGCCTCCACCAGAGGGGGCTAAAGCCCCCCTAGCCGTCCCCTCCCTGGAGCTGTCCCTGGTACTCACCGTCTCTGTGAACTTAAAGGTATATTTTTCACCCGTGGGTGCCCGTCTGATATCCATGTGTACCCGGCTCATCATAGGACTCTGCTCTGTAGCCTACTGGTAGTTTCCACAAGTGATTGGAGCTGAGTGCTTCAGTGGTTTGCAAGATTAGCTCCGGATGCACATACTATGAGTTGATCAGGAAGATCAGGGAAAGTTTTAACATTCTACAACATTCAACGTTCTTTTCTCCCCCTTTACTGTACAGGTGCGAACAGGAAGGGGATGTTGTCACACACACAGCATGGCTAAACCGGTCAAGTATACTCTATGCTGGGGAAGACAAATGGTCAGTGGATCCCAGAGTGAGTCTCGTGACCCTCAATCAGGACGAGTTTACCATCAAGATTGAAAACGTGGACATGACAGATGAAGGTCTATATGTCTGCGCTGTCCAGACAAGCAGTCGACCGAGAACCACTTCTGTGAACATCCTTGTCCAAGGTAACAAAAGCTTTCTAGATGAAAAACATATTGTGTTATTTATTGTGTGCTGTCTGTCTGTGTGTACTCCTCTGTGAGTGAATGTGCCGGTAGTTGTTCTCATACTTTATTCCTAACCTTATTTATCTTTGATTTCTATTCATCGAAGCTTGGCAGAGCTCTCAAGCATCATTTTGCAGTAAACAACACTAGTTGGCATAGGCGCTCAACCAAAAAAGAATGGTGGTGGTGGGTGAGCAGTCACATCTCACCCAATGCTCAAAACTGGCAAACTTTATTAATTCTCAGATACAGTAGCCAAGAAAATATTAAAGTTGCATAGTGTGTACAAATATCCAAAGGTTGAAGAATCTTGCTATCACTCATACATCAGGCAGAAACCGTTTTGTTCATGTGTTTCTTTTATTTTTTCTGGAGGGATAGACAGTAGGCTGACTGAAATGGGAAAGAGATGGGGGGGGGGGGGGGGTGACATGCTGTAAAGGCCGTCGGGATCGGGAGTCAAACCTGCGGCACACTGCCAGACTGGATTACCAGCCAGGGTCTTGTGCATGTGTTGTTAAGACATTTTCTGAAAGGCGCTGTACAAATAAAGTGTTGTGTGTTTTCCAGAGGCAAACAAACTAAACTTTTTAGGGTCCCTTTGACGTCATGTGGGGCATCATCATCATCACAAGGGATTTCCCAGAATTGCGTCATTCTTTATTACTTGCGCAAGCAGAGCGCGCAAGTACTAGTTTCGCCCGGGACTCGTATGCACCGTCCCAGCATTTTCGATGCATATGCACCGTCCCGGCAATTTTGATGCGTATGCACTGTCCCGGCAATTTTGATGCGTATGCACCGTCCCAGCAATTTTGATGCGTATGCACTGTCCCAGCAAATGACGTAATGACTACTTGTGCCTGATACAGCAGTGGTGCCAGATTACATACATGTATACATAGGAGCATTACCTTTAATACCTTTAAAGCTCTCAATGATTACGTAATAAAGATGTGGATTAAAGGACCCAATGCCAGAGTGTAATTGGTTTTCAATGGTGACGTAATGACGATATGATTTAGTCAACCCTAACCATAACCCCAATAATACTGTAGGCAGGACCACGGCCACGTCACTCTGACTCAGACATAACCATATAGGCCTGTCACCACAAACCTGATACTCTCATACAGTATATACCGGTAGGCATATACTGTATGGAGACCCGGTTGTCCAGGGCAACAGATTCATACATATTGGTTGGATCGGCGGTGCAACATAGGTGTGAGGACCGCATAACTCTAGTTATTATAAACTTGTTAGATGAACAAGTGGGTGAGAGACTTTGCTTTTTTCTTTTGTAGCTGTTTTTTTCTTTATTTGCTGTCGCTGAGGATAGAGGGGGGAATGGCGGTTTCTGGCCAAAACCTGGAATGTTGAAATGATGTGGTCAACACACCATTAATTAAGTCAGCCACCGGCGCACCACGCTCAAAGGAATTTAACCATGTAAACCCACCAGATTCCTAAGGGCTTTACACTATACTATCTTCGCCGAAAATAGAGTTCAAGTTCAAAGATGCACTCAATGATGTGATGATGCACACGTCATATGTGCAAAACTCATCGCGGTGTGTTGTGAGCTTGTAGATCTGCTATCTTTTGCCAAAAAAGAATAGGCATGCTAGGGTTCAACTATGCAGAGTTGTGAGTAATGCATTTTAAAGTAGCACATTGCTGAAATAATACTATATTTTGCGTTAAGTTAAAGAGTAGTGTAACGGCACTGCTATCTCATTGTGACTATTATATTACTGTTACTAATCAATGACATACAGGCAGTGTATGTTTATAGGCTAGTATTCCCTCTCTAAAGCTCTGGAAAGGATCTATAAGTTGGCACCATATCTTGAAAGCAATATTTAGGAAATACAGGCACGTCCCTCGTGTCCCTATCTCACACCCTGGCGACCTAGACTCTTCCTGACTCGGCCCATCCGTCAGGACTGCAGACTCACTACCGTCTTCCGCCATAGTCTGAAACCTCACCTCTTTAGACTCCACATCATCAATCTGGATCTTGCACTGTGTAAGTCACTCTAGATAGGCAATATACAGTATGTGCCTCTTACTGTGCATACCTGTATTACTTGGCCCTGCAGATAATTCTGGCTCAATGCAGCGTCATACTTAAATACAACTACGTTCTACCAGGTGATGATGTCAGAATTAAAAAAAGGAGGCAAAACATGTGCTTTGTATAGGTTCCCCAGAATCAGGGTTAAAAGAAAATGGCGATCCATTTATCTTTTTCTTCTCTTCTTGAGTGGTTCCTCCGCTCCATTAAGAATCTGTGTGTCCAACCTTATGTCTGTAAGTATGAGCACGGAAAAAGTTTAGGAACACCTAAAGTGGCCACACGGACCCCCAAATGGTAACTCTGTAATTTCTTGACCGTTACGGAAGCGTGGCAGCTCGCCAGAACCTGACCGCCCCCCTGGGCACGTTCCTGGGGGTCTGTCTGGATGTTCCAGGGACCCCCGTACAGTGCACTACAATACAGTACAGAGCACAGTAGAGTACAGTAACTATAACAATAAATCTATAGTTTCACCGCACCGCTCAGTTCAGGTTTTTTTCACATTAGTTATCTGGAATGTTTTGAGTGACCTTATTTTCCTCCCAAATGTGTGAGAAAAATAATTTGTCCACTTATTGCAATTATTTATGGTTAATTCAAAAGTAAAACGTTTATTTAGGAAAAGAGCAATAAGTTAAATTTAAGTACAGTATAGTACATGCTGGAGTGCACTCAGTGCAGTGCTTCTGGAGCACACAAGTGAGAAAATGTTATATTCACAATTTGCATAATCTGGTTGAGGTGTTTAAGGTAAGGTACGTAATTCACTAATTTAGGTGGGTTGATAAATTCATGGTGTCAATTGATCATTGTTTCCTATTTGTAATGTTGCACCATCACAATAATAATTTGTCGAGTTGCGCTGTCAAAAGCAATTTTCAATATTTTGGGAAGTTGAGCTGTCACCAATAATGTTGCCATATTTGACAGACGCGTTGCGCTGGCACATCAATAATGTTGCCATATTTGACAGACGCGTTGCGCTGGCACATCAATAATGTTTTCATATTCATATCATGTCGAGCCTCACCATGACGAAACTATTTTCTTAGTCGAACGTTTCATTTTGTTGTCTTCAACATGAGCCATCATTTTGTATCTGTTCAAAGGCACGCATGAGCACACATCACACTGAAGTTGCAAGTATCTTTATATTAATAAATTAATATTTAATCATATTTTCCTAGATTAGAGACTTCAGGCCAGAGAGATGAAGCAGGGACCCCTAATGGATACAGTAGTTTATACATACTGTATAGAATTGTGTTTCAGATTAAACATGTTCATAGATTTCATAATTATATAGCTTCGTAGACTTGTCAGCACTATTATCAGCAGTGTAACATATTGTGAACTTGTATATCTGTTATTTTCAGTGAACGTTCACCCCAGACTAGGGATGCTAGGGCTTCAGATTGATCAGTGGTCATCTAGTATGTTCTAGTACAGCGCTACTCAACCCACGGCCCGCGCAACAGGTCTGTGCGGCCCGCCATGGTAATGCCGATACAAATATTTTTATTCTGCATTCAATGTAGAAAAGTCATTTCTAGCGTTTCTAACCACAAGAGGGCAATCATGCGTAAGCTATTGAGCTGTTTGTTCTACTCTACCTGACAAAAAGTGGTCGAGTTGTCTTCATGTCGATCTACAAGTCCACAAGCAGTGCATCCACAACGCGTTGATCATTTGTAGATCGGCTCGCGTTCAGTACACAACGCCGTCATACGAGGAAGTGAGTGCAACAACAACAAGTCACAGGGCGGGAAAAGAAAACAGGCGTGTCACTGATGTCAGCAACATGGTCAAACCAAAAAGAAAACTTGCAGATGAGCACTGTTTCTTGTACTGTACTGTACCATACTGTATTGTACTGTACCATACCATACTGTGCCGTACCATACTGTACGGTGTTGTACTGTACCATACTGGACTGGACTGTTGTTACGGACCAATTAGTCTAGGGGTAAAGGTATTCAGGCGGGCATTGGGTGTTATTGGATGCACTGCAAATGACAGCAGTGTGTGCATAGCTGACCACTGTGCTAAACATTATGACAGGCCTGTGGAGAGAGAGAGAGAGAGAGAGAGAGAGAGAGAAAAGCCGTTCCCACTTCAGAGAAGAGAGAATTGACACATATATAAAGCACTCCGATGTTACTCACAAGCAGCAGCTTTCCTTGCAGCTATAATTGCAATAATGTCTTGATAATCCCGTCTAGATCAGTTTTAACTTGGACGACCTGCTCTCCCCATATGCAACATTGCAACTGTGAGTGACAGGGATCAGATCTCAGGGCAACTTCACAGGGAATATGTTCCGACTCCCTACAGTCCCGTTGTCGTTCCTCTTTTTTTGAGAAACCACTATATGCTAACCTGACTAACCGCCAGATTGTGGCAGTATGAGTTCACAAGTTCCCTCCTCCTGCCTGCATCTGGGCTCTCTCAAGTCTCAAGCAGAAACGATCTGGTCTTGTTAGGTTGTGTTGATAATGAGACAGACGTTTGCTGCAGGTTTCTGTAAAACCTTCCATCTCACTACAACAATATAATAGAAACCCCACTCCATTTACAGAGCTGCAGCTTTGAGGACACTACTCTCAGCCCACACACGTTCAAATGCCTCTTTATACCACCATTGATCAGACAAAGTTTATGACTTATCATACAATATGTCTCCCCAATATGTCTCCCCCCAAAAATGTGCCCTTTTCTTGGATTTGGGCCCATGCCCCCTCAGTGCTCTCAGCATGGCCCTGATGTACAAATACCACATTGTGAAGTGAGGAAACATTCCATCCTGCTTCTTTGTGATAATAGTGAACGAGAGAATTCAGTCTGAGGATGTAGCATTTTTTTTATTACTCTTATTGTTGAAACCAGGCACAATACTTTTAAGGGTATCTCTCCAGAGACCTTGGCATTTCTGTTTTCAGTGTTTGCAATATATTCTACAAGTTTGATACTCACAGAACTTTTGTGGGGATCTTTTAAACACTGAAGAACCAAAGTATACTGCAAATAAAGGACAGGCGATACTGCCAGCAGATACAGTACTGTTTACTGATCGTAATATGAAATGGAAGCAATTATTAATGCTAAAGGCTGTACAATTACCGAAGAGTACGTGTAAATTGAGTTGTCAAGGCCATTTTTCGTTCCCTTGTGGGAAACCTCAATTTAATTCTGAGCACATGTTCCTTTTTATATAATGATGTAAATAAAAGGGCTGCAGTTTAAAATTATTTCAGATTTCACAAGTGCCAGTGAACTGAAATGTTTCTAGCTTTCTACAGTTCCAGTAGTTCAACCCAGAAAATCATCATAGCAGATAATCATAACACGGTCCGGGTTGAATTGGAACTCCCCATAGTAACGAATTTAGGTTTTGTGTTGTGTAATCACACTGCTGTGCTACACATGAGATATTTTACTGTAGTTGGTAACCATAATAAATTGTTTAACATTGTGGGTAAATCTTATGGTTAACTGGAAACGGGCATTGCTATGCTCCTGTATTTGCATTGTGCAAACCAAACACCAGTAGCTGTCGTTATAATCATATACCACAGCCTCTCTTGTTATTATTATTTAATTAACCACTTTCAACCTGACATCCCTATGTTGGGCATGTCATTATAGGCAACATTTAAAATAATTATTAAGACACTATTTCTTGCCTTCCCGTTAAGTAGTTTGATTTGGGAACAACAGCATGCTATTTGGTTGGATGCACCGTACAGTGTACACTGTACTCTACTATAATCGTCACCATGTGTACATGATGCAAGGCTTGCAAGCACTTTTGCCCGCGAGCAATAGTGGGTGGATCTAAGGATATTGGTAGGTCGGTTGGAACTGCTACTGTAGGTCATGTACGGAGCAGCCTGACGCAGCAGCACAACCTCCAGGGGCGTCTAGCCCCTAGAGCTCTCTTAAGCTAGAACGCTCAAGCTTCTAGTTTGAGAGCAGTAAACTTCATGGTACTCTTGGACGATGACTACGCAGCGTAGTGTATCTGTTATATCAGAGTTAAACCCAGGATTATGAACCTAATCCTTTACCATGGTTGTGACATTTCCGTGGTTAATGCATTATTAGCACTCACGACAGCCATATCTAACCACTCAACAAATAAGGCCCTCTTCCTAAAAATCAAATGAAGAAGATAATTGGAATTAGCTGTGCCCTGTCTTCTCCTACACGTGGAGGACCACGTACAGTAGATTAGATAGGCAGCCCAAAATGAATGTGGTCATGTGGTGTGTTGGCACTAATTACTTTTAATTAAGCCCAACTTTGTATCCCTTTAGCACCAGCAGTACCGCTGCTGTGTCAGACTTGTGTATCAGTTGGGCTGCTGATACATATTGTATTATAAGGTTTAGGCCTAGACATGTTGAAACATGGCCCCACTATTCCAACTACATACAGTTAATTTCTCAGCTCGGGCAATTTCAAACCAAAACTTGGGATGTTGTAACTTTTACTTGGCAACACCCAAGTAGAACTATAGTTGCTTTATTGAGACAGTTGAGTAACACTTCCATAGAAAAGGTCAGCCCACTACACAACGTGTACCTCACAGTATTTCATATACAGTAGTCTACTAGCTGCTCTGCCAAACAGTGCATAGAATTAAATTATCTCACACCTCCGTTCCAGACTTGTAGCAGGTGATACAAAAGTAAGAGCCCTCCATTACTTTCCTTCATTCCTTTATACCGTTGTGATACAAAAGTAAGAGCCCTACATTACTGGAGTGGATTAAATTATAGTCCAATGATTTGCAGTAGAAACTATTGCAAGAATACGCAAGGTTCACAAGGTAGTTGTGCAATTGTCTCCAAACTTACAGATAGTAACTGCATGGAAGGTGGTTGGGCTGGGGGTTGTGGAGTGCTGGGGTATGGGGGCTTTTATGTAGGAACTGCTTAGAAGTTGGGGTGGGGGGCAGTAGGGTATGGGGTGGGGTGGGGTTTGGGGGTGCGTGGTGTCGGTGGGGGTGCAGGGTGGTGGTTTGGGGGTATGGGAGCACGACAGTGTGACTAGGTACTCGCATTTGCTACTAAAAATAGCACAGTGCGAGTTGTGAAATTCAATTAGTATAGCACCAGTGCTACTACAGAATTTGACCGTTCAATTGTGATAAAGACAAGGCTCTGACAGTCTCCGTACACATTCTATGAGTCACAGTTCTATGCATTTTTGTAGTGCAGCGGTGTCGTTGGCCAAAAAGAGCAGATCTACAACCTAACAACGTGTCGAGGCACAATGCGGCGTTTTTGAAGATCTATCCCCCTTGCTTCCACCGCCCCGCCCCTCCCCCTTTTAGCATGCTGTGCTTTGCTCTTCCCTGGCAGCAGTGGCAGGCAGCAGACAGAGTGAACGCAGCAGGTTAGCATGATAGCATCACGGAAGGAATTGCTTGTTATCCCCGACACGATGAATAATAAAGTTATTTGCAAAGTTTGTAATGTTCGAACGTCACTCGATATAACTTTTACCAACTTTAACCAACCGCGGGTGAAACAGCGTACATGCAAAGAGTGCATGCGCGCACGCACATGGAGTGGACTGATTGATATCGATCAAAAACAACCCATAGCACCTCGCTTACAAAAGCGTGTGCACAGCGTGAATGACTGACCTGGCTGGATACATAATAAGTTGTCCATGTGTGACCTGCTTAACGGCAAAAAGGCAAAGATCTGTCCCCCCACCACCTCCTCCCACAACCTCCATGCCGAGGTGTAGTTGAACGTCGGTCCACCCCCCTCCTCACCTCCCTCTGCGTAGCAGACTATATAGCTTAGTAAGTTAGTAGTCTACTCTGTAGCTGTATATGTCAGATGTTCTGTCTGAAGCAGTCAAAGCCAAGGAGAATGTTACAATACTAATTTACCATCGAGTAGCCTGCCCTGCATCGAATGTCAATTCAATTCAAATGAGCTTTATTGGCATGAGAAAACAAAGGTTGGTCACATTTTTAGATAGATTTTTCAATTTAGGAGCATGCACGTGCTACTTGGAAAAATGCTAAGCGTCGAGCCCTGTATGGGAGTGGGGGTTGTATGGAGTTGAGGGACATGAGGGGGTGGGGTTTGGTGGTGCGGGGTGTGTGGGGTGGCGGTTGGGGCGGTTAGGGGGTGGAAGTTATGCGAGTGGGGGATATGAACTTGAGGGACTTATATTAATAATATCATCGATGGGGAATCCAAGCTAATAGAAACTGCAGGCTTTCTATTCCTGAAAAGTTGCAATGCGAAAATGGAAGCCATCATTCTCCCGATAATACAAATCTAACATTTTTGTTAAAAAAAACATATTGTTTAAAAAAAATGAACGATGACGGGTTTCTGAACTGCCCACAGCCCTCCTATGAGACACGGGGAGAGTAGAAAAAATGGTGCTAATTTATCATGATTATTCGTGAGGACCTATTATATGAAGAGGTTGAAAAGTGGTGAAGTGGTCCTTTAAGCGTGTACTGATTGTGCCAGTGCAATGAACAATAGTCATTAATTGATAATGTCTGTTTGACAGCCTGTCCTATGTTGTCAAGACCGACATGGCAACAGGGCTCAGGGCTTGTTCAACAGCCTTGATGGTTGACAGGTGAAAACTGTTCCATACCTTGGCCATATGGCTTTTGATACAGTATATGGTATGGCTTGCTTAGCCTGTGGAAAAGCTTTCATACAGTATGATAATTTATCATGGATAATTGACAGGACTGTTTTGATTTGATTTGCAGTGAGTGGTTCTTCACAGTAACCTTACATGTTAGATAAACAGTGAGATATTTTGCATTTTTAGTCATACAGGTCAGTACACCAGATGCCACGGATAATGCTAAGGACATAATCTGTTGCCTGAAGCCCAAAGCACATCTTGCCTGGTCTCACAGTGTATACGTACTGTAGAATTTAGGAGAGCTTGGATATTATGGATATGAGTATGGCATGTTTTCAGTGATTACCATACTCAGCTTAGAGATCTGAAAATAAACAGTGCTTGGGGGGATTCAACATGCAGCACTTAGCTTCCCAAAGTCCCCGAAAGGGTTCTGGGCAGAAGAAATAACATCACCCAGGAAGATACCGGAACACATTCAAACTGTAATGGGTGCATTCAGGCTAATGGTTCACATCAGATATGTTATACTTATTAGTCATCTTTTCCTTTGTCAAAAATGTATTCAGTATAAATAAAAACGTTTCTAATCAATTGTACATTTAATTTGTCAATAAAGAAATCAATCAATCAATCACGAATAACTAAGTCTATAATTCTACATTAAAGATATTCATATGTATATTGTTTGTTTGTTTGTATGTATGTATTGTCATAGTCTTTACTTATGGTTCTGTTTCCTTTGTCGAAACGATAGCGAGGAGATCTGTGACTGTGGTTTGTCCTGGGTATTTTTCTGCATTACACTCATCTATCCCACTGGCCAAAGATGACAGCACAATCCAAGCTGTGCTGTCTGGAAGGTCTTTGATCCGTGTGGACAGTTTGGTCTTTACCCCCCAGCAATAGAGTAATAGTCTCTCACCCTGTGCTACAGATACACATATACTGTAGTATAGTAACAGCAGCTGGACTGTTGTCTCTTGGATCAGTGATTCTCAACCTTTTTAATATAAAGAACACCCAGTTTGATATGCATTAGGCCACAGCCCCCAATTTTTTTATCGCTGGAAACCCAACCTACAGTGTAAAGTCCTCAATGTAACTCTGAGAGTGTACAAATGAAATATCTGTTTGTTCTCTGATTTACGGTACAGACATTGATTGATTGATTGATTACTTTATTGGCAGAAATGTAATCAGTCAAACAGAAATTGTATCAGTACAGGGTACAGTCAAACATGTCCAATGGGATCACCGAAAAAAGTCCTTGCTGTCTTGTTTCCATTCAGGTCCTGGGTATTCAATTCATAATCATGACATGAAAAATAACAACAAAAATCAGGAGGTGGGGGTAGTCACTAGACTAAGGGGGGGGGGGGTAATCATTTCCTCTCCCTTTGGCATGCTGAAAGGTGGATTTTCAGGCCTGTTTTAAAGGACGCCAGGGATTTTCATTTTTTGAGGGAGGGAGTCAGGGCATTCCACACTTGGGTGGCAGTGCTGTAGAAGGAGAATTTGCCCATGTTTGGTTTGAAAGTGGGTGGTACCAGATCGTTGTTCTCGCTTCCTCTTGTATTGTGGCTAGGGATGCCGCCGATAAATCGATTTTCCGATTAATCATCGTAGTCTCCGAAATCAATTTTAATATTTCATAATCGAAAATCGATTAATAGTTAAAATATAGGCTAATAAGTAAGGCTGCATGATATATCGAACATGTACCTTCATCAGAGTGGAGAATATAAGTATAAATCAAGTTGAGCAAAGCCACTCTTTTCTGCCCCTCTCTCTAACAGACAAAGTTAACGATCACTTGTTAAGTGCCTGCCAGACAGACAATCAGATGAAATGAAGGCAGGTGTAGAGTAGAGTGTAGACTAGTGAACTGAACATGTTCTCTTTATATCAAGTACTTCATACCAGCCCCTTATGAAACTACTTCTCCCCAAATCCAATTGGATTTCATTTTCCATCCTGAATGGCACTGAGAAGATCTCCACAAAGGTTTACTCATCAAAACTGATTATAAAACTGTAACCATCAAAGCATGCACTCAACATATAATGGTTATGTGACCATGGCATGTGCATAATATAACATCTTAAAAGTTTTATCTGATATTGATTAAAAAAGAATAATAATGTCAGTCCCAATTTCAATTGCTTAACTCTGTTTTCTACCCGGAGCCACCCTAGACTATCAAAATGGATTGCAAAAAGATGGGTCATGGGCCCCAGACAAATTAGTTTGTTTTGGGAGGTTTATACAGTAGCTTGGTGTCATAGGGATGTTTGAGAACCAAGAGGTGCAAGCATAGTCAAAGTATAGGGCTGAATTAGGGCTCCCGCTAGAGTCTTGAGAGGACTTTTGTTGACAAATGAGGAAATTCTGCCCAGCAATCTTTTTCTTTGGTTTACTTTTTTGATTACCCTTGTTGCCAAATCTGTCAGTTTGTTGTCAAGAATACGACCCCCCCTCCCCCCTATTTTCACACCGTGTCAAGTACTGTGCCCAAATGAAATGGCTACTACTTTGCATAACAACAGCTTTAACTGTTACCTGAGCGCACATTCTCATACACGGTAAGCAACACAGCTAGCAGTATGGCTCCAGAGTCCAGTAGTCTACTGCTTCTGTGGTGTTCTCCATGCAACAAGAATGTCTCCTCCATCAAAGAAGAGATGCGTGCACGTGCGTGCACGTGACATGCCGTGGTACTGGGGGAAAAAATCACCATTAGACCACTGAGTACAGACGCTTAACACAATCAGCACTGGGATTTCTTTCAAAATAGAAGCTCGGGGTGCCAGGCAGATATGGCAGCTTTTACTCTGAAAGCCGGGGGCTCTAGAAGCGTTAATATTCTGGGCGAGAGGCATGTTGAAGTCAGAAATGAAGACAGAAGTATAGCCATCTGGTCAAAACCACGGAGATTATGCACGGCGAGCCTTTCTTTCTGATCCGTAAACAGGGAAGTGAATGGCAGCGCGCATGCGCCAAAAGCAAGGAGTGCATTGCAGAAGGATAGGCCAATCACACGTCGTCGCAATCAGTCGGTTGGATTAGTTATGACGTGTCTTACGGTCTGAATGTGTTAATAATCACATTGGCAGATTCAATGCTTCAGTCTTAACATTCATTTTTAATGGAAGCCAGTGTCATGAAGATACAAAGCAACATCCAACATTTGTAGCTGCTACAAAATCTACAAACCTGCAATCCAAATTGAGCTGCCTTCAACAGCTACGAAACCTTTTTTTTAACCATTTCCACTCACTTTTTCTCTTCTCTTCACACAATTGCTTGTAATTATTTCCGTCAGTCCGTTTTGTGGCCTTTCTAAGCCCAGGCTTTACATTTTCCTTTATATTTTTCTCGTCGCCGTCATCATTGACGTCAATGAGCAAATTGGTCACTTTATAGCTTTATATCAACTTTTTTGTCACTGCCAGTGTGAACAATTCCTCCGTGCCTATATACTTTGCCTGTGTGTTAACACCTTTGTGCTAAAATACGTGTATACACGTCCTCCCAATAAAAAACATGGGGTGCTAAGGACTTGTATAGGCGTCTTAAGGTCCTTTTTAATGATATAAAACAGGATTGCTGTTTTCTTTTTCAGAGTAAAATCTGCCCATCTGCTTGGCACGTTCGTTTTGTTCGTTTTACACCATGCGTTTCCCAACCTGGGGCCCTTGAGGGGTCGTGAGGCCATGTCTGTTTGGAGGTAGTCCAAAAATGTAAACATGTTGCACACAATCATAAGTTGCTTTCATCTGCGTTCTGCCTGGCATCCCTATTTTGGTTATGTCATTATTGTCAAAACATAGTACAAATAAATAAAATACGTTGTGATCTTGTAGAATGGGGTCTCCAAGTAAATATTTTAGTTTTGAACCACTGATTTACAGTACCATCAACCAAGTCAAACATTAATTAATTTCACTGCGTCGTGCTGCACATGGAAACCATAATGTCACCTACAGTATGTAAGCCACTGACCTATGGTAAAAACCTAGATTAGATGGTAAATGAAAAGTCATAGGTTGGTGAAAACAGCATGTTTGATTAGGGTTGTACCTGTCATGTATGTTACATCTACATTACCTATTGCACCTCCACCTAGGGTGACATTTAGTCCACAGCACCTTGGCGTTGACATTGATTTTTAGCTAAAGGCTAATGGGATGTGTGACCCTTATGCTTTGAAATAAGGTAATTTAGAAACCACCATAGTTTCCAAACAATTCCAGAAGGTAGGGAAATCTTGTAGTATGACCAGTTGGCCACCTATTTCAGCCTCCCTTCAGCTATGCAATGAACTCATAACAATTCTGCACTTTGGACCAAAACTAAAATACCAAAGCCACGGTCTGCCGTTTGTGTCAGTACCAGCATCTGTCTCTAGGATTCTGATGTGAGCTTGTTTCTGTGTAATCTGCCAACCTGATCAATCAATTTGACAGTGGCTGTTGCTAGGCAAAGCCTTGCTTAGCCCCTCCCGGACCTGTTTTGCTGCGCGTGCAGCCACTCACTTCCTGGTTTACGGCCCGACAAACTTCCTTATTTTCTCGAAATCACTGCTGCATTGTGTGAAGGAAGCCGAACAACACCTGTACAAAGATATCATTACATTATATTAACTGCCAGGCTAGCCCACTGAAGCCCAGGATTAAATTAATTTATAAGCTCCCACTCGCCAGCTGTCTCTAGGGTTCTGATGTGAGCTTTGACTATACTATTCCCCACTATTCCCTCGGTAGACTGAAAACAACATCTCTGACACAAGGGTCTTGGGCCCCTAGGGCAGTGATTAAAATATGTTCACGGGCAGTTAACAGTTATAACTTCAATATCGACTTGGTCATCAATATGTCAAGGTCCAGAGTAGACAAACACACACACAGTCACACACACGTGAGTGCAGTCGAAGGTAAACGCTCTCGCCAGAACATGATTTACTATTCTGTGCCTATCGGGTAAGGGTTGCAACTCGAACGGGGCTGAGTCGGCTAAAGGCTCATTCATAGTCTGGATTTTCGGTGGTGAGGTGACCACCGGAGCGGTGGTGAGTAAAAACAGAGAGAAGGGCTGGAGCGGTGGCGGTGGTTTGCTCTTCACCGCGGCTCGTGACGTCATGTTGTAGTTCGGTGGTCACCTAACCACCGAAAATCCAGACTATGTATGAGCCTTAAGTGAACTTTGGGCCCCTCCCACTGCGTGAAAAGAGGAGTTAACGGGCAATTATGGGCACTAGATTTGCCCGTAAACATCAAGTTTAGCAGGCATATACAGTAATAAACAGTAATATACAGATGTGATGGAACAATTTTATCCCCGATTCCCCTACTACTAGTAGGAGTATGGGGAGCGTGACCATTTACTCAAAGGCGATTCCGCACTTGCGATTAAAACACTTCATTGAATACTGTTCATCTCTCCCTTATAAGACATCAACTGTACATTTCTAGTATTTCCACTATAACATTTAAATGAGCCAGTTCTATAAAATATGAATACTGGCAAAAGAAAATTGTGTTCAGATCAGTAAACCGTATCCAATGCACTATCCACTTCAGTGCATACCGGTAGTCACCAGACAAATTGACAGTAAACCGTGTAGTACCAGAGGTCGCAGAACAAGTCTAGTGAGAAATTAATTTCATTCAAAAGCAGACAGATGTCTCTTGCCAAAAATAACAGATGTACAAGCTAACAGGCATTGTGAGCTTATAGATCAGTTCTTTTTGGCAATTGACAAGTTTGGCAATACATTGTATAATTTAGCTTGTGTTGAGCGGGAGTGGTTGTTGGGGATTTACTGCAGAGATGCAGTTTCAGCAAACATACTTTTGAATATCCCATGGGTTTCTCTTCTTTACTTTCTAAACTAACATTTTCACCGTGTCACAAAAGCCAACACACAAAAACAACTACAAAAAGGGCCATAGATGCCATGAATACAGTAGACCTTGCCAAGTTGTGGCTGGAAAAAGTGTTTTGTTGCTTGTATGTGCTGTTCCAGCATCCATAGAATCCTCCCTACATACTGTAGTTTTGTCATGCTACCGTGCTGTCGCGTAATCACGGCTCTACAAATGGCCAGAAGTTTGTCCAATTTTCAATTTTTATATTCCACATACAAACCTCTTCCAAACTTTAGATTTTAGATTTAGTGGTACGCTGTAAATTGTGATTGCATGCGTTGTTTGTTACTCTGCAGTGCTCTCATAAAAAAGTTCAACACGAAACAAGATCTATTGCTATCATTATTATTTCGACGACTTAGATCAAACTTCCACAGCAGCTCAGTCAATAGTAACAGCAAAGCTACAGTCAACTGATTTGCAACTTTATAATCAGGAGACAGGAATCAACCAATACGTACCTAGTACATACATCAATCAAGGGGTCTGCATATTGATGTAGTCGCAAGTCACAACAATATGTAAAAAAAAAAAAAAAAAAAAGGTTTCTGATTCGTATTGGTTCATCTTTCAAAGATATTTATGTTCTACCAAAAATAAAAACTAGTATGGGAAGCCGATCTTTTATTTTTAGGGCAGTTAACATTCACTGCCAGGCTAGCCCAGGATTAAATTAATTTAGGCTCTTATCGTATTATCGATCATCTGCGGATGTGTGGTGGGCCACCGTGTGTTATAAGATGTCCAAAAAACAGGTTCGACCACTGTGTACGGGAGGATCTCTTCTCTTGTAATGCTGGGTGAAAAACATAATCCACTATACAGTACTCCATTCTCCTTTCGGGGGCGACGTCAATAACATTTGACCCGGATGTAGATCAAAATCTCCGGATACGGAAATAGCCGAATCTAGCCGGATCTGGCCTAGCGGGAACCAGATACATTGTTTCAGAGGTGGGACAAGAGCGAGAATTCGATTAAACGGCGATGAAACAATAAGTGGTTACTCTGGGCAGTCGGGGGGACACAATGTGACGGACACATCCCCCGTCTCCCATAATTTGCGCCCCTGCTAACATTTAACATTGAACTTTGTCATCAATATACCTTTTTGTGTTGTGTTCACTGGAAATAATACAAAAACTTCTGTTTAGCCTACTGGAGGTATAGAACTTGGGGTCATGTGCTCAGTGTACTGGCTCAGGCCAAAGAGGATATTAGTTTTCTGTTTACTTTCTCCAGCCAAACTATTGAATCATGACATTCTTCCTCCTTGTTCCTACTGTATGCATAATATTTCCTCATGCTGGCTACTTAGCTGACAATTTTCTAGTTCTAGTTGTGGTTTTGCAATGGATGCATGCATGCAAATATAAGCCACTTTCCATCTAATCACATGAACAAACAAGGATTATGAAAAGAAATGGACCTTGTTTGCACGGTCCTTGTATCATAATTGTGATGGAACAGCAACTTCAAATATTCTGCATTTTGGCAGCTTGTACTGAATTGATTAGTGAAAACCCCTTTGTTTTAACTACACAAACATTGGAGAGTTATAGTTGGCCTGTTGAACCACAACTAAAAAGATTCAACACTGACATGCTCTCTGTATTTTGTCATTCAAGAAAGGAAAATGGGGATTAAGCTGACATCCAATGAATTATTCATGGGAAAAGGTTTAGCTCTGAAATAAGAAAAACTACTTATTTGAGGGCATTTGTTTCCTCTATATTGCAATTCCATTACTGTGCACTTGATGTCTCTTAGTAGGATGTTGATCCCCTAAACACCAGATATCTAACTAACTAACTAATCAGATTTGGAGTTAGTTGAATCTTTAGTTTTTAGTTTTTGAGTGCAACCACTCCTATACGGAGCTTTGTGTGTCTCTGGCTGTGTCCCTGTATCCGAGCACAGTGTCACTGTTGCGTAGCCTAACACACACATATTAACTGTATGATTTTCTGTGTGACAGTACAGTACAGTACAGTACAGTACAGTACAGTACAGTACAGTACAGTACAGTACAGTACAGTACAGTACAGTACAGTACAGGGACCCCCTGGGGACCCCCACACGGTAACTCTGTCATTTCTCGGCCGTTTCGGACGTGGGGCGGCTCACCGGAACCGGGCCGGCACCCAGACCTCGTTCCTGGGTTTGATTTCTCAATTACTGATAGTAGATTGAAGAGTTTTGTCACTAACACAAACATTAAATGCCATTAACACTCAGATTGCCCAGGGTTATTTAATCCATTAAATCATAGCGCCCAATCGATTTATAGCAACGGAGCACTTTTACCGACGGACCGGAAGTTATACCGGATGTGGCTGGAGCAGCTAAATGTAGCCAAAACACTCTAAAGGCTATCAACAACAACGGGAGGCTTGATTCAATCTAACACGTCTAGCGACTGGACAGCGGGGGGCCGTCTAACACAGGATATTTTCTTAGAATTGGACGGGATGATTTAGAGTATCATGTTCTCAAATTAATGTAGACAGAAATCCTATTCCTTTGCCCCAAAGCAAAAAAAATGGGTTCATTAATTAAGCTCTTTAATTGACAACCTAACTCCCTCGATCAAACCAAGTAACAAGCTTATTTTAGACTGATATGAGTTTTAAAGTCGGTAATCGAAACACCATTCCTTTATCAAAAAATATTGCAGTCATTCCTTACTCAGCAAGGTGCTGAAAAACTATAGGCCTAATTCATGCTTTTATCTCCAGTAGGTTGGACTGCTGCAAAGCACTTTTCCGGATCTTCCTAAAAAAGTTCATTGAAAGGTTACAGCAAACTCTGCTGCTAGACTGCTAACGAAAACAAAAAGAGAGAGAACACATCACTTCGGTCTTAGCTAGACTACACTCTGGCTCCCCGCGTCTTCCAGAGTCTATTTTAAAGCCATTCTACTTGTTTATAAAGCTCTCAATGGGTTAAGGCCAGCCTACATCACAGACTCCCTGTTGTTTTGTGTTCCTTCCCAAGCCTTTAGATCCTCTGCCGGTTTGCTCGATATGCAGAACCCTACCCACTTGTGTTGTTGTTGCAGATGCTGCTTTGTTATGCTCCAAAATTGGGGAACACCTTACCTAAACACATTAGAGAGGCACACTCTTTTGAAAGGCCAGGAACAGTTAACAATTTCACACCATTTTAAATGCATTTTTTTTCCATTTAACTTTCTATTGGTTGATTATATGCTTCATTTGAGACTTTTAGCCAAAAGTTTTTGTTACTTTTTACGTAGAAAGTCCACACACACGGCTCTGCTCCACAGTGCTTCATTTATTTAAAAGAAATCACACCCGTGTGAAGTGAACAAGTGAACTTATGTGATTGGTTAGCCGATTTGCTTGTACATATGCCCAGATGCCCTTTATATTTCCCTTCATTGTCAATGGCATTTAATGTTTGTGTTGCCACAAATTTACGTCCTATTTGGCAGACATTTGACCTAATTTCTCCTTTCATTGTCGATGGCAAATATGAGACGTGCAGTGGGGACAAGATGGCGTGAATTTCCCCAAAAGCTGTATATAGGAGCCCCTCAAAAATCCGACCCGTCTGAACTGAGTGGTGCTGTACTATAGGCCTACTGTACTTACTGTGCTGTACAAGCCCTCCTCCCTCCATAAGTTTAAGGATAAAGGGTAAGGGGTGGCACAAGATATGGCAGGCCCTTATAGTCTCTTCTCCTTGTGGCATGGCCTGGATCTGCAAGACAAAGCACAGCAAGGCAATTCTTTTAAGTGGACCTGAGTTTGCTCTGTACTTGGACAGCTTTTTCCCCCTCACAGAATGGCCAAAGATAGCCAATCTACACGCTCACACAAGTTTTTTTTATTTACAGTACATTTCAAGCACAAACTCAATACAAAGACTGTTAACTGTGAGTGGACGACCCAATTAAGCATTACACTTGTTTACAACAGGGTCCACCTTGTTCAATTCATCAAAACATTTAGAGACGTACAAATAGACACTTCTATATAGTTAAAGAACAGAACAGGAATTCATCATAAAGGAAGCAAAAATGAAAAATAAACATATACAGTGAGGGGGGGCAGTGGGGGGGGATTCAGATTTTACAGGGGCCAGTTTCGAATTGCAGCCGTCCGTAGGTGCCCTTTGAGAGCGGTTTTGAAGGATTCAAGGGATTCACATGTCTTAATGACTGTTGGTAGGGCGTTCCACATTTTGGTGGCATAGGAGCGAAAATAATTTAGTCCCTTGTTTGTGCCGAATCTGGGTTGTACATGGTTTGTTGCACTCCCTCTGGTGCAACAATGCAACTCATTGAGTTGCATCGGCGTGGTCTACCTTAAAAACAGTTTTGTCCCGACCCGTGTCCGACCCTTTGGTGTTTGGGCTTTAGTCCAACGTCCCAATAATACGACATTACTAACCCTACTCCAAACCTAACCTTAACCGCACGCGTAAGTGAGCGGTTAACCGGCCATGTATGTCGGACTAACGGGACATCGGACCCACATATGCCCAACCTTCACCTTGGAGCAGCCTTTTCAGTGGCTTTGTGTATATATATAACATTTTCCATGTTGCTATTGTGGGACTGAGAGGCAAGTGGTTCTGTTTTGCTATGTACCGTCCAAACACCTGACATATGTTTTTTTTTCTTTCACAGTGCCACCCAAAATAATCAACTTGTCAAAAGACATTGTTGTCAATGAAGGCTCCAATGTCACCCTGATGTGCCAAGCCAATGGTAAACCAGAGCCTTCAGTGAGCTGGAAACTAGTCTCTCCTTCAGGTAACTTATTTCTCTCTTGGCAACATTGTCATTTACATGTTTCCCTGCTGTGCCCAACTTTTACTAGTGTCGTTTTTCTTCTCCACAATTCATTACATTACTCATTTTCTGGGGCTTCCAGTCATCTTAATCATCACCTTCTCGCACTTCCTCTATCTGCATCCTTTCATCTCATTCATTCATGCCACGCTCTTTGACATTGAGTGACCCTGGTGGATTTATTGCTCTGCTTATTACCCATCATTACCTGTTCTCTAATCATCATTACAACGTAATAGTACATGGAAAAATAAACCAGCTTTAGTGTAATTGATCTCATTAATTAGTATAATAGGATAGATGTAAATGTTGCACAGGCACATTGAATGACAGAATTAATGCTAAGAACACTGTGTGTGTGTGTGTGTGTGTGTGTGTGTGTGTGTGTGTGTGTGTGTGTGTGTGTGTGTGTGTGTGTGTGCGAGTGCGAGCATGCATGCATGCATTTCAGATTGTGTACGTTTGTCCAAAGCTGAGATAGCAGTGCTGTACATGCTCCACATCACTGAATACATTTAGCTTATCTTTAACTTAAGACCGAAGGAAGGCAAACATTGGTGTGTATTTCTGCATTCAAATCACTCCATGCTTTACTTAATCAGGCAAAATGCTTGCATTCATAATGAATTGCATTTTAAACCCAGAGGTGTTGTGGCATTGTCCTATTTTCTCCTCTTTTCTTGGTGGTACAACAGGGATCTGGGAATTGAAATGTTAATATGACAAGAATGTGACTGACCTGTCTGTAAGGAGATAAGTGAGGAGAGGTCCCATTGATAGGCTCCTTATTTATTTATTTATTTATTTATATGGCTATTGGCTAAATGTAACATTCTGATAGAGAACACATCATTGTCCTGGCCTTGCTGAAAAGATTACCTGCCACCCGTGTTGTCAGTTTTGTGAAAAGGAGAGAGGGCAGTCCATTCCTGTACTGTATTTATCTATTCTTTACTGAAGGGAAGCTGGGAGGGATATTGAATGGGAAGACCTAGGGGAGATGGCTGTGTCAGGATTTGAGCTTACAGTGTGCAGTAACGTCAGATGGAGGCTACATAACCAATAACATCATTTCTGTTGTGGCAATGGCTACAAAAGGAGCTACATTGGGGGATTTTGTTGTAATTATAATGACAGTGGGTAATATTTGTGCACCAAAGCATGTTTTTTGGGGGGGACGTCCGCTCCCCTCAGCTGATTGAGGTGAGAATGAGATGTGCTGTGTGGAGGTTAATTTCCCCAGTGTTGTGGTGTTAATCTTGTACTGCAATCCACTACCGCTGCCCACACAGGACTGTGAGAGCAACACTGTATCCTGCTTTTTCCAAAGATTCTACTGTTTTCTTAAGCCTGATTGATATTATATATTTTATATTTACTGACAGAACTAGCAGGGCTGCTAACGCGGACACAAGCATGTTGTATAAACTGCAGTTTACTCACTATAGCAGGTTTACATTACTTAAAGTCTTAAAGAACCATTTCACCCATTTTCAATTGGTTCTCTCTAATGCAATGTTCATTATCAGATGGTAGCTACCATATCTGTCTACTTATTGTGGGTCTCACAGGGGCTGTGGAATGGACAGTTCAGAAAACCTGCCATCGGTGGGCATGCCAAGCTAATAGAAAATAGAAAGTTAGCATGCTGAAATAGAACGCACTGCATTAATAAAAGAAAGAAATCTTTCCCCTTCTCTTCCTCCATCTTTCCTGTCCGTCTTCACTTGATACTATCAATAAAGGCAGAAAAGCCTAAAACAAATCTTTAAAGAATAAATAATAATGCTCTCCAGGTTGTGCTATAACGTGAGATATTACCCCTGGTGTGCTGTCAATATCAGCACCCCAGTGCCAATATTGGACTGTATAGCATGACCTCAAGTTTACAGTATTATTGCTGTTATGCATGTTTCATTATTGATTTTTATGGTTAGAAATCTACTTTGTTACTAACCATGGCTGCCAGCTGTTGCTAGGTTACAGTAAAGTTAAGGTCTACAAGTAATTGGGTTCATATATATCTTCTTCCCAAAAGGACTTTCAAACTAGGAAGGGTATGGCCTGGTCAGCCTGCAATGATATGCATAAGATCTGTTCATCCCAGTTTAGTAAGATGTTAAAAGTAAAAATATTTAGATCGACCGTTGAGCCGATTCTACTCTATGGCTCCGAGACATGGACACTTTCAAAGAAACTAGAGAAACGGTTGGATGGCACTTACACCCGCCTTCTAATGAGAGCGCAAAATCTGTCTTGGAAGAGCCACCCATCGACTAATCTAATATACGGCAACCTTCCCCGTGTTTCTTCACTAGTCCGATCTAGAAGAACACAGTTTGCCGGCCACTGCTACAGAGCTGACAATGAGGTTATATGTTTCCTTATTCTCCTGCCTCAAAGCAGACCAGAGGTAGAAAACTGTCGTTCCCTGATGTCATCGCTAGGGACACATGCATCAGTAAGCAGGAACTGGGGATGGCAATGAAGGACCGGAAAGTCTGACATAGCATTGTGAAATCCATGATCTCGACCACGGTCGAAAAATGATGATGATGAAAGTTAAGGTTGGGACTAGCGCTGTTATCGTTATCGAAAGATATCGGCACTCATTAGAATGCATCTCAGCTGATCGATTTGCCATGTGCAGGGAACTACAGTAACTGTAGTATAAAACAGGTTTAAACTCGGTCCTGGACAGAACAAATCGAGAGACTGGAACCCCCAGGACATCTCCGGGATTGATTGTAATTCCCTGAAAAGTGTTTCAAATAGCCATGACCTAGAGGTAAACCCTGGATCCACTTTCCACTCACTAAGAAACTTTGCAAGCACTTGAAGTAGTTGAATCCTTGGGGAGACGTGCAGTAGGCCTACAAGTAGAGAGCGGTACTCTACACTGGATATTTTCACTTTCATATACAGTAGTGCCTAATGGATTCAAGTGTTCTTTTCTAAACTTAAACTGAAGTTGTCTGTCATGTTCTGTTGATGGCAAGTTAAAAGGAAGAACTGATTGATTGATTAAACATTTTATTAACATATTGCAGAATGGGTACAGTCCAAAGAAGGTACAGGTCAATACAAAACCTGCTAACAGAATGAAACCAGAAAAAGCACTAAGACTTGTTTACATCAGGGTCCCCCATTTTCAATTAATCAAAACATTTAAAGACATACAGATATACACATCTATGCAAAATAAAAACATCAAATACACAGTTAGAAAAAAGGGAATACTTGAACAGTATAGAACGAAAGATGGGGCCAGTTTCGAACAGGGGTCAGTTTCAAATTGCAGCTGCCCATAAACTTGCTCCTTGAGAGTGATTTTGAAGGAGTCTAGGGATTCACATTTCTTAGCGACTGTTGGCAAGGCAGGCGTTCCACATTTTAGTGGCATTTAACATTTATTTAATTGATTTGGGAAGTCTGGAACCTTGTTTTATCGGCCTTCTGAGATTACTATTTGATCCAAAGAGAATGGATTCAGTTTTTCCCAGGTGTAATGAAAGTATAGATCAGCGAGCCAGGTGCAGATATACCAAGTTCAGAGCTGAGGACCAGTAGTGCAGAGTCATCCGCAAACAGAAACAAATTGCAGTCACAAGCTGATATCATGTCGTTTACATATTAGGAACAGTAAAGTCCCTAGTATGCTTCCTTGTGGAACGCAAGGAAGGGGGGTCAGTTTTCCGTTCACCTCCAACATCCGTTCTCGCCACTCCAGGTAGGATTGCATCCAGTTTACTGATGTGCTATCAAAACCAATTGCTTTAAGCTTATTCATCAGGATAGAGTGGTTTACAGTGCCTTTTGGCGGGTCCAGTATAACCATACCGCAGTATTTGCCAGCATCCATGTCGTGTTGGATGTGGTCGCTCAAATAGAGGAGACATGTATTAGTGGAATGGGATTTTCTGAAGCCTGATTCTTTTCAACCTGTTCATATTAGTTCATTATAGGTAGTTGCCGTGGGCTGATTTGCTGCCTAACCATTAGTCGTCCATTAGTCAACCTTCACTCAGCGGCAGCGCTTGACTTTCCTTGTCCATACAAGCAGGATGGAGAAGTCTTCAGCCACGGCTGCCATGGAAACAAGTCTCATTTAAGTTGCTTCTGAGATTATTTTCCATTATTTTGTGCTGGCCTAGGGACCAGAGTGAATTGTGATTGTGTTTGTCAAGACGCAACACGTTGTGAGCTTGTACATTAGCATTTTCTTTTTTAATAGTCCAAAATAGTGTTAAAGTGGTTCAGCTGTTCTTCATTTCTGTGGGTACCCCCTGGAAAGACGTCTGGGGGTCCTCAAACCCCACTTTGAGACTCACTGGCCTATGTGTCCCACATACAGACTTTATTCACACAGCGGGTGGGCTTGGGGGAAGGCAGAGTTTATCGCCATCCCCCAGCCCCCAAGTATGAAGTAAGCCACGTGAATATGGTCAATTCCTCCAGGGATATGGTCCTCTGATCTCCCTCCCAGCTGATCCATTTCTGTCCTCTAGCAGCAGTGCGATGGCTCCCGCTCAGCTGTTGGTAATGGCCTCCCCGGGGGATGAAGCCCTACAGCTTCCTATTGGGGTGGTCAACCCATCAGAGCTACTGCTTGGGAGCGACAATGCTTTTTGAGGCGTCTGTTCATTTTGAAGCGGACCGTTTCTTCTGTATTTAACCACTTAACTGTTAAGACCTGTTTTATACCTCGTTGTGAAAATAGCGGGAACCCCTTTTGGTGTTTCAATTACATATAATTCTGGGGGTCCTTGACATGAAAAACTTTGAGAACCACTGACAGAAACATGAGGTTTTTCAGAAAACTGTCAGGATTTAGAAAGCATTTGTAGATTCGTCCTCAGGTCAAAATGGGTTAAATAATATTAATTAATAATATAATGCCCAAAAAAGGATGGCAAGTTGAAAGTGGTTAAACATTTTTCTTGCAGTTTGTAGCTATAACATTAATTCCTTACGACCAGTAAGATATTTGCCTGAGGGCGAGAACGATGCGCGCATCCGCCTGGGTGACAGCAGACTGCTGGGCGAGCGCTGGCGCTTTGGCATGTTGGGGTAATATCTTAATTTTTGGGCCTGTTAAGAACTCTAATTTTTGCCGGCTGCCGGGCGTGGCTGCACTAATAACTTTGGGGAAGGCCCGTCTAGAGTCTAAATGGACTGGTATCAGTCAAAATGGAGACATCGAAGAGGAAGGATGGATGGGGAAGGATCAACATTTGGAATGTCAGAACAGGTCAGCTCCATGTATGGAGATCTAAGGGTTTGAGGTTTGAGGTCAGATGTAGAGTTGCTGGCAAATATTGATGACATCAGGGATCAGGGATGATGTCACGTGATGTCACGTGCTCCATCCCTGATGATGTCACGTGATGTCACATGCTCCATCCCTGATGATGTCATGTGATGTCACGTGCTCCATCCCTGATGATGTCACGTGATGTCACGTGGTCCATCCCTGATGATGTCACGTGATGTGATGTCACATGCTCCATCCCTGATGATTGGAAAAAGGGGAATATCCTCACTCTCTTAATGAAGTTTGAGTTTCTTTATTTCATGAAATCACAAGCAGCATGAGCAGTCCATCTAGAGAAACGAACGCGTTTCGGCACGCAGGCCTTCCTCAGCGTTTCAAACTAGGTTATGTCTCACAGAGTAGACATATATATAGGCTAGCTAAGCGACAGATCACAGCTGGGTCTCATTTGTGAAATCAATTCACTCAGTTCATATAATACATTTCATATTCAGTATTACATTTTTCATATTTTATCATAGATTCAAAACTGTTCAATTACAGAAAGCAATTCAATAAAAGCTCTTCATTCATTCCTTTAGGAAACTCTGTATTTAAGAAGTGGATCCAATAAGCCTCTTTTTGAAGCAGAACCCGGTCTCTATCTCCACCTCTTTTTAGTGGATTGACTATCTCTGAACCTTGGAATCTCAAAGTACAAATGTCATGTTATACAGAATTGAAATGCCCATCCCTGATGATGTCACGTGCTCTCTCACCCCGACCAACACACACACTGACAGGAAATGCACATAGTTAACTGCGACCTTCGGTCGCAACAATGTCACAGTGTATCTGTAATTTATCTGTTTACAGTATGTTTTGAGCTGTTGAGCAATGATTAAAGCTCATTATGTCAGGAAAATGTCCCAACAATCAATGTTGGAATACATCACACATTTCATGCCTACAATTTAAAGTGATTGTAAAATAATCGACCATGTTATAAATGATGTACTGATATCACAAGCGATAACTGTAAAGTTGCAGCTTTATAGTTAAATAAGTTAAATGTAATTACCGTATCCATCTGTCGTCATTTAGGCAAACAACATATACATGTCTTTGTGTGGGCATTATTGTCAGGTGCCAAAAGCACAGAACACTCCACTGGTATGTCCCAAAAAGCTTTCCAGATTACACCCTGATCTGTGAAACACAACAGTTTCATGATCCAAGGCTTATTAGCACACTGGGAGGGGCAATTCCTTGTTTTATGTTTATCTCTAATGGCCATCTAGACTGGAGAACCCCTTAAGGATCTAATTTGGTGATAAGCTAGCACTGCCGCCCTCTTATTTTCTGTGCTCCGCTTTATCTACATTTTGATGCATAAATTGCTGTTGTGCAGAACTTGCCATTGTTCTTTATTTTGGGGAGATGTTTCATCAGGTCTCTGTTGCATAGAGATATGATTAATACCAAGGAGCCCACATTATATTTTGAGCAGAGAATCCATTTTTTGAGCTTTCCTCTGTTTGAGCAAAAAAGCTTTGAAACAGCCTCATCAGTGGAACCGAAAAGGGCTTCAGTGCTGCTCCTACTCTTCTGCCATTTGTGACAATAGTTTCCGTTTTTGTCACTAAATTTCATTAAACTGGTCCTTAACCGTTCTGAATATATGAACAGCAAATATATATATATATATATATATATATATATATATATATATATATAGAATATTAGTGGTCCATGACATGAAAATGATGTTTGACAGTCAGCAATATTGTTGCTTATTCTAGATTAATTTGCGGATTTTCTGACTTGATCTGGCCTGTTAACATTTTCATAGACCTGTTTGCTTGTTTCCCTCTCAGTCAATGTGGCAACCCTGGTCAGTGCCGTGTTGACAATGTAGCTTAGCAGTTAGCACACAACAGCTAGGAGGAGCAGCCTTCTGGCGTCGCCGCGTCATGTTTAAAAGTATTTTGCGCAATTTATGTCCCTGAATGTATGGATATGGACTTATGGCTCCATCGCTGCCTCTTTCTTTAGTAGAAGTAGAAATTTAACGCGTTGCAGAGTGTTTCCCGTCCGCGCGCGCGCACACACACACACACACACACACACCGCCTCCTGGCCTGAGGGGGTTGGAGTGATGTAAAAACAATATTTGAACAGTGAAATACATCGGTAAAATCGGTAAAAAAGTAGGCTAGGTTCATTCTGGGAGCGTGCAGATTTTGTTTTGCATGGAGAGATGTGTGGTAATAGTGTGGCTCGGTCGGAGATAGACGACAACGGCTGTGCTGTGTATTAGGAGACACACACACACACACACACGGCGCCAAATTGTATAGGCACATTTTGTTGTGTTGCAGCGGTAGCTAGAGGAAGCATGCCAGTGGGGCAACGGTGATAACGGTGGCCTGTGATGCAGGTGTGCTATGGGACGGAGGTGCGAGGTTAATTCACTAATAAATTCATTATTAATCATTAATGTGTCAATTGGGAAAAAGGGCTCCGTTACGCCCTCCATATAATGATGGTCCATGCCTGTGTGAAAAGTGGGAGTGATTCGTGCAGTTAATGATGAGATAATGCGCTGTCAGTGACATTATGAATAACAGTCACATGTGATAAATGTATAATAGAATAATATACGGTATATATGGACTAGTGTTATCACTACCAAAATGGCAAGAAGGAAAAATAACATAATGGGGAGATCATGATTTTGCAACTGGATTTGATGTGTTGTTTACATGTCAATACTAAATAAAATAAATAGAAACAATGAATGTACCGTAGCGATTGAATGGGACCACAAATGAAACTCTCTCCTCTTCCCATGTCATCACCCTGGTGTTCCAGCTGAGGGGATAAGAAGGTAACATTCTCCTTAATTAGGGAAAGCTGCTTATTTGCCTAGACCCCTGGAAACAGCCCAATCAATAGACTTTGAAACCAGCAGAGTGTGCATTAATCCCATTCCAATATGATTATGAGCTGCTCTTAGTCAATTGCACCTATTACTGTGGAATCTCATTAACGCTGTCCAACAGCTGGGCTTCACAGCTGAGTTCACTTTGTAGCTTTGATAAGATAAGATAAAACTTCACTGAGCCCCAGAGGGGAATGATGCAGGTGCCATATAGCAGCAACTGCAGTGAGAATCAGTGTTTTTTTCTTTCTTTTTTTAACTTAAGTAAAAGTATCAATTCTGCATTGTAGAAATACTCTGTTACAAGTACGAGTCCGGAATAAAAAATGTACTTGAGTAAATCAAGTCATTGGTATAAAAATGTGCTTAAAGTACAGAAAGTATTAATTATGCAGAATGTAAACACAAATGTATACCAATCTTTAGAAAATAGCTGAGCGAGTTGCGACGCATTGTGAGCTTGTAGATCTGCTATTTTCAAATGGCCGAAATATATAGTATACATGTAATAATACAATACAATAATACATGCAATAATGCAATGCATGTATACAATAATAATCAAAATCTACAAAGTAATTAGTAACTACAGTTTTCAAATAATTGTAGTTGAGTAAAAGTACAATATTTGTCTGTGATATAGTGGAGTAGAAGTATAAAGTATAGAAAATTGGAAATACTCCAATACTTTACTCCACTGGTGAGAATAAAATGCATGAGAGGTGCACTAAGATACTAAGGCATCATAAATAGGACTACATATAAATAAAGATGAAATAAAATAGCCATAGATACTATCTGCACTGAATATGATTGATACATGATGAGAAAAGATGTAAAGTCATTTAAGCACTGGCCTCTTGAAGGTGCAATCAAATATAATTGTGTATGAGTGGTATGAGTATGTTGAGGGTTGCGATGGGAGTGTCTGTGTCACCCTCGCAGTCAAAATGTCCGCCTTAACAGCCAGTACTTTAATTGGAACATTTGCATTTACCCCGAAGAATGGAAAATTGATACTATTATTGCTGGACTATTGTGGTTAAATCTGCCAATTACCTACTGCATAATATATTATGCATTACCTACTTATTCCTACTTATAATAGTATAATGTTTTTTTTGTATCATGGCTCAGGGCTCATGGCTCATTATGCCAGATGCCACCCATGAGCTGGCATCTGCTTGCCAGCTCATGGCATGGCAAGCAGATGTCAGGTTCCGTTAAAGCCATTGATTCTTTGTATTCTATACATCACACCTGCAAACACTAAAGACTTATTATTCACATTTATATTCATTCAATTCAATTCAAACTTTATTCGAGACACACAGGGTCCATTGAGTATATATAGCCTATACATAATCAATGTGATGTTGATTATTAATGTGATATATATTAAAAATAACAATTAAAATAAAATAAAAGCAGACAGCTCTTCCCAGGATTGACTATATCTTCAATAATAATATTGTAGGACTCATCCAGGCAAGACATGAATCCATACTTAGAGTGCCTTGAGAGAGCCTCATGTGTGGATTCCACAGTGACCTGCCATCTATAGGGCAGTGGTTCTCAACGTTTTTGGCTGGGGACCCCTGGAAATGCTTTGGCCATGTCTTGCGACCCCCGCCCCGCCCCCCTCCTCACCCCCAATAATAATAGAGAAAATACATCATAATTAAATTCTGAAACCAGATCTATATAATCATTAAGGAAAGCTTATGCATGTACTATGTGTATACAATATGTAAACTCTTAATTTTACCCACAGGTAAATTAAGAGTACCCTGATCTAGGGATCTTGAGTAGAATTATCCTCAGGGCATCATTGTAGGCCACTTTAAGCCTCTGCATGCTACCTTTCTTGTGCATTGTTGATAGACTGTTCATATATTTATCTGTTCCAGGCTGAATGCTGGGGAGATTATGTTTTCACCCTTTTGTGCGTGTCTGTATGTGTGGCCAGCCAATTCCCAAACTGCTGGAGTTATCGGCACCACATTACTCTTGCACACTGCCAGTAGGCCAAGAAAGATGCACATTTTCACTCCGCGGCGCACCCCTTTCCAGTTATTCATACTGTTTATAGACTGTACATAATACCCAGATTCTCACTATTGAAGCTTGTTGACACTGTACATACTGTACCTATTCATTCTCATATTCATGGTCTGAACATACAGTATTATATCCATTTATCTTAGGCCCGTTCATTGGTAAAATATGTAAATTAATTCATATATTCATTGGTAATGGACCAATGATAATATTTAAGATTCCAAGTGTGAATCTACTGTAGGGCCTACATACTGTATGTTACATCATAATTACTCATTCGAGACCCAGTGGCTATGTCTTGAGTCAGAACCTGGCTAAACTTTGTATTTTATTTCATTTTATGTTATCTTTAATGTATTTTGTGTTGGGTCTTCACTCTCTTACTCCTACCTGTTATACAACAGTTAGTTGTGTTTCAGTGTTGCACACATAAAACAGTAGATTGACTGTTTTCAGTGTGTGACACCTGTGTACAACGAAGTATAAATCAAACCGTACTGCTGTTGCTATTATGACACCAGAATTACCCCCTAGGGTTCAATATCGGTTTATCTTATTTTATCTTATCCTATCTTAGATCATGCAGTGGTTTCACAGTCCAACACCCTTGGCTGCACTTGCTGGCGGACAGTATGCTTAATCCTATGATCTTCCCAGACAATAACCTAGAGACAGTGGTTTGCAAACATTGAATAGCATAATATTGCGCTACTGAAACTGATGTTCAACAGCCGGTGACATTTTCATAAGGATTGATGGCATAATAATCGCTCCCCTGGTATTGATACAAAGAGTATCAAGGAGTGTGTACCTTATAATGCAGGCGTTCTTTTCATTTTAATAATAGGAATATTGCCAACATTGGTCAACCTATTCTGTCTCTCTGTCGTCGTACCCCCCCATTTTTCCAATTTTCTTCACTGCATTCTTGCCAATAAAGCAAGAAAATCTTTGAGAAAATAATAATGAAAAAGAGACCATTTTCTCACCTCAGTGCTCTCTTCCAGTCCAACCATGTGCGTGAATTGAAATTCATAGAAAATATGATTTCCTCCCATTCCTTTATCTAAACTAGACAGCCAGTTCAATTCAGAGATCTCTGACAGTGTGTTTTTGTTCTTACTTAGTATTGGGCGAACGTGAAAGTCGCCTTAGTTCAGCTTGTTTGGGTGCTCTTCAATAGAGATAAAGGACATCCACGATTCACCAGTTTTACCCCTCCCCCCCGTGCCACCTATTCCCCACTCACCTTGTAGATCAGGTTCATCGACAGTGTCTGCGCGCGACTGCACGTGTTTGGTTCAGCATGTACAGTAGCTACACATAGAGTGTTCTCCCCTCACTCTGGCTGGCAGAGATAGCTGAGCACACACACTGCCCCGGCACTCTGCAGAAACAACTTTAGTTCCAGTATCCTGCATTTCCACTGCTACTATACAACCAGCCTGCGGCCATTCAGTGTGGGTCCAGTTATTACAAGCTTCCCACAGTGTTTAAAAGAAGAAAATGTTTAAATATACACTCAGAGAGTGAGGGTATGCAAGCGCGTGCATGCATGTCGGGTTGATGTTATTCCAGGCTCTGAAGCCAGCCAGCTGCGGCCACTCACCCTGATAGATAGATGGCTTTAGGGACCTGTGGCAGATCATAAGTGATCCTCAGCATCTCCCGCAGACCCCAGTATGCTGGACACCAAAGTTTGTCAAAGCTAGTAGGCCACCGGCACACACTCTTGGCACATGAAAATGGCCAAAATGAACATGTGCATGATTGAAATTGGCCTGGGAACAATAGGCATAAATGAATTGGCTCAGTTAGTTGGACACGTTCATTTGAAACTGTTTGTGATTGTGAGATTATAGTTGTTTGTGGCTGAATTTTTTAAAATATGGCTTTGTTTTTGCCCTGTGGGTGACTTCATGGTCAAAAAAAGATTTCTGTTAAAGCTGTTTGATAGCTTGACAGCTAGATATGATAGTATTACTAAAACATACTTTGTCAAGTAATATAATCGTCAAGTAAAAGGCTCTTTGAGCCTTCTAGTCTTACACTTTATCATAACATCTGATATGCCATAATATATTTGCCATGTCTTTCTGTAGGGTGTATTGTTGGGATTGGTGGAAAGATAAATGACAGAAGACGGATAAACGTTGTATTCTTTATAACAAATCCAGTGTAGTAGGATGGTGTTATAAATAACAAGTTATAATGTATTTTGTGGACCTGGATACTCTGCTGACTTTGTTGAACAGAAATGTGCAAATAAGCTAAGACTATGCCAGTTTCTCTCCATTGTAATTTAACCTATTCTTAAAGCCCTATACTTTAGGGTTAGGTAAGCATGCAGATCTGCTATTTTTGCTCATGTTGTGTGTAAGACAAAACACGTGACCATTGTAAGGCAGAGGCTTGCGCCATACTGTAGATCATAATGTTTTATGGATCAATTTGTAAGAGAGCAATGATGGAATTCATTGCAGCTGAATATGGTTCTGTCGATTGTACTAAAATGTGTTATAGTGAATTCTGCTGTCATTGCCTTTGTTACTCAAACCTTTCAGTATTTTGTATGCATTCACTATTATTATATTACACACAATGTATTTTCCTGCAATTGGCTAAAGTGCATGCGTAGCGTGCAGTACTTGTGGTTGCCTAACATTCATTGTATTCATTTATTTTACCTTGCTGTTACATGGATAATGATTTATGGATAATAATAGTCTAAAGTTGACACTATCTCTACAGAGCTCATGCACATTCAACACTTTTTATTTTTTGAATGAATCAGGATCAACTTTATTGTCACATCACAGGAATACGGGTACAAAAGAGTGGGTGAAATTATGTTAAAGTATAATTCCATGTTATGCCTTATTGGCCCAGCAGCACCCACCGTCAATGTGCGTGTAAATAGGTACAGTATGCTCTGAAATTATGTTTTCAGGAGAATAAATGTAGAATAAAGGAACACAGAACAAAACATAACAGGAAGGCACAGGACAAGCAATATTAGAGTAAAATACCCGACAGGTATGTTCATAAGCCATCCATCTGTACTGTCAAGCAGTAAACCCAGCTGAGCCCACTGTGTCGCTGTCCATGGTGCTGCAATGGCCTTCTCTGTGTGTCTCTCTCTCTCTTACTCTCCCTGTCATTGTGTTACTGTTTATAATGTTTTGAGGCCCAGTGGAAATATTGTGGAATTATGCAGAACTTGGCAGTGCTATTGCGTGATTATGTGGGAATGAATGGCACCTAAATGTTGTATGCAGGTGGGAGCAGTTGATCGGAAGTATCTGTGGTCAGAAATGTAATCATTGTGGGAGCGGGCAAGAATGGTCAGAATTCCAGCAAGAGTGGGCAGGAGCAGGACTGAGAAAACAGTCCAGTGCAGCTGCTCTACCGCACATTAGGGAAGCCAATCATAGCCATTTGGAATTGAATATGAAAAATCTGACTGATGCATCTTGATCACAAGAGATAATGTGTGTGAATCACTGAATTGTGGTAGGATTGGTAGAGCAAAAAGTCTATTTTGATTAAATCCAGTTAGGCGTAAATGGGAAGGGCCTAGGGAAGTTGTTGTTGTTGTTGCCTACGGTTTAAGAGCTTGGCCAAAACGAAGCGGTGATCTTCGCCTTTCAGAGATAAATACATTCACAGTATCACGTGGATGGTTAGCATCCCTGTTCTGGGATGAATGTTCTGCGAAAACAGCAGATCTACAAGCAGCATGTTGTGAGCTTGCGATTGGTTGTTTATAGTAGTAGTGTAGCTGGGGAAAGCAGGAGGTGTGCTAGAATAAATGAACCCTTGGATGACTCTGGTCAACTGTGTAGTGTGTACTGTAGTCTATATTGAAGAAATGAATTCAAACACGGCTGTACAGTGTGTACTGTAGTAATAGTAATACAATAAACAATCAAGTACCCTACACTTACATCACCGTATCGTCATCCTTGATCGTGATGACACGGAGCGGATCTGTGACCCAAGTCACATTCGCAACAGTCACGCTCATCTTTCTCCTTTGTAGTTCAAAAAATATCCCTGCTATTGATGGGTCAAATCAAAGTAATACTGTCACAACAGATTCTCTGCGGTGCTGGCAACCTCTTCAATAGAAGCCTTATTACTTTGGGGTAATGGAACCCCAAGCTACAGTAGTTGTATGTTTTTTTTCTTCCATCCTTTTATGTTTGTTTTCATCAAAGGGGATTGTACATCAAAGCTGTATTGGCACATTATAAAATTCCATGTGCCCAAGGCTGATAATCAGTAGAAAATGGCTATCTGCATGCAGTATTTACCTCTCTCTTCAGCTTCTTGAGAGGCACAGTTTAAAGAACCATATGTTCTGTAACAGGCCATCTTTATTTACTGTACACTGAAACTGTTTCACCCCCCCTCCCTTACTGTCTTATTTTCTTGTGAATCACGTAACCATTAACCCTATAGATGTCCCTATTTTAGATAAATGTTCACTTATTCTTTGAGAAAAAAATATTTAAAAAACAGATAAATAATTTTCACACCGTTTTGTACATTTCTATGATATATAGGGGCTTAAGTGAGTGTTTTTTAGTTAGTACAAAGTACTTCTTGAGCACATTCATTCGTCTCTTTTCCAGTTACACTCTCACCCACCCTGTCACTGCATTGCTTTTTGTTCTCTCCCAATATCAGCTTACATCTATCCTTCAGTTTGTTTCTCTACCCCTTTTCAGATGAGATCAGATAAGATAAAGCTTTATTGATCCCCAGAGGGGATCATAGGTGTCATAGCAGAAAGACAGAAGTGAAAATGAAACACAGGAGACATACAGGTAAGAGTAAGAGTCAAAAGCCAGCCATGGATGGATGGAATCAAATACATTGGAAAATATAAAGATAAAACAATATTCTTAGCTGCTGGCCTTAGATATACAATATGCACTGGATCTCTGAATGAGTGAATAAGTGAACATAATGTACAGTGACACGACCTAACTTAGTCAATATAAAACATTCAAAGATGAGTATACTCACACACTTCGTGATGGTTGTTGGTGAGGCATTCTACAACAGTAGAATGAATTCATCCCCATGTTTGTGCCGAATCTGGGGGGAATGATATCAGTGGAGTTCCACAATGCTTCACAGGGCTTTAACTTGGAGGGAGCTCTGGTGTTGTGACTCATTAGTCAAACATTAGGTATATGGGCACTGGTCACTTGAGTATCTTGAATACTAGACCCAAACAAGTTGCTGTACTCTGTCCTCTACCCTGAGCCATCCCACCCTAGCATAATGAGCAGGGGTTGTAGGAGTCCTTGGTGTGAGGTTTAGTAGTAACCTGAGCAGTTTGTTTTGAGGGGTCTGAAGTTTTGCTTTGAATGCCTTTGAGGTGCTAGAGTACTATGAGGTGCATGCATAGTCAAAATGACATTGTGCTCCAGCTAGTGTCCCAACTATAGCATCCAACTCCTCCTCCTCATCCTTCTTTATGGACCCTTGCTTGTTTAAATATAAACCCTGTGTTACCATAATCTCCTGTTTTCTCTCCTGTAAGTACTTCTATCCCTCTGCTCTCCTGCCTTCTCCTCTCAACGGTTGCCTCTCTCCATTTCCTTCTACCCATTTTCCTTTCTGCCCTTGACTTTGCTGAAAGCTCCGGAGTGGTGTTTCAGGACAAAGGACAAGGTCTCTTGCCTGCCCCTCCGGAGATTAACTCTCAGTCCAGCCCCCACCTACGTACCTACTTTAATATCTTCCATCTTGCCCTCTACATGCTCTCTCAGATGTCCCACCATTAGGACAACGGTAACAGAGGACAGTCTTGGAGGCTGTCCTGCTGTTCCTCAACCGATTGGTCACGGAGAGATGACGCATCCGTCCCCCTTGTAGTAGAGTGCAAAAACACAGTCGTAGAGCACACACACTAGTGATATAAATGATATTGAGAATGAGTTCCATTTTCTTTTCTATTGCCCGTTGTATCATGATCTACGTCAAAAGTAACAGATGTAAAAATAGAGATCTGATGTGGTTAAGTGATGCAGAGCGACTGAGATGGATTTTCGAACAGAAGATATTTGCATTAGCAGAATATATAGAAAAAGCTTGGGACATATGGACAAAGACAATTTATATGTGATGTATTTTATTTTTATTTTTATGTTTTAGCTTATTTCTGTTCTGTTTTTGTTTTTACCAAATATTTGGTGTAGCTTCTGTGTGAGAAGTGAACGTGATATTGTTTATTTATGTTGTTGGTGTCTTATAATCCCGTAAGGGATGGGTCTTAATGACAAGACACGAAAATAAAGATTCATTCATTCATTCATTCACACTATATTTGCTGCATGTGGACTTTCAACAGTCCACATGCAGCTGTAAGTTCTGTGGATGCAATTTGATACTAATTGGATTTCTAAATTGGATGTCGGTCTTGTTATTGCGAGTGTACTGTTTACAGCATTTAAACAGTGAAGCCTCCCATGAGCTATTTTCCTTCACTGAGCTGATGTTTACTTTTCTCTTTCGCAGAATGTGAAGGTTCTTGTCTTGTTATCAACGTTTGACATGATAGGCATTGTTCTTAGTAGCACAGTTGGATGACTAGCATTCAAACAAGACAAAGTGAGCAAAGACCACAGCAAAGCATCAGCCACAAGCAGAGGCTCATTCTCGCTCCCTCCCTGACAGTCATGGAGATAGCCATCTTTAGTTTTTTATTGCCAAGCTTTTTTATTATAGCCATTAAGTGTGCGGGAACATTGATTTCATATAATCACCTTGTCGATCTTGAGAATGGTTGTCCCTAACTGCTAATGCTAAGGCAACGGCTGTAAAACTGATGCGTAATGTGAATACTTTGGAAGTCTACATCAGATAAATGCATTGCTCTCGTTTAGTTCTCTGTGGAGGATTTAGGGCGGCGACGTGTTGTCTACTCTGTACTGGCAGAATGTAGTAGCCCATGTCAAGTCAGACTCCAAATAATAATATAAAAAAAACTGACATGAAAAATTAACAAGAGACACAGAAAGGGGGTCAGGCTGGAAGCTGTTCTCGTATAACAGATCTCTTGACACCCCTCGTCAGCATGTCTGGCATGACTGCTCTCTGTAACAAACCTTCCCAGGTGCAAGTCAGTCTCGCGCCTAAACCCAGCAAATTCAAATCACAGGAGATCTGTTAATGTCACCGCACAAAATCTCGGGAGGAGGTTTTGAAGTCAATTATGTCCTTTGTTCTTTCTCGTTAAGTGCCATATTAGCTGTCTCTCCCAAGCATGACAAACCGAGAAAAAGTATCCTGGGTTGGCATTTCCCCTTTTGTTATATCTACTATATGAGAGGGGGATCCTGACAGACAGGATAATGAGTCCAGGCCTTATGAAGACTGCAGTACTAATCAGCAAGTCTTGTATTGTAACAATCACAGACAAATGCCAGCTCAAATCTGTGTAGGCGTTTAGCGGCACTAGCAGAGGTACAGAAACTGTGAATATGTCTGGAAGTATATTTTTCTATTTGGTATGTCCACTTTTACACTTCCAGAGCTCAATGTTGGTGCATTTTGCTGTGTATATAGCTGTTTGAATAGAGCGCCGAAGTCCTGACGTCACTCGCTCGTCCCTTCGATTCCCCTGGTTCACGGAAGTAATTTCTCTATGGAGAATAACATGGACTCATCTTAAAATCGTTTCATATAAGCGTTGTGGTCCAAAAATAAACAAACTGTCTCAGCGTTATTGTCAGGAAGGTGTCTCTATCGTTTGCAGAAGTCAGTGAGTATGATAAAGTCTGTTTCTAGCGAAAATGTAATTAATTCAGTAGCAGTAACAATAGCGTTTTCTCTCAGTCAGTTGATTCTTCATATCCATATGAGTGAAGTGGCCTGGATGATTTGTTTATTTTTCAAACACAGTCCTTGTGAGGCGATCTAAAATCCCCCTATGGGGATTACAATGCAAATATAAAGTACACAAATCTGTGGATTTGCGCCCTCTACCGATATTGACGTCAGACTTCGGTGCTCTATTGTATCACATCAAGCTTCTTAGCATGTTGCTACTGGAACATACAGTAGATCTTCAGCTACTTGGTTTTCGGCTAATCTTTTATCTTGGGTAAGTTGCCGAAAACAAATGGGTTGGTCATTTTCTCAAAAATGTGGGTAATCATTAAGACAGCTCATAACAGCTAAAGCCTGCGATTATGCACAGAAGTTGACTCCCACTAAAAGCCAAACTAACAGCTGCATATTACAATTTTCCTTTTTGTAGTCTTTGAACAATGTAATGAATATAAATCTATACTAAATGACCATATTTGTATGGATTGAACCTGTTAATACTAGTCATCACCTCTATATCTCTGCGCCCAGCACATTGTTTTCCTCTGCCCCCCGTAGGCCACATATGAAAATGATATTTCAGCGAACACAAGCATTTGCAGGTCGCTGATCTCTCCTCTTTGCCACTTGCTGTCATTTCACAGGGGACCTCGCATCAGACGACGAGTACCTGGAAATCCCAGCTATATCCAGGCAGAGAGCTGGGACGTACGAGTGCACGGCTATCAATGAAATCGACATGGATGTCCAGACGGTAGACATCACAGTGAACTGTGAGTTCACACAGTCTGACGCACGCACGCACGCACGCACGCACGCACGCACGGACGCACCCACGCACACACACACACACACACACACACACACACACACACACACACACACACACACACACATAATATTTGGCAACTGTGGTGTACTACAGCACAACATTCTCCTACAGCTAGCCAAGACGCACAGGCTAGTACAATAGTTGCACATAAGGTGAAAGCTTCTCCCCATTACAAAGCAAAAATATAATTGTTTCAGTTCATGTAGTTTTTTATTAATTATTATGTAAGGGCTGCTATTATTTCCATGTGGAGCTGTCTATGGTGCTGAAAGTGCACATAATGCCTCACTTTTGCAATGTTATTTTTATGCATGGCGGCATTGGCTCTTCAAAACAGGCCTTCAGGGGCTTAGTACCACCACTGTGGATATGCCACATTGATTTATAAGATGCTACTTCTGTCTCACATATTTTACCTCTAGGTGAAAATAAATAAATGTTATTTTCACTGTCCCCAAGGAAATTAATGTAATGGTTGCCTGGGTAACTCAAAATGTCAATTGTGACGGTATGAGGCATAAAGCAGTGTTTCTGAAAATACTGGTTCTTCTGTGAGATCATGAGAACTGCCCTTTAAAGGACAACTTTGTTTATTTATTTAACCAAGGTTCATGTTTTAGGTTGTTATTAGAGAAGGTAAAAGATGAGTGTTCTTTTTGTTTTTTTCATTTGCTGCTTTCTTTCATTTTAGCTATATGACAGGGGCGGGGACATTCGAAGAAGTGGCTAAATACTGTATGTCCTTTATTTAAAAAAAATGTACAGCAATTTATTTATTGCAGTCCTATTAGACCCCAGGAAATCTGGCCACAAAAAGATCACGGGATCTACTGAATGTGTAGTAGGAGGCGACAAACTGACATATTGAGCCTACGACATACAGTATGGCATCCCCCTATCCCCCTTCACATTCAATAGATCCTGTGATCTAGGACTATAGTAAATAATAATAAAGACTCTCAATAAATTCTGTAAAACAAAAATACATATTTGCCACTGCCTAAAATCATTCAAACGAAAGGAAGCAGCAAACAAAATAACACATCTTTTACTTTCAATAACCTAAAGATGAAACCATAGAAATAAAAAGTTGTCCTTTAAACTTGTGGCTCCATCAGTCGATACATTTTGATGCCCAGATATCAGAATATATTCTTTATAGATTCCAAATGTGTTGTAAGATGGAATTTCAGCTTTCTTACAAAGTGATGTCCCAAAGAGGGATGAGTTCGTGAAAATCTGGCATGTAATCATTGGCCACAGGTGTTGAGCTGCATTGAGATCCAGTGCTGTGTGAATACTGAATGGTGGTACTCATAGGCCTACTGTATTAACATCAGAACACACATTTATTTGGCACTTTCAACGAACACTATCGTCCCTGACTCCCTATGCTGGGGCAAACATTCAGCGAAAATAGCAGAAATATAAGATCATGACACGTCACAATGTGTGTGAATTTGTAGATCAGCTATTTTCAAGAGATTTGGTGTAGAGGGACAATTCACCCTTTGTCAAGTCCCGCCCGTGGTTCTGCCCCTCTTCGCACCCATTGGTTGCCGTGTCATGGTTGGACAAAAATCCTCTCTCTCCATCCACTACCATTGAAATAACAGGTTTTTCTGTTGCTTCGTATTGATATTCTGTTCATTCAATTCTTATTTTAAACTTGGTGTCAGTAAAAAGGAATCACAGGTGCAGCATGGTGACTGGGCATATGTTTGTTTTTAGTTTTTTCCAAAAATGATGTTTTAGCAAATTCAACATAAACAAGGCGGAACCAGGGCGGAACAAGGCAGAAGAGCCTGCTGGTTAGTCAGTCAGGGACCAATCAGAAGGCTGACAAAGGGTGAATTGAGCAGACCAATTATAAAGCCTTGTGGAACCTCAGGCAACTAGGGTTTCCGTGGAAAATACAAAGTACAGGACTGCTGTTTTATGCCAAATTTATACTACGTTGTACATTGGAATCCCATGTCAAAAGTACAGATCTACAAGCTCACAATGTGTCACGTTGCGGCACATTGTGAGCTTTCTGCTGTAAATCACATTGCAGTTTGCAAAGGAAGAACATGTATTTTCTCGCTATAGAGCCCAAACAATACTATATCTATAGCTTTTGAGTTATGAATATGTTATATTATGAAAATTGGAGTTGAACAAAACTCGTGAGAGTTAAATGAACACTGAGCTCTCCCACAAAAACATTCACATCTCCTGCCTGCAGCTGAGCTGTAACCACTGTGCTCTGTCTGTCTGTCTGTCTGTCTGTCTGTCTGTCTGTCTGTCTGTCTGTCTGTCTGTCTGTCTGTCTGTCTGTCTGTCTGTCTGTCTGTCTGTCTGTCTGTCTGTCTGTCTGTCTGTCTGTCTGTCGTCTGTCGCGTGCATGCTGCAGATGCTCCAACTGTGACAGAGGGCAGAGACATTGGAGTGACTCTGGGCCAGAGTACGGTGTTGGAGTGTGAGGCGGATGCAGTGCCAGAAGCAGATTATGAGTGGTACAAAGATGACAGAAGGTAATGGGTTATAGATTTCCAACCCTTAGACTACCAATCCCAATTTTTTTGTTTGGGTAACAAATTGGCTTATTTTTAATTCATCATTTTAACATTAATAGAAAGATCTGATGGTTTGAATAGATCGTTTTCATGAAAATGACAAACCTAGTGTCTTCTCCAAAATTTCCACCAGATGGCGAGAATGCACCATTATGCTGATTTTGACAAAAATAGATGTATCTAGGGAAGTCACTTCCGGTTCAACGATCATCAGGCAGTAGTTTGACCCGAGTCACTGCCGTGACTCTCGGGGATGCTAGGCTAATGTTATATTTTTCATAACTAAGTCATATTAACCTCAGATCAACCCCAAAACATCGCAAAATATCACATTTTTCACAGCGACGCACATAGAGACGGCGCGATGGCGCACGATCACGCAGATTTCGGCCGTTTTTTGGTAGATTACATCCAACATTAGCGATATTAGCGAAAAAATTATCATTTTTGCTCCATTGAAGCCCAAATAACTGACAGTCAAATTAGTCAATACATTCCGTTTCTTCCGTATATGGCATGTTTATATTTTTCGATTAATTCCGTTTTTTCCGTATATAGTAGGCCAGGGGTTAAGTAGCCAAATGAGAAATAATGTTGCGTGTGTGCGCGCGCGTACATGTACATTATTTATTGTTGCTCTATCTTTCTGTCTGTCTATGTGTTTATTTTTTAATCTCATTTGTTTTGGTCTTTCCTTTCTGTTTAGGCTGTTGAATGGCTTTGATGACATAGATATTGATAGCACTGGATCACTGTCCACGCTGAGATTTTTCAATGTTTCCGATGGAGATTATGGCAACTACACTTGTGTTGCCACCAATAAACTTGGGACCTCAAACACACGCTTTCTCCTTTATGGTGAGTACTTGAATCCCTTACATCTACAGTATAGCGTCAATGTGATGGACGTGCCATGTTTTATTGTTTGATTCCCTATATAACTTTAGGAATGCATTGATTGATGTGGTCACAATTGAGACAACGTTCTGCCTATGACATTCCTTTTTAGTGCGGCGGTGGCTCAGGGGTAGAGTGCCTGGATGGGAACCGCAAGGTTGCCAGTTCGAACCCGGGCTCCCCCAGAGTTACTGTCGAAGTGTCCTTGAGCAAGACACTGAACCCCTAATTGCTCCCGATGTGCTAGTTGGTGCCTTGCATGGTTTCCGCTGCCATCGGTGTGTGAATGGGTGAATGTAATGCACAATCTATGTAAAGCGCCTTGGATAAAGGCGCTATATAAATGCACCATTTACCATTTGGTAACATCTGCATTTTAGTGAATGGGCTTTGTTGATAAATTGCAAGTCCAATCATAAGTCCAGTACAGTATGTGCCAATGCTCCCATGATTCAAAACTTCATTCAGCAGCCTAGCTTCATGCAGTTCACAAGTATTGTCAATGATGTGTTACTGTATATTTTTCGATATGTTGCTCTGTTCCATTTGTTTCTCTGATGTAGAGGTAATTGAACCCACTAGCTCAACACTATTGCAAGGTTAGTATGACGTAGGCATGTGCATCCACTAAAAAAGGCTTTGCAGCATGCTAACCTGTTTTTTTATTAACATTGCCATTTTCACAAACATTTGGTTCCTATTGGCAATTGAATGAATCATTATGTGTCCAAATTCAACAAATTCTCAGACCGTTTCAGTCATACATGTGCAGATTCATACATTATTGTGGTGAAATATGAAATATGGTAAGTGGGGTAGGATACCTTCAATCCAATAGCACTACAGGATGCCATCTTAATCTTTGTGGAAATGGTTAATGCAGTCATAATACTGTGTGATTTCTCAACCATCTTTCACCCTTTTCCTTTTGCATACCTAACGTGTTTCTGTGTGGCATGGCTTCGTTTTCCATTTTTGCATGCTCTTATCTAATGTAAGTATTTATCTTTTTGTATTCATATATCAGCATTTCATCCCACAGTGAAAATTTGCAACACCAACAATTGTGAGCCCTTAGGTCTCGTTTGGGGCAGAATTGTTGTAAGAGTATAGATTTCTGGTGTAGTTTTCCCCACATTTTTCACGTGACTCTGAAGTACAATATTTGATGCTTTTATACAATGATTGATAAAAAGGCAATTATGTGCAATGTGTAGCTCAACTTTTCAGCTTGTATGTCCTTGTGACTAGTGTTAGTAGTAGCTTGTAAGTGAAACTCATTATTGCTTTATATTTGCACAAATTGCGTTGATTTTGATTATGAGGAAGTGTTATTCTAATTAGCCATATGCAGGATTAGGGATAATCTACTACGGTAGGATAATTGGATAGATGCCCCAAAGGAAATCATGGGTGGAAAAGAAGTTATTGTGTTGTGAACTTCAAAGTAAAAATTTAGATTTTGTCCTCAGTCGTACATTTATTTAGTATGACTTTCAATATAATATAATATAATTTTAGTACATTTATTTAGTTTGCCTTTTTATATAATATAATATAATTTTAGTGGTTAGCCAATTAATTATACTTTTAATGTACACGTTTTCAATTAAAGGAGCTATGCACCATAAACAAAGGAGACAATCTGGGGGAACGGTGGTACGGTGGCACAGTTGGTAGTGCTGTCGCCTCACAGCTAGAAGGTCCTGGGTTCGATTCCCGCTCGGGACGCTGTGGGTGCTGGCGGCGTGTTTCCTCCTCTGCGTCATCAGTGCCCATTTCCGAGGCGGGATTGGCGAAAGGGCCTTTCTGTGTGTGGAGTTTGCATGTCCCCTAGGGTAGGTACCCTCACAAAAAACATGCAGTAATCCTTGTCTCTAAACTGCCTCCCCCTGGCCAGCCGGGGCGCTTGATGGAGGGGAAAGGAACTGGTTGGAATAACGTGTTCCTTCCACGCGCTACGTCCAACCAGGGAGACTCCCCCTGTCAGGTGTAAAGGAGCAACTTGGACACTCAGGCATGAAGGAAGCATGAGTTCAAGTCCGTTGCTCTCCCCATGTCCCCCATATATGGGGACAAGGTTGGCGGAGGGTGTGTAGAGCCCAGGATCACATTAGATAATTGACACAGGGGTGAAAAATGGGTTACACAATCGTGGGATAAAAAATATTAAAAAACAAAGGAAACAATCTGATTTGATTATAAGTGTTTTAGTACATGTTCAACACCAAGAGGCCTTTTTAATTAAAAAATGAAACAAATCAAATACTTTTTGAATAAAAATACAAAAAACAACAACTCTATAGTCAGAATTATAAATACATAATTATGTAAATGAACCATAACTACTGCACCATGTAATCCTGCTTGTACAGGTATCCTCTACCCAAAAGTTCTCTTTGTGAATGCTCAATGACCTTCTTTCAGCAGTACATGCTGTCAGCTTTCAAGTTTAATCCATTTAAACCTGAGTGCAGCAGCATGATGTCGTCCACAGACCATGCTTCTCTGGGTGGTTGTTATTGACGCTCATTTACGCCCTCTGTGCTAGAATATTTTGTGAAACATCAGAAACATAATTATTTGTGGTGCTCAACAACAAGTTCTTCATAATTCTCTCACTTGGCATCTCACTTATTCTTTCACCATCGATAGTCAACTATATCTATCTGCCTGACACCAAGTAATTAGCTAAGGCAGTCTCAAGGAAAGCTGTGAATAGTTGAATTTCACACAAAAGAAACAATGAAAGATGTGTAATGTTAAGTAACTTCCCGCTCTTCATGACAATTAACTTGGAGAAAGCTTTTATTGCTTTAGTGCTTTTCACATGGCTTTACTACACAGATTTAGCATTTTATTGTTGGTGTAGTAATTAGCAAAGTTAGTCAAGAGATTTACTGCCTTTAAAATTGTATTTGTACGTGCAAAGATTTTCAACTGCATGCAATTTTCACACAAAATAAAATAAAACATAAGCAAAACAGGGACAGCAATTTTAAAGTGGTTACAATATATTTGTTTAAATTATAGAATTTCCTTCTGTATTGGGAAATGAGCACCAAGTGAAACATGAAAAGAATATCTTTTGTATGGTATGGCAATAATAATGTGAGGTTGTTACAAAATGCCATACTCATGGCACACCGCTATTAATTGTAACAGATCTGATCTACAGAATAATGTATGGGCATTTTAATAAATTCATTAAATGAATGTATCAAGGCTGCTTGCATCAGTGGAATTCAGTCAGATATAACAGTGCATCATCAGTACGTCTATTAATTATATGACCCGATGGAACGAAAAACAGATCAAAATAGGATGAAGGACAGAATGAGGCACTCCACATGCCAAATTAGATAACGTTACAATCTAAGATATATCCGATTTACCTCACTAAAAGCTCATCTGTCATCATATATTTTTAACAGATAAGTTCTATGCAAGCCGGTTAAATAAATGTATTAATCTCCAGTTTTGTCACATTAAACTAATGATCACCATTTAAGTTCCAGTGCAAGCAGTGAAACATGCACTGTTATGTTAACCTTCTTTCACTGACCATCTTCACACAGCAGCCGTTGCTCTAACGTCACACACCCAAGTTTGACACAAGCAGCCTAATATGGTCAATATAACCTCTCTTTTAGAAAGGTCAGCATCTGTTTTAGATATGACTTCGTCTCTCCTTCAAAAGGCAGCCTCTGACACCAATACTATACAGGCAGGTTTGTGATGAATAAAACCTCACAATTTTAACCTAATCTTGGACTAATTGTAAGGAATGAAATATAACCTCCCGACAGTAGAAATTAATCTTTAGATTTCTAGATGTTAACACTAGTTTCACTAGTTAATATTAGATGAGCAAGCAAAGGAAAGCAAGGAAGCAAGTATTTATTTTGTACATACAGTAATTGAATGCGAGCTCTACACTGCTTTGTGTAGAGGAGGAGGTAGAGATTTTCAGTACTGTAAAGACACTCACAAGGACCATATTCACACGACCCCCCCTGACGTGTGAATTATGGTCCGTTAAGGTAGCGATACTTCTAACATCAGTTCATAACTTCATACCCAAAACCTAGGAGTAATGCCTGATTTATATTTAGTTGTGTGCCGGTGTCGCGCCCAAAAAATAGCCGAGCTCCAAGCTTAATTACCTCGTTGCAGCGTGACACGTTGTGAGCTTGTAGATCTGCTGTCTTCAGAGCAACTAAGTATAGTTGAAGAAGGTGTTGTTTCCTTGCCTCTGATAGGGCCGAGAGCAGTTCAAGACGGGAACGGCGGGGCTATAGGAATGCACTCGCACAGCTGTCTACTCCTCGTTGCGCTTCTGCCATTTCTGCTTCGGTTTTGAAGTGGAATGTGGGTCCGGGACGGGAGGAGTGTTTTGTGTGGTGTTTTTCTTTTTCTTTTTTTTCTTCCTCCACCTGAACCACAAACTAATGCACAAAGTGCATGAGGTATTCTACTACATAACCATGTTGAACAACTAAAAGAAAGTATGTAATGATTCTGTTTATATTCTTTTCCCCTTTTTTTAGACTTTCAAGATGTAACAAGTGATTAATTTCTTGTTTTGATTATGTTGAATATTGTTCCTCCCTAAATTATATTATTTTATGACTGTTGAGGTCAAAACAGACTTTTTAATTATTGTGGTGTGTCTTATTCAATTCTCTGTCCTTTTTCATCTCAACTCCACAGATATAGTCAAAATTACGGCAAGAAAAGAGGTGAATGTCAAAGTCAAACAGACAATGAAGCAGTATCATTCAAGTCACCCTGAGGCTTAAAGCCTGTTATCATATTTTAATGTATAGTAATTATGATTAAATATGGTAATTTGTGAGAGGAAGTTGTTTTTTACTTTGAAAGTTTGAAGCATTAATTTTGTTCCCAGCTGATATATTTTCAGTTGTGTCATGGTAATAATTTTTAACATATTTGTGAGAAGGGAAAATATAAAGTTGTACTTCTTTAGGCAAATGTTTTAATTTCTTTCTTTGTTTTGTTTGTTTCTTTGTTCTGTTTGTTTTTACTAGTACAGTTGTACACAAAATGGTGTGAAGGATAATTGTGTTATAATGAACGAGTTACTGGGAGAGGAAGGCTATTCCAGTTGTGTGGAGTCTACATCAGACCTTAACTAATGGTGGTATTTACTTTAGAATGGATTCACACGTTGACTAAGCAGTTATTTGTGAAATGGTCTTCTTTTACCAGACCAGGCAGAGGGGCCTTTCACTAGGATCATGTGATAAAATGAACCCGCTTCCCATACCTTTTTTAAGTATAAATGCCAATAACCCAAAGAGACGTGAATTGTTTATACCGGTACTACACAATACTTTCATAGTATTTCTGTTTTCACCAAGTCTCCTAACCAAACATATGACAAATACTTAAATAGATTAATTATTTCATAGTATTGTTTATTTTTATTTTTATGGAAGAATAGACGAGGTGTGTCAACCAAATCTGTATGCAATTTTGACTTAAACAAAAATACCATCACAGTACATTATTTCGTGAGGTGCTCACAGTTAATAGCACTAGAGGCATCAGGTGAAAATGTTCCTTAGTCTGGCTATGGGACCTAGAGAAACAGTATATATGTGCAAATGGCCTACCTCTGTTATCACAGTAGACATAGCTTGTGATCAGTAATGGCTGAATGTGTCAAAATAGCGTAAGGAAGACCAAGAATATTCCCCCCAAAAAACATACAACCTGACATCATGGGATGTTTACATGAAACCAATCAATCCTGAGTACAAAGTTTTTTCTTTAATTATTTTTTTCCAGTAGTTTAATTGGCGTCTAAAGTTTGTATCTGTACAATCATCAAATAAGTACCAAACCTCGTATTACCATCCAATCATGAGCTACAGAGTTTTTATAGCAGCCAGAAAATTCTCACAACACGACTGCAGTGAATTACTTATTCCTTACTAATTATTTCTCATTAATTTTTAAGCAAATGCACAGTTTATTATAGCGACTACCACTTCACACACAGGCTCCCCAGCAGTAGGAAAAAATAGTAATTAGAATGAAAGCATATTTGATATAGGGTACTTTTTTATGTTACAAAAGGAACATGAGGAAACGGACATCATGCACCTAAAGGTGTGCACTCCAGTACCTTTATGCACTTGGCCACTGTGAGAGTTGCACACGCAACACTGTTTGATTGTGTATGTAAAATATCAAACAAGAACAACAAAGTATAACAAACTAACAAAAAAAATAAGGTTTGTGTTAGGTTTGCTTTTACTGTCACACTTGGTGTTTGCAAAACATGGTTCTTTTGTTTGTTTTCTTTATTTTGTCCCTTGAACTCATTCTGCTTCAGGCAGACCTAAATGAACAGCGAAAACAGAAATGATGAAGACTGACATATATATACTTTGTCTGCTCCATTTTGGCTCTTGATGAGGTCTGTCTGTTTATCTTTTTTATTGCTGTGTTTCTCTTTAGATCAGGCCCTTTGTTGTTTATTTGGATGCCGACATTTGTGCTTCTTGATATGGGAAGGAGCCAACATCAAAATCAGAAGGCCCTATTCATTGAATGTGATTTGGCTAATCTTCCCCACACATGACAAGGAGGCATTGAGAGCTATTGAAATCAATTATCAATCTGTAGCACAGTGATGTTTAAAAAAAAAGAAAAGAAAAAAAAAAAAAACATTTTTCGTTCAGCCTTAAAAGATGTCGATCATATCTCATCTTAAAAACATAGTTTTGTTTAATCAGTATACAGACTGTCAACAATTACTGGAAATAACATCAGTTCACAATGATGCACAGATCAAGTGCCCTGGGTATTAGGAATAGAGTTTTAAATTTGTACAGTATATATACCTTTCTGAACAGTCTGAGGTCACTTGGAATATGTGCATATTAAAACAAACTAATTGCTTTGAGTTCTGCCAAAAGACTGAAACAGGCCATGTGTGAAAACACCTTGAATTTGGTAGACCTAAGGTGAAACAATATACTGTATATACATGTCTGCCCAACAAGGCTCATTTCTTTTGTAGGACAGCCAAGCACACATCGTAAAATCTGGGTCATTTATTTTTTTACTACCTCTGAGCAGTTTTTCCAGCAATTTGTCTAATTACTTAATTGCACAGCAATTACCTGAAAATAATATGGACTTTTAGTCATACTACAAGTGCAAAGCTAAGTGTGTTTCTGCAGTATGGCTACTTTTAAATATTATCTCTCCATAGATTTCTTAAAGTACATTGGAGACGTGAAGTAAATGTTTGCATATTATTATTTTATCCTTAATATTGTAGTTGTGCTACTTCTGCTGAGTTTAATGTCAGATATCAAACACCACAGAGTTGGATTTCATGAGCACATACTGAGGACAAAGCCGTGTTAAAGGGATTTACCTTAAGTTAAAAGGATTTGTATCACCCAACGGAGCTGTTGACAAAATATAGCATGCTTTTGTGTGAAAACGAAATGGAATAAAAGGAATTTATTAAAGGGCATTATTTATTAAATATCAATCAGCAATCAGGATGTTATGGTTTTATGACTGACTATAAATCAACTTAGAAACAGAAATGCCACGAGGCACCTGTGACTGCATTTCAGAGTTAAGCCTGTATAGCGGTGACTTGCAACTAAAATGCACGACGGCTTCTACTTCAGCGTGCTAACTTTCCAAAAGAGAAAGGCTGTGGCTTGAAATCCCCGTCCATGATTTCATTGGTATAGGCGGCAGGTTTCTGAACTGTCCACAGCCCACCTCTGAGACTGAATAGACGTGGCATCTTAAAACAAGTGTTAGTGAGGACCAAATAGCCTAGCTATTTCATTATTCTTGGTTCACTGCCAAAATTAAATGACAAGAACGTGCACAAAGCATGTCTGAACGCTCATTGATTTTCCTTTTGTCCCATCTGACAGGCGTGTGACTTTGTGTCGGACAACTCTGAATTGCAGTCTGTGAAAGGATAATTTATATGACCAATGTACCGGTGTCTATTTGAAGAATTCATTCACTCACTGCCAAGCAAAGTAAAGACGAGCGAAAGAAAACGAATGCTTAGGGTAGATTCAATAAAAGTTTAAAATGTTTATTTTTTTATGTATATATGTGTTTCTGTCTCCAGACATAATGCATTAAAAAAGACCATGTTTCTAGGAAAGTTTTAATCCATTAATTATGAAAACAAATACTGACAAAGCTTGTATTGTACCTACCCTATAGTACTATTGATTCTAGGTGTTGTGTGACATTTGTTCAATATGCGTTGGAGTGTGGAAGAATTTGTGGATGTGAACTTTGGTTAGACATGGAAAATCTAACTTTTGCCTGGAATAACAGCGGATATCATCATAGCAGATGCATGAAGTAGTCTCATGATCTGTTTGAATTTTATTTTGAAGGATCGGCATTCATTCTGCCCTTTGCCTAGTTGCAAGTTCACAAGGCTCTTCTTTGATTCTGGATTATTCCAAAGTGGAGGGAAGATACTGTTCTATTCAACTCCCTGCAATGTAAAGGATTGTTGGTACATGTGTATTTTCTTTATGAAAAGTGTGTGCTCATATTTAAGACTGACAATAATAAAATGTTGTATCTTAACATCATGTCTTTGAATCTTCTGTTTGAACATTTGCTTTTTAATGTACTGATGAAATCCCTTTCTGTGTTTTCAATATATGATATATCGGGTTATATGTCCATTTAACAAATAATACTTAGCCACACAGCTCTTCAAACAGACTAGACAACATTCCAACACACACACACACACACACGCGTGCGCGCGCACATGCACGCACAGCACAGTTGTCTACAGTTGAAACTGTCACAGCAACGAGAGCTCTATCGATTTCCTTGGCCCTCAGAAGCCCTGACCTTGGACTGAGCTCATTGTGGTCTGTCCAGTACATTGCCAACGACCGCTAACTGCAGTGCCCTAAATGACACGCCTCTGTCTCTGAGCGTGCACACACACTGTATTTCAAGGGTTCTGGGCCATCAATTATGCACTGCTACAGCAGGGGGCTGCCGTAATGGGCTGAATCTGTTTCTCTGCCCCCACCATGAATGTTAATTGCATAGCTGTGCGGAACAGCAATTTCCTATTCTCATTCATTTTCTGTATCTAGATAATAATATGCAACAAGAACAAGTGCTCCACTCAGCTCAGTCATCACAGGCAGGGCGGTTCTGGCCTTAGAGGGATGTTTTACTGTTAGATATACATTATTCAAAGTCGATCCATTGACAGACTTCTGTTGTGTTCGTTTCTGGATTTACGTGTTTGCTGGTGCATTTTCTTGCAGCTTTAGAAGAATTTACAAAAAGGAGCTTTGCAGTTGATAAGCCAGTGTTAAACTTTGGGGAGACAAATTCAAAGTATCCAAACAGTTTCTCTCAGTTGAGATTTGTTATATAAACAATGCACTGTTGAATACTGTAGATACACTATTTACTAAATATTGTACTGAACCCAACTACAGTAGTACGCCTGAACTCTGCAGTCAAAGTTACATACAGTGCAGTACTATTAGGCCCACAAAAGTGACAAAACCATCTTCTAAATTGACAGTCTGTACAACTGGCAGCCATTAAACGGATCAGATCAGTTTATTTTCTCAGATTTCATACAGGAGAGATGACCTGCCCTCTTTCTATCCCAATCAGTGACTTTCTAGTAACTTTCTCCATTTAAAGGAGATGAAAATAAAATACACTTTTTATATCCCTTGTTTACGCCAAGCTGTCAGCATGCAAAGCCTTTGTATCTGTCTTTGATTTTCTCTGGGTGGTAGACAAATCCCAGGTCAGTCCCATCTGGCAGAGAGCACTAGCTTCTTGTTGAGAAGAGCAGCCTTGCCAGAGGCTATTAGGGTTACGGTTGCTGTTCTCTGACTTCAGCTTTAGAAAAAACTCATTTTCAGTTATCATTTCTTCAGTTGTAAATAGTTTTTCACACTTTATTTTTTTATTCTTTTCTGTTTTTGAGAATATGCAGGTTCTCTCGGGCATCACATTACTATTCTCCTCTTGCACAAAGTCTAGTAAGGGGCGGAGTCTAGCCAAGTACACAGGCCGGGGCTTCCGCTTTATTTCCGCGTCTATGCAAAACAGATTTGCTTCAGTAATATCATAGCTTTATTCCGATACTGTTAACTAAGCTAAATTGTTGTACTTTTTTTTGTCCAAGTCTGTGTTTATGTTGTTAATGTACGTACCGTTCGTTTTCATCGTTTGTTTTGTCAGTTAGTTAGTTACCGGTAGTTAAGTTTTAACATGAAGAAAACCACGGTGAAGTTGATGAGGAGGGCAGTGGGCTCTACCGAGCATTGCTCAGTGCCTCTTTGCACTGCATCAGCTCGGTTTACAACATTGAGTTTTCACCGTTTCCCAGAAGATGCTGAAGTAAGGGCTAAATGGATTGTTAACATTAGAAGAGACAATTTCACCGTCACTCCTCGGTGCTACGTGTGCAGTAGGCACTGAAAGAAGACGTGATAGAGACTCCAGGTGGACTTCATCGCATTAGAAAGGGGGCCTTGCCTGTGTTGTTTGAGTGGAATAAATATGAAGTCCATCAACGCGTTAGTGTTTGGCAGAGGAGAGAAAGACCTACTAACTGCCCAGATCAGATGGCGATGGATGGTGCAGCAGCTGCTGGAACTGTCATGGAAGTGACCACGACTTGTGACCACGACTACTGCACACCCCCTGAACCTGCCGCTGTTGACCTCGCATTGAGTGAGAGGGATGACATGAAGGATGTAATCACTCAACTGAAGAAGCAAGTGGAGGACTTGTCACTGAAATGTAGGTTTGGACTACATCGATTTGAAGGCTCAGACTCACAGACTAGACACTTCACAAGGTGAGAATAACTTGCATAAAGCATACCAATTTCATTTATTTATTGTGTAAATTTATTTATGTAAATGTCATTACATGAAAGTAACCTTGCTCATGGTTATAAACAATGACAATCCTAATTTGTCCAAGATTTGCTACCTATGAGCACCTGGTGGTGTTTTGGGAACTGATTGAACCATCCACAGCCAACATGATCCGAGTCACCCGGGCACGGAGAGCCCAGCAGAGGAATGAAGAAATATTTATTCCATGTACTTACTCGGTAAGTTTACTCAGGCTGTTTTAATATTTTGTACTGTGCTAATCGTTACTGTATAATCGCTATACCAGAGGGGTAGCCAACCTAGCACTGGGGCCAACATTGGCACAGGGGAGGGTAACACTGGCATAAGTGTGTGAGAGGGAGAGAGGATCTTTTAAAAATAAAATAATTTGTAGTACTCTCACATATGTATGCAAATGACATTCTGCACATAATTCTACATTCATTCAAACTCAGAACTCTGAATGGGGAGGGAGTCTGAGAGATACAGTAGGTGGGTTATTGGTCTGAATCTAATGATCCTTGCATCCTGATGTGAAAGAAAATATATTGACAACCAAAATATGTTGGAAATATTAATTGATGTGATGTCATAATTAAAATGAAGATATGAATGCCACACTGACTATCAGGAAGCATTGACCCTGACATTGTCATCGAGGGTAGTAGTATTCAGGTTGTATCAGAATTTAAATATCTAGGAATTACACTAGACTCAAACTTTACATTTAAAAAACATGTTAAACATTTAGCCAATAAAATCAAATTCAATGTATCTAATCTAATTTTTTTTCCATTTTTTCATTTTTTTCAAATCCTCAAAAATTATGAAAAACGGCGTGCTATAGTATGCCGTACGATATGGGCTATAGCCCACGGTCCAAAATGATGAGAAACGAGGCTAACTTTTTTTTTCAAAATTTCAAAAAACATGGGCTATAACCTTTCGTTTTTGTCATTTTGTCATTTTTTTCAAATCTTCAAAAATGATGAAAAACGGCGCGCTATAGTATGCCGTACGATATGGGCTATAGCCCATGGTCCAAAATGATGAGAAACGAGGCTAACTTTTTTTTTCAAAATTTCAAAAAACATGGGCTATAACCTTTCGTTTTTGTCATTTTGTCATTTTTTTCAAATCTTCAAAAATGATGAAAAACGGCGCGCTATAGTATGCCGTACGATATGGGCTATAGCCCATGGTCCAAAATGATGAGAAACGAGGCTAACTTTTTTTTTCAAAATTTCAAAAAACATGGGCTATAACCTTTCGTTTTTGTCATTTCGTCATTTTTTCAAATTCTTAAAAATGATGAAAAACGGCGCGCTATAGAATGCCGTACGATATGGGCTATAGCCCATGGTCCAAAATGATGAGAAACGAGGCTAACTTATTTTTTCAAAATTTCAAAAAACATGGGCTATAACCTTTCGTTTTTGTCATTTTGTCATTTTTTCAAATCTTCAAAAATGATGAAAAACGGCGCGCTATAGTATGCCGTACGATATGGGCTATAGCCCATGGTCCAAAATGATGAGAAACGAGGCTAACTTTTTTTTCCAAAATTTCAAAAAACATGGGCTATAACCTTTCGTTTTTGTCATTTCGTCATTTTTTTCAAATCTTCAAAAATGATGAAAAACGGCGCGCTATAGTATGCCGTACGATATGGGCTATAGCCCATGGTCCAAAATGATGAGAAACGAGGCTAACTTTTTTTTTCAAAATTTCAAAAAACATGGGCTATAACCTTTCGTTTTTGTCATTTCGTCATTTTTTTCAAATCTTCAAAAATGATGAAAAACGGCGCGCTATAGTATGCCGTACGATATGGGCTATAGCCCATGGTCCAAAATGATGAGAAACGAGGCTAACTTTTTTTTTCAAAATTTAAAAAAACATGGGCTATAACCTTTCGTTTTTGTCATTTCGTCATTTTTTTCAAATCTTCAAAAATGACGAAAAACGGCGCGCTATAGTATGCCGTACGATATGGGCTATAGCCCATGGTCCAAAATGATGAGAAACGAGGCTAACTTTTTTTTTCAAAATTTAAAAAAACATGGGCTATAACCCATTGTTTTTGTCATTTTGTCATTTTTTTCAAATCTTCAAAAATGATGAAAAACGGCGCGCTATAGTATGCCGTACGATATGGGCTATAGCCCATGGTCCAAAATGATGAGAAACGAGGCTAACTTTTTTTTTCAAAATTTAAAAAAACATGGGCTATAACCTTTCGTTTTTGTCATTTCGTCATTTTTTTCAAATTCTTAAAAATGATGAAAAACGGCGCGCTATAGAATGCCGTACGATATGGGCTATAGCCCATGGTCCAAAATGATGAGAAACGAGGCTAACTTTTTTTTTAAAAATTTCAAAAAACATGGGCTATAACCTTTCGTTTTTGTCATTTTATCATTTTTTTCAAATCTTCAAAAATGATGAAAAACGGCGCGCTATAGTATGCCGTACGATATGGGCTATAGCCCATGGTCCAAAATGATGAGAAACGAGGCTAACTTTTTTTTTCAAAATTTCAAAAAACATGGGCTGTAACCTTTCGTTTTTGTCATTTCGTCATTTTTTTCAAATCTTCAAAAATGATGAAAAACGGCGCGCTATAGTATGCCGTACGATATGGGCTATAGCCCATGGTCCAAAATGATGAGAAACGAGGCTAACTTTTTTTTTCAAAATTTCAAAAAACATGGGCTATAACCTTTCGTTTTTGTCATTTTGTCATTTTTTTCAAATCTTCAAAAATGATGAAAAACGGCGCGCTATAGTATGCCGTACGATATGGGCTATAGCCCATGGTCCAAAATGATGAGAAACGAGGCTAACTGTTTTTTTCAAAATTTCAAAAAACATGGGCTATAACCTTTCGTTTTTGTCATTTCGTCTTTTTTTTCAAATCTTCAAAAATGATGAAAAACGGCGCGCTATAGTATGCCGTACGATATGGGCTATAGCCCATGGTCCAAAATGATGAGAAACGAGGCTAACTTTTTTTTTCAAAATTTCAAAAAACATGGGCTATAACCTTTCGTTTTTGTCATTTCGTCATTTTTTTCAAATCTTTAAAAATGATGAAAACGGCGCGCTATAGAATGCCGTACGATATGGGCTATAGCCCATGGTCCAAAATGATGAGAAACGAGGCTAACTTTTTTTTTCAAAATTTCAAAAAACATGGGCTATAACCTTTCGTTTTTGTCATTTTGTCATTTTTTCAAATCTTCAAAAATGATGAAAAACGGCGCGCTATAGTATGCCGTACGATATGGGCTATAGCCCATGGTCCAAAATGATGAGAAACGAGGCTAACTATTTTTTTCAAAATTTCAAAAAACATGGGCTATAACCTTTCGTTTTTGTCATTTCGTCATTTTTTTCAAATCTTCAAAAATGATGAAAAACGGCGCGCTATAGTATGCCGTACGATATGGGCTATAGCCCATGGTCCAAAATGATGAGAAACGAGGCTAACTTTTTTTTTCAAAATTTCAAAAAACATGGGCTATAACCTTTCGTTTTTGTCTTTTCGTCATTTTTTTCAAATCTTCAAAAATGATGAAAAACGGCGCGCTATAGTATGCCGTACGATATGGGCTATAGCCCATGGTCCAAAATGATGAGAAACGAGGCTAACTTTTTTTTTCAAAATTTCAAAAAACATGGGCTATAACCTTTCGTTTTTGTCATTTTGTCATTTTTTTCAAATCTTCAAAAATGATGAAAAACGGCGCGCTATAGTATGCCGTACGATATGGGCTATAGCCCATGGTCCAAAATGATGACAAACGAGGCTAACTTTTTTTTTCAAAATTTCAAAAAACATGGGCTATAACCTTTCGTTTTTGTCATTTCGTCATTTTTTTCAAATCTTCAAAAATTATGAAAAACGGCGCGCTATAGTATGCCGTACGATATGGGCTAAAGCCCATGGTCCAAAATGATGAGAAACGAGGCTAACTTTTTTTTTCAAAATTTCAAAAAACATGGGCTATAACCTTTCGTTTTTGTCATTTTGTCATTTTTTTCAAATCTTCAAAAATGATGAAAAACGGCGCGCTATAGTATGCCGTACGATATGGGCTATAGCCCATGGTCCAAAATGATGAGAAACGAGGCTAACTTTTTTTTTCAAAATTTCAAAAAACATGGGCTATAACCTTTCGTTTTTGTCATTTCGTCTTTTTTTTCAAATCTTCAAAAATGATGAAAAACGGCGCGCTATAGTATGCCGTACGATATGGGCTATAGCCCATGGTCCAAAATGATGAGAAACGAGGCTAACTTTTTTTTTCAAAATTTAAAAAAACATGGGCTATAACCTTTCGTTTTTGTCATTTCGTCATTTTTTTCAAATCTTTAAAAATGATGAAAAACGGCGCGCTATAGAATGCCGTACGATATGGGCTATAGCCCATGGTCCAAAATGATGAGAAACGAGGCTAACTTTTTTTTTCAAAATTTCAAAAAACATGGGCTATAACCTTTCGTTTTTGTCATTTTGTCATTTTGTCAAATCTTCAAAAATGATGAAAAACGGCGCGCTATAGTATGCCGTACGATATGGGCTATAGCCCATGGTCCAAAATGATGAGAAACGAGGCTAACTTTTTTTTTCAAAATTTCAAAAAACATGGGCTATAACCTTTCGTTTTTGTCATTTCGTCTTTTTTTTCAAATCTTCAAAAATGATGAAAAACGGCGCGCTATAGTATGCCGTACGATATGGGCTATAGCCCATGGTCCAAAATTATGAGAAACGAGGCTAACTTTTTTTTTCAAAATTTCAAAAAACATGGGCTATAACCTTTCGTTTTTGTCATTTCGTCATTTTTTTCAAATCTTTAAAAATGATGAAAAACGGCACGCTATAGAATGCCGTACGATATGGGCTATAGCCCATGGTCCAAAATGATGAGAAACGAGGCTAACTTTTTTTTTCAAAATTTCAAAAAACATGGGCTATAACCTTTCGTTTTTGTCATTTCGTCATTTTTTTCAAATCTTTAAAAATGATGAAAAACGGCGCGCTATAGAATGCCGTACGATATGGGCTATAGCCCATGGTCCAAAATGATGAGAAACGAGGCTAACTTTTTTTTTCAAAATTTCAAAAAACATGGGCTATAACCTTTCGTTTTTGTCATTTTGTCATTTTGTCAAATCTTCAAAAATGATGAAAAACGGCGCGCTATAGTATGCCGTACGATATGGGCTATAGCCCATGGTCCAAAATGATGAGAAACGAGGCTAACTTTTTTTTTCAAAATTTCAAAAAACATGGGCTATAACCTTTCGTTTTTGTCATTTCGTCTTTTTTTTCAAATCTTCAAAAATGATGAAAAACGGCGCGCTATAGTATGCCGTACGATATGGGCTATAGCCCATGGTCCAAAATTATGAGAAACGAGGCTAACTTTTTTTTTCAAAATTTCAAAAAACATGGGCTATAACCTTTCGTTTTTGTCATTTCGTCATTTTTTTCAAATCTTTAAAAATGATGAAAAACGGCACGCTATAGAATGCCGTACGATATGGGCTATAGCCCATGGTCCAAAATGATGAGAAACGAGGCTAACTTTTTTTTTCAAAATTTCAAAAAACATGGGCTATAACCTTTCGTTTTTGTCATTTTGTCATTTTTTCAAATCTTCAAAAATGATGAAAAACGGCGCGCTATAGTATGCCGTACGATATGGGCTATAGCCCATGGTCCAAAATGATGAGAAACGAGGCTAACTTTTTTTTTCAAAATTTCAAAAAACATGGGCTATAACCTTTCGTTTTTGTCATTTCGTCATTTTTTTCAAATCTTAAAAAATGATGAAAAACGGCGCGCTATAGTATGCCGTACGATATGGGCTATAGCCCATGGTCCAAAATGATGAGAAACGAGGCTAACTTTTTTTTTCAAAATTTCAAAAAACATGGGCTATAACCTTTCGTTTTTGTCATTTCGTCATTTTTTTCAAATCTTCAAAAATGATGAAAAACGGCGCGCTATAGTATGCCGTACGATATGGGCTATAGCCCATGGTCCAAAATGATGAGAAACGAGGCTAACTTTTTTTTCCAAAATTTCAAAAAACATGGGCTATAACCTTTCGTTTTTGTCATTTCGTCATTTTTTTCAAATCTTCAAAAATGATGAAAAACGGCGCGCTATAGTATGCCGTACGATATGGGCTATAGCCCATGGTCCAAAATGATGAGAAACGAGGCTAACTTTTTTTTTCAAAATTTCAAAAAACATGGGCTATAACCTTTCGTTTTTGTCATTTTGTCATTTTTTTCAAATCTTCAAAAATGATGAAAAACGGCGCGCTATAGTATGCCGTACGATATGGGCTATAGCCCATGGTCCAAAATGATGAGAAACGAGGCTAACTTTTTTTTTCAAAATTTCAAAAAACATGGGCTATAACCTTTCGTTTTTGTCATTTCGTCATTTTTTTCAAATCTTCAAAAATGATGAAAAACGGCGCGCTATAGTATGCCGTACGATATGGGCTATAGCCCATGGTCCAAAATGATGAGAAACGAGGCTAACTTTTTTTTTCAAAATTTCAAAAAACATGGGCTATAACCTTTCGTTTTTGTCATTTTGTCATTTTTTTCAAATCTTCAAAAATGATGAAAAACGGCGCGCTATAGAATGCCGTACGATATGGGCTATAGCCCATGGTCCAAAATGATGAGAAACGAGGCTAACTTTTTTTTTCAAAATTTCAAAAAACATGGGCTATAACCTTTCGTTTTTGTCATTTTGTCATTTTTTTCAAATCTTCAAAAATGATGAAAAACGGCGCGCTATAGTATGCCGTACGATATGGGCTATAGCCCATGGTCCAAAATGATGAGAAACGAGGCTAACTTTTTTTTTCAAAATTTCAAAAAACATGGGCTATAACCTTTCGTTTTTGTCATTTCGTCATTTTTTTCAAATCTTCAAAAATGATGAAAAACGGCGCGCTATAGTATGCCGTACGATATGGGCTATAGCCCATGGTCCAAAATGATGAGAAACGAGGCTAACTTTTTTTTTCAAAATTTCAAAAAACATGGGCTATAACCTTTCGTTTTTGTCATTTCGTCATTTTTTTCAAATCTTCAAAAATGATGAAAAACGGCGCGCTATAGTATGCCGTACGATATGGGCTATAGCCCATGGTCCAAAATGATGAGAAACGAGGCTAACTTTTTTTTTCAAAATTTCAAAAAACATGGGCTATAACCTTTCGTTTTTGTCATTTCGTCATTTTTTTCAAATGTTCAAAAATGATGAAAAACGGCGCGCTATAGTATGCCGTACGATATGGGCTATAGCCCATGGTCCAAAATGATGAGAAACGAGGCTAACTTTTTTTTTTCAAAATTTCAAAAAACATGGGCTATAACCTTTCGTTTTTGTCATTTTGTCATTTTTTTCAAATCTTCAAAAATGATGAAAAACGGCGCGCTATAGTATGCCGTACGATATGGGCTATAGCCAATGGTCCAAAATGATGAGAAACGAGGCTAACTTTTTTTTTCAAAATTTCAAAAAACATGGGCTATAACCTTTCGTTTTTGTCATTTCGTCATTTTTTTCAAATCTTCAAAAATGATGAAAAACGGCGCGCTATAGTATGCCGTACGATATGGGCTATAGCCCATGGTCCAAAATGATGAGAAACGAGGCTAACTTTTTTTTTCAAAATTTCAAAAAACATGGGCTATAACCTTTCGTTTTTGTCATTTTGTCATTTTTTTCAAATCTTCAAAAATGATGAAAAACGGCGCGCTATAGTATGCCGTACGATATGGGCTATAGCCCATGGTCCAAAATGATGAGAAACGAGGCTAACTTTTTTTTTCAAAATTTCAAAAAACATGGGCTATAACCTTTCGTTTTTGTCATTTCGTCTTTTTTTTCAAATCTTCAAAAATGATGAAAAACGGCGCGCTATAGTATGCCGTACGATATGGGCTATAGCCCATGGTCCAAAATGATGAGAAACGAGGCTAACTCTTTTTTTCAAAATTTCAAAAAACATGGGCTATAACCTTTCGTTTTTGTCATTTTGTCATTTTTTCAAATCTTTAAAAATGATGAAAAACGGCGCGCTATAGAATGCCGTACGATATGGGCTATAGCCCATGGTCCAAAATGATGAGAAACGAGGCTAACTTTTTTTTTCAAAATTTCAAAAAACATGGGATATAACCTTTCGTTTTTGTCATTTCGTCATTTTTTTCAAATCTTCAAAAATGGTGAAAAACGGCGCGCTATAGTATGCCGTACGATATGGGCTATAGCCCATGGTCCAAAATGATGAGAAACGAGGCTAACTTTTTTTTTCAAAATTTCAAAAAACATGGGCTATAACCTTTCGTTTTTGTCATTTCGTCATTTTTTTCAAATCTTTAAAAATGACGAAAAACGGCGCGCTATAGAATGCCGTACGATATGGGCTATAGCCCATGGTCCAAAATGATGAGAAACGAGGCTAACTTTTTTTTTCAAAATTTCAAAAAACATGGGCTATAACCTTTCGTTTTTGTCATTTCGTCATTTTTTTCAAATCTTCAAAAATGATGAAAAACGGCGCGCTATAGTATGCCGTACGATATGGGCTATAGCCCATGGTCCAAAATGATGAGAAACGAGGCTAACTTTTTTTTTCAAAATTTCAAAAAACATGGGCTATAACCTTTCGTTTTTGTCATTTTGTCATTTTTTTCAAATCTTCAAAAATGACGAAAAACGGCGCGCTATAGTATGCCGTACGATATGGGCTATAGCCCATGGTCCAAAATGATGAGAAACGAGGCTAACTTTTTTTTTCAAAATTTAAAAAAACATGGGCTATAACCCATTGTTTTTGTCATTTCGTAATTTTTTTCAAATCTTTAAAAATGATGAAAAACGGCGCGCTATAGTATGCCGTACGATATGGGCTATAGCCCATGGTCCAAAATGATGAGAAACGAGGCTAACTTTTTTTTTCAAAATTTCAAAAAACATGGGCTATAACCCATCGTTTTTGTCATTTCGTAATTTTTTTCAAATCTTAAAAAATGATGAAAAACGGCGCGCTATAGTATGCCGTACGATATGGGCTATAGCCCATGGTCCAAAATGATGAGAAACGAGGCTAACTTTTTTTTTCAAAATTTCAAAAAACATGGGCTATAACCTTTCGTTTTTGTCATTTTGTCATTTTTTTCAAATCTTCAAAAATGATGAAAAACGGCGCGCTATAGTATGCCGTACGATATGGGCTATAGCCCATGGTCCAAAATGATGAGAAACGAGGCTAACTTTTTTTTTCAAAATTTCAAAAAACATGGGCTATAACCTTTCGTTTTTGTCATTTCGTCATTTTTTTCAAATCTTCAAAAATGATGAAAAACGGCGCGCTATAGTATGCCGTACGATATGGGCTATAGCCCATGGTCCAAAATGATGAGAAACGAGGCTAACTTTTTTTTTCAAAATTTCAAAAAACATGGGCTATAACCTTTCGTTTTTGTCATTTTGTCATTTTTTTCAAATCTTCAAAAATGATGAAAAACGGCGCGCTATAGTATGCCGTACGATATGGGCTATAGCCCATGGTCCAAAATGATGAGAAACGAGGCTAACTTTTTTTTTCAAAATTTCAAAAAACATGGGCTATAACCTTTCGTTTTTGTCATTTCGTCATTTTTTTCAAATCTTCAAAAATGATGAAAAACGGCGCGCTATAGTATGCCGTACGATATGGGCTATAGCCCATGGTCCAAAATGATGAGAAACGAGGCTAACTTTTTTTTTCAAAATTTCAAAAAACATGGGCTATAACCTTTCGTTTTTGTCATTTCGTCATTTTTTTCAAATGTTCAAAAATGATGAAAAACGGCGCGCTATAGTATGCCGTACGATATGGGCTATAGCCCATGGTCCAAAATGATGAGAAACGAGGCTAACTTTTTTTTTCAAAATTTCAAAAAACATGGGCTATAACCTTTCGTTTTTGTCATTTTGTCATTTTTTTCAAATCTTCAAAAATGATGAAAAACGGCGCGCTATAGTATGCCGTACGATATGGGCTATAGCCCATGGTCCAAAATGATGAGAAACGAGGCTAACTTTTTTTTTCAAAATTTAAAAAAACATGGGCTATAACCTTTCGTTTTTGTCATTTCGTCTTTTTTTTCAAATCTTCAAAAATGATGAAAAACGGCGCGCTATAGTATGCCGTACGATATGGGCTATAGCCCATGGTCCAAAATGATGAGAAACGAGGCTAACTTTTTTTTTCAAAATTTAAAAAAACATGGGCTATAACCTTTCGTTTTTGTCATTTTGTCATTTTTTCAAATCTTTAAAAATGATGAAAAACGGCGCGCTATAGAATGCCGTACGATATGGGCTATAGCCCATGGTCCAAAATGATGAGAAACGAGGCTAACTTTTTTTTTCAAAATTTCAAAAAACATGGGCTATAACCTTGCGTTTTTGTCATTTCGTCATTTTTTTCAAATCTTCAAAAATGGTGAAAAACGGCGCGCTATAGTATGCCGTACGATATGGGCTATAGCCCATGGTCCAAAATGATGAGAAACGAGGCTAACTTTTTTTTTCAAAATTTCAAAAAACATGGGCTATAACCTTTCGTTTTTGTCATTTCGTCATTTTTTCAAATCTTTAAAAATGACGAAAAACGGCGCGCTATAGAATGCCGTACGATATGGGCTATAGCCCATGGTCCAAAATGATGAGAAACGAGGCTAACTTTTTTTTTCAAAATTTCAAAAAACATGGGCTATAACCTTTCGTTTTTGTCATTTCGTCATTTTTTTCAAATCTTCAAAAATGATGAAAAACGGCGCGCTATAGTATGCCGTACGATATGGGCTATAGCCCATGGTCCAAAATGATGAGAAACGAGGCTAACTTTTTTTTTCAAAATTTCAAAAAACATGGGCTATAACCTTTCGTTTTTGTCATTTTGTCATTTTTTTCAAATCTTCAAAAATGACGAAAAACGGCGCGCTATAGTATGCCGTACGATATGGGCTATAGCCCATGGTCCAAAATGATGAGAAACGAGGCTAACTTTTTTTTTCAAAATTTAAAAAAACATGGGCTATAACCCATTGTTTTTGTCATTTCGTAATTTTTTTCAAATCTTTAAAAATGATGAAAAACGGCGCGCTATAGTATGCCGTACGATATGGGCTATAGCCCATGGTCCAAAATGATGAGAAACGAGGCTAACTTTTTTTTTCAAAATTTCAAAAAACATGGGCTATAACCCATCGTTTTTGTCATTTCGTAATTTTTTTCAAATCTTTAAAAATGATGAAAAACGGCGCGCTATAGTATGCCGTACGATATGGGCTATAGCCCATGGTCCAAAATGATGAGAAACGAGGCTAACTTTTTTTTTCAAAATTTCAAAAAACATGGGCTATAACCTTTCGTTTTTGTCATTTTGTCATTTTTTTCAAATCTTCAAAAATGATGAAAAACGGCGCGCTATAGTATGCCGTACGATATGGGCTATAGCCCATGGTCCAAAATGATGAGAAACGAGGCTAACTTTTTTTTTCAAAATTTCAAAAAACATGGGCTATAACCTTTCGTTTTTGTCATTTCGTCATTTTTTTCAAATCTTCAAAAATGATGAAAAACGGCGCGCTATAGTATGCCGTACGATATGGGCTATAGCCCATGGTCCAAAATGATGAGAAACGAGGCTAACTTTTTTTTTCAAAATTTCAAAAAACATGGGCTATAACCTTTCGTTTTTGTCATTTTGTCATTTTTTTCAAATCTTCAAAAATGATGAAAAACGGCGCGCTATAGTATGCCGTACGATATGGGCTATAGCCCATGGTCCAAAATGATGAGAAACGAGGCTAACTTTTTTTTTCAAAATTTCAAAAAACATGGGCTATAACCTTTCGTTTTTGTCATTTCGTCATTTTTTTCAAATCTTCAAAAATGATGAAAAACGGCGCGCTATAGTATGCCGTACGATATGGGCTATAGCCCATGGTCCAAAATGATGAGAAACGAGGCTAACTTTTTTTTTCAAAATTTCAAAAAACATGGGCTATAACCTTTCGTTTTTGTCATTTCGTCATTTTTTTCAAATGTTCAAAAATGATGAAAAACGGCGCGCTATAGTATGCCGTACGATATGGGCTATAGCCCATGGTCCAAAATGATGAGAAACGAGGCTAACTTTTTTTTTCAAAATTTCAAAAAACATGGGCTATAACCTTTCGTTTTTGTCATTTTGTCATTTTTTTCAAATCTTCAAAAATGATGAAAAACGGCGCGCTATAGTATGCCGTACGATATGGGCTATAGCCCATGGTCCAAAATGATGAGAAACGAGGCTAACTTTTTTTTTCAAAATTTAAAAAAACATGGGCTATAACCTTTCGTTTTTGTCATTTCGTCTTTTTTTTCAAATCTTCAAAAATGATGAAAAACGGCGCGCTATAGTATGCCGTACGATATGGGCTATAGCCCATGGTCCAAAATGATGAGAAACGAGGCTAACTTTTTTTTTCAAAATTTAAAAAAACATGGGCTATAACCTTTCGTTTTTGTCATTTTGTCATTTTTTCAAATCTTTAAAAATGATGAAAAACGGCGCGCTATAGAATGCCGTACGATATGGGCTATAGCCCATGGTCCAAAATGATGAGAAACGAGGCTAACTTTTTTTTTCAAAATTTCAAAAAACATGGGCTATAACCTTTCGTTTTTGTCATTTCGTCATTTTTTTCAAATCTTCAAAAATGGTGAAAAACGGCGCGCTATAGTATGCCGTACGATATGGGCTATAGCCCATGGTCCAAAATGATGAGAAACGAGGCTAACTTTTTTTTTCAAAATTTCAAAAAACATGGGCTATAACCTTTCGTTTTTGTCATTTCGTCATTTTTTTCAAATCTTTAAAAATGACGAAAAACGGCGCGCTATAGAATGCCGTACGATATGGGCTATAGCCCATGGTCCAAAATGATGAGAAACGAGGCTAACTTTTTTTTTCAAAATTTCAAAAAACATGGGCTATAACCTTTCGTTTTTGTCATTTCGTCATTTTTTTCAAATCTTCAAAAATGATGAAAAACGGCGCGCTATAGTATGCCGTACGATATGGGCTATAGCCCATGGTCCAAAATGATGAGAAACGAGGCTAACTTTTTTTTTCAAAATTTCAAAAAACATGGGCTATAACCTTTCGTTTTTGTCATTTTGTCATTTTTTTCAAATCTTCAAAAATGACGAAAAACGGCGCGCTATAGTATGCCGTACGATATGGGCTATAGCCCATGGTCCAAAATGATGAGAAACGAGGCTAACTTTTTTTTTCAAAATTTAAAAAAACATGGGCTATAACCCATTGTTTTTGTCATTTCGTAATTTTTTTCAAATCTTTAAAAATGATGAAAAACGGCGCGCTATAGTATGCCGTACGATATGGGCTATAGCCCATGGTCCAAAATGATGAGAAACGAGGCTAACTTTTTTTTTCAAAATTTCAAAAAACATGGGCTATAACCTTTCGTTTTTGTCATTTCGTCATTTTTTTCAAATCTTCAAAAATGATGAAAAACGGCGCGCTATAGTATGCCGTACGATATGGGCTATAGCCCATGGTCCAAAATGATGAGAAACGAGGCTAACTTTTTTTTTCAAAATTTCAAAAAACATGGGCTATAACCTTTCGTTTTTGTCATTTTGTCATTTTTTTCAAATCTTCAAAAATGATGAAAAACGGCGCGCTATAGTATGCCGTACGATATGGGCTATAGCCCATGGTCCAAAATGATGAGAAACGAGGCTAACTTTTTTTTTCAAAATTTCAAAAGACATGGGCTATAACCTTTCGTTTTTGTCATTTCGTCTTTTTTTTCAAATCTTCAAAAATGATGAAAAACGGCGCGCTATAGTATGCCGTACGATATGGGCTATAGCCCATGGTCCAAAATGATGAGAAACGAGGCTAACTTTTTTTTTCAAAATTTCAAAAGACATGGGCTATAACCTTTCGTTTTTGTCATTTCGTCTTTTTTTTCAAATCTTCAAAAATGATGAAAAACGGCGCGCTATAGTATGCCGTACGATATGGGCTATAGCCCATGGTCCAAAATGATGAGAAACGAGGCTAACTTTTTTTTTCAAAATTTCAAAAAACATGGGCTATAACCTTTCGTTTTTGTCATTTCGTCATTTTTTTCAAATCTTCAAAAATGATGAAAAACGGCGCGCTATAGTATGCCGTACGATATGGGCTATAGCCCATGGTCCAAAATGATGAGAAACGAGGCTAACTTTTTTTTTCAAAATTTCAAAAAACATGGGCTATAACCTTTCGTTTTTGTCATTTCGTCATTTTTTTCAAATGTTCAAAAATGATGAAAAACGGCGCGCTATAGTATGCCGTACGATATGGGCTATAGCCCATGGTCCAAAATGATGAGAAACGAGGCTAACTTTTTTTTTCCAAAATTTCAAAAAACATGGGCTATAACCTTTCGTTTTCATCATTTTGTCATTTTTTTCAAATCTTCAAAAATGATGAAAAACGGCACGCTATAGTATGCCGTACGATATGGGCTATAGCCCATGGTCCAAAATGATGAGAAACGAGGCTAACTTTTTTTTTCAAAATTTCAAAAAACATGGGCTATAACCTTTCGTTTTTGTCATTTCGTCATTTTTTTCAAATCTTCAAAAATGATGAAAAACGGCGCGCTATAGTATGCCGTACGATATGGGCTATAGCCCATGGTCCAAAATGATGAGAAACGAGGCTAACTTTTTTTTCAAAATTTCAAAAAACATGGGCTATAACCTTTCGTTTTTGTCATTTTGTCATTTTTTTCAAATCTTCAAAAATGATGAAAAACGGCGCGCTATAGTATGCCGTACGATATGGGCTATAGCCCATGGTCCAAAATGATGAGAAACGAGGCTAACTTTTTTTTTCAAAATTTCAAAAAACATGGGCTATAACCTTTCGTTTTTGTCATTTCGTCTTTTTTTTCAAATCTTCAAAAATGATGAAAAACGGCGCGCTATAGTATGCCGTACGATATGGGCTATAGCCCATGGTCCAAAATGATGAGAAACGAGGCTAACTTTTTTTTTCAAAATTTCAAAAAACATGGGCTATAACCTTTCGTTTTTGTCATTTTGTCATTTTTTCAAATCTTTAAAAATGATGAAAAACGGCGCGCTATAGAATGCCGTACGATATGGGCTATAGCCCATGGTCCAAAATGATGAGAAACGAGGCTAACTTTTTTTTTCAAAATTTCAAAAAACATGGGCTATAACCTTTCGTTTTTGTCATTTCGTCATTTTTTTCAAATCTTCAAAAATGGTGAAAAACGGCGCGCTATAGTATGCCGTACGATATGGGCTATAGCCCATGGTCCAAAATGATGAGAAACGAGGCTAACTTTTTTTTTCAAAATTTCAAAAAACATGGGCTATAACCTTTCGTTTTTGTCATTTCGTCATTTTTTTCAAATCTTCAAAAATGATGAAAAACGGCGCGCTATAGTATGCCGTACGATATGGGCTATAGCCCATGGTCCAAAATGATGAGAAACGAGGCTAACTTTTTTTTTCAAAATTTCAAAAAACATGGGCTATAACCTTTCGTTTTTGTCATTTCGTCATTTTTTTCAAATCTTTAAAAATAACGAAAAACGGCGCGCTATAGAATGCCGTACGATATGGGCTATAGCCCATGGTCCAAAATGATGAGAAACGAGGCTAACTTTTTTTTTCAAAATTTCAAAAAACATGGGCTATAACCTTTCGTTTTTGTCATTTCGTCATTTTTTTCAAATCTTCAAAAATGATGAAAAACGGCGCGCTATAGTATGCCGTACGATATGGGCTATAGCCCATGGTCCAAAATGATGAGAAACGAGGCTAACTTTTTTTTTCAAAATTTCAAAAAACATGGGCTATAACCTTTCGTTTTTGTCATTTTGTCATTTTTTTCAAATCTTCAAAAATGATGAAAAACGGCGCGCTATAGTATGCCGTACGATATGGGCTATAGCCCATGGTCCAAAATGATGAGAAACGAGGCTAACTTTTTTTTTCAAAATTTCAAAAAACATGGGCTATAACCCATTGTTTTTGTCATTTCGTAATTTTTTTCAAATCTTTAAAAATGATGAAAAACGGCGCGCTATAGTATGCCGTACGATATGGGCTATAGCCCATGGTCCAAAATGATGAGAAACGAGGCTAACTTTTTTTTTCAAAATTTCAAAAAACATGGGCTATAACCCATCGTTTTTGTCATTTCGTAATTTTTTTCAAATCTTTAAAAATGATGAAAAACGGCGCGCTATAGTATGCCGTACGATATGGGCTATAGCCCATGGTCCAAAATGATGAGAAACGAGGCTAACTTTTTTTTTCAAAATTTCAAAAAACATGGGCTATAACCTTTCGTTTTTGTCATTTTGTCATTTTTTCAAATCTTCAAAAATGATGAAAAACGGCGCGCTGTAGTATGCCGTACGATATGGGCTATACCCCATGGTCCAAAATGATGAGAAACGAGGCTAACCTTTTTTTTCAAAATTTCAAAAAACATGGGCTATAACCTTTCGTTTTTGTCATTTTGTCATTTTTTTCAAATCTTCAAAAATGATGAAAAACGGCGCGCTATAGTATGCCGTACGATATGGGCTATAGCCCATGGTCCAAAATGATGAGAAACGAGGCTAACTTTTTTTTTCAAAATTTCAAAAAACATGGGCTATAACCTTTCGTTTTTGTCATTTCGTCATTTTTTCAAATCTTCAAAAATGATGAAAAACGGCGCGCTATAGTATGCCGTACGATATGGGCTATAGCCCATGGTCCAAAATGATGAGAAACGAGGCTAACTTTTTTTTTCAAAATTTCAAAAAACATGGGCTATAACCTTTCGTTTTTGTCATTTTGTCATTTTTTTCAAATCTTCAAAAATGATGAAAAACGGCGCGCTATAGTATGCCGTACGATATGGGCTATAGCCCATGGTCCAAAATGATGAGAAACGAGGCTAACTTTTTTTTTCAAAATTTCAAAAAACATGGGCTATAACCTTTCGTTTTTGTCATTTCGTCATTTTTTCAAATTCTTAAAAATGATGAAAAACGGCGCGCTATAGAATGCCGTACGATATGGGCTATAGCCCATGGTCCAAAATGATGAGAAACGAGGCTAACTTTTTTTTTCAAAATTTCAAAAAACATGGGCTATAACCTTTCGTTTTTGTGATTTTGTCATTTTTTCAAATCTTCAAAAATGATGAAAAACGGCGCGCTATAGTATGCCGTACGATATGGGCTATAGCCCATGGTCCAAAATGATGAGAAACGAGGCTAACTTTTTTTTCCAAAATTTCAAAAAACATGGGCTATAACCTTTCGTTTTTGTCATTTCGTCATTTTTTTCAAATCTTCAAAAATGACGAAAAACGGCGCGCTATAGTATGCCGTACGATATGGGCTATAGCCCATGGTCCAAAATGATGAGAAACGAGGCTAACTTTTTTTTTCAAAATTTAAAAAAACATGGGCTATAACCCATTGTTTTTGTCATTTTGTCATTTTTTTCAAATCTTCAAAAATGATGAAAAACGGCGCGCTATAGTATGCCGTACGATATGGGCTATAGCCCATGGTCCAAAATGATGAGAAACGAGGCTAACTTTTTTTTTCAAAATTTCAAAAAACATGGGCTATAACCTTTCGTTTTTGTCATTTCGTCATTTTTTTCAAATTCTTAAAAATGATGAAAAACGGCGCGCTATAGAATGCCGTACGATATGGGCTATAGCCCATGGTCCAAAATGATGAGAAACGAGGCTAACTTTTTTTTTCAAAATTTCAAAAAACATGGGCTATAACCTTTCGTTTTTGTCATTTTGTCATTTTTTCAAATCTTCAAAAATGATGAAAAACGGCGCGCTATAGTATGCCGTACGATATGGGCTATAGCCCATGGTCCAAAATGATGAGAAACGAGGCTAACTTTTTTTTTCAAAATTTCAAAAAACATGGGCTATAACCTTTCGTTTTTGTCATTTCGTCATTTTTTTCAAATCTTCAAAAATGATGAAAAACGGCGCGCTATAGTATGCCGTACGATATGGGCTATAGCCCATGGTCCAAAATGATGAGAAATGAGGCTAACTTTTTTTTTCAAAATTTCAAAAAACATGGGCTATAACCTTTCGTTTTTGTCATTTCGTCATTTTTTTCAAATCTTCAAAAATGATGAAAAACGGCGCGCTATAGTATGCCGTACGATATGGGCTATAGCCCATGGTCCAAAATGATGAGAAACGAGGCTAACTTTTTTTTTCAAAATTTCAAAAAACATGGGCTATAACCTTTCGTTTTTGTCATTTCGTCATTTTTTTCAAATCTTCAAAAATGACGAAAAACGGCGCGCTATAGTATGCCGTACGATATGGGCTATAGCCCATAGTCCAAAATGATGAGAAACGAGGCTAACTTTTTTTTTCAAAATTTAAAAAAACATGGGCTATAACCCATTGTTTTTGTCATTTCGTAATTTTTTTCAAATCTTTACAAATGATGAAAAACGGCGCGCCATAGTATGCCGTACGATATGGGCTATAGCCCATGGTCCAAAATGATGAGAAACGAGGCTAACTTTTTTTTTCAAAATTTCAAAAAACATGGGCTATAACCTTTCGTTTTTGTCATTTCGTCATTTTTTTCAAATCTTCAAAAATGATGAAAAACGGCGCGCTATAGTATGCCGTACGATATGGGCTATAGCCCATGGTCCAAAATGATGAGAAACGAGGCTAACTTTTTTTTTCAAAATTTCAAAAAACATGGGCTATAACCTTTCGTTTTTGTCATTTTGTCATTTTTTTCAAATCTTCAAAAATGATGAAAAACGGCGCGCTATAGTATGCCGTACGATATGGGCTATAGCCCATGGTCCAAAATGATGAGAAACGAGGCTAACTTTTTTTTTCAAAATTTCAAAAAACATGGGCTATAACCTTTCGTTTTTGTCATTTCGTCATTTTTTTCAAATCTTCAAAAATGATGAAAAACGGCGCGCTATGGTATGCCGTACGATATGGGCTATAGCCCATGGTCCAAAATGATGAGAAACGAGGCTAACTTTTTTTTTCAAAATTTCAAAAAACATGGGCTATAACCTTTCGTTTTTGTCATTTCGTCATTTTTTTCAAATGTTCAAAAATGATGAAAAACGGCGCGCTATAGTATGCCGTACGATATGGGCTATAGCCCATGGTCCAAAATGATGAGAAACGAGGCTAACTTTTTTTTTCAAAATTTCAAAAAACATGGGCTATAACCTTTCGTTTTTGTCATTTCGTCATTTTTTTCAAATTCTTAAAAATGATGAAAAACGGCGCGCTATAGAATGCCGTACGATATGGGCTATAGCCCATGGTCCAAAATGATGAGAAACGAGGCTAACTTTTTTTTTCAAAATTTCAAAAAACATGGGCTATAACCTTTCGTTTTTGTCATTTTGTCATTTTTTCAAATCTTCAAAAATGATGAAAAACGGCGCGCTATAGTATGCCGTACGATATGGGCTATAGCCCATGGTCCAAAATGATGAGAAACGAGGCTAACTTTTTTTTTCAAAATTTCAAAAAACATGGGCTATAACCTTTCGTTTTTGTCATTTCGTCATTTTTTTCAAATCTTCAAAAATGATGAAAAACGGCGCGCTATAGTATGCCGTACGATATGGGCTATAGCCCATGGTCCAAAATGATGAGAAATGAGGCTAACTTTTTTTTTCAAAATTTCAAAAAACATGGGCTATAACCTTTCGTTTTTGTCATTTCGTCATTTTTTTCAAATCTTCAAAAATGATGAAAAACGGCGCGCTATAGTATGCCGTACGATATGGGCTATAGCCCATGGTCCAAAATGATGAGAAACGAGGCTAACTTTTTTTTTCAAAATTTCAAAAAACATGGGCTATAACCTTTCGTTTTTGTCATTTCGTCATTTTTTTCAAATCTTCAAAAATGACGAAAAACGGCGCGCTATAGTATGCCGTACGATATGGGCTATAGCCCATAGTCCAAAATGATGAGAAACGAGGCTAACTTTTTTTTTCAAAATTTAAAAAAACATGGGCTATAACCCATTGTTTTTGTCATTTCGTAATTTTTTTCAAATCTTTACAAATGATGAAAAACGGCGCGCCATAGTATGCCGTACGATATGGGCTATAGCCCATGGTCCAAAATGATGAGAAACGAGGCTAACTTTTTTTTTCAAAATTTCAAAAAACATGGGCTATAACCTTTCGTTTTTGTCATTTCGTCATTTTTTTCAAATCTTCAAAAATGATGAAAAACGGCGCGCTATAGTATGCCGTACGATATGGGCTATAGCCCATGGTCCAAAATGATGAGAAACGAGGCTAACTTTTTTTTTCAAAATTTCAAAAAACATGGGCTATAACCTTTCGTTTTTGTCATTTTGTCATTTTTTTCAAATCTTCAAAAATGATGAAAAACGGCGCGCTATAGTATGCCGTACGATATGGGCTATAGCCCATGGTCCAAAATGATGAGAAACGAGGCTAACTTTTTTTTTCAAAATTTCAAAAAACATGGGCTATAACCTTTCGTTTTTGTCATTTCGTCATTTTTTTCAAATCTTCAAAAATGATGAAAAACGGCGCGCTATGGTATGCCGTACGATATGGGCTATAGCCCATGGTCCAAAATGATGAGAAACGAGGCTAACTTTTTTTTTCAAAATTTCAAAAAACATGGGCTATAACCTTTCGTTTTTGTCATTTCGTCATTTTTTTCAAATGTTCAAAAATGATGAAAAACGGCGCGCTATAGTATGCCGTACGATATGGGCTATAGCCCATGGTCCAAAATGATGAGAAACGAGGCTAACTTTTTTTTTCAAAATTTCAAAAAACATGGGCTATAACCTTTCGTTTTTGTCATTTTGTCATTTTTTTCAAATCTTCAAAAATGATGAAAAACGGCGCGCTATAGTATGCCGTACGATATGGGCTATAGCCCATGGTCCAAAATGATGAGAAACGAGGCTAACTTTTTTTTTCAAAATTTAAAAAAACATGGGCTATAACCTTTCGTTTTTGTCATTTCGTCTTTTTTTTCAAATCTTCAAAAATGATGAAAAACGGCGCGCTATAGTATGCCGTACGATATGGGCTATAGCCCATGGTCCAAAATGATGAGAAACGAGGCTAACTTTTTTTTTCAAAATTTAAAAAAACATGGGCTATAACCTTTCGTTTTTGTCATTTTGTCATTTTTTCAAATCTTTAAAAATGATGAAAAACGGCGCGCTATAGAATGCCGTACGATATGGGCTATAGCCCATGGTCCAAAATGATGAGAAACGAGGCTAACTTTTTTTTTCAAAATTTCAAAAAACATGGGCTATAACCTTTCGTTTTTGTCATTTCGTCATTTTTTTCAAATCTTCAAAAATGGTGAAAAACGGCGCGCTATAGTATGCCGTACGATATGGGCTATAGCCCATGGTCCAAAATGATGAGAAACGAGGCTAACTTTTTTTTTCAAAATTTCAAAAAACATGGGCTATAACCTTTCGTTTTTGTCATTTCGTCATTTTTTTCAAATCTTTAAAAATGACGAAAAACGGCGCGCTATAGAATGCCGTACGATATGGGCTATAGCCCATGGTCCAAAATGATGAGAAACGAGGCTAACTTTTTTTTTCAAAATTTCAAAAAACATGGGCTATAACCTTTCGTTTTTGTCATTTCGTCATTTTTTTCAAATCTTCAAAAATGATGAAAAACGGCGCGCTATAGTATGCCGTACGATATGGGCTATAGCCCATGGTCCAAAATGATGAGAAACGATGCTAACTTTTTTTTTCAAAATTTCAAAAAACATGGGCTATAACCTTTCGTTTTTGTCATTTTGTCATTTTTTTCAAATCTTCAAAAATGACGAAAAACGGCGCGCTATAGTATGCCGTACGATATGGGCTATAGCCCATGGTCCAAAATGATGAGAAACGAGGCTAACTTTTTTTTTCAAAATTTAAAAAAACATGGGCTATAACCCATTGTTTTTGTCATTTCGTAATTTTTTTCAAATCTTTAAAAATGATGAAAAACGGCGCGCTATAGTATGCCGTACGATATGGGCTATAGCCCATGGTCCAAAATGATGAGAAACGAGGCTAACTTTTTTTTTCAAAATTTCAAAAAACATGGGCTATAACCTTTCGTTTTTGTCATTTCGTCATTTTTTTCAAATCTTTAAAAATGACGAAAAACGGCGCGCTATAGAATGCCGTACGATATGGGCTATAGCCCATGGTCCAAAATGATGAGAAACGAGGCTAACTTTTTTTTTCAAAATTTCAAAAAACATGGGCTATAACCTTTCGTTTTTGTCATTTCGTCATTTTTTTCAAATCTTCAAAAATGATGAAAAACGGCGCGCTATAGTATGCCGTACGATATGGGCTATAGCCCATGGTCCAAAATGATGAGAAACGAGGCTAACTTTTTTTTTCAAAATTTCAAAAAACATGGGCTATAACCTTTCGTTTTTGTCATTTTGTCATTTTTTTCAAATCTTCAAAAATGACGAAAAACGGCGCGCTATAGTATGCCGTACGATATGGGCTATAGCCCATGGTCCAAAATGATGAGAAACGAGGCTAACTTTTTTTTTCAAAATTTAAAAAAACATGGGCTATAACCCATTGTTTTTGTCATTTCGTAATTTTTTTCAAATCTTTAAAAATGATGAAAAACGGCGCGCTATAGTATGCCGTACGATATGGGCTATAGCCCATGGTCCAAAATGATGAGAAACGAGGCTAACTTTTTTTTTCAAAATTTCAAAAAACATGGGCTATAACCTTTCGTTTTTGTCATTTTGTCATTTTTTTCAAATCTTCAAAAATGATGAAAAACGGCGCGCTATAGTATGCCGTACGATATGGGCTATAGCCCATGGTCCAAAATGATGAGAAACGAGGCTAACTTTTTTTTTCAAAATTTCAAAAGACATGGGCTATAACCTTTCGTTTTTGTCATTTCGTCTTTTTTTTCAAATCTTCAAAAATGATGAAAAACGGCGCGCTATAGTATGCCGTACGATATGGGCTATAGCCCATGGTCCAAAATGATGAGAAACGAGGCTAACTTTTTTTTTCAAAATTTCAAAAGACATGGGCTATAACCTTTCGTTTTTGTCATTTCGTCTTTTTTTTCAAATCTTCAAAAATGATGAAAAACGGCGCGCTATAGTATGCCGTACGATATGGGCTATAGCCCATGGTCCAAAATGATGAGAAACGAGGCTAACTTTTTTTTTCAAAATTTCAAAAAACATGGGCTATAACCTTTCGTTTTTGTCATTTCGTCATTTTTTTCAAATCTTCAAAAATGATGAAAAACGGCGCGCTATAGTATGCCGTACGATATGGGCTATAGCCCATGGTCCAAAATGATGAGAAACGAGGCTAACTTTTTTTTTCAAAATTTCAAAAAACATGGGCTATAACCTTTCGTTTTTGTCATTTCGTCATTTTTTTCAAATGTTCAAAAATGATGAAAAACGGCGCGCTATAGTATGCCGTACGATATGGGCTATAGCCCATGGTCCAAAATGATGAGAAACGAGGCTAACTTTTTTTTCCAAAATTTCAAAAAACATGGGCTATAACCTTTCGTTTTCATCATTTTGTCATTTTTTTCAAATCTTCAAAAATGATGAAAAACGGCGCGCTATAGTATGCCGTACGATATGGGCTATAGCCCATGGTCCAAAATGATGAGAAACGAGGCTAACTTTTTTTTTCAAAATTTCAAAAAACATGGGCTATAACCTTTCGTTTTTGTCATTTCGTCATTTTTTTCAAATCTTCAAAAATGATGAAAAACGGCGCGCTATAGTATGCCGTACGATATGGGCTATAGCCCATGGTCCAAAATGATGAGAAACGAGGCTAACTTTTTTTTCAAAATTTCAAAAAACATGGGCTATAACCTTTCGTTTTTGTCATTTTGTCATTTTTTTCAAATCTTCAAAAATGATGAAAAACGGCGCGCTATAGTATGCCGTACGATATGGGCTATAGCCCATGGTCCAAAATGATGAGAAACGAGGCTAACTTTTTTTTTCAAAATTTCAAAAAACATGGGCTATAACCTTTCGTTTTTGTCATTTCGTCTTTTTTTTCAAATCTTCAAAAATGATGAAAAACGGCGCGCTATAGTATGCCGTACGATATGGGCTATAGCCCATGGTCCAAAATGATGAGAAACGAGGCTAACTTTTTTTTTCAAAATTTCAAAAAACATGGGCTATAACCTTTCGTTTTTGTCATTTTGTCATTTTTTCAAATCTTTAAAAATGATGAAAAACGGCGCGCTATAGAATGCCGTACGATATGGGCTATAGCCCATGGTCCAAAATGATGAGAAACGAGGCTAACTTTTTTTTTCAAAATTTCAAAAAACATGGGCTATAACCTTTCGTTTTTGTCATTTCGTCATTTTTTTCAAATCTTCAAAAATGGTGAAAAACGGCGCGCTATAGTATGCCGTACGATATGGGCTATAGCCCATGGTCCAAAATGATGAGAAACGAGGCTAACTTTTTTTTTCAAAATTTCAAAAAACATGGGCTATAACCTTTCGTTTTTGTCATTTCGTCATTTTTTTCAAATCTTCAAAAATGATGAAAAACGGCGCGCTATAGTATGCCGTACGATATGGGCTATAGCCCATGGTCCAAAATGATGAGAAACGAGGCTAACTTTTTTTTTCAAAATTTCAAAAAACATGGGCTATAACCTTTCGTTTTTGTCATTTCGTCATTTTTTTCAAATCTTTAAAAATAACGAAAAACGGCGCGCTATAGAATGCCGTACGATATGGGCTATAGCCCATGGTCCAAAATGATGAGAAACGAGGCTAACTTTTTTTTTCAAAATTTCAAAAAACATGGGCTATAACCTTTCGTTTTTGTCATTTCGTCATTTTTTTCAAATCTTCAAAAATGATGAAAAACGGCGCGCTATAGTATGCCGTACGATATGGGCTATAGCCCATGGTCCAAAATGATGAGAAACGAGGCTAACTTTTTTTTTCAAAATTTCAAAAAACATGGGCTATAACCCATTGTTTTTGTCATTTCGTAATTTTTTTCAAATCTTTAAAAATGATGAAAAACGGCGCGCTATAGTATGCCGTACGATATGGGCTATAGCCCATGGTCCAAAATGATGAGAAACGAGGCTAACTTTTTTTTTCAAAATTTCAAAAAACATGGGCTATAACCCATCGTTTTTGTCATTTCGTAATTTTTTTCAAATCTTTAAAAATGATGAAAAACGGCGCGCTATAGTATGCCGTACGATATGGGCTATAGCCCATGGTCCAAAATGATGAGAAACGAGGCTAACTTTTTTTTTCAAAATTTCAAAAAACATGGGCTATAACCTTTCGTTTTTGTCATTTTGTCATTTTTTCAAATCTTCAAAAATGATGAAAAACGGCGCGCTGTAGTATGCCGTACGATATGGGCTATACCCCATGGTCCAAAATGATGAGAAACGAGGCTAACCTTTTTTTTCAAAATTTCAAAAAACATGGGCTATAACCTTTCGTTTTTGTCATTTCGTAATTTTTTTCAAATCTTCAAAAATGACGAAAAACGGCGCGCTATAGTATGCCGTACGATATGGGCTATAGCCCATGGTCCAAAATGATGAGAAACGAGGCTAACTTTTTTTTTCAAAATTTAAAAAAACATGGGCTATAACCCATTGTTTTTGTCATTTTGTCATTTTTTTCAAATCTTCAAAAATGATGAAAAACGGCGCGCTATAGTATGCCGTACGATATGGGCTATAGCCCATGGTCCAAAATGATGAGAAACGAGGCTAACTTTTTTTTTCAAAATTTCAAAAAACATGGGCTATAACCTTTCGTTTTTGTCATTTCGTCATTTTTTTCAAATTCTTAAAAATGATGAAAAACGGCGCGCTATAGAATGCCGTACGATATGGGCTATAGCCCATGGTCCAAAATGATGAGAAACGAGGCTAACTTTTTTTTTCAAAATTTCAAAAAACATGGGCTATAACCTTTCGTTTTTGTCATTTTGTCATTTTTTCAAATCTTCAAAAATGATGAAAAACGGCGCGCTATAGTATGCCGTACGATATGGGCTATAGCCCATGGTCCAAAATGATGAGAAACGAGGCTAACTTTTTTTTTCAAAATTTCAAAAAACATGGGCTATAACCTTTCGTTTTTGTCATTTCGTCATTTTTTTCAAATCTTCAAAAATGATGAAAAACGGCGCGCTATAGTATGCCGTACGATATGGGCTATAGCCCATGGTCCAAAATGATGAGAAACGAGGCTAACTTTTTTTTTTCAAAATTTCAAAAAACATGGGCTATAACCTTTCGTTTTTGTCATTTCGTCATTTTTTTCAAATCTTCAAAAATGATGAAAAACGGCGCGCTATAGTATGCCGTACGATATGGGCTATAGCCCATGGTCCAAAATGATGAGAAACGAGGCTAACTTTTTTTTTCAAAATTTCAAAAAACATGGGCTATAACCTTTCGTTTTTGTCATTTCGTCATTTTTTTCAAATCTTCAAAAATTACGAAAAACGGCGCGCTATAGTATGCCGTACGATATGGGCTATAGCCCATGGTCCAAAATGATGAGAAACGAGGCTAACTTTTTTTTTCAAAATTTAAAAAAACATGGGCTATAACCCATTGTTTTTGTCATTTCGTAATTTTTTTCAAATCTTTACAAATGATGAAAAACGGCGCGCCATAGTATGCCGTACGATATGGGCTATAGCCCATGGTCCAAAATGTTGAGAAACGAGGCTAACTTTTTTTTTCAAAATTTCAAAAAACATGGGCTATAACCTTTCGTTTTTGTCATTTCGTCATTTTTTTCGAATCTTCTAAAATTATGAAAAACGGCGCGCTATAGTATGCCGTACGATATGGGCTATAGCCCATGGTCCAAAATGATGAGAAACGAGGCTAACTTTTTTTTTCAAAATTTCAAAAAACATGGGCTATAACCTTTCGTTTTTGTCATTTCGTAATTTTTTCAAATCTTTAAAAATGATGAAAAACGGCGCGCTATAGAATGCCGTACGATATGGGCTATAGCCCATGGTCCAAAATGATGAGAAACGAGGCTAACTTTTTTTTTCAAAATTTCAAAAAACATGGGCTATAACCTTTCGTTTTTGTCATTTTGTCATTTTTTTCAAATCTTCAAAAATGACGAAAAACGGCGCGCTATAGTATGCCGTACGATATGGGCTATAGCCCATGGTCCAAAATGATGAGAAACGAGGCTAACTTTTTTTTTCAAAATTTAAAAAAACATAGGCTATAACCCATTGTTTTTGTCATTTCGTAATTTTTTTCAAATCTTTAAAAATGATGAAAAACGGCGCGCTATAGTATGCCGTACGATATGGGCTATAGCCCATGGTCCAAAATGATGAGAAACGAGGCTAACTTTTTTTTTCAAAATTTCAAAAAACATGGGCTATAACCCATCGTTTTTGTCATTTCGTAATTTTTTTCAAATCTTTAAAAATGATGAAAAACGGCGCGCTATAGTATGCCGTACGATATGGGCTATAGCCCATGGTCCAAAATGATGAGAAACGAGGCTAACTTTTTTTTTCAAAATTTCAAAAAACATGGGCTATAACCCATCGTTTTTGTCATTTCGTAATTTTTTTCAAATCTTTAAAAATGATGAAAAACGGCGCGCTATAGTATGCCGTACGATATGGGCTATAGCCCATGGTCCAAAATGATGAGAAACGAGGCTAACTTTTTTTTTCAAAATTTCAAAAAACATGGGCTATAACCTTTCGTTTTTGTCATTTCGTCATTTTTTTCAAATCTTCAAAAATGATGAAAAACGGCGCGCTATAGTATGCCGTACGATATGGGCTATAGCCCATGGTCCAAAATGATGAGAAACGAGGCTAACTTTTTTTTTCAAAATTTCAAAAAACATGGGCTATAACCTTTCGTTTTTGTCATTTTTCATTTTTTTCAAATCTTCAAAAATGATGAAAAACGGCGCGCTATAGTATGCCGTACGATATGGGCTATAGCCCATGGTCCAAAATGATGAGAAACGAGGCTAACTTTTTTTTTCAAAATTTCAAAAGACATGGGCTATAACCTTTCGTTTTTGTCATTTCGTCTTTTTTTTCAAATCTTCAAAAATGATGAAAAACGGCGCGCTATAGTATGCCGTACGATATGGGCTATAGCCCATGGTCCAAAATGATGAGAAACGAGGCTAACTTTTTTTTTCAAAATTTCAAAAAACATGGGCTATAACCTTTCGTTTTTGTCATTTTGTCATTTTTTTCAAATCTTCAAAAATGATGAAAAACGGCGCGCTATAGTATGCCGTACGATATGGGCTATAGCCCATGGTCCAAAATGATGAGAAACGAGGCTAACTTTTTTTTTCAAAATTTCAAAAGACATGGGCTATAACCTTTCGTTTTTGTCATTTCGTCTTTTTTTTCAAATCTTCAAAAATGATGAAAAACGGCGCGCTATAGTATGCCGTACGATATGGGTTATAGCCCATGGTCCAAAATGATGAGAAACGAGGCTAACTTTTTTTTTCAAAATTTCAAAAAACATGGGCTATAACCTTTCGTTTTTGTCATTTCGTCATTTTTTTCAAATCTTTAAAAATGATGAAAAACGGCGCGCTATAGAATGCCGTACGATATGGGCTATAGCCCATGGTCCAAAATGATGAGAAACGAGGCTAACTTTTTTTTTCAAAATTTCAAAAAACATGGGCTATAACCTTTCGTTTTTGTCATTTTGTCATTTTTTCAAATCTTCAAAAATGATGAAAAACGGCGCGCTGTAGTATGCCGTACGAAATGGGCTATACCCCATGGTCCAAAATGATGAGAAACGAGGCTAACCTTTTTTTTCAAAATTTCAAAAAACATGGGCTATAACCTTTCGTTTTTGTCATTTTGTCATTTTTTTCAAATCTTCAAAAATGATGAAAAACGGCGCGCTATAGTATGCCGTACGATATGGGCTATAGCCCATGGTCCAAAATGATGAGAAACGAGGCTAACTTTTTTTTTCAAAATTTCAAAAAACATGGGCTATAACCTTTCGTTTTTGTCATTTCGTCATTTTTTCAAATCTTCAAAAATGATGAAAAACGGCGCGCTATAGAATGCCGTACGATATGGGCTATAGCCCATGGTCCAAAATGATGAGAAACGAGGCTAACTTTTTTTTTCAAAATTTCAAAAAACATGGGCTATAACCTTTCGTTTTTGTCATTTTGTCATTTTTTCAAATCTTCAAAAATGATGAAAAACGGCGCGCTGTAGTATGCCGTACGAAATGGGCTATACCCCATGGTCCAAAATGATGAGAAACGAGGCTAACCTTTTTTTTCAAAATTTCAAAAAACATGGGCTATAACCTTTCGTTTTTGTCATTTTGTCATTTTTTTCAAATCTTCAAAAATGATGAAAAACGGCGCGCTATAGTATGCCGTACGATATGGGCTATAGCCCATGGTCCAAAATGATGAGAAACGAGGCTAACTTTTTTTTTCAAAATTTCAAAAAACATGGGCTATAACCTTTCGTTTTTGTCATTTCGTCATTTTTTCAAATCTTCAAAAATGATGAAAAACGGCGCGCTATAGTATGCCGTACGATATGGGCTATAGCCCATGGTCCAAAATGATGAGAAACGAGGCTAACTTTTTTTTTCAAAATTTCAAAAAACATGGGCTATAACCTTTCGTTTTTGTCATTTTGTCATTTTTTTCAAATCTTCAAAAATGATGAAAAACGGCGCGCTATAGTATGCCGTACGATATGGGCTATAGCCCATGGTCCAAAATGATGAGAAACGAGGCTAACTTTTTTTTTCAAAATTTCAAAAAACATGGGCTATAACCTTTCGTTTTTGTCATTTCGTCATTTTTTTCAAATTCTTAAAAATGATGAAAAACGGCGCGCTATAGAATGCCGTACGATATGGGCTATAGCCCATGGTCCAAAATGATGAGAAACGAGGCTAACTTATTTTTTCAAAATTTCAAAAAACATGGGCTATAACCTTTCGTTTTTGTCATTTTGTCATTTTTTCAAATCTTCAAAAATGATGAAAAACGGCGCGCTATAGTATGCCGTACGATATGGGCTATAGCCCATGGTCCAAAATGATGAGAAACGAGGCTAACTTTTTTTTCCAAAATTTCAAAAAACATGGGCTATAACCTTTCGTTTTTGTCATTTCGTCATTTTTTTCAAATCTTCAAAAATGATGAAAAACGGCGCGCTATAGTATGCCGTACGATATGGGCTATAGCCCATGGTCCAAAATGATGAGAAACGAGGCTAACTTTTTTTTTCAAAATTTCAAAAAACATGGGCTATAACCTTTCGTTTTTGTCATTTCGTCATTTTTTTCAAATTCTTAAAAATGATGAAAAACGGCGCGCTATAGAATGCCGTACGATATGGGCTATAGCCCATGGTCCAAAATGATGAGAAACGAGGCTAACTTTTTTTTTCAAAATTTCAAAAAACATGGGCTATAACCTTTCGTTTTTGTCATTTTGTCATTTTTTCAAATCTTCAAAAATGATGAAAAACGGCGCGCTATAGTATGCCGTACGATATGGGCTATAGCCCATGGTCCAAAATGATGAGAAACGAGGCTAACTTTTATTTTCAAAATTTCAAAAAACATGGGCTATAACCTTTCGTTTTTGTCATTTCGTCATTTTTTTCAAATCTTCAAAAATGATGAAAAACGGCGCGCTATAGTATGCCGTACGATATGGGCTATAGCCCATGGTCCAAAATGATGAGAAACGAGGCTAACTTTTTTTTTCAAAATTTCAAAAAACATGGGCTATAACCTTTCGTTTTTGTCATTTCGTCATTTTTTTCAAATCTTCAAAAATGATGAAAAACGGCGCGCTATAGTATGCCGTACGATATGGGCTATAGCCCATGGTCCAAAATGATGAGAAACGAGGCTAACTTTTTTTTTCAAAATTTCAAAAAACATGGGCTATAACCTTTCGTTTTTGTCATTTTGTCATTTTTTTCAAATCTTCAAAAATGATGAAAAACGGCGCGCTATAGTATGCCGTACGATATGGGCTATAGCCCATGGTCCAAAATGATGAGAAACGAGGCTAACTTTTTTTTTCAAAATTTCAAAAAACATGGGCTATAACCTTTCGTTTTTGTCATTTCGTCATTTTTTCAAATCTTCAAAAATGATGAAAAACGGCGCGCTATAGAATGCCGTACGATATGGGCTATAGCCCATGGTCCAAAATGATGAGAAACGAGGCTAACTTTTTTTTTCAAAATTTCAAAAAACATGGGCTATAACCTTTCGTTTTTGTCATTTTGTCATTTTTTCAAATCTTCAGAAATGATGAAAAACGGCGCGCTGTAGTATGCCGTACGAAATGGGCTATACCCCATGGTCCAAAATGATGAGAAACGAGGCTAACCTTTTTTTTCAAAATTTCAAAAAACATGGGCTATAACCTTTCGTTTTTGTCATTTTGTCATTTTTTTCAAATCTTCAAAAATGATGAAAAACGGCGCGCTATAGTATGCCGTACGATATGGGCTATAGCCCATGGTCCAAAATGATGAGAAACGAGGCTAACTTTTTTTTTCAAAATTTCAAAAAACATGGGCTATAACCTTTCGTTTTTGTCATTTCGTCATTTTTTCAAATCTTCAAAAATGATGAAAAACGGCGCGCTATAGTATGCCGTACGATATGGGCTATAGCCCATGGTCCAAAATGATGAGAAACGAGGCTAACTTTTTTTTTCAAAATTTCAAAAAACATGGGCTATAACCTTTCGTTTTTGTCATTTTGTCATTTTTTTCAAATCTTCAAAAATGATGAAAAACGGCGCGCTATAGTATGCCGTACGATATGGGCTATAGCCCATGGTCCAAAATGATGAGAAACGAGGCTAACTTTTTTTTTCAAAATTTCAAAAAACATGGGCTATAACCTTTCGTTTTTGTCATTTCGTCATTTTTTTCAAATTCTTAAAAATGATGAAAAACGGCGCGCTATAGAATGCCGTACGATATGGGCTATAGCCCATGGTCCAAAATGATGAGAAACGAGGCTAACTTTTTTTTTCAAAATTTCAAAAAACATGGGCTATAACCTTTCGTTTTTGTCATTTTGTCATTTTTTCAAATCTTCAAAAATGATGAAAAACGGCGCGCTATAGTATGCCGTACGATATGGGCTATAGCCCATGGTCCAAAATGATGAGAAACGAGGCTAACTTTTTTTTCCAAAATTTCAAAAAACATGGGCTATAACCTTTCGTTTTTGTCATTTCGTCATTTTTTTCAAATCTTCAAAAATGATGAAAAACGGCGCGCTATAGTATGCCGTACGATATGGGCTATAGCCCATGGTCCAAAATGATGAGAAACGAGGCTAACTTTTTTTTTCAAAATTTCAAAAAACATGGGCTATAACCTTTCGTTTTTGTCATTTCGTCATTTTTTTCAAATTCTTAAAAATGATGAAAAACGGCGCGCTATAGAATGCCGTACGATATGGGCTATAGCCCATGGTCCAAAATGATGAGAAACGAGGCTAACTTTTTTTTTCAAAATTTCAAAAAACATGGGCTATAACCTTTCGTTTTTGTCATTTTGTCATTTTTTCAAATCTTCAAAAATGATGAAAAACGGCGCGCTATAGTATGCCGTACGATATGGGCTATAGCCCATGGTCCAAAATGATGAGAAACGAGGCTAACTTTTATTTTCAAAATTTCAAAAAACATGGGCTATAACCTTTCGTTTTTGTCATTTCGTCATTTTTTTCAAATCTTCAAAAATGATGAAAAACGGCGCGCTATAGTATGCCGTACGATATGGGCTATAGCCCATGGTCCAAAATGATGAGAAACGAGGCTAACTTTTTTTTTCAAAATTTCAAAAAACATGGGCTATAACCTTTCGTTTTTGTCATTTCGTCATTTTTTTCAAATCTTCAAAAATGATGAAAAACGGCGCGCTATAGTATGCCGTACGATATGGGCTATAGCCCATGGTCCAAAATGATGAGAAACGAGGCTAACTTTTTTTTTCAAAATTTCAAAAAACATGGGCTATAACCTTTCGTTTTTGTCATTTCGTCATTTTTTTCAAATCTTCAAAAATGACGAAAAACGGCGCGCTATAGTATGCCGTACGATATGGGCTATAGCCCATGGTCCAAAATGATGAGAAACGAGGCTAACTTTTTTTTTCAAAATTTAAAAAAACATGGGCTATAACCCATTGTTTTTGTCATTTCGTAATTTTTTTCAAATCTTTAAAAATGATGAAAAACGGCGCGCCATAGTATGCCGTACGATATGGGCTATAGCCCATGGTCCAAAATGATGAGAAACGAGGCTAACTTTTTTTTTCAAAATTTCAAAAAACATGGGCTATAACCTTTCGTTTTTGTCATTTCGTCATTTTTTTCAAATCTTCTAAAATGATGAAAAACGGCGCGCTATAGTATGCCGTACGATATGGGCTATAGCCCATGGTCCAAAATGATGAGAAACGAGGCTAACTTTTTTTTTCAAAATTTCAAAAAACATGGGCTATAACCTTTCGTTTTTGTCATTTCGTAATTTTTTCAAATCTTTAAAAATGATGAAAAACGGCGCGCTATAGAATGCCGTACGATATGGGCTATAGCCCATGGTCCAAAATGATGAGAAACGAGGCTAACTTTTTTTTTCAAAATTTCAAAAAACATGGGCTATAACCTTTCGTTTTTGTCATTTTGTCATTTTTTTCAAATCTTCAAAAATGACGAAAAACGGCGCGCTATAGTATGCCGTACGATATGGGCTATAGCCCATGGTCCAAAATGATGAGAAACGAGGCTAACTTTTTTTTTCAAAATTTCAAAAAACATGGGCTATAACCCATCGTTTTTGTCATTTCGTAATTTTTTTCAAATCTTTAAAAATGATGAAAAACGGCGCGCTATAGTATGCCGTACGATATGGGCTATAGCCCATGGTCCAAAATGATGAGAAACGAGGCTAACTTTTTTTTTCAAAATTTCAAAAAACATGGGCTATAACCTTTCGTTTTTGTCATTTCGTCATTTTTTTCAAATCTTCAAAAATGATGAAAAACGGCGCGCTATAGTATGCCGTACGATATGGGCTATAGCCCATGGTCCAAAATGATGAGAAACGAGGCTAACTTTTTTTTTCAAAATTTCAAAAAACATGGGCTATAACCTTTCGTTTTTGTCATTTCGTCATTTTTTTCAAATCTTCTAAAATGATGAAAAACGGCGCGCTATAGTATGCCGTACGATATGGGCTATAGCCCATGGTCCAAAATGATGAGAAACGAGGCTAACTTTTTTTTTCAAAATTTCAAAAAACATGGGCTATAACCTTTCGTTTTTGTCATTTCGTAATTTTTTCAAATCTTTAAAAATGATGAAAAACGGCGCGCTATAGAATGCCGTACGATATGGGCTATAGCCCATGGTCCAAAATGATGAGAAACGAGGCTAACTTTTTTTTTCAAAATTTCAAAAAACATGGGCTATAACCTTTCGTTTTTGTCATTTTGTCATTTTTTTCAAATCTTCAAAAATGATGAAAAACGGCGCGCTATAGTATGCCGTACGATATGGGCTATAGCCCATGGTCCAAAATGATGAGAAACGAGGCTAACTTTTTTTTTCAAAATTTCAAAAAACATGGGCTATAACCTTTCGTTTTTGTCATTTTTTTCAAATCTTCAAAAATGATGAAAAACGGCGCGCTATAGTATGCCGTACAATATGGGCTATAGCCCATGGTCCAAAATGATGAGAAACGAGACTAACTTTTTTTTTCAAAATTTCAAAAAACATGGGCTATAACCCATCGTTTTTGTCATTTCGTAATTTTTTCAAATCTTTAAAAATGATGAAAAACGGCGCGCTATAGTATGCCGTACGATATGGGCTATAGCCCATGGTCCAAAATGATGAGAAACGAGGCTAACTTTTTTTTTCAAAATTTCAAAAAACATGGGCTATAACCTTTCGTTTTTGTCATTTTGTCATTTTTTTCAAATCTTCAAAAATGATGAAAAACGGCGCGCTATAGTATGCCGTACGATATGGGCTATAGCCCATGGTCCAAAATGATGAGAAACGAGGCTAACTTTTTTTTTCAAAATTTCAAAAAACATGGGCTATAACCTTTCGTTTTTGTCATTTCGTCATTTTATTCAAATCTTCAAAAATGATGAAAAACGGCGCGCTATAGTATGCCGTACGATATGGGCTATAGCCCATGGTCCAAAATGATGAGAAACGAGGCTAACTTTTTTTTCCAAAATTTCAAAAAACATGGGCTATAACCTTTCGTTTTTGTCATTTCGTAATTTTTTCAAATCTTTAAAAATGATGGAAAACGGCGCGCTATAGTATGCCGTACGATATGGGCTATAGCCCATGGTCCAAAATGATGAGAAACGAGGCTAACTTTTTTTTTCAAAATTTCAAAAAACATGGGCTATAACCTTTCGTTTTTGTCATTTTGTCATTTTTTTCAAATCTTCAAAAATGATGAAAAACGGCGCGCTATAGTATGCCGTACGATATGGGCTATAGCCCATGGTCCAAAATGATGAGAAACGAGGCTAACTTTTTTTTTCAAAATTTCAAAAAACATGGGCTATAACCTTTCGTTTTTGTCATTTCGTCATTTTTTTCAAATCTTCAAAAATGATGAAAAACGGCGCGCTATAGTATGCCGTACGATATGGGCTATAGCCCATGGTCCAAAATGATGAGAAACGAGGCTAACTTTTTTTTTCAAAATTTCAAAAAACATGGGCTATAACCTTTCGTTTTTGTCATTTCGTCATTTTTTTCAAATCTTCAAAAATGATGAAAAACGGCGTGCTATAGTATGCCGTACAATATGGGCTATAGCCCATGGTCCAAAATGATGAGAAACGAGGCTAACTTTTTTTTTCAAAATTTCAAAAAACATGGGCTATAACCCATCGTTTTTGTCATTTCGTAATTTTTTCAAATCTTTAAAAATGATGAAAAACGGCGCGCTATAGTATGCCGTACGATATGGGCTATAGCCCATGGTCCAAAATGATGAGAAACGAGGTTAACTTTTTTTTTCAAAATTTCAAAAAACATGGGCTATAACCTTTCGTTTTTGTCATTTCGTCATTTTTTTCAAATCTTCAAAAATGATGAAAAACGGCGCGCTATAGTATGCCGTACGATATGGGCTATAGCCCATGGTCCAAAATGATGAGAAACGAGGCTAACTTTTTTTTTCAAAATTTCAAAAAACATGGGCTATAACCTTTCGTTTTTGTCATTTCGTCATTTTTTTCAAATCTTCAAAAATGATGAAAAACGGCGCGCTATAGTATGCCGTACGATATGGGCTATAGCCCATGGTCCAAAATGATGAGAAACGAGGCTAACTTTTTTTTTCAAAATTTCAAAAAACATGGGCTATAACCTTTCGTTTTTGTCATTTTTTTCAAATCTTCAAAAATGATGAAAAACGGCGTGCTATAGTATGCCGTACAATATGGGCTATAGCCCATGGTCCAAAATGATGAGAAACGAGGCTAACTTTTTTTTTCAAAATTTCAAAAAACATGGGCTATAACCCATCGTTTTTGTCATTTCGTAATTTTTTCAAATCTTTAAAAATGATGAAAAACGGCGCGCTATAGTATGCCGTACGATATGGGCTATAGCCCATGGTCCAAAATGATGAGAAACGAGGTTAACTTTTTTTTCAAAATTTCAAAAAACATGGGCTATAACCTTTCGTTTTTGTCATTTCGTCATTTTTTTCAAATCTTCAAAAATGATGAAAAACGGCGCGCTATAGTATGCCGTACGATATGGGCTATAGCCCATGGTCCAAAATGATGAGAAACGAGGCTAACTTTTTTTTTCAAATTTTCAAAAAACATGGGCTATAACCTTTCGTTTTTGTCATTTCGTCATTTTTTTCAAATCTTCAAAAATGATGAAAAACGGCGCGCTATAGTATGCCGTACGATATGGGCTATAGCCCATGGTCCAAAATGATGAGAAACGAGGCTAACTTTTTTTTTCAAAATTTCAAAAAACATGGGCTATAACCTTTCGTTTTTGTCATTTCGTCATTTTTTTCAAATCTTCAAAAATGATGAAAAACGGCGCGCTATAGTATGCCGTACGATATGGGCTATAGCCCATGGTCCAAAATGATGAGAAACGAGGCTAACTTTTTTTTTCAAAATTTCAAAAAACATGGGCTATAACCTTTCGTTTTTGTCATTTCGTCATTTTTTTCAAATCTTCAAAAATGATGAAAAACGGCGCGCTGTAGTATGCCGTACGATATGGGCTATAGCCCATGGTCCAAAATGATGAGAAACGAGGCTAACCTTTTTTTTCAAAATTTCACAAAACATGGGCTATAACCTTTCTTTTTGGCATTTTGTCATTTTTTTCAAATCTTCAAAAATGATGAAAAACGGCGCGCTATAGTATGCCGTACGATATGGGCTATAGCCCATGGTCCAAAATGATGAGAAACGAGGCTAACTTTTTTTTTCAAAATTTCAAAAAACATGGGCTATAACACTTCGTTTTTGTCATTTCGTCATTTTTTCAAATCTTCAAAAATGATGAAAAACGGCGCGCTATAGTATGCCGTACGATATGGGCTATAGCCCATGGTCCAAAATGATGAGAAACGAGGCTAACTTTTTTTTTCAAAATTTCAAAAAACATGGGCTATAACCTTTCGTTTTTGTCATTTTGTCATTTTTTTCAAATCTTCAAAAATGATGAAAAATGGCGCGCTATAGTATGCCGTACGATATGGGCTATAGCCCATGGTCCAAAATGATGAGAAACGAGGCTAACTTTTTTTTTCAAAATTTCAAAAAACATGGGCTATAACCTTTCGTTTTTGTCATTTCGTCTTTTTTTCAAATCTTCAAAAATGATGAAAAACGGCGCGTCCAAAATGATGAGAAACGAGGCTAACTTTTTTTTTCAAAATTTCAAAAAACATGGGCTATAACCTTTCGTTTTTGTCATTTCGTCTTTTTTTTCAAATCTTCAAAAATGATGAAAAACGGCGCGCTATAGTATGCCGTACGATATGGGCTATAGCCCATGGTCCAAAATGATGAGAAACGAGGCTAACTTTTTTTTTCAAAATTTAAAAAAACATGGGCTATAACCTTTCGTTTTTGTCATTTTGTCATTTTTTCAAATCTTCAAAAATGATGAAAAACGGCGCGCTATAGTATGCCGTACGATATGGGCTATAGCCCATGGTCCAAAATGATGAGAAACGAGGCTAACTTTTTTTTTCAAAATTTCAAAAAACATGGGCTATAACCTTTCGTTTTTGTCATTTCGTCATTTTTTTCAAATCTTCAAAAATGATGAAAAACGGCGCGCTATAGTATGCCGTACGATATGGGCTATAGCCCATGGTCCAAAATGATGAGAAACGAGGCTAACTTTTTTTTTCAAAATTTCAAAAAACATGGGCTATAACCTTTCGTTTTTGTCATTTCGTCATTTTTTTCAAATCTTCAAAAATGATGAAAAACGGCGCGCTATAGTATGCCGTACGATATGGGCTATAGCCCATGGTCCAAAATGATGAGAAACGAGGCTAACTTTTTTTTTCAAAATTTCAAAAAACATGGGCTATAACCTTTCGTTTTTGTCATTTCGTAATTTTTTTCAAATCTTTAAAAATGACGAAAAACGGCGCGCTATAGTATGCCGTACGATATGGGCTATAGCCCATGGTCCAAAATGATGAGAAACGAGGCTAACTTTTTTTTTCAAAATTTCAAAAAACATGGGCTATAACCTTTCGTTTTTGTCATTTCGTCATTTTTTTCAAATCTTCAAAAATGATGAAAAACGGCGCGCTGTAGTATGCCGTACGATATGGGCTATAGCCCATGGTCCAAAATGATGAGAAACGAGGCTAACCTTTTTTTTCAAAATTTCACAAAACATGGGCTATAACCTTTCTTTTTGGCATTTTGTCATTTTTTTCAAATCTTCAAAAATGATGAAAAACGGCGCGCTATAGTATGCCGTACGATATGGGCTATAGCCCATGGTCCAAAATGATGAGAAACGAGGCTAACTTTTTTTTTCAAAATTTCAAAAAACATGGGCTATAACACTTCGTTTTTGTCATTTCGTCATTTTTTCAAATCTTCAAAAATGATGAAAAACGGCGCGCTATAGTATGCCGTACGATATGGGCTATAGCCCATGGTCCAAAATGATGAGAAACGAGGCTAACTTTTTTTTTCAAAATTTCAAAAAACATGGGCTATAACCTTTCGTTTTTGTCATTTTGTCATTTTTTTCAAATCTTCAAAAATGATGAAAAATGGCGCGCTATAGTATGCCGTACGATATGGGCTATAGCCCATGGTCCAAAATGATGAGAAACGAGGCTAACTTTTTTTTTCAAAATTTCAAAAAACATGGGCTATAACCTTTCGTTTTTGTCATTTCGTCTTTTTTTCAAATCTTCAAAAATGATGAAAAACGGCGCGCTATAGTATGCCGTACGATATGGGCTATAGCCCATGGTCCAAAATGATGAGAAACGAGGCTAACTTTTTTTTTCAAAATTTCAAAAAACATGGGCTATAACCTTTCGTTTTTGTCATTTCGTCTTTTTTTTCAAATCTTCAAAAATGATGAAAAACGGCGCGCTATAGTATGCCGTACGATATGGGCTATAGCCCATGGTCCAAAATGATGAGAAACGAGGCTAACTTTTTTTTTCAAAATTTAAAAAAACATGGGCTATAACCTTTCGTTTTTGTCATTTTGTCATTTTTTCAAATCTTCAAAAATGATGAAAAACGGCGCGCTATAGTATGCCGTACGATATGGGCTATAGCCCATGGTCCAAAATGATGAGAAACGAGGCTAACTTTTTTTTTCAAAATTTCAAAAAACATGGGCTATAACCTTTCGTTTTTGTCATTTCGTCATTTTTTTCAAATCTTCAAAAATGATGAAAAACGGCGCGCTATAGTATGCCGTACGATATGGGCTATAGCCCATGGTCCAAAATGATGAGAAACGAGGCTAACTTTTTTTTTCAAAATTTCAAAAAACATGGGCTATAACCTTTCGTTTTTGTCATTTCGTCATTTTTTTCAAATCTTCAAAAATGATGAAAAACGGCGCGCTATAGTATGCCGTACGATATGGGCTATAGCCCATGGTCCAAAATGATGAGAAACGAGGCTAACTTTTTTTTTCAAAATTTCAAAAAACATGGGCTATAACCTTTCGTTTTTGTCATTTCGTAATTTTTTTCAAATCTTTAAAAATGACGAAAAACGGCGCGCTATAGAATGCCGTACGATATGGGCTATAGCCCATGGTCCAAAATGATGAGAAACGAGGCTAACTTTTTTTTTCAAAATTTCAAAAAACATGGGCTATAACCTTTCGTTTTTGTCATTTCGTCATTTTTTTCAAATCTTCAAAAATGATGAAAAACGGCGTGCTATAGTATGCCGTACGATATGGGCTATAGCCCATGGTCCAAAATGATGAGAAACGAGGCTAACTTTTTTTTTCAAAATTTAAAAAAACATGGGCTATAACCTTTCGTTTTTGTCATTTTGTCATTTTTTCAAATCTTCAAAAATGATGAAAAACGGCGCGCTATAGTATGCCGTACGATATGGGCTATAGCCCATGGTCCAAAATGATGAGAAACGAGGCTAACTTTTTTTTTCAAAATTTCAAAAAACATGGGCTATAACCTTTCGTTTTTGTCATTTCGTCATTTTTTTCAAATCTTCAAAAATGATGAAAAACGGCGCGCTATAGTATGCCGTACGATATGGGCTATAGCCCATGGTCCAAAATGATGAGAAACGAGGCTAACTTTTTTTTTCAAAATTTCAAAAAACATGGGCTATAACCTTTCGTTTTTGTCATTTCGTCATTTTTTTCAAATCTTCAAAAATGATGAAAAACGGCGCGCTATAGTATGCCGTACGATATGGGCTATAGCCCATGGTCCAAAATGATGAGAAACGAGGCTAACTTTTTTTTTCAAAATTTCAAAAAACATGGGCTATAACCTTTCGTTTTTGTCATTTCGTAATTTTTTTCAAATCTTTAAAAATGACGAAAAACGGCGCGCTATAGAATGCCGTACGATATGGGCTATAGCCCATGGTCCAAAATGATGAGAAACGAGGCTAACTTTTTTTTTCAAAATTTCAAAAAACATGGGCTATAACCTTTCGTTTTTGTCATTTCGTCATTTTTTTCAAATCTTCAAAAATGATGAAAAACGGCGTGCTATAGTATGCCGTACAATATGGGCTATAGCCCATGGTCCAAAATGATGAGAAACGAGGCTAACTTTTTTTTTCAAAATTTCAAAAAACATGGGCTATAACCCATCGTTTTTGTCATTTCGTAATTTTTTCAAATCTTTAAAAATGATGAAAAACGGCGCGCTATAGTATGCCGTACGATATGGGCTATAGCCCATGGTCCAAAATGATGAGAAACGAGGCTAACTTTTTTTTTCAAAATTTCAAAAAACATGGGCTATAACCTTTCGTTTTTGTCATTTCGTCATTTTTTTCAAATCTTCAAAAATGATGAAAAACGGCGCGCTATAGTATGCCGTACGATATGGGCTATAGCCCATGGTCCAAAATGATGAGAAACGAGGCTAACTTTTTTTTTCAAAATTTCAAAAAACATGGGCTATAACCTTTCGTTTTTGTCATTTCGTCATTTTTTTCAAATCTTCAAAAATGATGAAAAACGGCGCGCTATAGTATGCCGTACGATATGGGCTATAGCCCATGGTCCAAAATGATGAGAAACGAGGCTAACTTTTTTTTTCAAAATTTCAAAAAACATGGGCTATAACCTTTCGTTTTTGTCATTTCGTCATTTTTTTCAAATCTTCAAAAATGATGAAAAACGGCGCGCTGTAGTATGCCGTACGATATGGGCTATAGCCCATGGTCCAAAATGATGAGAAACGAGGCTAACTTTTTTTTTCAAAATTTCAAAAAACATGGGCTATAACCTTTCGTTTTTGTCATTTCGTCATTTTTTCAAATCTTCAAAAATGATGAAAAAACGGCGCGCTATAGTATGCCGTACGATATGGGCTATAGCCCATGGTCCAAAATGATGAGAAACGAGGCTAACTTTTTTTTTCAAAATTTCAAAAAACATGGGCTATAACCTTTCGTTTTTGTCATTTTGTCATTTTTTTCAAATCTTCAAAAATGATGAAAAACGGCGCGCTATAGTATGCCGTACGATATGGGCTATAGCCCATGGTCCAAAATGATGAGAAACGAGGCTAACTTTTTTTTTCAAAATTTCAAAAAACATGGGCTATAACCTTTCGTTTTTGTCATTTCGTCTTTTTTTTCAAATCTTCAAAAATGATGAAAAACGGCGCGCTATAGTATGCCGTACGATATGGGCTATAGCCCATGGTCCAAAATGATGAGAAACGAGGCTAACTTTTTTTTTCAAAATTTCAAAAAACATGGGCTATAACCTTTCGTTTTTGTCATTTCGTCATTTTTTTCAAATCTTTAAAAATGATGAAAAACGGCGCGCTATAGAATGCCGTACGATATGGGCTATAGCCCATGGTCCAAAATGATGAGAAACGAGGCTAACTTTTTTTTTCAAAATTTCAAAAAACATGGGCTATAACCTTTCGTTTTTGTCATTTTTTTCAAATCTTCAAAAATGATGAAAAACGGCGCGCTATAGTATGCCGTACAATATGGGCTATAGCCCATGGTCCAAAATGATGAGAAACGAGGCTAACTTTTTTTTTCAAAATTTCAAAAAACATGGGCTATAACCCATCGTTTTTGTCATTTCGTAATTTTTTCAAATCTTTAAAAATGATGAAAAACGGCGCGCTATAGTATGCCGTACGATATGGGTTATAGCCCATGGTCCAAAATGATGAGAAACGAGGCTAACTTTTTTTTTCAAAATTTCAAAAAACATGGGCTATAACCTTTCGTTTTTGTCATTTCGTCATTTTTTTCAAATCTTCAAAAATGATGAAAAACGGCGCGCTATAGTATGCCGTACGATATGGGCTATAGCCCATGGTCCAAAATGATGAGAAACGAGGCTAACTTTTTTTTTCAAAATTTCAAAAAACATGGGCTATAACCTTTCGTTTTTGTCATTTCGTCATTTTTTTCAAATCTTCAAAAATGATGAAAAACGGCGCGCTATAGTATGCCGTACGATATGGGCTATAGCCCATGGTCCAAAATGATGAGAAACGAGGCTAACTTTTTTTTTCAAAATTTCAAAAAACATGGGCTATAACCTTTCGTTTTTGTCATTTCGTCATTTTTTTCAAATCTTCAAAAATGATGAAAAACGGCGCGCTGTAGTATGCCGTACGATATGGGCTATAGCCCATGGTCCAAAATGATGAGAAACGAGGCTAACTTTTTTTTTCAAAATTTCAAAAAACATGGGCTATAACCTTTCGTTTTTGTCATTTTTTTCAAATCTTCAAAAATGATGAAAAACGGCGTGCTATAGTATGCCGTACAATATGGGCTATAGCCCATGGTCCAAAATGATGAGAAACGAGGCTAACTTTTTTTTTCAAAATTTCAAAAAACATGGGCTATAACCCATCGTTTTTGTCATTTCGTAATTTTTTCAAATCTTTCAAAATGATGAAAAACGGCGCGCTATAGTATGCCGTACGATATGGGCTATAGCCCATGGTCCAAAATGATGAGAAACGAGGCTAACTTTTTTTTTCAAAATTTCAAAAAACATGGGCTATAACCTTTCGTTTTTGTCATTTCGTCATTTTTTTCAAATCTTCAAAAATGATGAAAAACGGCGCGCTATAGTATGCCGTACGATATGGGCTATAGCCCATGGTCCAAAATGATGAGAAACGAGGCTAACTCTTTTTTTTCAAAAATTCAAAAAACATGGGCTATAACCTTTCGTTTTTGTCATTTCGTCATTTTTTTCAAATCTTCAAAAATGATGAAAAACGGCGCGCTATAGTATGCCGTACGATATGGGCTATAGCCCATGGTCCAAAATGATGAGAAACGAGGCTAACTTTTTTTTTCAAAATTTCAAAAAACATGGGCTATAACCTTTCGTTTTTGTCATTTCGTCATTTTTTTCAAATCTTCAAAAATGATGTAAAACGGCGCGCTGTAGTATGCCGTACGATATGGGCTATAGCCCATGGTCCAAAATGATGAGAAACGAGGCTAACCTTTTTTTTCAAAATTTCAAAAAACATGGGCTATAACCTTTCGTTTTTGTCATTTTGTCATTTTTTTCAAATCTTCAAAAATGATGAAAAACGGCGCGCTATAGTATGCCGTACGATATGAGCTATAGCCCATGGTCCAAAATGATGAGAAACGAGGCTAACTTTTTTTTTCAAAATTTCAAAAAACATGGGCTATAACCTTTCGTTTTTGTCATTTCGTCATTTTTTCAAATCTTCAAAAATGATGAAAAACGGCGCGCTATAGTATGCCGTACGATATGGGCTATAGCCCATGGTCCAAAATGATGAGAAACGAGGCTAACTTTTTTTTTCAAAATTTCAAAAAACATGGGCTATAACCTTTCGTTTTTGTCATTTCGTCATTTTTTTCAAATCTTTAAAAATGATGAAAAACGGCGCACTATAGAATGCCGTACGATATGGGCTATAGCCCATGGTCCAAAATGATGAGAAACGAGGCTAACTTTTTTTTTCAAAATTTCAAAAAACATGGGCTATAACCTTTCGTTTTTGTCATTTTGTCATTTTTTCAAATCTTCAAAAATGATGAAAAACGGCGCGCTGTAGTATGCCGTACGATATGGGCTATAGCCCATGGTCCAAAATGATGAGAAACGAGGCTAACTTTTTTTTTCAAAATTTCAAAAAACATGGGCTATAACCTTTCGTTTTTGTCATTTCGTCATTTTTTCAAATCTTCAAAAATGATGAAAAACGGCGCGCTATAGTATGCCGTACGATATGGGCTATAGCCCATGGTCCAAAATGATGAGAAACGAGGCTAACTTTTTTTTTCAAAATTTCAAAAAACATGGGCTATAACCTTTCGTTTTTGTCATTTTGTCATTTTTTTCAAATCTTCAAAAATGATGAAAAACGGCGCGCTATAGTATGCCGTACGATATGGGCTATAGCCCATGGTCCAAAATGATGAGAAACGAGGCTAACTTTTTTTTTCAAAATTTCAAAAAACATGGGCTATAACCTTTCGTTTTTGTCATTTCGTCATTTTTTTCAAATCTTCAAAAATGATGAAAAACGGCGCGCTATAGAATGCCGTACGATATGGGCTATAGCCCATGGTCCAAAATGATGAGAAACGAGGCTAACTTTTTTTTTCAAAATTTCAAAAAACATGGGCTATAACCTTTCGTTTTTGTCATTTTGTCATTTTTTCAAATCTTCAAAAATGATGAAAAACGGTGCGCTATAGTATGCCGTACGATATGGGCTATAGCCCATGGTCCAAAATGATGAGAAACGAGGCTAACTTTTTTTTTCAAAATTTCAAAAAACATGGGCTATAACCTTTCGTTTTTGTCATTTTGTCATTTTTTCAAATCTTCAAAAATGATGAAAAACGGCGCGCTATAGTATGCCGTACAATATGGGCTATAGCCCATGGTCCAAAATGATGAGAAACGAGGCTAACTTTTTTTTTCAAAATTTCAAAAAACATGGGCTATAACCTTTCGTTTTTGTCATTTCGTCATTTTTTTCAAATCTTCAAAAATGATGAAAAACGGCGCGCTATAGTATGCCGTACGATATGGGCTATAGCCCATGGTCCAAAATGATGAGAAACGAGGCTAACTTTTTTTTTCAAAATTTCAAAAAACATGGGCTATAACCTTTCGTTTTTGTCATTTCGTCATTTTTTTCAAATCTTCAAAAATGACGAAAAACGGCGCGCTATAGTATGTCGTACGATATGGGCTATAGCCCATGGTCCAAAATGATGAGAAACGAGGCTAACTTTTTTTTTCAAAATTTCAAAAAACATGGGCTATAACCTTTCGTTTTTGTCATTTTGTCATTTTTTTCAAATCTTCAAAAATGATGAAAAACGGCGCGCTATAGTATGCCGTACGATATGGGCTATAGCCCATGGTCCAAAATGATGAGAAACGAGGCTAACTTTTTTTTTCAAAATTTCAAAAAACATGGGCTATAACCTTTCGTTTTTGTCATTTCGTCATTTTTTTCAAATCTTCAAAAATGATGAAAAACGGCGCGCTATAGAATGCCGTACGATATGGGCTATAGCCCATGGTCCAAAATGATGAGAAACGAGGCTAACTTTTTTTTTCAAAATTTCAAAAAACATGGGCTATAACCTTTCGTTTTTGTCATTTTGTCATTTTTTCAAATCTTCAAAAATGATGAAAAACGGTGCGCTATAGTATGCCGTACGATATGGGCTATAGCCCATGGTCCAAAATGATGAGAAACGAGGCTAACTTTTTTTTTCAAAATTTCAAAAAACATGGGCTATAACCTTTCGTTTTTGTCATTTTGTCATTTTTTCAAATCTTCAAAAATGATGAAAAACGGCGCGCTATAGTATGCCGTACGATATGGGCTATAGCCCATGGTCCAAAATGATGAGAAACGAGGCTAACTTTTTTTTTCAAAATTTCAAAAAACATGGGCTATAACCTTTCGTTTTTGTCATTTCGTCATTTTTTTCAAATCTTCAAAAATGATGAAAAACGGCGCGCTATAGTATGCCGTACGATATGGGCTATAGCCCATGGTCCAAAATGATGAGAAACGAGGCTAACTTTTTTTTTCAAAATTTCAAAAAACATGGGCTATAACCTTTCGTTTTTGTCATTTCGTCATTTTTTTCAAATCTTCAAAAATGACGAAAAACGGCGCGCTATAGTATGTCGTACGATATGGGCTATAGCCCATGGTCCAAAATGATGAGAAACGAGGCTAACTTTTTTTTTCAAAATTTAAAAAAACATGGGCTATAACCTTTCGTTTTTGTCATTTTGTCATTTTTTTCAAATCTTCAAAAATGATGAAAAACGGCGCGCTATAGTATGCCGTACGATATGGGCTATAGCCCATGGTCCAAAATGATGAGAAACGAGGCTAACTTTTTTTTTCAAAATTTCAAAAAACATGGGCTATAACCCTTCGTTTTTGTCATTTTGTCATTTTTTCAAATCTTCAAAAATGATGAAAAACGGCGCGCTATAGTATGCCGTACGATATGGGCTATAGCCCATGGTCCAAAATGATGAGAAACGAGGCTAACTTTTTTTTTCAAAATTTCAAAAAACATGGGCTATAACCTTTCGTTTTTGTCATTTCGTCATTTTTTTCAAATCTTCAAAAATGATGAAAAACGGCGCGCTATAGTATGCCGTACGATATGGGCTATAGCCCATGGTCCAAAATGATGAGAAACGAGGCTAACTTTTTTTTTCAAAATTTAAAAAAACATGGGCTATAACCTTTCGTTTTTGTCATTTTGTCATTTTTTTCAAATCTTCAAAAATGATGAAAAACGGCGCGCTATAGTATGCCGTACGATATGGGCTATAGCCCATGGTCCAAAATGATGAGAAACGAGGCTAACTTTTTTTTTCAAAATTTCAAAAAACATGGGCTATAACCTTTCGTTTTTGTCATTTCGTCATTTTTTTCAAATCTTCAAAAATGATGAAAAACGGCGCGCTATAGTATGCCGTACGATATGGGCTATAGCCCATGGTCCAAAATGATGAGAAACGAGGCTAACTTTTTTTTTCAAAATTTCAAAAAACATGGGCTATAACCTTTCGTTTTTGTCATTTCGTCATTTTTTTCAAATCTTCAAAAATGACGAAAAACGGCGCGCTATAGTATGTCGTACGATATGGGCTATAGCCCATGGTCCAAAATGATGAGAAACGAGGCTAACTTTTTTTTTCAAAATTTAAAAAAACATGGGCTATAACCTTTCGTTTTTGTCATTTTGTCATTTTTTTCAAATCTTCAAAAATGATGAAAAACGGCGCGCTATAGTATGCCGTACGATATGGGCTATAGCCCATGGTCCAAAATGATGAGAAACGAGGCTAACTTTTTTTTTCAAAATTTCAAAAAACATGGGCTATAACCTTTCGTTTTTGTCATTTCGTCATTTTTTTCAAATCTTCAAAAATGATGAAAAACGGCGCGCTATAGAATGCCGTACGATATGGGCTATAGCCCATGGTCCAAAATGATGAGAAACGAGGCTAACTTTTTTTTTCAAAATTTCAAAAAACATGGGCTATAACCTTTCGTTTTTGTCATTTTGTCATTTTTTCAAATCTTCAAAAATGATGAAAAACGGTGCGCTATAGTATGCCGTACGATATGGGCTATAGCCCATGGTCCAAAATGATGAGAAACGAGGCTAACTTTTTTTTTCAAAATTTCAAAAAACATGGGCTATAACCTTTCGTTTTTGTCATTTTGTCATTTTTTCAAATCTTCAAAAATGATGAAAAACGGCGCGCTATAGTATGCCGTACGATATGGGCTATAGCCCATGGTCCAAAATGATGAGAAACGAGGCTAACTTTTTTTTTCAAAATTTCAAAAAACATGGGCTATAACCTTTCGTTTTTGTCATTTCGTCATTTTTTTCAAATCTTCAAAAATGATGAAAAACGGCGCGCTATAGTATGCCGTACGATATGGGCTATAGCCCATGGTCCAAAATGATGAGAAACGAGGCTAACTTTTTTTTTCAAAATTTCAAAAAACATGGGCTATAACCTTTCGTTTTTGTCATTTCGTCATTTTTTTCAAATCTTCAAAAATGACGAAAAACGGCGCGCTATAGTATGTCGTACGATATGGGCTATAGCCCATGGTCCAAAATGATGAGAAACGAGGCTAACTTTTTTTTTCAAAATTTAAAAAAACATGGGCTATAACCTTTCGTTTTTGTCATTTTGTCATTTTTTTCAAATCTTCAAAAATGATGAAAAACGGCGCGCTATAGTATGCCGTACGATATGGGCTATAGCCCATGGTCCAAAATGATGAGAAACGAGGCTAACTTTTTTTTTCAAAATTTCAAAAAACATGGGCTATAACCCTTCGTTTTTGTCATTTTGTCATTTTTTCAAATCTTCAAAAATGATGAAAAACGGCGCGCTATAGTATGCCGTACGATATGGGCTATAGCCCATGGTCCAAAATGATGAGAAACGAGGCTAACTTTTTTTTTCAAAATTTCAAAAAACATGGGCTATAACCTTTCGTTTTTGTCATTTCGTCATTTTTTTCAAATCTTCAAAAATGATGAAAAACGGCGCGCTATAGTATGCCGTACGATATGGGCTATAGCCCATGGTCCAAAATGATGAGAAACGAGGCTAACTTTTTTTTTCAAAATTTAAAAAAACATGGGCTATAACCTTTCGTTTTTGTCATTTTGTCATTTTTTTCAAATCTTCAAAAATGATGAAAAACGGCGCGCTATAGTATGCCGTACGATATGGGCTATAGCCCATGGTCCAAAATGATGAGAAACGAGGCTAACTTTTTTTTTTCAAAATTTCAAAAAACATGGGCTATAACCTTTCGTTTTTGTCATTTCGTCATTTTTTTCAAATCTTCAAAAATGATGAAAAACGGCGCGCTATAGTATGCCGTACGATATGGGCTATAGCCCATGGTCCAAAATGATGAGAAACGAGGCTAACTTTTTTTTTCAAAATTTCAAAAAACATGGGCTATAACCTTTCGTTTTTGTCATTTCGTCATTTTTTTCAAATCTTCAAAAATGACGAAAAACGGCGCGCTATAGTATGTCGTACGATATGGGCTATAGCCCATGGTCCAAAATGATGAGAAACGAGGCTAACTTTTTTTTTCAAAATTTAAAAAAACATGGGCTATAACCTTTCGTTTTTGTCATTTTGTCATTTTTTCAAATCTTCAAAAATGATGAAAAACGGTGCGCTATAGTATGCCGTACGATATGGGCTATAGCCCATGGTCCAAAATGATGAGAAACGAGGCTAACTTTTTTTTTCAAAATTTCAAAAAACATGGGCTATAACCTTTCGTTTTTGTCATTTTGTCATTTTTTCAAATCTTCAAAAATGATGAAAAACGGCGCGCTATAGTATGCCGTACGATATGGGCTATAGCCCATGGTCCAAAATGATGAGAAACGAGGCTAACTTTTTTTTTCAAAATTTCAAAAAACATGGGCTATAACCTTTCGTTTTTGTCATTTCGTCATTTTTTTCAAATCTTCAAAAATGATGAAAAACGGCGCGCTATAGTATGCCGTACGATATGGGCTATAGCCCATGGTCCAAAATGATGAGAAACGAGGCTAACTTTTTTTTTCAAAATTTCAAAAAACATGGGCTATAACCTTTCGTTTTTGTCATTTCGTCATTTTTTTCAAATCTTCAAAAATGATGAAAAACGGCGCGCTGTAGTATGCCGTACGATATGGGCTATAGCCCATGGTCCAAAATGATGAGAAACGAGGCTAACTTTTTTTTTCAAAATTTCAAAAAACATGGGCTATAACCTTTCGTTTTTGTCATTTCGTCATTTTTTCAAATCTTCAAAAATGATGAAAAAACGGCGCGCTATAGTATGCCGTACGATATGGGCTATAGCCCATGGTCCAAAATTATGAGAAACGAGGCTAACTTTTTTTTTCAAAATTTAAAAAAACATGGGCTATAACCTTTCGTTTTTGTCATTTTGTCATTTTTTTCAAATCTTCAAAAATGATGAAAAACGGCGCGCTATAGTATGCCGTACGATATGGGCTATAGCCCATGGTCCAAAATGATGAGAAACGAGGCTAACTTTTTTTTTCAAAATTTCAAAAAACATGGGCTATAACCTTTCGTTTTTGTCATTTCGTCATTTTTTTCAAATCTTCAAAAATGATGAAAAACGGCGCGCTATAGTATGCCGTACGATATGGGCTATAGCCCATGGTCCAAAATGATGAGAAACGAGGCTAACTTTTTTTTTCAAAATTTCAAAAAACATGGGCTATAACCTTTCGTTTTTGTCATTTCGTCATTTTTTTCAAATCTTCAAAAATGACGAAAAACGGCGCGCTATAGTATGTCGTACGATATGGGCTATAGCCCATGGTCCAAAATGATGAGAAACGAGGCTAACTTTTTTTTTCAAAATTTAAAAAAACATGGGCTATAACCTTTCGTTTTTGTCATTTTGTCATTTTTTCAAATCTTCAAAAATGATGAAAAACGGTGCGCTATAGTATGCCGTACGATATGGGCTATAGCCCATGGTCCAAAATGATGAGAAACGAGGCTAACTTTTTTTTTAAAAATTTCAAAAAACATGGGCTATAACCTTTCGTTTTTGTCATTTTGTCATTTTTTCAAATCTTCAAAAATGATGAAAAACGGCGCGCTATAGTATGCCGTACGATATGGGCTATAGCCCATGGTCCAAAATGATGAGAAACGAGGCTAACTTTTTTTTTCAAAATTTCAAAAAACATGGGCTATAACCTTTCGTTTTTGTCATTTCGTCATTTTTTTCAAATCTTCAAAAATGATGAAAAACGGCGCGCTATAGTATGCCGTACGATATGGGCTATAGCCCATGGTCCAAAATGATGAGAAACGAGGCTAACTTTTTTTTTCAAAATTTCAAAAAACATGGGCTATAACCTTTCGTTTTTGTCATTTCGTCATTTTTTTCAAATCTTCAAAAATGATGAAAAACGGCGCGCTGTAGTATGCCGTACGATATGGGCTATAGCCCATGGTCCAAAATGATGAGAAACGAGGCTAACTTTTTTTTTCAAAATTTCAAAAAACATGGGCTATAACCTTTCGTTTTTGTCATTTCGTCATTTTTTCAAATCTTCAAAAATGATGAAAAAACGGCGCGCTATAGTATGCCGTACGATATGGGCTATAGCCCATGGTCCAAAATGATGAGAAACGAGGCTAACTTTTTTTTTCAAAATTTCAAAAAACATGGGCTATAACCTTTCGTTTTTGTCATTTTGTCATTTTTTTCAAATCTTCAAAAATGATGAAAAACGGCGCGCTATAGTATGCCGTACGATATGGGCTATAGCCCATGGTCCAAAATGATGAGAAACGAGGCTAACTTTTTTTTTCAAAATTTCAAAAAACATGGGCTATAACCTTTCGTTTTTGTCATTTCGTCTTTTTTTTCAAATCTTCAAAAATGATGAAAAACGGCGCGCTATAGTATGCCGTACGATATGGGCTATAGCCCATGGTCCAAAATGATGAGAAACGAGGCTAACTTTTTTTTTCAAAATTTCAAAAAACATGGGCTATAACCTTTCGTTTTTGTCATTTCGTCATTTTTTTCAAATCTTTAAAAATGATGAAAAACGGCGCGCTATAGAATGCCGTACGATATGGGCTATAGCCCATGGTCCAAAATGATGAGAAACGAGGCTAACTTTTTTTTTCAAAATTTCAAAAAACATGGGCTATAACCTTTCGTTTTTGTCATTTTTTTCAAATCTTCAAAAATGATGAAAAACGGCGCGCTATAGTATGCCGTACAATATGGGCTATAGCCCATGGTCCAAAATGATGAGAAACGAGGCTAACTTTTTTTTTCAAAATTTCAAAAAACATGGGCTATAACCCATCGTTTTTGTCATTTCGTAATTTTTTCAAATCTTTAAAAATGATGAAAACGGCGCGCTATAGTATACCGTACGATATGGGCTATAGCCCATGGTCCAAAATGATGAGAAACGAGGCTAACTTTTTTTTTCAAAATTTCAAAAAACATGGGCTATAACCTTTCGTTTTTGTCATTTCGTCATTTTTTTCAAATCTTCAAAAATGATGAAAAACGGCGCGCTATAGTATGCCGTACGATATGGGCTATAGCCCATGGTCCAAAATGATGAGAAACGAGGCTAACTTTTTTTTTCAAAATTTCAAAAAACATGGGCTATAACCTTTCGTTTTTGTCATTTCGTCATTTTTTTCAAATCTTCAAAAATGATGAAAAACGGCGCGCTATAGTATGCCGTACGATATGGGCTATAGCCCATGGTCCAAAATGATGAGAAACGAGGCTAACTTTTTTTTTCAAAATTTCAAAAAACATGGGCTATAACCTTTCGTTTTTGTCATTTCGTCATTTTTTTCAAATCTTCAAAAATGATGAAAAACGGCGCGCTGTAGTATGCCGTACGATATGGGCTATAGCCCATGGTCCAAAATGATGAGAAACGAGGCTAACTTTTTTTTTCAAAATTTCAAAAAACATGGGCTATAACCTTTCGTTTTTGTCATTTTTTTCAAATCTTCAAAAATGATGAAAAACGGCGTGCTATAGTATGCCGTACAATATGGGCTATAGCCCATGGTCCAAAATGATGAGAAACGAGGCTAACTTTTTTTTTCAAAATTTCAAAAAACATGGGCTATAACCCATCGTTTTTGTCATTTCGTAATTTTTTCAAATCTTTAAAAATGATGAAAAACGGCGCGCTATAGTATGCCGTACGATATGGGCTATAGCCCATGGTCCAAAATTATGAGAAACGAGGCTAACTTTTTTTTTCAAAATTTCAAAAAACATGGGCTATAACCTTTCGTTTTTGTCATTTCGTCATTTTTTTCAAATCTTCAAAAATGATGAAAAACGGCGCGCTATAGTATGCCGTACGATATGGGCTATAGCCCATGGTCCAAAATGATGAGAAACGAGGCTAACTCTTTTTTTTCAAAAATTCAAAAAACATGGGCTATAACCTTTCGTTTTTGTCATTTCGTCATTTTTTTCAAATCTTCAAAAATGATGAAAAACGGCGCGCTATAGTATGCCGTACGATATGGGCTATAGCCCATGGTCCAAAATGATGAGAAACGAGGCTAACTTTTTTTTTCAAAATTTCAAAAAACATGGGCTATAACCTTTCGTTTTTGTCATTTCGTCATTTTTTTCAAATCTTCAAAAATGATGAAAAACGGCGCGCTGTAGTATGCCGTACGATATGGGCTATAGCCCATGGTCCAAAATGATGAGAAACGAGGCTAACCTTTTTTTTCAAAATTTCAAAAAACATGGGCTATAACCTTTCGTTTTTGTCATTTTGTCATTTTTTTCAAATCTTCAAAAATGATGAAAAACGGCGCGCTATAGTATGCCGTACGATATGAGCTATAGCCCATGGTCCAAAATGATGAGAAACGAGGCTAACTTTTTTTTTCAAAATTTCAAAAAACATGGGCTATAACCTTTCGTTTTTGTCATTTCGTCATTTTTTCAAATCTTCAAAAATGATGAAAAACGGCGCGCTATAGTATGCCGTACGATATGGGCTATAGCCCATGGTCCAAAATGATGAGAAACGAGGCTAACTTTTTTTTTCAAAATTTCAAAAAACATGGGCTATAACCTTTCGTTTTTGTCATTTCGTCATTTTTTTCAAATCTTTAAAAATGATGAAAAACGGCGCACTATAGAATGCCGTACGATATGGGCTATAGCCCATGGTCCAAAATGATGAGAAACGAGGCTAACTTTTTTTTTCAAAATTTCAAAAAACATGGGCTATAACCTTTCGTTTTTGTCATTTTGTCATTTTTTCAAATCTTCAAAAATGATGAAAAACGGCGCGCTGTAGTATGCCGTACGATATGGGCTATAGCCCATGGTCCAAAATGATGAGAAACGAGGCTAACCTTTTTTTTCAAAATTTCAAAAAACATGGGCTATAACCTTTCGTTTTTGTCATTTTGTCATTTTTTTCAAATCTTCAAAAATGATGAAAAACGGCGCGCTATAGTATGCCGTACGATATGGGCTATAGCCCATGGTCCAAAATGATGAGAAACGAGGCTAACTTTTTTTTTCAAAATTTCAAAAAACATGGGCTATAACCTTTCGTTTTTGTCATTTCGTCATTTTTTCAAATCTTCAAAAATGATGAAAAACGGCGCGCTATAGTATGCCGTACGATATGGGCTATAGCCCATGGTCCAAAATGATGAGAAACGAGGCTAACTTTTTTTTCAAAATTTCAAAAAACATGGGCTATAACCTTTCGTTTTTGTCATTTTGTCATTTTTTTCAAATCTTCAAAAATGATGAAAAACGGCGCGCTATAGTATGCCGTACGATATGGGCTATAGCCCATGGTCCAAAATGATGAGAAACGAGGCTAACTTTTTTTTTCAAAATTTCAAAAAACATGGGCTATAACCTTTCGTTTTTGTCATTTCGTCATTTTTTTCAAATCTTCAAAAATGATGAAAAACGGCGCGCTATAGAATGCCGTACGATATGGGCTATAGCCCATGGTCCAAAATGATGAGAAACGAGGCTAACTTTTTTTTTCAAAATTTCAAAAAACATGGGCTATAACCTTTCGTTTTTGTCATTTTGTCATTTTTTCAAATCTTCAAAAATGATGAAAAACGGTGCGCTATAGTATGCCGTACGATATGGGCTATAGCCCATGGTCCAAAATGATGAGAAACGAGGCTAACTTTTTTTTTCAAAATTTCAAAAAACATGGGCTATAACCTTTCGTTTTTGTCATTTTGTCATTTTTTCAAATCTTCAAAAATGATGAAAAACGGCGCGCTATAGTATGCCGTACGATATGGGCTATAGCCCATGGTCCAAAATGATGAGAAACGAGGCTAACTTTTTTTTTCAAAATTTCAAAAAACATGGGCTATAACCTTTCGTTTTTGTCATTTCGTCATTTTTTTCAAATCTTCAAAAATGATGAAAAACGGCGCGCTATAGTATGCCGTACGATATGGGCTATAGCCCATGGTCCAAAATGATGAGAAACGAGGCTAACTTTTTTTTTCAAAATTTCAAAAAACATGGGCTATAACCTTTCGTTTTTGTCATTTCGTCATTTTTTTCAAATCTTCAAAAATGACGAAAAACGGCGCGCTATAGTATGTCGTACGATATGGGCTATAGCCCATGGTCCAAAATGATGAGAAACGAGGCTAACTTTTTTTTTCAAAATTTAAAAAAACATGGGCTATAACCTTTCGTTTTTGTCATTTTGTCATTTTTTTCAAATCTTCAAAAATGATGAAAAACGGCGCGCTATAGTATGCCGTACGATATGGGCTATAGCCCATGGTCAAAAATGATGAGAAACGAGGCTAACTTTTTTTTTCAAAATTTCAAAAAACATGGGCTATAACCCTTCGTTTTTGTCATTTTGTCATTTTTTCAAATCTTCAAAAATGATGAAAAACGGCGCGCTATAGTATGCCGTACGATATGGGCTATAGCCCATGGTCCAAAATGATGAGAAACGAGGCTAACTTTTTTTTTCAAAATTTCAAAAAACATGGGCTATAACCTTTCGTTTTTGTCATTTCGTCATTTTTTTCAAATCTTCAAAAATGATGAAAAACGGCGCGCTATAGTATGCCGTACGATATGGGCTATAGCCCATGGTCCAAAATGATGAGAAACGAGGCTAACTTTTTTTTTCAAAATTTCAAAAAACATGGGCTATAACCTTTCGTTTTTGTCATTTCGTCATTTTTTTCAAATCTTCAAAAATGACGAAAAACGGCGCGCTATAGTATGTCGTACGATATGGGCTATAGCCCATGGTCCAAAATGATGAGAAACGAGGCTAACTTTTTTTTTCAAAATTTAAAAAAACATGGGCTATAACCTTTCGTTTTTGTCATTTTGTCATTTTTTTCAAATCTTCAAAAATGATGAAAAACGGCGCGCTATAGTATGCCGTACGATATGGGCTATAGCCCATGGTCCAAAATGATGAGAAACGAGGCTAACTTTTTTTTTCAAAATTTCAAAAAACATGGGCTATAACCTTTCGTTTTTGTCATTTCGTCATTTTTTTCAAATCTTCAAAAATGATGAAAAACGGCGCGCTATAGTATGCCGTACGATATGGGCTATAGCCCATGGTCCAAAATGATGAGAAACGAGGCTAACTTTTTTTTTCAAAATTTCAAAAAACATGGGCTATAACCTTTCGTTTTTGTCATTTCGTCATTTTTTTCAAATCTTCAAAAATGACGAAAAACGGCGCGCTATAGTATGTCGTACGATATGGGCTATAGCCCATGGTCCAAAATGATGAGAAACGAGGCTAACTTTTTTTTTCAAAATTTAAAAAAACATGGGCTATAACCTTTCGTTTTTGTCATTTTGTCATTTTTTTCAAATCTTCAAAAATGATGAAAAACGGCGCGCTATAGTATGCCGTACGATATGGGCTATAGCCCATGGTCCAAAATGATGAGAAACGAGGCTAACTTTTTTTTTCAAAATTTCAAAAAACATGGGCTATAACCCATCGTTTTTGTCATTTCGTCATTTTTTTCAAATCTTCAAAAATGATGAAAAACTGCACGCTAGTATGCCGTACGATATGGGCTATAGCCCACGGTCCAAAATGATGAGAAACGAGGCTAACTTTTTTGCTATAACCCATCGTTTTTGTCAAATTGCGGAATTGCGGAAATTGAGGAAATTGAGGAAATGGTAATTGCGGAATTTGCGGAAATGGAAATTGTGGAAATTGCGGAAATTGCGGATTTATTTTTTCATTTTTCATTTTTTTCAAATCCTCAAAAATGATGAAAAACGGCGCGCTATAGTATGCCGTACGATATGGGCTATAGCCCACGGTCCAAAATGATGAGAAACAAGGCTAACTTTTTTGCTATAACCCATCGTTTTTGTCAAATTGCGGAATTGCGGAAATTGAGGAAATTGCGGATTTATTTTTTCATTTTTTTCAAATCCTCAAAAATGATGAAAAACGGCGCGCTATAGTATGCCGTACGATATGGGCTATAGCCCACGGTCCAAAATGATGAGAAACCAGGCTAACTTTTTTTTTCAAAATTTCAAAAAACATGGGCTATAACCCATCGTTTTTGTTATTTCGTCATTTTTTTCAAATCTTCAAAAATGATGAAAAACTGCGCGCTATAGTATGCCGTACGATATGGGCTATAGCCCACGGTCCAAAATGATGAGAAACGAGGCTAACTTTTTTTTTCAAAATTTCAAAAAACATGGGCTATAACCCATCGTTTGTCATTTCGTCATTTTTTTCAAATATGATGAAAAACTGCACGCTATAGTATGCCGTACGATATGGGCTATAGCCCACGGTCGAAAATGATGAGAAACGAGGCTAACTTTTTTTTTCAAAATTTCAAAAAACATGGGCTATAACCCATCGTTTTTGTCAAATTGCGGAATTGCGGAAATTGAGGAAATTGAGGAAATGGTAATTGCGGAATTTGCGGAAATGGAAATTGTGGAAATTGCGGATTAATTTTTTCATTTTTTTCAAATCCTCAAAAATGATGAAAAACGGCGCGCTATAGCAGGGATACTCAAATAGATTTACCTGTGGGCCACATTACAAAAATGGCAAATTACGACATTAATGATACTTGATAACTTCTCTCTTTCAATTGCTTTATTTTCTTATTTTTTTAAAAGCACAACGTCAATGTCATAATATACAATGGCTGAAAATGAGATAAGATTACATATTTATATAAAGTGCAATAAAAATAAATGCAACACAGTGAAGACCTGAACACTTACTAGACCCCAACGTACAGGGGTCTTCAACAGGGGGCGTCCTCAGGGTGTCAGAAATTCTGGGGGATGGAGTTTTAGACCAACCATCCAGATTCTCGGGGGAACATTGGCAGGGAATAGCAGATCTATAAGAGCAGATTTCAACGTGCGGCGCCATCCATGTTTTGGCCATGTCGTGACGTCATTTATGCATCCTACCTGGGTCAGTCCCCGTCCCCCATTCTGAATTCCCATAGACTTGTTTAATAATTTAATAAATAAGAACTGTATTCCAAATTAAACCAAAGAGCATGGCGGTTTGATTAATATGGATATGAAGTATCAACTGACTGCGAAAAAACACTAACACACTAATATTACACACCGACAAATTAGTAAACATTTCGCCAGAAACGGACTGTATCAAAAATGAATGACTATCGTAAACGATACAGAGCCACGTACCTGACAATATCGCCAGGACAGTTTATTTTTGGACCACAATTCTTATGAGATGATTCTGAGATGATCCAATTTTATTGACGTCTGGACTTCGGTACTCTATTGGCGTAGCAGAATTGGCTCAAGAGACTAAAAGCCCAATATCTCACCAGACCCGTGGCGGAAATTACCCTTTAGGCTAGTGGATAAGATGCTTCCCAGCGTACGTGGGAGACCTGGGGTTCGAATGCCGGGTGTTGCATAGACGAAAATGGTGTCCAGGCTACTGTGCAACATAGGTACAGAACACACCTCTTCTGCCTACACCAAACTATCAGCTATGCCCTTCCTAAAAAGGTCTGCATATAAAAATAGTAACACCTCTGGATCCCTGTAGATTCTTTCTACAGAAATGTCTTCTTGCGCACACACAACAAAGTCACACCAATGCAAGCCTGACATTAGGAGCTGGCCTTGAACTTGCCAGTAGTAGGCATGCTGTTTCTTCAAGACCGGTGAGCCATTCTTCATGGTCATGTACTTGCAGTCTACATAGCTAGATAAATTGGGACACTTGAACTCTACCAAACCGAAAGGTGGGTACTCAGGATCGAAAACCTTGCCATCAGGAGAGGCTGCCAGCCAGGGAGCATCAGGGTGAATCACAAGGCCACACGGGTGATAATTGATGTTCTTCCTCTTGGCATACTCCATTGCTGCCTCCATCTCCATCGCCAGGCCCCTCTTCATGTCAGCTGTTTGTACGGTGCCCCTCAGAATTCTTGTAGCCAAATTAGTAGCTGAAGCCTGCCCCCTAACATGGCACGCCTCTCGAAACCTGTAGGTAGTGCAACAGTTCATATAATCACAGGGTCATCTTATGAGCTTGTAGATCAGCTGTTTTTGGTATTGTTGTGGTGATTTCTTTATACGTCCGTGATTAGACATGGTAACGCCGCGCCTGCCTCTGAGGTGGTGGAAAGCCTGGGTGAGGCGATATTATATAATACAAGAGAATGACAGCTTGGCACGCGCAACAGTAACTTTTATTTTTTTTAGAAGAGGCAAACATTATTGTACTGTAAAAAGGTATCTTTTCCCTTGATCTTTATCTTTTTAGTATTAGTACTATTAGACAGAAATCATTATGATTATTATGATCATCCAAATCAAATCATAGTTGTTCAATCAATTATTAAATCAAAGCAAACTGTACAAACAATATTGGTTTGCCTCTTAGTTACAAGTTACTGTCGCGTAAGTTACTGTCGCGTGGCAGGCAGGCGTTACCATGTCTAATCACGGACGTAGAAAGAAATCACACTTGATTGAGAAAGTATTAAATAGGGCTTAGAAAGAAATATAGTTCTTGGTATTCTAATTTAAAAGTAAAAAAACGTTAAGCGTTAATAAAATATTCAATAGTTTCCATACCTGGAAGAGGTCAGTCTTTGCTTGCGCAGCGTCTTCCACTCCAAACTGGCACTCTGCTCCGTTGTTGCTTCCTCAATTTTCTGAGCTGTAGGAAACGTGACCTGAAGAGCCTTAATGTGAAGTTCTTCATGTTCACTTAGGACAAAGTCTGGTCTGGTCTGGTCAAGTCTATAATCATCCAGGGGGAGTGGGGGGAATGGTGGAGCATCTTCATGATGCAGTATGTAGCGTGTTTTCACTGGGGGGTGTTGGTAGGACAGAACACTTCCAGCCTGGACAGGTCCAAATCGGGAGTGAACCAAGGGACTATCTGCAGACATCCCCATGGTGCAGACTAATGGCCTGGACAGGGGGTCAAAGTTCTTGTATGCCTCATCAACCTTGAGCACAGACAGGTCAATGAGAGGTCCAGCAAGAGCCTTGTAGAGTGTGCTTCTGTAACACAGATGAGTGACACTAGTTGGTCAACACATTTTCTAGACTCAAGAACTTTGTAGGAAGTATTTCTGCACACGTACAGGGACAGGTGTGTCGTAGCAGGCAACCAGTGCAAATAATGAGACAAAAAGGAGATTGATATACAGTGCATCCGGAAAGTATTCACACTCCTTCTAGTTAGGTAAAATTAGCTTAACAAAATAATCTTGTCATTGTTTATGATTGTCAGTAGACGTAAAACAGCAGTACATAATTACATACCGAATTCCTCCTTCCGATGTTCTTGTCTTCGATGGCTTCATGATGGTCATTTGGCCGACTTGACCGGGTTTAAGCCCCTATGAGTTAATTCAGGAGTGCTTAGATTTATGCTAAAATATGACATAACAAAAAAAAATATATATATATATATATACCATATTTAACTCACCATGGTTCTTGGCTTATGCCACTGTTGCTCAGTTTCAGTGCAGCTGTGGACGGGGGGGACAACTTTGGCACCTGTCTCTGAGTAGTGAGCAGACTGCAGCAGGAGTGCAACGATGTGGTTGCAAAGTGCAGTTCCAGCGACACACGAACACTGATGCCGAGTCATTATGACTGGCTTTGAATGTTTCAGGACAATCTGAACATTAAAGGGAGGGAAAAAAAGAGGGAAAATTAAATTAGAAAAAATAGATTGAATTTGAATGTTTCAAATATTTTTTGGTAACACATGAGACAATGAGACAATGATAACCCAGCAGTAACTTACCTGTTGAAGACTGCTTTGATACTTACACAATAATTGAGAAGACATACCATGAAGAGAGAACACTGCCATGAACAGGCTTTGAACGAAGAACAAGTTAAAGAACATGCAATCAACAGAAAAATAGGCCATGAACGGGCCATTAACAGAAAGCTAGGCTGTGAACGGGCCATAAACGGCAACGCAGGCAGTTGACAAAAGTCAATAACTAACACCACAAGGGCTCCAGAGTGCACCCATTTTGGGGATAACATGCACCCAAAAATCTGTACAGTGCAACTACAAATTTCACTTGGTCACACTAGTGCACCTTACATTCAGCAGGTATGTCTATGTGTAGGTGCATCTTTAACAGGGGGTCCAGGAACCCTAGGGGGTCCGACTCCTCAGAGTTTCTACATGGGAGCTGTCAAATCTTTGTGCGATAGGAACCTTTCATTTTAATGTATTTTACCCTTGTATTCCCTCTGAGGGGAGCATTAGCTGAAATAGCAGTATACAGGCTCGATAACACTCGCACCGTGAGATGTTGTGAGCTTGTAGATCAGCTATTTTCAGCAAAGAGGTTTGTTTGTTGTAGGGGGCACAAAAAAGCAGACTAAGAACACGTTTTTGAGGATTTAAGTGGTTAACTGTCTGAAAATATGAATGTTATATTTGTGTAGTGTAGTGCTGTCAAATAAATCTATGAAGCTATCTATGAAAATGTTTAATCTGCAACACAATTTTATACAATACTGTATGTAGTGGGGGCCTCATTGGCCTGAAAAACGTTGAAGACTCCTTAACTAAATGCTGTACTGGTGATGTCTTATGTACATGAAAAAGATGGGTGCACCAGTGCAACCAACTAAAACGTTAGTCTGGAGCCCTAACCCAACACTGCACCATCCCTAGATTTCACCCTACACTTAAACTGTGAGGCTTCTCGTTCTTCTTCAGTGACCTGTAGCAACAGGCTCTGATGCTGACTTCTCCTGTCAGCTTGTCTTTATTTGAAACTGTCAGACATAAAATATGACAAGATAAATAACATAGATTGACCAAGACTCATGTGTTAGTGTTCATTGTATTCTGTCAATGCAACTTGAAAGGGAAAATGAACGTGACTTACCTTCATAGTTGAATACATAACATGGAGACATACAACCTAAACCCTTTGTCCAATAACGATGTTGAAGCTTTACTGCTCGCCTTTGCGATTCTGTGGACATCAGTCACTTTCATTTTTGGCAGTTCGTCCAAGCATCTTAATTGTGTAGAAGAACACAGCTGCGGCAGCCATGGCTGAACGAAGTAGTACACCTCAGTAAAACGATGCCTAAACCTAACCCTATTCTTAAACCTACCCCCAGTAAAACTATGCCTAACCTTAGCCCTGGTCCAGTGCTAACAGCGAGTCTCTGGGTCGGCGGAAAAAAGCTGGGGCGAGATGGAATTGTGGCGACCGGCCGGCACCGGACCTGTTACCCAGTGGTAGCTTGTAGCTGGCTGACTGACGTTACTATACTTAAAACTAATAAATAACTGAGAAACTGACAAAACAAACGATGAAAACGAACGGTACGTACATTAACAACATAAACACAGACTTGGACAAAACAAAAAACGAACAATTTAGCTTAGTTAACAGTATCGGAATAAAGCTATGATATTACTGAAGCAATCCCCATCTGTTTTGCATAGACGCGGAAGTAAAGGGGAAGCCCCGGCCTGTGTACTTGGCTAGACTCCGCCCCTTACTCTTACTAGACTTTGTGCAAGAGGAGAATAGTAGTACCGGTATTTAAAGTACACAGACACATCTTTCTCCACCCGGGTGCACGCCTGTGTAGGCACGCACACACACTCTCTCTCTCTCTCTCTCTCTCTCTCTCTCTCTCTCTCTCTCTCTCTCTCTCTCTCTCTCTCTCTCTCTCTCTCAGGTCCCCAAAACAGGTCAGCCCGGCCTCTCGACCGGACTGTGCAAACAAATGGCAGTGGCAGGGGAGATGCACATACACAAGGGGAGGGAGGTACACCGGGTCCAACACACACACACACACACACACACACACACACACACACACACACACACACACACACACACACACACACCCTAACTGATCTAAGTAAGATTACAATGACTGGCACATTTAAGGAAGCTCACACATACACACACATAAAGATGATCTCATAATGACTGACATTTAATTGAACACAACATGTCACATACACCCACACATATAGGGAGCAGAGTCCGGAATAAAAGACCAACGTCTATGGGACCAACGCGACACTTCAAAAGAGGGAGGATGCACCCCCCTGAAGAAATGGACTATTCTGATTGGACTATATTCAAAACTTGGAACTATTAAATATCTCTCCATCCCATGGAATATTCACTCTCTAGAAACGATGTGGCACCGAGGACGGAATGGAGAGTCCAGAGGTCTACCGGTGGCTAATTCGTTGACTTCTGTCGGTAACATTGTCCACATCCATATTTGATTCCTTATGATTGTAATAGGCTCATATTATATTGTTGTAGACTATAGGACCAAACATAAATGTACACTATTTATTAGGGCTTTGATTATTAAAACGTATAGATAATTATAACTCTTTGCTGTGTATTTATTCCAGAGGTTGGTACCATTTTATGGGAAATATAATCATGCAAACGAACACGTGTTGATATCTGGTTTTCTGTCTGTACCTCCTTGGAGGTTAAAGGTGGAAGGCCAGAGGTTAAAATCTTCTCCACACAGCGAATCAGGCTGGATCCCAGACTAGCAAAAACTGTGAAGACAAAAACTTGTTAGGTGGAAATGGGCGTGGCTTATTTAGGGAGTTGTGTAATGACATTGCGCTCATGATTTGCGGCATTTTGTGCAAAACGGGCGACTCTTGCAAACTTTTGAAGCCATCGTACGTAGCCAATCAGGGTTGAAGATTTAAAAACGGACCAATGGGCCTCGATCACATGACAGTTGAGAGAATGTGTACTGATTTGCATCAGGTTTGGACAAAATTGGTATAGATGTAATATAAAATAATGTGTTGGCCACCTCCTAGTGGCACTATAACAAAAATGTGTGTCAGAGGATTTCCCTTGGCCTTCTGGGAGTGTTCACGAAGTTTCACACATTCATAACAAATGAATAATTTGCAACTTGCAACTCATATTTCATACCACATAAATAATAATACAGAACTGGACTAAAATGTCATCATGAAGTCATACTGAGTTTGTTACTTAGGGTCAGGTGAAACACGTATCAAATAGTGTGGAGAAATGGGATCACGCATCGAAAACTCAAGAGAAAAAGGAGCATTGTATGAAATGCTCAGAGGAATAGTACTCTAGCTCATTGTAGAATACATTAAAAGTAAACATCCCTTAAAGTTACAAGAGCTATTACTCTTAAACGAAAGTACTTTCTCTCTGTGTCATATGCAAAAATACACCTTAATTGTATTCCAGTATCATATTTCATTTTAATAGGGACTTGAAACAAGAAGACTCAAGCTCACTGACATCAATAGTATATCATTGTCATCTATCTGGCATAGAAAGGGTTAGAATAACCCATAACATTTTTTTCCCCTTCTTCTTATTTTTTATTACAGGCAAGAGAGAGTCTCATTGGTTTTTGCACAAACCTTCAAAAGTTAGTTTACATCCTGTGGCATAGTTTGTGACAGGCCGCTTCATCACCATTCCAAACACATAATGCAACAGTTGAGTACAACAAAAGCATTTCCAATTACACCAATCTGACTCCTGTTGTTAGAGCCTGAAGACACGTACACATAGGAATGCATACAGAGCTTACTGTAGAATATAACAGGGTTCCTTGAGGGGGGGTTCTAAATGGACCCTTACAAGTCTGTAACTCCATTAAGTGTTCATTTGGTTCCAGAGTTATAGGGGTCCTTAAAAAATAAATAAAAACAAATTAGAACCACTGGACTACTATACTGCCTAATTTATGCTTTGTCGTAAGATGAAGCATAAATGAGACTCATGACTCATAAATTAGATTCATGATTTAGGCTTAACAAAGCATCACATTATGAGTCACTTGTGCGGTATGTACGTTTTAGCCTGGAATTGTTCTCTATTTTTCAGTCAAGGAAACTTAAAAGGTCTCCTGAACACAACATGGTTGCAGTAGTGTGTGTGTGTGTGTGTGTGTGTGTGTGTGTGTGTGTGTGTGTGTGTGTGTGTGTGTGTGTGTGTGTGTGTGTGTGTGTGTGTGCACCTAAACAAAAGCTTTGTGTTAGCAAAATTATTCAAGATGATTAAACTCTCATTCTCAAACTTTCCTAAGATATTCATGTAACATCTACTCCATCTGCAGCTTAGAGGTGGAGGTGTGTACCAATTTAGCCAAGCAAGGATGTTTTTTCTTTTTTTCCCCCTCCTCGGTTCTACTAATGGAGATTTATTTAGCCCTCCAACGCTACAGTGGTCACTTACTGAGGTCACTTACTGTGATTCAAAATGCATTACTTGGCTAACAGAGCTTGTGTGACCTTGAATACAACTCATAATTGTATTAATCACATTAAATAAAATAACAGAACACTTCAGATAATAAATAAAATGTACAGCCAATTGCTAAAAGCGAATACTTAGTATGCCAAAACTGAAGTGACTGATGCTAATAACCGGTGGTCAGTGTGTGTACACATCCCGGACTGGACTGTGGCATACGTTTTGTTTAATCATTCATGGTGCAGAGATGGAAGGCCACCCCCCACAGAAGCTTCAAAGAGCGAGACACTGATTCTCTACCAACTCTGTTCTGCCGGTGACCCTTGCACTTTAAAACTTCTGATAAACAAGGGCACAAATTACAAGCCCTTGAGTTTCAAAACAAGACAGCTCTCCCCCTCCGCTATGGGCCATAGTAGTGCCAGCACTTCCCCAGGCTCCCCAGCTATTGTCTATCAACACATACTGACTACTGTCTACTACTGCAGCCAAAGCCGAAAATAAAATTGGGAAACCAAGAATAAACAAATCCACCCCAGTGTGTACATGTGCACGCGAGCGTACGTGCTTGCGTGCGTGTGGAGGGTCTGGCAATAGTAATGAGTGACTAGGCTTTGCTTGAAATGTAACAGCTAAATAGAGTAGGCCTAGCCACATTTTGAGTTGTTAAATCATCAGCTGGATTAATTCATTGGAAAGATTCACTGCACAATTTTTAACATAACTAAGCCATTTCTCAGTTAGCAGCATTAATTATACTGTCTATTAAGCAGCCATATTTATGTAGCTATTAGATCATGTCAACTTTACTATACAACACATAATATCAATTTATAATCTGTAGTGTCTGTAGGCAGTTTGGGGGGCTTAAAATGTTACATTCCTGCACATTAAACTGGCACACGGTTCCACATCTATGACATAATGACGCATATTTCACATGAATACTTTATTTAATCTGACTAAATGGCGTGAATACTCAAAAAGGTGTTACAAATGTCCTATTAACCAGATTTTAAGTGTTCTCATTTTGAAGACAAGGTGCTGTCAATACTGTGCATAATTCAGTTTCCATTGTACACACACAACAATAGAATGCAATATCCAGATGAATTCTTCCATAGGACTTTGCCTGAGAAATTATATATTATATATTATTCAGAGTTTTGTACTGTTTATTGTGAATGGCCTGTTCTTTCTGTTCGTTCTTTCTGCATACAACTGTAAAAATACAGTAAAATTCAACAATTACATTACATTTCCCATTTTTTTCTTTACTTAAAAAAAGCTTATGGTATCATACAGAGATCATACAGGACGTGACACACTATTAATCTGAATGTACACTTCAATATTGGGCAAAAACAGTCAACTATCAACAGGTACTTTTTTTCCGCTTCTCACATACAAAAGGTTGGGGAGACATAAACTCAGTAGTTCTACCATCATCAATTAGTGCATGATTCAAATCCTCCCCTCCCCAGTTGGACGCGTCATCTCGTCTCTTGGCAGGCCCACAGAGGACATACCCTGACGCCAAGCCAGAAAGAACACACAAAAAAAAGAGGGACCCACTGCCATTCTTGGATTTTCATTCTTCTTACAGGACTGAGAGTCTGTTGTTGCTGTTCCAACACTGAGAGAGGCTTGACGATGCTCATTGTCATATCAGAACTTGAGCAGACACAATAAGGTTAGTGTCAGGGGATATGCAGAGCAACGGGGAAGTAGTGCCGCTCGGCTGACATCGTGAAGGGCACCAGGACCTGCCGGGGAACATTTTCAACATGAATACCAAAGTAGATGAAATACACCTTGCCCTGAGAAGCGACCAAGCTTTAGGGCTGGGCGATATGACATTAGTTCAATATCACAATTTCATTTCATCTTTTGCCTAAATTTTAGATCAGCTATTTTCACTATTTTTGTACACCACCATTGTACAAGCTGCAAGTGCTTATCAAATTAATAGATTCAGTCACTTATAAGAAATACATTTGTTGATATAAGAAATTAAAAACAATTATCCATTCTCGATTAGGACTACTAGATTATATGTTATATATTTTCAAGTTAATTGCCCAGTTGCCTGGTTTATTGTTGTCCATCCGTGTCTCACACCGAAAATAGTGTGATGTGTTGTGAGCTTGTAGATCAGCTATTTTCAGTGCAAGACATTATGCACAACTATTTTCTTTTTAAACATCTGTTTATTATGATTTTTGGCATAGAAGCATTTCAGTAATTATTAACCATAAAATTACAGATCGGACAAAAAATAGCAAAAAACATACAAACAAGAGACTTACAATAAAATGAGACAAAACATAACTCAAAGAAAAAGACAAAAACAATAAAATTATAACTGACAAGGCTGATGACTACACGGCACTCCGAGGACAGAAACAACATCACTATCAATTCTAAAAAACATTTCTGATGTGAAAAAGAAGACATATGCATACATGTGTACCCTCATAGAAAATACAAACATACATACAGTATACACATATCAAACATTAATTAGATGACACTACGGGGCAGAACAACATTAAATTACACCACTTCAGTCCAATGTAACAAGCATTTCAATAATGGGCGACCAGGTTTTTAGATAAAGGTGTTCCCTTTTTGACAAGGTGAATCTGATTTTCTCCATATGCAGCACTCCTCCCAGCTCCCTTAGCCACATTATGCACAACTATTGATGTGAAATGTATTATACTACTATAAATCAGGCTTGTATAACTTTAGACTAGAAAGGTTCAGAATATCTTCCCACAAAGTAAGTTGCATGAACATCCATTTTGTTGCACGCGCACATGCACACACACACACACACACACACACACACACACACACACACACACACACACACACACACACACACACACACACACACACACACACACACACACACACACACACACACACACACACACACACACACACACACACACACACACACACACACACACACACAACACAGATACTGTGTAGAATCTACAGTATCAAGCCTGATCTACTATCTACAGTGTATATAGTAGATACAAGATACACAAATCACTCTGGGCAGGGTAATAATTCAAGAACGTATTCATTCTTCACAGTGTGCATGTTTTATTCTGATGCAACACTAGACAAAATCATTCCTTGTCCCCAGGACAAACTACAATATGAGTAGCTGGGGTTAAAGTGTCAGTGAAAGACAACTACCCTACCCGTGGTGTCAATTACAGTCAGGGTTACAATGTTTATTTTAAGTTTTAACCCAGCAATGGAATGACGCTCATTCCTGGAGCAAAAAACCCACAAGAAAGAATCCCACACACAGTATATGCTCATTTAAATTCAAATTAAATATAGCCATCAGTAGCAGAGCTATACAGTGAGGGCAAAGGCTGTGAGAGTCCTATAGACGCCATTGCTCAGTGAAGGGCTGTCTTTAGTGTGTTCGTTTTATCACGTGCCAACCAAAAACTTTAATATGTGATAAAACATGGCAAAATGATTGAATAATGTTATTTCATTACAATCTGGAATCGATCTGAGTTTTTTCACGTTACCGGTATGTGCAGTTGCGTCTGTCATGACCGCTGTGCCGCCGTGTTTTATCTTAAAATAGGCTTCATAATGTTGTAGACTTCCGCATCTAACTTGTCTTTCAATGTTTTGAACTTTTGTTAACAGCTATGTTGCCCAATACGAGTATTATACACAATGACAACTAATTTGTCATCCACAATGTAGCTTGTCATTGCATTGCATTCTGTCTATCTCTTTGCATCTATCACTGAATCTGTATTGTTCCATCCGCGACCCATTGTGGGCTTGTAGGTCTGCTATTTTCGGTGTGCGGTGAGCAAAAACCAGGCTTCAGACAGTCAGGCGCCGGCTCTCCATGCTGCTTTGCTCTCTTGGGTATTATTTTGCATGTATAAACGGCACGGTGCTGCCGGGGCACATGGTGCATGAATTGTGCCTGTTGCTGTCCATAGGCGGTGGTGCTGAACTATTGCTGTCCATAGGCGGTGGTGCTGAACTAGCCACCAATTGATGCCTTTTGTAGAGCGACCTGCTTTCTTTTCTGTGACCTTCAGCACAAGCGTGTCAAGCGTGTTTATGAAAGCTATTTTACAGCAATCAACATTATTATAATGCACTTGTTTGAGATCCATTGTTGTTCCTTGTTGTTCATTGATGAATTGAAGTACAGAAAGACAATATAGCTCTCTCTTAACCACTTAAACCTTATAGTGTTGCCATAGGGCAAATCCATATTTTATTTGTAAATTGATGCCCTACAGTACTTCATCGTAGCTTGTAAATCGAGTATTTACAAGCTTTACAAGCTTAAAAAAGTGGTTAAATGTGTCTCTGTGTTTTTATAATTATTGAACCAATGGAAAGTATTAAGAAGAGCTTGGTGTGACTAAATAGTAACATTTGATCCATTGGAATGAAGGTTATTTTCTTCCATGTCCTGAAAAGTAATCATTTCATCCAACATGTACTGCATTGAGCACGGTCTCCCAGGGCTGCATAAGGTCGGGCCTTTTTCCCCTCTACACCAAATGTCTTGGCCAAGAATAGCCAATCTATAAGCTAGTACAGTTGATCTAAATTACTTGAATGTTCGTCCCATAATAGGGAAGCTGGTGTTCATGTGGTTAAGATGACAACTCATATGTGACCAGATTTGACTGATAGCCTGCCATCGCGCAAACTCCAGCTTTTCACCAGACGAGAAAAACGTTTATTTTTATTTTTATTATGAGTTAATACCACAGGCAGACTCTTCACATACATACTAGAGCATGTCTGAAATAAGTGTAAGAGCTGAAATCGACATGTAAATATGAAATAAATGAACAACCAATATGTCAATTTGAAGCTATATGATTCCCTGCTTTCATATATGACATGGAAAAACGAAAATTCAAATAAATCCAATGGCAGTCCCTCACTCAAATGTAGTCACATATTATCTTGGCGTGTACAGTAAATGCATGTTGCACTTCATTAGAATGCAGAACATGGAGTGCCATGTACTGTTATGCTAATTCTGTTCTATATTAAAAATTAAACTGCTTACCATAAAGGATTATGCTGGCATTGGTGTTTCCCATGGCATTCATGGCCACACACGTATAGTTTCCATAGTCTTCTTCCGAGACATTGAAAAAGACGAGCATGGATTGTTTACCCTCGTTCTCTATTTTCACTCCATTCAGTCCATTGAAAAGCCTGTGAAAGAAAATTGGCATGTTGAAGGTTTATACATACAATGTTGAAGGTTTAGACATACAATGCAAAACAATTTGCAAAACAAATCTGCTGCCTCTATTTGTCCTCATTGTCAAATTATTGGATTTACAGTATGTATTTATTTATGTACTGTATATGACTGTATGTCTACATACTACATAAACTAGGACAATAATGTCTACACCAACACGTAGCCTACCTCTTTTTTGTACTGAAAAGCTGTCTTACAATGTATTAGTACAGTATACACCACATTATCTGTTTGTTTTATGCATTGCATTGCATCATGTCGTTTTGCAACTTTTGCCTATTTTACAGGCAGCTGCAGAAATACCTTTCGTTATATTGGTAATTACACTGTGCAAAGACCTTATGATGTGTGGAATATCAGCGTCACAATAAGTAGATTGACAGAAAGAAAGTACCCGAGCTGAAACAACCTGACAATGTCATCAGGGTTCTCCAAAGCTCATATGGCATGTTTTTGCTTGTTACACAGTTACGCCTGATATTATACGTGGCTGCACATCAATAATCTCATCTAAAAGCTCACAGCGGCTCGCGGTGTGACGTGTTGTGAGCTCGTATGGCTGAGTTTGACCATCGGCTATTTCCGGTGAGCGACACCGGCATGCAGCTAAATATAAATCAGGCTTTTCTCTTCCTGTGCCTTTATTTCCTTGTTCCATGTTTGCAAGTGGTACACATTTATTGTGACAGTGTTGTCAGCGGGGACTGCAGGGGTGTAAATATAGACGGTACAGGCAGTGCATTTGTGCTGGGGCCCGTGGGGGGGGATAGGGCCCGTGGGGAGAACGGGGCCCTCCAACAATGTGTTGAGGTGGAGAATGGGCTCTCGTGAGTGATTCAGATAGCCGGTGTTCAACTCATGTTAAAATAAATATTTTCTGTACTGTATGCCCTTGAAAAGTTTTTGTTTAGGTAAACTAGTCGGTTGCAATCTATAACAAAATGCATGCTGATTCTATATAATCTATATAAAATAAACTACGAATAAACTATAACAAATAACGGGTATATAATAATTGGTATATTGTGATAATGTGTACTGATATGCAATGACGAGTTTAGATCAGGATCAGGTTCTCAAACTTTTTCATTTCAAGGACCGAAAATATAACATGTATTTAGCTGTGGGCCCCCATTTGAAAAGATGTAGAAAATGCGTATTGTTTCAAACATATTGAATTTCTTTCAATATTTCTTTTTTTTAATGTTTTTTTTGTTTTTGTGGCTTTCGCCTTTATTTTATATTTTGTATGGAGGGACAGACAGTAGGCTGACAGGAAATGGGGAGAGAGATGGGGGGGGGGTGACATGCAGTAAAGGCCGTCGGGATTGGGAGTCGAACCCGCGGCCCAGGCCTTCTTTCAAGCTTTTTTTTTGGTTCGTAAAATATAACCAAGCTATACTATACTTTCAAATAGCTATATAGCTAATAGCTATACTATACTTTCAAATAGCCGATGGGTTAAACTGGTCCTACGGACCCCACTTTGAGAACCACTGGTTAACTGAACGTCTATACGTCAAGAAGCAGAGCACATCTGGGAGAGGCAGTAAGAAACAACCAGAGATAAATTAACAGGAGGAGAAGGTAGTGTAGCAAAACTCCCTAAATTAGATTCCTCTTGCTCTATAGCTAAAGCATAGAGCACCAAAGTCCTGACGTCACTGTCGGAAGAGGGCGTCAGTCCCCAGGTTCATGTATTTTTTATTTGCATTGAAATCCCCATTTTAGATTTGAGATCTCTTCAAATAAGAACTGCGTTTGAAAAATAAACCGATCATCCCGGCCTTTTCACTCCTATGGATATGAAGCATCGACTGAAGGTGGAAATGTACAAATATACCCAAAGAGTAACAAAATAAGCGTTAGAAATGAGTCAAACAACCCAGAGACTACATTTCCGGGTAGGCGGGTGGCGGACACTCCTTTCCCCTTATCCCTAAACTTATTTGCCAAGTTTGAAAAACATTTTAAAATAGTCCCTTCTCATATGACCCACCCTTTTAGTTTAAAAAATAATCACACCCCTCCACCTCTCTCTCTCTCTCTCTCTCTCTCTCATTAGCAGGCAACATTGCAGCACTATCTCTCTCTGTTTCTGGCGCCCCCTACTGGTACCCTATAGTCATATACTCGTGCTCATGGCCACACACATGGGTACATACCACACACATGGGTACATAGGTGTACACGGACATTGCTGGTTGTAGGAGTGGTTGCACCACTCAAAAAGCTGTAATCTGCTAGCATGTCAAACTCGCAAAGCCATACATTTTGCTGCTAACACTATAAATGCCACTTTCAAACTAGAGGCCTCGTAGTCAAATAAACACAGGCTTCTGCTGTACATTATGTTCTGTAATATCCTCTACCGAGCAGGGTAACCCATTCACATAAACACATTACATAAACATAAATATAATCTGCCTTTGGTGGCCGTGGCTGTTTTGTGAAGGGTGTGACTATGAGGAATCGTAAGCCAATGATGTGATTAGATTAGGTCGTTGCCAAAGGGAGAGCTGAGAATCACGGAGATAATCTTATGCTAAACAGTATGGGGAAAAGCCATCACCTACAGTAGTATTGCTAATGTGGGTCCTTTTAAATATAGTAAATCAATGCCCTATACCTGCACAGTTAAATCCTCAGTGTTCATTTATACATGTGTAAAACTGCAAGTGAACAAATATATCCAAATGGACCCGTACATTATATGAACACTCAGGATTCTACGGCATGCTTTTTTAACTAGTTGGTGTCCCAATTTTACACATCAGATTATAGGTGATAAAAAAGAAGAGAAAACAATACTTAATTGAGCATGTGAGCTTGTAGATCGCAATTTTAGAAATCATTTTGAAGTCAAGCGGTTAAGTGGTGCAGTGTTTAAAATGCAGGGAACTTCATTACTGCAAATCTAAACTTGCTGCAATATATCCTGGAATTGATGATAAATGTGATAGATGTGCTCTCTCACCAGCTAATCACACACACATGTTCTGGTCTTGCCCCAAGCTGGTACATTATTGGACTAAAATATTTGAGATTTTATCTGATATATTTGAGGCTCGTTTGGAGCCATATCGCTATTTTTGGGGTACCACCAGATTTTGAACTTCTAACCCAGAAACAGTCTGATATGGTAGCATTTGCCACACTGATAGCAAGACGTAGAATATTGTTAGGATGGAAATCCCCAACTTCCCCTTCTATAGCTATGTGGCTTAAGGATATTATGGGATTTTTAAAATTGGAAAAAATAAAGTTTACAATTAGAGGTTCAACAGAAAGGTTCTTTTCTAACTGGCAACCATTTATCACCTACTTTGAGAATCTGAGAGTACTTCCGACAGACTAATTGAATCAATACTATGTGTTTTTTTGCTTTCTCATAATGATAGAACTGTGTATAGAGGGTGATGTATGACAACGTTCCGAACACAATCTTTTCCAACAACTTGTGACTATCTTTTGAATTTGAATAACCCAACTCATACTTGTATTTATTTTGTTTTATTTTATTTTATTTTTTGTTATTAGTGTGATTGCCCTGAGGGCAATCAGACTATTGTTTTACTGCACTTTTCTTTCTCCTTTATTTTCTTTATACTAGATAAACTTTATTTTGGCGTGCTACTCCTCCCACAGTTTTTGTGGCACGCACTCGAGCCATATGTCAAAACGACGGGCTACATCGGGAATCGTGTGCGTATCAACTGCTAAGACATTTGTCGGATAGTTTAATTGATATGAATTAATTAGTGCATTAAATTTCCACATAGACATGAATGGGAAAATGCAAAAACTCACTTTCAAGTATTTTTTCCTCTGAGACCGTAAGGGCTATACTTACAAGACTTGGAGGAGAGATTCATCATAATTACTCAAATTAATTACCTTAGAAGTATATCGGTCGGCCTCATGGTGGCGCTATAACAGCCAACTTTACGTTTTTGGGTATAACTCTTGAACCGTAGGTCGTAAAATCAAACATATTTTTTCCCTGGATTCCTTGGGTCATGCCGCATCTCCCCATATAGGCCACGCCCATTTGCGTCTAGATAGATTTCCCGGCATTTTGAATTTTGTTCAAAACACACTTTTTGCTCCTCCTCCTACAGATTTTGTCCAAAACTCACAAAAATCGGTACACATGATCTCCGGACCTATCCGGTTAAAACGGCACAGTCAACGGATTTAGATCTTCCGTATCGTTCGGCCGTAATCGTCTTCCGAAGTTAGTGGGAGGGGCCTATTTCACGCAAAACCCCACAACTCACGCACGGAATGTCCGATCCGTCCCAAATCTGAACCGTGTGTCGAGGGTGGCTTAATCAACGCGGAGCCAAAAGCGATTCCATTTTCGACGGCTGCGATGTAGGCAATCACACTTTGCAATTTCCCAGAATTGCCTCTTTCTAGTTTATATTGTTTTTTTTATCTGTACCTAAATTATTATTTTTGTATCCTACTGTTTATATCATATGTCTGTATGTATGTTTGTTTTTGTATGTCTGTACCCAATTATTGATGTTATGTCTTTATATTGTTTTAATGATGACGATAACTGGGGGGAGGGATGGGGTGAGGGGAAAAAAAATGGTATGTTCAAACTGTACTAAATTGTTGATGCCTACTACCAATAAACATATATTTAAAAAAAAAATGCAGGGACAAAACAAGGCCAGTCCTAAGATAATCACTGAACCGAAAAGAGGGACTTGCCTCCGGTCTTCTTTGTACCACTCAAAATCTGCTTTCGGTACAGCAGATGCCTCGCATTGGAGAATTCCTTTTTGTCCAACCGGAGTACCCGTACCTCTTGTCTTGGAAATGAACGGAGGATCTGCAGAATGGACAACGCATCAGAATTGAATACGTTCTACAGTAGCATGCTATAATCTGCTAAATATGCATGATAGTACAGGACAGCAACACTCTATATGTTATGACATAATCATACTGGGTGAAGAAATTATGGTGACTGCAAGGTAAAAAGTGTAGGGTACCGCTGCCCACAGTCCCTCAAGTATGACATGAGAAGTAGGAGAATAATGGCCACACGTGTGTTTGTTTTTGTTTGTTTGTTTTTTGTTCTTACAGTTGACGGTGACTTGAACTGTCCTAGTGTCCGTAGCGGAGATGTCACTGGAGGCAATACATTCATACGTTCCCGACTGTTCTTTGGTGATGGCTGCCAGCTCCAGATGTTCCCCCTCTGTGACAAATCTATGTACGCCTGTAGAAAATACAAGGATATAGAAATAATCAAATTCAACACATACAAAAGCTTCAGAAGGACTTAGATGAAAACAAATACGTACAGGTGAAAACAGGCAATGGTGTTTCTTATTTCTTAGTAATTGAGCCTGTCTGAGGTGGGTGTCTGAGGTGGGTGGGTCCTTGGGTACCTTCAGGATGCTCAGTGACATCATAGAAGTTACAGTAGTTTTGTTTTCCTGCCCACATCCCTGTTTTTGAGGAGCGCTAGCCCCTCCTATAGCTTTTGTCCCCACAAAATTTCCGCAACACAAACATTAAATGCCATTGACAGTAAAGGGAAAATGTACGTCATCTTGTCCCCACACGTCTCATATTTGCCATCGACAATGAAAGACGTTGCCTGTCCTCGTTTACATTTGCGCAGTTCAGGCATTCAAATGCTGTTCACAATGAAACCACCACCAGCCAAGAAGAGATTTCCCTGCTCATTATAAATCACATTCCGTGCTCAGCCAATCAAATCATCACAAATGTCATTCCAGCCAATCACTTTTGGCATCTTCACTTTTATGTCCTCACTTTTATGGCTCAATATGTACTTTGCTCAGCCAATCAAATCATTGCTATGGGGTGATCAGCCAATCATCAGCCAATGTTTGTGTTCACATAAGCTTGGCATCGGATTGTGCTCCCACAATGGGCAGTTGATGCATTTATTACTGGACCATTCGCACATGTCCCAGGAAGGGTGGACCAAACGAGAAGTTTCCAGCTCCATTATTTGCTTTTAGGAATATTTTAAAATAATACGCACAAGTTTTCACCACCCCGGTAAGATGTGCACATGCACGCACTACAGTGGGGGGGGACGTGACAGGCCAACAGAACACACACCAAGGCCCGCCCCCGCTCGATCATGATTGGCGGAAGTGCCTATTCTGGGCATGTGATCTTGGCAAACATTCTGAACAAATAGGTAAACATTTGGCTCACAGCACAATTTGTTGTGAACTTGTGATCAGGCAATGAATATAGTGTTTAAGACAGTATAGTAGTTGAAAATACCAAGATGCAGATTTCATACATACTGTAGGTCTGTGACTTACTGCATGTTCAAGTTTGTCAACAAGTTACTGTGTGGAACACAAACACACTGTGCTGACTACTCATTTTCAACAAGACAATGGAAAAAAAATGCAGACAACTGCTCATTATACAAAGCAAACGAAATCATTGCAATCAAACTACTCCGCTTGAGTAAGACCACAAATTGTCCCAGACACTTCTAGCAATGCTCAAAGCATGTTCTGGTGACAGCTAAACCCTATAAGCTAGCGCTTGTGTGGGTGGGAAAATAGATAGCAGCACTTATCCCAATCAGTGGAAATGTCAATCCAGCAATATCTCTACATTAGCATAATATCATTATGTTTTCCCCAAATCCTCTGCTGCTGCTGGCTGGGGATTCACAGGAAAGGTTGTATAGGCTATGGATAATCAGCTTGTCGCAGAGAACACCATGGGAACTGCTAGAACAGAGAATTGTGTCTCTATACATCTATGAATAGATGTAAAGCAAATGGAGGAAGAAAAACTGAGGTGATGATGGTGATGGTGATGGTGATGGTGATGATGATGATGATGATGATGATGATGATGATGATGATGATGATGATGATGATGATGTCATGATGATGACTATATAATACTAACCTGGCATGGCCAGACTATAGAACTTTGGTGTTGAAATTCATTCAAACTCATTTTGAATAGTGGGCTCAGATTGGTCACTGATTCTGGGGTGAGCGAAATGTAATTCAAACGGAGGATTGCAAGAACAATCTCCCCAGGGATTTATTTTTTCCTGTGACAGAATCGTCTGGTTTCCAGGCATTACCGATTCCTGAATGAATGAATATGTGCCTTAAAGCTGTTTATATCCATGGAGAATCCATGTTTCTGATTATTTTCAGATAACATTTCTCTAAATGAATGTGATTTGAGCTAATACTGGCTACAAGCTATCCTTAAAAACAATGTGGATTTCAAAACAACGTTAAGGCTTTTTGGGGGAACATAAAGATCTAGGAGCTGATGAGCTGTGGTGAAAGAGTTGGTAGCCTATACGTTTCTAGGTCACCTCAGCATTTCCCTCATGCTGGAGTCAGTGGAGTGGTATATCATGTTATCATGATGTATATTCAACCTTTGATGAATTATTCCTTGACAAATCTTTAACCGGCGATTTGTCCGGATTCTCTGTCAATGAGCTCATCACAATTGCATTAGCGCTTTATCAAGGTCAAGGTAAACTTAAGTATCCCCCAAGGGACAATTTGTTACGCTGCCAGCAGCAGTAAATATGTACAATCATCATCAACAATCAAAACACAAAAAATACCCATTAGAAAGAAAATTACATTGACAAGGCCACTAACAGTAGGGACAAATTAGTTTTAAAATCACTTGGTCCTGCATCTTGGCAGATCATATTCTGCGACCAGATGGGACTAACCTGAACTCACTGAACGGGGGTGATTAGCGTCAGCAAGAATTGACTGGGCTGTTTTTGTAACTCTGACTCTGAGAGGTGAAGTTTTGCCCGCACATTCTGACAATACCTTCCAGCCTGTTTCAGTTTTTTCATCAAACCAGGAAATAAAAGAAAAGGTTAAAACAGATTCAATAAAACCGGGCCCTTGCTATTTATAATGAGAAGCGGACGGGCGCTGGTGCCTCTAGGACCCGGAAGTAACCTAGCACTACAAAATGACGACTAAAATACTGAATAAACATCCTTTATGAGGATGTTTGTACACTGAAGGGCCTTTGCCCTAACCTAACAACATCAGTGTTTTCTTCAGAAGTTAACTTGTAATCAGTCTCAGTCAGACACATTCTAACTACGTGTGTTATTTTGCCAAATATGGCAGCATCTTTAGCATAACATAGAAGATACAAAATATACAGGACAAAAAACATTGAGCGCTGAGAGGAATTTTGTTTGGCAAGCAGCAACTTATTTACATAATGCATGACAAGGTAACACCGTTGGAAATCTAAAATATGCTGTAATTGGTACCAGCCAGGTAGTCTAGACCTAGCCCTGGTCCAGTGCATCAGCGAGTCTCTCACTGACGCCCTGCCGGACACCCATCCACTGCCCTCTAGCAATTTTCCCACTGAAAATGAAAAAATGAAAAAAAACGATGGGTTATATGTTTTTTGAAATTTTGAAAAAAAAAAGTTATCCTCGTTTCTCATCATTTTGGACCATGGGCTATAGCCCATATCGTACAGCATACTATAGCACGCAGTTTTTCATAATTTTTTAGGATTTGAAAAAAATGAAAAAAACGATGGGTTATATGTTTTTTGAATTTTTGATTTTGTTTTTATCCTCGTTTCTCATCATTTTGGACCATGGGCTATAGCCCATATCGTACGGCATACTATAGCACGCCGTTTTTCATTATTTTTGAGGATTTGAAAAAAATGAAGAAAAAAAAAACGATGGGTTATAGCCCATGTTTTTTGAAATTTTGAAAAAAAAAGTTATCCTCGTTTCTCATCATTTTGGACCATGGGCTATAGCCCATATCGTACGGCATACTATAGCACGCCGTTTTTCATCATTTTTGAGGATTTGAAAAAAACGAAAAAAACGAAAAAAAAAACGATGGGTTATAGCCCATGTTTTTTATACTTTTATCAAGGTCTAGCAGGCTTTGTTTCGGTGAGTAGTTACGTAGTTTTGTTTATTTTCGGGGAATTCTAAAACTACAGAGCAGTAGCAGGATGGGTGTCAGTGAGAGACTTGCTGACGCACTGGACCAGGTCTAGTCTAGACCTGTCTATCATTTAAATGACAATAACATGATGTCTGCCACTGAAACCATAACATAACTTATTGTTACAGCAATTCAGTATTTACTGAATTGCTTGATTGATTGATTTTGACAGCTATTTAGCTGTCAAAATCATCATCAGATCAAAATTAAATTATGGGTTGATCAGGATGTTGCAAAAATAGTCTACGTTTATTATATGACACACCCAAGTGGCCATTGGCCACTTGGGTGTGTCATATAATAAACGTACCAGACAGGTAGTTCTTTGTTTGGGAAAGAAGGACCAAACACTTTTTGCTGCAAAGCCTGTCTTCCTCACAACAGAGAACAAATACATTTACAATATGACTATGGCATAATAAAAACACACAGAGCAGACTAAGTACAAAATACAAAACAGCACAACACAGGCCATCCAGGCTAGTGAATGTAAAGAACCAAACCATAGCTGACAGATCTACTGATCAAACTACTTAACATTTGGCACTTGTCCGTGGCAGTATATCCTCACATCACATGCTATTTATAGGACCACAATGGAAACAAGCCCCCTGGACCTTTTTTGTGCGATCCTTCTAGCCTGAATGTCTAGTAAAGTATACAGTGCATGGTCATGATATTGCACTACAAGTAGAGGTACTATGCTCACCACCTGGGATGCAAGGCATGAAGTCAAGGCTGAATTGTTCACTGGACTGTTCTTGAACCAAAGACACCTGAGATGAGGCGCTAGGACTAGCATGAAAGGAACCAGCAGCTGATTCCAGAATTGTTGCAGTTGAACTGTTGCAGAGCCCTGTGGCCAGTCTCCAATTTACTCACAAACAACTTGTATTGCCACAAACCTATGGACCATTTGATGGCTAGACACTTTGCCTGCCCAGCTGACACAGCTTGTGTGTCCCACAGGGACACTTTTCTCCCGTTGCAGGCCACTGGCCTTTTCTCTTCTCCCTCACCTATTGCAACAAAGCAATACTAGTCCCCCTGCCTGAGGCATCAGTCTGCACGGTGAAGGGCAGGCTAGAGCTTGGGTAACACCTGCTGCCATCTTTTATCCTGTGTGATGACCTTCCTGTCCTACCTTTAACTGTCCCTTTCACAGCTCCCTCTGAAGCCAGGTGAGGTGAATGTAGCCTGAAAAGGTCCTCCGGCACCACTCATAACCTCTTCACTGAATTACATACTGCGGCTTCCACCCCATGGCAGACCCCTACTCAATGGTACATCCCCCCCCCCATCTTAACATAGCGCCGACGATCTCTCTGGAGACACCAGATGTAGAAATGACAGACAGGAGCTCTACACATACTGTAGTAAGAAAATGGAATATATTATTGCATATATATAATGCATAATATAATGCATTATTGCAAGTGATTCTGTGTGCAACCTCTTCATTTGTAGGAACTCATTGGTCAAAAATGTTGACATGATCCTTATCTCAAAGTATATACTGTAGATTGGAAGGGATCTGGTTGGTTATAAAATAAAAATGAACCGTGTGGATCTTGGGATACAGTATCTGTGATGTACTGTAGTATGACTCCAAATTTGGGCTAGGTTTCGGCATATATAAGTTGTGGTGTACTTCTCACGCGCACGCACGCACGCACGCACGCACGCACGCACGCACGCACGCACGCACACACACACACACACACACACACACACACACACACACACACACACACACACACACACACACACACACACACACACACACACACACACACACACACACACACACACACACACACACACACACACACACACACACACACACACACACACACACACACACACACACACACACACACACACACACACACACACACACACACACACACACACACACACACACACACACACACACACACACACACACACACACACACACACACACACACACACACACACACACACACACACACACACACACACACACACACACACACACACACACACACACACACACACACCTCGCAGAGCAAGACCAAACCACTTCCCTCCTAAGACATCCATGATTCACCCTCATCTAAACCTCTAATCAAGCAATTTAAGTGCCAGCATCTGAGTGGGGCACAACCTTGCTACTCCTCAGTACAAGCTCATTTACAAGGGAAAGTGGGCTTCCCCATCACACTCCATAATTCTCCAAAATAATGGAGGTTTTATGAAGTGTCCATATTTCACTTAATTTTCACCCTCTCCACTGAAGACCATCTGTCTTCCTCCTTATGCCGATTTATTCATTCATCGTGCAACGTTGTCGTGTGCCAAAACTAGCTGATTTACAAGTTTGCAATACATCTAAGCATTACACGTAGCTCTCATCTGCATTGTGGTACAGTAGTTCACAGCATGTCTGTCTACTGCATCACCGTAGAACACAAACAGGCATGCCAAACATAGGGGTTAGGTTATGCACACGCAGATTACACAGATAACGGCCATGGTGTGGCGGTTGTGGGGTTGTAAAATATTTGGATAATTACCTACTTTCTAGTATAATTTTTCATCCGTTTACTTAGTACCACAAGCATACCACAGAGCGCATAGCTTCAAGCGAACTCATAAATCGCAAACACACTATTTAAAGTGATGTTTTGCTGTGGCACAAACAGCAAAACATCACCTTAAAATAGTAAACTGAAGTAGGCCTATAACTTAAAGAGCATTCATGGCACACAGTGTGCCATGAAAGCTCTTTACCAAAGTTATACTTCAGTTTGTTCTGGACTGTCTGATAGTTGTTTTTTTACAGAGAAAATACACAAGCAACTGAATTCATCAAGTAGATGAATACACTTATATACTGTACAATAAAGTGAGGGCTATAATCTAGTGTGTTCAAGCTACTGTACGTTAGTCTGAGGAGCACATATCACCAGCTACTGCATGTCTGCCTACCAATAATCTGGATTTTAAATTCATTGTATGGGCTAAAATTGGATGGCCGCCGAAGGCAACCGGTGACACAACAACGCCCTCGTGGTTATTTTTAAGGACACGACCTTAGCAAAGAGACTGCATGTCCGATTAGTAAGGACCGCCCTCCATCCTTCACATCGAGTTTTATTTTTTTCTTCTCCGAAATTGTTACCACCATCTCGCCTACACAGAATTAGAGCATGGCCACATTTATCAGGAAAATTAAGTTTGAAAGTATGGCTACGCGAGACTAGAGACACTTTGGTCTGGCTGCGAGGAGCAGCACATATAGTAGCACTACTAGACCCTTAATGTGATCCATTACCATATTCATATTATTATAATACCCTGGCTATTGAAAACTGTGATTTTTCTCCGTCAACTGCGGTCACAACAGGAAGCCCAATTAGAATAATCAATGGCTGCTGCATTCTCTGTGCTAAAGAATCTGGTTGTCAGAGCAACCAAAGTGTGAACGTTTCACTGGGAAATATGGACCCAATGTGGCTGTGATGTGAAGCCATCCAAATAAATCTGATGGGTTTTGTGAAAAAAAAAAAGACAATAATGGCGTGGTTTGGGCTTTCAGACAGTTTCAGACTATTCAGCAGTTATCCGACTAGTTGGAGTTAATCCGACTAGTTAGTCGGATAACTGGTTTGAATCCCTACAATAATAAACAATATCTTAAAATCAACTGCAAACTAATTTGTACACTCTCAGAGTTAAAGACCCATGAGTTCTCTATAGAATAGATGACTGGCCCCTTCAACAACACACTGTAAATATCTTTGGCCCCATTTATACATCATTCACATTTCACACTCACGTGTCTCTTATCACGCTATCGGGTTACCCACAAGGAAAACATACAGTCCTGGATGTAATGTACGTACGTGAAACATCACTCCAATTCACTGATTTATGTACCACTGCTATAAACACAGATTCCCTTTGTAATCTTTGAAATAGATTTGAAGAAGCCAATGTACTGGTGATAACATGTTTGTTTTCTCTGTTGCTGTTTGAGCATTATCCCTGAGCTGTAAAACAGAGTAGAAGCAATCATATTTCCTATACTCATATAAAAAACACCCGACTCTGCTCTTTCTTTTAACCACTTAAGCCCCATTATGTATTGACTAAGGTCCCCCAGGGCTCAATAACTCTCTCCCTTTTCTTTTCTTCGAAGAAATAGCCAATCTACAAGCTTGCAACACTTCAAAAAAGCAATGTGTGTGGTGAGCTTGTAGATCGCTAGTAGAAAATGACAGTGTTCATTTCACATACTGCAGTATACAGGACAAAGCTTTTACAGAGTTTTTACACGCATATACTGTAAGCATATACTGTATATATACTGTACTTGCATGTACTTTTGTGAGTGACCAATATCATATGTGAGATCATCACATCAGGTTCTTAGCCGATGATATCAATTGACTGCATGTAAACAGTTTTCGGTTAAGTCTGGAATGTTTAGCTTTAATAGCAGAGCAATGGTCACAGAGTGAAACAAGTGACATTTAGATTTGCATTCTCATGCCAGACCCCTGAAGGGTTTGTGCCAGCTTTGGTGTGGGTCGGAGCAACGGTGCACCTCAGCAACGTTTGGCAGGATTGTTGAATAGTACATACCCATCATACCCATCAAAGGGATATTTTTGCTCAAAGATCACAAATTAATGTAGTCAATGTATGTATGTCAATGCATTTTAAATACAGACTTCTGTGATGTATTGATTTTATATTTAGCTTTCAAACATGTTTGGGTTCATTTTTCTACTCAGGATTTTGTGAGCACCCCAGACAGTTTCCAGTTTACTGCTGTAGTTCAGCAAAAGATCAGCAAATGGTATCCCAATGTGCGCCCTTTGGGGGGGGCAAAAAATATGTACAGTAGGCAATAGAAAACTAAGATAAATGACGCATATCAGGAAGAGCCTGAAAATACAGATAAATCGCCTCACATTTCCCTGGATGACGCCGTTCTATTGAAAAGGATATCGCTGCTTAGACATCTACTCTAATTAAACAAATACACTACAGTATACAGTATGCTGCAGCTTACAAAACTAAAGATTACTAAAGATGTATTTGTAAACACAGCATGCATTAAAACAGCAACATTAAAACCCACCATTGCATAAAACATATAGGCTAAAGGGATAAAGATGGTATGATAGTTATTGTTAAAATAAGTGGTAAAAATATACTAGACTAGTCCTTATACCCGTTTGAATATATGAACACGACACACACACACACACACACACACACACACACACACACACACACACACACACACACACACACACACACACACACACACACACACACACACACACACAATGCGTGCATGTGAGACAGTGTTGTTATGAGGCTTGGAGCTGTGGCAACCACGCATGCGCAGTAAGGGTGTACTGTAACAGTGGGAAAATGCAAATAAACAGCGTTCAGTTTGTTAATTTGGAAAAAGGGCTTTGTGGTGCCCTGCATAACATGATGGTCGATATCTGTGTGCAAAATGCAGTTGAACTGTGCAAGTGAGGGAGAGCATGGGGGGGGGGGTACGACATACAGAGAACACACACACACACACACACACACACACACACACACACACACACACACACACACACACACACACACACACACACACACACACACACAGACAGATATTTCTTAGCTTAGATTCTGATATCCCACAATAATTGCTATACAGTTCAGCAGGGCTGTACTGGGACAAACATTTGGCCTGGTCATTTTCATGCAGATTTGTCACTCACTGATAGGTACAGTGAAATTATCATGATGGCCCTGGCAGAATGGCAGAAGACCCGCAGTGGTCCGCAGGACCACCGGGACCTTTCCAGGTGGCCTACCACCAATTGGCCTGCCTGCCTGCCTGTCTAAAAGAATAATAATCTTTTATTTATATATATATTTTTTTAATCATATGATAATTTCAGCGGCATCCTACGGTCGTGGCCCACCGGGAATATGCCCAATACGTCCTGTGGCCAGTCCGCCCCTGCACTTCAGTGAAGGGTCTCCCTGTCTCTCCAGCTCTTAAACAGACAACAATACATTTTCAGATCAGGAAACCAATATTATCCAATCAGGAGAGAGAACTCATACAGTATACAGGATAAATAAATGCAATTGGAAGTGATGCAACCAAGGAAATGAGCAGACAATATTGCAACTGGAACACTATAAAATGCTCTACAAGCTCACAATGTGTCATACACACACTGTGTGATGCATTGCCTGCTATTTCCGCCTATTATGTCGTACCCAAAACAGGGACGCTAGGGTTCATGTTCGCATTTGATTACATACATAGCTATGGTCCTGGAAAACATATTCCTCATAGTTTAATATCGTCCTAATTATTAGACTGGAATTCGGAACAGCAAGCACAAGCATATTCTGTACCAGCCAAGACACAGAAGCCATCATTGTTTCTCCACAAGAGTGTAAAATAGCAGTGCATTGTTCAAAGCAGCTATTGTCAGCTTAAAAGGGAGGAAATATATTGGCCTTCTGCTCCCACCAGCCATTTAATTCATGTATGACTTCTGCCATATGCCCTTTAAATCTGGAGTGGTCGTTTAGCATTCTCCCTAAATATTAACTACCAAAGCTTCATTGAGATACCATCTGTCCGGGGAAAAAAAAGGTTTTTCAGTCACAGCTGACGTTGGAAGGACGCAGGAACCTGTCCATGTCAAATGCAGATAAAAGGCCATCAGAAGATTTGAAATGAACTGCGTGCGTGCGTGCGTGCGTGAACAATGGCCTTTAAAATGATCAAATAAAAAAAGTCCAACGTATCTTACTAACTTGTGGACCTGTTCTGTGCAAAAGTAATACAATTAATTCACCAAGCCAAATAATGCATTTCCAAGAACAGCAATACAGTTGTTTTAAATAGAATAGGCCTATATACAATATAAAATATGTTCATAATGGCCTTGATTGGAGATCATATTCTTCTTTTATTGTCTCTTGCTCAGGCTGGTTCAACAGTCAGTCACTGTGTAACCTCTACCTCACATGCCTCACAGCCCCTACAGTTTGCCATGATTTAATATAAACACATCACAGGATGCATTCCAGCAATTATGAGATTCCCCAGTGCCAATGATTAATGATGAATTGCTGACCATTATTGTTGCCCAAAACATCTAATTGTGATATGCAATCATCCATGAATGTAAAAGGTCCTTTCATATGACAATTATGACTTATGTGAGAGTAAACTACACTAATTAAAAGACTGTTGACATGCGTGCAGGCGCTATGTTGAAAGTAATGGGTGCACCAGCACATTTGTTACTCTGCAATGCAATGGAAAACTAAACATTATCTTAACCAGAGAGATGCCACATGCAAATCTATTCCTAATTTCCACTCAATTGCAAACCATCTGTTTCACATTTAGTGCTATCATTTATTGAAAAATTAGGGCCTAATTCACGGCAGCATTTTTTCCAGTCGAGCTCTTATTTTGAAAAGCCACATTTTCACTCGACCGGAAGTGGATTATCCCTGCCAGCTAGACGTTGCCAAGACAACCTTTGTTTACATGATGGATCTATGCCGGAGCACTGGAGAGCTCCACATCGCCGTCTCTGTGCCGTCAAAGAAACGCTGTTTTGACCAAAATGCCATCTGGGACAAGGAATAGGAGATACAGGCGATTTAAAGAAACGGATAGAATGGATTATTATGGCGACGACGATCTAAGATGAACGATCCAGTGCTGTGCTAACAACACAGCTAGCTAACCGGCTAACGTGAGTAGCATTATGGGTCGCTCGATCGAATGCACTATAAAAGCGCAATTGCCGAAGGGCTTCGGCAATGGCGTTAAGCGTCAGCATCAAAATTAGGCTTCAATTGCCGAAGGGCTTCGGCAATGGCGCGGAAACGGTTAAGTACTAACTAAGCCCCTTCCTTTTTTCTTTCTACAGCAGAAACGTGTTGCAGTATGCTTGTAGATCAGCTCTTTTCAAAGATTGTTGGCACAGAATAGGGACGGTGCGGTTCATGTGGTTAAATAATGGGTTGATCCAACATACTGTACTACAGTATGTGAGATAGCGGCCATGGATCAGCAGGTAGAGAGAGAGGCCATCTGGGAATAGGAAGGTCACAGGTTCCATCCTCGGCTCCTCCAGACTCCACGTCTGAGTATCTCTGAACAAGACACTTAACCCCCAACTGCTCCCCGGGCGCTGTTAAAAATAGTCACCCACTGCTGCTAATACTTAGGATTATATAGAAAAGGCTAGATGGCGCAAGGCGGTGTCTATACAAAACAGTTCACCGTCATCTTGCAACAACTTTTCTGGTACGTTCTATGGTAGCTGATGATCTGCTCAAACAAAAATACTTTTAACTCGCTGAAATTTTGATGGATTTACGAAGGTTTTGTTTTTTTCTTTTTACAAATTTCTGCTTCACTATGATCCTGGTCGTTTTAAATATGCTATACATACATTTGAGTGGAGAGTTGAGTAGGCTTTATGAGGTAAAATGTCGGTTACATACAAATCTGCTTAGCCTTTAGCTTGTTAACATGCAGCAATTGACCAATCAAATGTGATAGTTTTGTATTGTAATGTTTTCACCCTGCAGGATATACTGTAGCAGTTATGAGTTGCACAAAACCTGGGTGAAAGGTTGGCCGGGGAGCGGGGACCATGGAAGAAATTATTAAAACTTCACGCCGATTGGCCAAAAGGGACCATGGCCAGGCACAAAAATGCACAACTAAAAATAACAGTTAATAATAGATAGAATAACATAATACTACAAAACTTTGAAAAAAGGGGTTGTGTTCATGCAGCAGCATCGTTTAACGTGCATGTCTCCGATTGGCTAGTTGGCTAGTATTCCATACACACTTTTTAGATATTCACGATGGAATGTACACTATGTGCTTGGCATGCTCAGCATGCATGACACTGATTGGCCTAGCAGTATGAACAATTTGCTGTGGACACGCAGGACCGAACGCATGGTCTCTTAAGCTCGCAATAGAATAAAGTTTTTTTTTCCATTGACCTACTCAACTTAAAGCGGATTACTGTAGCTCTGCTTTCATGCCTGTCACATAAAATAAGGAAACAGTTTCACATCTATGAATAGCCCCTACTCGTGTCAGCAAAGGCCCGCCCAAATCAACACCTGAACACAAAGCAGCAAAAATCCCAAGATATACAGCGTAACAGCGGGGTGTGAAATTCCCTGGTTGCGTAATTCTACCTGATGATAATTAATAACGATTCACCAGTGAGGCATTCATGCACACGATCTCAGCTGTACCCTGGTGGCATTTGACAATGCCCAGGCGGAGACAGTAGTTACACATGTGAGATGATTCTGAAAGGGGAAGTGATGTGTACAGGGAATACACATTGCATTCAGGCTTCATCAGGTATGTGACTGGTTTAATAATATGTGGAAAAGACTGATTGTGCATAAAATTCAGCGAAGGATGCCCTGGTAATGATGTGATATGGGAGCTAGAGGAGATAAAGTTTAAAGAGCTCTCGGGAGAGACCCTAACCCATTAGCAATTGCTTTTGGGACCAAAGAGCCTGAGCACATTGAACAGTTCATTAATGTTTTTAGTTCCTTTGAAATCTACAAGAAGACTAGTGTTCAATGAAATGTGCTCATGAGGTTTCTGTGCAGGTGAGCCGGATGTGAGAACAAAAGGAGATTAGGCTACTATTGAGTGGAACAAGACAGCGGACTGCGTGCTAAAACAATGATCTATTACGTACATCTGAGCATAGTGTACAGTACATTACGTATGCAATAGAGTTGGTGGTACAGTACCTTCAGGTCTGCTAACATACAGTAATGTCAGATTTGTACCACAAATTAACCTAAACATTGTATACCACCAACCATGTCAAAATGCATTTCTGCCGGCCTGGGCCGACTTAGCGGTCCAGGAACCTTGGCTGGTAATCCAGCATTACAGTGTGTTGCAGGTTTGAGCCCCAATCCTGATAAACTTTGCTGTGTGTCTTCCCCTATCTCTCTCCCCGTTTCCTGTCTACCTACTGCGATCTATCAAAGGCAAAAAAGAGCCCCAAAAATATGTTTAAAATGCATTTCTGCTCATAGGCAACTCTTGCATGGCCTTGCTATAACCTATTACCTGGCCACGGGCGGCTTGCCATGTGATCACTTCCATGAAATCAAATATGTTTTGAACACAGAATCCCATGTGCCGAAGTTCTCATCATATGTGTATTTCAAAACCTTTGTGGGGAAGCTGTGATATTCAATCACGTGTTACCCTTTACCCTCACTCTCGAGATCAGAGTGGAAAATCTTTCTGACAGGCATCACCTACAAGAATGACTGCAGCCTGCTCTCTTCTAACTAACGTCTGACAGCCACTCAGCATGTGGCCCTTTTCACCTGTCTGCCAATGGCTCTGTCATCCCTGGTGGGCCAGGATGGCGATATGTCAGAGGTTCTGTCATAAAGAAAAGCTCTTCACTTAGCTGCAACATTAGTTTAAGTGCATGGAAATGCCACGTCGACTTATAGGAGACATTGCATTACCTATACACTTATCTGCAATGCCACATTCTGTCAGACAGAATGTTCAACACATCTATCAAGACTTTTAAAATCACTTTTTAAAGAATTCTTTTGGCTTTTTCTGCCTTTATTGATAGGATGAAAGTAGTCTGACAGGAAATGAGGAGAGAGAAGGGGGGAAGACACGCAGCAAAGGCAGTCGGGATCGGGAGTCGAACCCGTCGTCAGGCTGGCTCAACAGCCTAGGTGCCCAGACAGTTGAGCTAACCGCCTTTGGAAAAGTGCTACTGCTGTAGCGACTATTCTAGTGATCTTCCAGTATTACAAACCGGTTTATTATTCCTCTCACTCACAAACAATATAGCCTTAGTTTGGCCCAGGCCGGCTGAGCGGTCCGGACACCTAGGCTGGTAATCTAGCCTCACAGCGTGTTGTGGGTTCGAGTCCCGAGCCTGACGACCTCTGCTGCGTGTTTCCCCCCATCTCTCTCCCCCTTTCCTGTCAAAATGACTGTGAATCTATAAAAATAATAATAAAGAAATATATATACTGTATATCTTAAAAACAATATAGCTTTAGTTCTATACCTTTTGATGGTAGAATAATTATCATACTGATAGTTTTTTTAATTATTATTATTTTTACTGGCACACTGAAAATACTTTATTCATATTGTAGACTTAATAGTCCATTAGTTATTCAAGTAGTGGTTTTAATCAGTCAGTGTAAGTGAACCTTATTCTAATCGAGGGGTTCTCAACCTGGGGGTCGTGACCACTCAGGGGGTCCCTCGGGGTCGCGAGACATGGCCAAAGCATTTTTTTAATATTTATTGAAAAGATAATAATCTTCCACTACCCCCATCCCTGAAACTAATTTACTTATACCTAGACATACAGCTCTTGACGGGAAGTCCGTAATCTATAATGATGACAATCTTGGATGGTAATGGAAGGGGACTATCACTTCACAGAAGTAGACATTTGCATATCTAGCTCAATTTAGAATATTCACAATTATTACTTTGTCTTTTAGTTCTACTGGATCTCTTCTCAATTAGTCCCACTAGTCAAATCCTTGGGTCAAAAAGTTCCATCAACAAAGCTACAGTACAGTTTACCCAACAGAAAAAGAATAATAAAATAGGCAGTAGACACTCATTACAGTACAACCTCCCATACAGATGTGCCATTTGATAACTTCAATTTACAATTTACAATTTAGGCATTTAGCAGACGCTCTTAATCCAGAGCGACTTACATTAAGCAAGAACAAAAGCATGGGAATACATCACATAAAGACATTTATCATGAAACATGCGTAGCTAAGAAAGTAACAGTGGAATATCTATAATGAAACTATACATATAAGCTATACATCTATACTACTATGCTACACATATGTACTATGACGTGCTATGACTACTAGAATTGCTATCTAAGGGGGTGGGGTAAGTGCTATGGGCCATGATGGAGTCTGAAAAGGTGGGTTTTCAGACTGCGGCGGAAGATTGGGAGTGATGCTGCAGTTCTGACTGCAATGGGAAGTGCATTCCACAGTTTTGGAGCCAGAAGGGAGAAGAGTTTGGGACGTGTGGAGCGTTGTCCCGGCGTTTTTAGTGAGGGTACTTCCAGCTTCCCTGCGTTCCCAGCTTCACACGTCATGCCAAGACTGTGAGGCCTGTATTATCAGTCAATTGTCAGAACATTGTCAGTGAGAAAGTAGGGCATTTGCAAAGGTGTTCTTATGAAAAGCTATTCAGATCATATTTTTTTACAATGAAAAGAAGTGTCGAAAAGTATTTCCAGGAAAAATGCAGGAAAAGTACAGGAAAGCGTTGGAAGTGTTGGAATGTCGCATCTGTAGCTTTACATTCCTAGCTTTGAATGTGCTACTCTACTGAATCAAATTGACACGCTCACTTACCGTCACAGAAACCTTGTATTCCTATATTTCGTATATTTGCCATGCATTGTGAGCTCGTACTGTAGATCAGTTATTTACTATGCACAATGTATAAAAAGATGTCCTTCTTTTATAGAGAGGCTGCAGCTAGGTTGAAAGCTGTTAAGTCTGTCTGTGGATTTGATAAATATTTAAACAATGCAAAATATTAACAAGAGCTTGTGACTATAACAACTGTACTGGATCAATTGGAATAAAGCTTTTAGTTATTTATTTTTGTATTATTTTTCATTTCCTGAAAAACAAAGTTTGTGGCTTAGTTTCCACCCAAAAAGCAATACTAAATAATACAGTTGGATGTCCTTGGAATAACATTTCACAATCGAATGTGAGGAAACAGCAGCCCCCGTTGGGCAGGACTACATTTTAAAGCAGTGTAAATGAAGTGAATTGGGAATAAGGTCCCGGGGCTGCATTTTGACCTTATAAGCCATGTCCAACACATATACAGCATGTCTCCAGAGGCCTGGAATACAAATATGACAAAATACATAATTCCACGATCTCAGTAGAGAGAGGCTTTCAAATGAGTAAAAACAAAAGTCTCATGGAGGAATACAGAAGAGTAAGAAAGATTAATCAAATCAATTAATTTGTCTCTGATTTAACGACAGCATCTGTTTGTGCCTTCATTTTCTAGTGACCCATATCCTTGCTGAACAGGAAAAGAAAATCCACTCTCAGCCAAGAAAGTACTCTCACTTTCTTGGTTGGGTCTTCTTAGAAGTTGACAGAATGGGGGCAGTCTAATTTGATATATGGTGATAAAAATCTTGCTTTCTCAGCAGTGCATAACAAATTATATATTGAAAAATGGTTACACTTTATTTCACAATGCCCTAATTATGGCAAGATAACAGCATAATTATGAAAAGAAAAAAAATGCTTCACTTTGCCAGTAAGTAGGTTGTTTAAATGTTTGATAAATAATGCACAGAGAAACAAAAGTTGGAGGACGCAGACTTTAAGAGTACTGTATTGTATACTCCACAAATACCCAAATGCTCAAGCTCACATGCAACAGGAAAACAGAACAACTTTTCTCTTTGCTATGTAGGAGTACTGAATCATGTATCGTAGCCACAGTACAATGTTATTGAACAGTGGGGGGATTTGCACACCTGAGTCAGAAACCCAGTGTTCCACAGTCATTTATGACTAAAATACACAGAGAGAAGAGGATAAACTGAGTTTCTGCAGTCTCAGTCCATGGTAAAAACTAAAAAGCAATATAGGCCTACTACTATAAGGGGCAGCTCTCAGTGTATACAGTACATTAAATGTATCTGTGCTTTCTCCCTGTCGACAAAGTGCAACATAGATTTAGATTCACAGGCCACATATGGCACATACTGTATGACTAAGCGATTTCCCCACAACTCCAAAACTTCTTCAAATAACTAACCAACCTAAAATAAATAATAGGCTAATAGTAAAGCTATTGTGCATTTGTTCTGTGTCTAATACACACAACATTGTCTTTTACTGTTGTGGCTCTCTCCATGCATGTGCAGTCAATGCACATTACACACCATACTGTAAGTTTTCTGATGTCTGAGGCTGTGGGCATATATTGTCATGAGATGGCAGGTGAGGTTTGCTTTGTTTAACCATAGCTCGTCCACTGTGTGTTTGCATTTGTATAGTTTCTCAGCAGAGAGAGATAGAACAACATTGAACTGTGACAAACATCTCTGTTTCGTTGTAGTCCCAGGCTAAATATGCTCTGTATATAAATAACAATATACATTAAATTGATAGTATATTTTAGTAGTAATTCTAGTATATTGTATGCATGTGCATGTAGTGTACTGTACAGTCCCCTCCAACACCCACCCCTGAAAAGTAATAAAGCCATGATGTGATTTGGACACTGAAGTCATGTCATGAGCGCCATGACTGCCATGACCGAAGTGACCACTATACTGAGAAAAGCGAACCATGATACTATACAAAATGTTGTCATAGCCGCCCATCATTAGCCTATAAAATAAAAATATCCTTTCACTGTGATCCCCTCACCAACTGTCTGACTTCTTCGACACATCTAATAATGAGTCTGTCTGTCTCTGTGCTAGTCTGTTTGTGTGTTAGTGTTATTAGCGGTGAATTCAAATGTCAGCTCGGGTCGTAATGTTTCCAACCCCAGATTGCCTTGTCTCTCCCAATACTGCCCTTGCTCATTTGACAGAAGCATAATTTTCCCTCCGGTTCCCCGAGCCTTTCTTGATCTCTCTCAGTCTTGCTATGATGGATTCACTGGTCGTTCTTTGAAGTTCGGCCCCAACTCCCTGACCCCTCGATGTACACCACCTCCGCTAATCTGTGGACGTCGTAATTTAATCACGGGAAATTATCCCCGTCTCTCAGACCACCTCATTCACTCCAAATGCATGACCTTTACAGAAAAGAATACGCAATCACTAGTTGTGTTTTCCCCCTCAATCAGACCTGTTCTGATTAAAGGCAACCGCTAATGAAAAAATAAATAAAAAATATTATGAAATGCTGTTGCCACTGCATGGGTTCCACCCCATGTGGAGATAAAAATCATTTGATGCATTTTCTGAAGATTATGTCATTAACTATTCAAACAAGCTTGTCCATAAATAAAACTACTAATTAACATCACATTACATACCTTCTGATTCAGTTCCCACTGGAAACTGCAGGGCTCACACTACTACTAAGAACAGCAACTTCAATACATTGAACTAATATCCATTATGTTTCTTGTATCTGTGCACAGATTTCTCTTGGGATTTGCCTGTAGTACAATGATTCACCAGAATCACCACAGGCTACTGCATTATTAATACGCTTTCTTAAAACATCTGGTTCTGCATCTGGGCATATTAATAGGTCTACCTAATCTGCTATCTTGCCTTCTGTTATCAGGGAAGCAATCTGTGGACAATGTCCAGTGCAATAAGGAGAGTGCACATTGATAGAAAACAAGTGTCTTTGCCAAATAATCTAGTTAAAGAAAAATATATTTCTTTACCGCTGGTTTTACAGCTACAGTATACTACGTATTGCTGTTATGTGCAAAATAAGTGTTGCTCAGATGGTTCTTCATACTGCAGTGATTTTCTTTTGGAAACAGTGACAGTGGGGCGGCGGGGCTCCATCCCCCATGAGAAATTGGACCTGAATATATATATTCGCCTCGGTTCGTCCCGTTTGTACCGCACCAGGTAGCACCGCGCCCGTTCGCACAATTCTCAGGGGGGGGGGGGTGAAGTGAGCTGTGCAACTGTATTGTGTGGGGGTCCCCGAAACATCCAGACCCCTGGTTCCGGCGAGCCTTCCCGCATCCGAAACGGTCGAGAAGTGACAGAGTTAACGTGTTGCAGCGTTCCGTGCTCGGACACGTACGTACACACACACACATACATACACGTACGCATACGGACACACATAGCTGCGTAATGGAGCGGAGGCACCGCACAAAAATGTCATTGACAATGAACAGAGAACTAATGCTTGTGTTGTCTGAACAAAAATGCCATTGACAATGAACGGATCATTTACGTCATACGTGTCTGAGCAAATCGGCATACCGATATGTTTGTCGATGGAAACTCTTGGCCACCATTCTTGATGCTGATGTACGATAATGTACGATGATTAGAGCGCCACTCACTTCACACAGGAGTGACTTTTTCTTTCCCAACTCGTCATATTCCAATGTACCTGGCCAAGCTGACGCAGAGGACGTCATTTCGCATACCATGTTGATGACAATGGATGGATCATAAGCGATACGAATCCTATTGGATTCGGTATGCAAATCGGTCTGCAGAAGTCATGTTCAATGTTTTTAACTAATTTTAATGTTTGCCTAATTCTCTATAATGTCCACATTTTGTCACCGGTTACATGACAGCACAGTCTACTTATCAGACTAACACTACACATGAACAAGTGATGCCAGCCAGGGTGTCCTGAGTGTTGTGAGTGAACAAGCAATAGGCCTACAAGCAGTGGTTGTTATTCAGCCTTCAACATAAAACGCAGAATGTGCAACACATCTGTTTTGCAGACAGCTACAGTAGCATGACATCTCGTTGTTCTCCTGGAAAACTGAAGGCTGTGGGTGGTATCCATTATCGCCGGTAGCTGTAAGAAATGCCTCCTTCAATATCTCATCATCCTGAGATGATATGTTGCGTTTGGCACTGTGTGTGGATATCAAGAGGATACCACACATGAGAGTGAACGCTGAATCCTCTCTTGATTCACTCTCCCTGCATGGGAAAGAATGTCTCAAAATAACACTTTTAGCACATAAACAAACACAGACTATGAGGACTCTGCTCTAACACAACAAAGTGTATTTTGTTGGTAACAATATGCAAATTACCTTTAAATGTCACGATAGGTGTCTTGTGTCAGTGTATGTCAAATTGATGTTGGCATGCATACACATGGTATAGGATGCTGGATTTTTATTGTATATCGCCACACAATTCAAGAACTTATATAATGGCCCAGAGACACACCAAGAGCCATTTCATTGGCACGATCATCACTATGCACGTCGATTTAGTCCACTTTATATAAAACATTACATGATTGAATTGATGGCGTCGTAATGGCTGATTTTACATTTGGCTGCATGCTGAAAATATAGGGTATGCACATGCATGAAGTGAGTGGCAAATCGAGTAGCAAAGTGAGTTTAACGCAATCAAATAGGACTCAAATAGGACAGACTAGGATGTATGGGCTAGAAAGTAGTTTATTTGCCATTCCCGCATAACGTCCGGATATGATGATTATGTCATGTCACGTCCATACCCTCTATAGCCGATTGACAAGCTCACAACGTGTTGCAGCACGACACGTTGTGAGCTTGTAGATCTGCTATTTTCAGAGTGCAACACCCGAGCGCAACCAAACAAAATGACTTGTCATTTAGTTCTGGATCCACTAGTCCCATACTAACATAAAATCATAGTTCTAGTCGACAAAATCAACACTGCCATAGAGAACTGTGAGGTGCAGTTCTGACGCACAACCCTTATGTAAAATTCCTTTTCAGTTCAAGGAAGCGCTATTTAGAACTACTCTAGATCTACTCACAGATAGAAGAGAGTGTCCATTTTTAAATAGGCTAACATTTAGGTTTCTCTAGTGTTCTTGAGTATCCTTGTATTTGAGGTCAAAACTCGGCCACTTCTACTGTTAATAGTTTTCTTCTGTTTTGTACCCTTTTGTACTCCTTTGTGTCCTTTTGTAATGTTGCTTTTTGGGCTTTTTCATGCCTTTATTTATAGGACAGTGGTCTGACAGGAAATGGGGAGAGAGATAATTTGAAGCATCAAATCATCTCTGTATATTTGGCTGCACTGCATGTTATCAATCATTTGAACGGTATTGCACTGACCCAAATCAAACGAGGGATAACAAAAGACACACATACGCAAGCACATACACACGACAGTGTTGATTTTGACAGCACATTTTCCTTTCGTTTTAGTAATAGTCGTTTTAACAAAAAATACATTTAGTTTTAGTCACATGTTTGTTTGTCATCTGAAATGCATTAGGTTTTTAGTCGACTAAATATCCTACGATTTTAGTCGACTAAATCTAGTTGATTTTGACGAAAATAATACATTTTGACGGTGCCTTGATGACATTGTAATGTCAGGTTTTCGTCAGTGAAAAAAGTAGGTAGTCGACAAACACTGACACAGTGACACACGCCCACTGGGACTGTGGGACTGGGACCTTCATCATTCAATTCACTCTTCTCTCTCTCTCTGTTCTACTCTGCTACTCTTTTAGCTGCTTAGGTGTCCACAGAATGTTTTAACTGTTTTTATTCATATATTTCTTTGTAAATATTTCAGCTTGTAGCACTTTGAGATTTAATTGTTTCAAATATAAAGTGCGTTATAAATAAAATGTATTATTACTATTATTACTCTACATGGACTCATGCTGGCAAAGAGGTATTGAACTTCAATGTAGTTTCTATGCACACACAAATATCTGTGCTATAATTACAACAATTTATTTTTCAAACTGCAATACACGCTTGAACTCGTTATTACGGTAACTTAATAACTAGATGCAATGTACACATAGTCTGGAAGACGCATCAGTCTACAGGTTTTGACACGTCCACTTGACGCCTCTATTGTTTTTGCTTTTGTGCCTTTATTAATAGTTACAGTGAAGACGGACAGGAAAGAGGGAGAAGGGGAGAGACATGTATCAAAGGTCGTCATGAACGGGACTAGAACACGCAACGCGCTGTCAGGCCAGAGCCTATATGTGGCATGCGCCTGGACCACTAGGCCAGTGGGAGCCCTGCCTCTATTGTTGTTAAAACAATGGGTGTGTTTGATGGCGGGAGCGTCTCGACACTGTCAGGTGTCACAATAAATCACCACCTGCACAGTCAACATCCTCCACATGAAACATATCTTTCCTGACTCGGAAGGAAGGCTATTGTTCACATCATCTCCCAATAACAGCCTGGCTTTGAATGAGTTGGAAGAGTTATGAGTCAATTACTCCAATGTTCTCCCCGTCCAAGGTTAAGTGTTAGAAGTGTGATGAAGGTTTAATTGCTTCATTCAGTCTCCTGCAAATGGTTTCTGATCTTTTTCTCAGTTGATTTCTAGGGAAATAAGTCTGTAAAAGGCTTTATTTTTATTCAAGTGTGACTCAGTAGGCACTTTTACACAGAGATCGCGCAGTAGTGGTGCAACAAAGAACCATCAACAGTGTCAGTGTATATGTTATGCTGTTTATTCACATCATAATGTGAATAAATCTATTGGAGTGTGGGTGAGTTGCGTGGGAAGCAATTGTTCCAATGATGGCCAAGGTCATACATTCAATGAGAAAATAAAGCTATAGCTAACCTGACATTGTCACGTTACATTGTACAATCTGTTTATTTCTGGTCAGCTCACGTAGCAATTATATCCAGTAACCAGCAATATAAATAAAAAAAGAAAATCAACTAGGTGCTCAATAGAGGTCCAGAAAAAGTTTAAAAGGTTGGCTGGTGCTTCAAGGATCAAATGGACTGAAATAATGAAGAAATGGCGATCCGAGCACTCAAAAAAGTAGGAGGAGAGTACTTTATTAATAATGTTAAAACGCCAACATGTTTCGACTCACAAAGGAGTCTTCATCATCTTTTGAGTGGTCAATATCATTATCATTAAATTTGTGTAATAGTCACTCTTTTATCGTTTTGTAATAACTAGGCCTGGATTTATTTCACAAAATACCAGCACAAATGGTTGTTTCCCCAAATGAGACAATCATATGTTGTGTTAGCCTGGTAAAACATCCAGGTCAATCACAGGGCCCTGAGCACAGACACTGAATTGGATCTTCCACGTTTTGGTTTCTGCAAAACGCCCACCCATTGCTTGGGGCCAGACCAGGTCTGCAGAAGACACATGATAATGTTGTGAATTCACCCGAGGAGGATGGTTTTACTAACGTTGTGGCCCACAAATATCTCTAAAGTTACAAAACTCACTTCATGATTTCACTCTCTATCCCTTTCACTCACTACCCCTCTCGCTCTCTAGCTGTCACAACATGCATGAGATGATAGCTGACTTTAGACTTTTTCGCCTACAACAATTCTATTTCACAAAATACAGACTCATAAGATTTATGTAGCATATGGATATTCATTTAGGGTAGGTGAATAGATTTAAATCTGTTGTTCTAGCAAGGTAGGACTGACTTGTGTCTCGACCATTTTGTCCCAAACTAAAAGCTTTGTATTTTTCTACAGAAAACACTCTGTCTTTGCCTTTATTGACAGCAGTTCAGGTTAGATTGTGAAAATAACAATGTGTTCACAATTTATAAATAATATATTAGAGGAGAAATTGAATGGAAGCAGGGAGCGGTTCAAAGCAGACAGGTGCACAGATCTTAGACAAGTGCTTCTCAAACGGTGCGTGGTGGCCCAATGCTTTGCTGTGAAACAAGTCAAGTTGTGCCTTGGGGATTTTGTGTCAACCATACATTATTATTGCAATATATACAATAAATTATACAACTCAACTATACTTTTCAATTTATACAACTATTATTTTATTTGTTTACTTACTAAATCAGTACTTTGTGCACAGTATAATTTCCAAATACAGAGGAAATTCTATTAAAAACATATCAATTTAAACCACTTTAGACCATGGTATCCCTAGTGTGGGCATACCATTATCCACAAAAATATTTGTTTTTGTGTGGCGCTTCTAGCCACTCCAACATTTGACGGTGTGTGTTTGGGTGTCTATTTCATCTGAAATGGGTGTCGATTTCAGCACGGTTACTGTGGTTACTGTGTCTATTAGTCTATTTCAGTGACTTATCGATTACTTAATCTAAGGCATCGCTCACTTCACACTGGTTGTGATTTTTTCTAAAATAGTGATCTACAAGCTCACAACGTGCCACGATACAACATGTGAGCTTTTAGATCTGCTATTTTGACTATGAATACAGGTGTGCCTTGAGATTTTGACTTGCACTTTGGCATCCACAGACTTCGATTCGGCTCTGTGGCTACCACTGCCGGCTCAAAGGCGCCACGACAAATTACATTTCTGTCCCTTCTATTCATAACAGCAAAGTGGAATAACAGGCTCAACAGCCTTGAACAGGCTGTGTAAAAGGATCCATTGTAAAAAAAGATTAAACAATAGTAAATAGCAGATATTAACAGACACATCTTCTGACTTCAATCTTAAAAGGATAAGACAATGACATTTAGACCTTGAAACATTACTACATTCAGTGGGAAAACAATACATAGAATGCCTGTCTTCAGAAAGACATTCAAGTGAAACAAGTTGTTGGAGAGAAAACAAGGGACAACAGGGACATTGTCCAGGGACATAATTACCAAACAATGAATAGAATATGTGCAGTAAAAAGTCTTCACTAGCATAGTAAGCCTTGCAGAGCCCTGAAGCCCATAAGGCAGGGGCCAACCTCCTGTTTCCTTAGTGTGAGGCAGCTAATGTAGATGTGCAAGTACATCCCTTTGACATGACGCTAGTATGTCATAGGGACTTACTCCAATCCAACCCTTGATGCAGAGTGCCAAGCAGGGAGGCATTGGGTCACACTTTTAGAGTCTTTGTTATGGCCCGGCCGGGGTTTCAAACCCCGACCTCCCAGCCTCAGGGCGGACACTCTAACCACAAGGCCACTGAGCTGGTGACTTCACAAGCTAAGCAACAATTCCAGTATTTTCAATCAATGTGTTTCAGCTGCATTTTTAGCCATTGGTAAGTCGATTGATAAATGTGACACGGAAACGGATTCACAGACCACATTAGAAGCAGGTGAGGTGTACGGTAAGATGGATAGCAGTATTTCAAAGAGTCAACCTCCAAACAAGAGCTTGCTTAACCACAAGTGCTTCTTCTAGTCGTATCTTCTTTCCATGCATTGAATATAGCTGAGGAAACCTGCCAGTTGAAAGAAGAGGCTAGCTTTGCTGTCTTCATACTCAAGATTTTTGACCACTTAGAAAGATCCTTGTTGTGTCGGAATCCATAGGAGAGGTGCAGGGAGAATCTCTTATTTCACAGCGGCATCAAGACGACGCCACTGAGTTCGAAACGTTTTAGTTAGTTATTCGAATTACTTGCAAGTAGATTTAAACCACTAATTATCTCATTAAAATGACTTAGTATCTCGTTGAATAGTCGTCGTCGTCCCCCCATCAGAATGAACTAATCTTTCCCTTGAGGACAGCAGTATAAATGAACAATCCATTATCTTGATATATAGCAATTAATTAGAAAACACCACTCCTCCTAACCTCCAGTCAAAAGATAAGATGCTGCAACCATTGCCTCCCTCTAAACAGAAATAGGAAGGGGGGAAACAGGTGTGGGTCCAAATGTCCACCTTACTGTGTTATTAATGACGAGGGTTTGAAGAGGAATTAGCTGCATTTGTCTGTGATTAATGATATAGGACACGAGAGCAGAAGCCATTCAGTTAGAACGCGCCGCACCTGCCTGAGGCTTGATGACTCTTACCTTGAGAACGCTACGGATGAAACACCGTTCGGAGCTCCGTGGTGTACTAATCTGTCCTTTAGCCTCCTAGCCCCGTCTACTCTTTCACAGCACCCCCCCCTCCCCTACAGGTCTCACATTGTTGTGCTTCCAAACTATCTATACCTGGCTCCGACTTAAACCCATTTTCACTCTAACTGTACACTACTTTATGTTCTCACAGCCTTTTGCGTGTGTGGGCGGCAGGTCAATAAGAGAAAGTTTAACTAAAACCAACATAGCCCCCCGGAAAGCTTGTGCAGACACACATGCGCACACTGCACACAAATCACATTCTACTTTGTACTTTGCGCTCCCCCCTCTCAGTCAAACAACATACCATACTCCCACACTGTGATTCTGGAAGTGTATTCAACCAATTAATTTGAAAAGGAAGCTGGCTAAGAGACTACGTATCCCCAAAGGACGCAAGCCCATGCAACAGGCCACCGGCAATAGCTTAATTTAATCTCCTAGGCATTATTTTTACTGGTCAGGATCATACAGTGTCATGCTGGCAGGTCAAAAAAACATCTTCAACGTTACTATTAGTTGTTGGCTCAAGTATGGCTTGGCGTTCTCGCTACAGTAATGCATTTCTCATGCATCCTTGCTTAATTCTTGTTACAGTTTGAATCATAAAGACATGAACAAAAACAAAAACGTGTTACCGGCATGGAGACCTTCATTGTCACCACCGGTGATTATTAGCATTAGCTTACACTGTTTACCTTTCGCCAGAAACGTTTACATGTCAGGAGCAATGCGATACAAAGTCACAAATGCCATCTGAACATCAGATGAATCTGGATACCATGGACAGCGAAAGTAGAAGCAGAGTTATGGCACTTTGAAAATCCCGCTGTTAACTCATGTAAATGGAGTTGATTGTAAAGAACCCATAGCTGGTGGTGACGGAGGTGCTGTATAGCAGCCGGACCAATGTAAAAGAAAATATTTGGTGCTCAACGGCTTCATACTGTATATGGAGTATAGGGGGGTAGGGGGGTACGAATATATACGTACCTAGCAGATAACGTCACATAGCTGGGGGGTACGGTAAATAATTACTGTAAGTTAATGGCAGTGTGTCAACTTGCCACCTTTCAATGCAAAATGCATTTCTATTTCTATTCAGCAAAAGCTTAGGTGTATACCATGACAATCAATGGCGTGAAAGTGATATTACTCACTTTAAAGGCTCTATTATAGATTTAAATGTGTTTTTCCTAAAAGCAAAAACAAAACATTAGGTGGGCATAAATGGCTGGAAACACTACTGTAAGCTTTCAAATGCATTCTCACCTTCCTATGGTAAGTTGTGTAGGCAACACAATGTGTACATCAATAACAGTGGCCATGCATCATTCAGCAACATGGACAGCGCAAGTGCCAGAGCAGAAGAGGGCGAAATTATTCATGGAGGTTTAAAAACAAATCTTTTAAAACGGGTAGTCCCAATACTTCATTCTGATTGGCTGGTTACCGTCACGTGACCAGTGTAAACTCACCGATAACCCACTCCTTCAATCACTTTGTATCAAACTGCAGCCTTGTAGCTGAACTGGGGATTGCTTTACAAACACATGCCGTGCGGGCGTCTAAGCACCGCCCGTCTCATATGACTGTGAATGTGTGGCTCCAGGCAGCCCCGTAAAGATATCAAGCGCTATTCTCCCGTCACATAGGCTACTTGTGGGGAAAAACAAGGAAGTGCTGTGGCTCTGGCTCGCTCGCTCTGGTGGCGCAAAGCGTAGATACTTTTGTGAATGTAATAGTTTTATTAGGTTAATATTGCTATAATGTTTGTAACCGTTTTAGAAAAGCAATAAGCCACTCGAGGCCCCAGCTTACTGGGTATTTTACACTGGCTGTGGGGGTAAAAGACCCTCCGCTGCGCGTCGGGTCTGCCTACGCCCCCAGCCAGTGTAAAATACCCGGTAACCTGAGACCTCTCGTGGCTTATTGCTTAATTTTTGAATTCATCACTGAGATGAGGCCTGTTCCGCTTGTGATGGCAATTTCAGTTGAAACTAATTAATATAAAACATTGTAAGCCACATGCGGCCTTGACAAGCAACTGATTCCATCCATACTATTATGCAACAATATTACACAAAACAACATGTTTGCAAGATCCACAGTTTCACAACCATTGGCATGAGATTAGTTACCGGGTAATCTAATAATCTATCATCACTGGTGGTGGTCCTCCAGTAAATCAGAACTCATTAAAATATAACAGAAAAAGCTCTCATTTGATCTTAGACTTATAGATAGGTTCTTGCCGGTTTACTTATGATCCTAGATTACTATTTATATGGATGTATTACCTTGTGTTGCCCTTGTAAATCGCACTGGATTAAGAGCGTCTGCTAAATGCCTACATTGTAAATTCTGAGAGTTGCTTATGTCCTCCTTACTTCAGCTCAGTAAAGTAAAACCTTTGGCAGTTTAGCACTGGCTCTTACTGAGCAGGGTGATGTCTATTGGATTGTGTCATACATTGGTCTGGTCACACCTATCCATTGTACTCGGGTCCATGAAATTGGGAAGAACAATCAAATGCCCGACTGCTCCTCTGCAATCTACACAGGGAGGAGCAGCAAAGCCAAGAGAAAACAGCAAAATTAGCATTTTCCTGAATGAGCATTTAACCTGATGAAAATGAGTAAAATAAAATAATAAAATAATTAGCGACTTGCAAAGCGTTAGGCTATCTCTGGCGATACCCCACTACCTTGGTTGTATTTTCTTTTACAACAATTGAATGCTGAAATGTTTCCTGAAATTAATTTCAATTCTGACCAGGGAGCAAAGATATTGCAGCTGCCACACCTGGCCACAATTGACACACCTGACAACAAGGACAACAGAAACTTTCCGTAGCAGAACAAAATCCTTGGATAATCACCTTGGATTTGACATTATATTACATTATATAACGCAGTGATTAATTATGTGTCTTGTGTTGTTCCCCAGCTACATTTCCCTTACATTATCACCATTCTGGAGAAGAGGGTTACAATTTTGTCCAGAAGGAGATCTATACACCTTTGACATGGCACGCTCAATGGTGTCTGTATTCTTGAAACAGTGCCATTCCAGAGGGAAGAATGTACTTTCAAACCTGAGTGAAAGTCCTCTGTCACAGATAGTGCTTCAGTCCTTGGCGCGACAGCATATTCTTTTTTATTTCACTTCTAGTCGAGATTCTTTGATTTTATATCAATTTGGTACCATGATGATTCAACACTGTCACTTTTGTTCTCCCACTGTGCCTTGCTTTTGCTACATGCCATTTCATTATTTTCCACCACCCAGTAGCAGCAGAAAACAAGTTGTATGATGTTTAATCTGAGATGCCTGCTGACCCATGTCCCTCATTTATATTAGAATTGTCCTGTGCAGCAATAAAAGGGGTATTTTGAGCTCCGCCAGTCTGCTCTACATACTGTAAGTGTAGATGAACAAAGCCCTATTTATTCAAGGACTATTAGGAATCCCAAAGTATTCCTTGGAGTGCAATAACTTTCTATTTGGCCCAAGTGTACTCTGTAATTGTCCCAACTGGATTATAGTGTTCGGGTCAAAATAGGCAAATTATGAGCAGAAGAATATTTCCACATCGTCGATTGTCCTATTTCTGCTCGGATATAGTCTAGTTCTTTCCAAGGTCTTTTCTGGCATGGGACCCTGACGCAGGCTTGTAGCCGAAACGCGCTGGTCCTTCCTTTTTTAATGATCTTTGCCATGCCATAAAATAAAATAAAGACCTTTTCACTTCACTGGAAGTGCCTGCCTTGGACCCCCTCTTTTCTGGCATGCTTTAGCATTTTTTTAATATAAATCCGGTAATTTTGTTCTTCTATCTATCAGCCTGAGCAATTTCTTTGGAAATAATTCCCATTAAAATAATACAAAATTTTAAAAAAAAGTCCAAAAGGCTATTTGTTTTACAAGCCCACAACATGTACATCGAATATTTTCAAACAATGTCAGAAAATTGTGAATTTAAAAGTAATAATAATAATAATAGTTACTGCACAAATTGTCTGTTTTGGGGGACCCTGGCACAAAATGTAACTTGCAGATGGGAGTGAATACAACGGGGGACTGCCCATAACTTCAACGAACACTGATGACAGTGCTATCAAACAAAGATTTTATACAATATGTGGTGGGGGCCCTGCTTCAATTCTCTCTCAGCTAAGGGGTCCTTGGGCTGAAAAGACTGTGCTTGAAGACCCCTGCCCTAATGAATCACAGCAGCAGCACGCCGCAGCACAAAATAGCATAGGAATGGCCCCGGCAGCACATTGGTTGTCCAGGTGTGTTATACCTGTCAAGTACTACAGCTAACGAGACGAGACAAGACAATAGTATTAAGAATGAATTTGGGAAAGATGCTAAGAGACAAAAGACATACCCTTTCCAGGCAGGATGGGAAGAGAATATATCTTTTTTATCATGTCAAAATGTGTTTGCCTCCGCTGCAACACCTGGTGAAAGATAACGTGGAAAGACACTTTCTGACAAATCATTTGACAAAACCTTTTCCAGACAAAAGTGAACCGAGACAAAAGAAAGGAGGAAGTGAAATCTCAAATAACAACATGCCAGTCTGTTTTCACAAAGCCGGATGGTAAAGTTAAAGGCGGCAAGGCGGCCACTTCAGCCTCTCCCATTGTGTAGGAGTTGCTCACAGTTTAAGGACACACGATTCATGATGTTCATGATGAATGCATGGACTGTCACCTCCACCGGTGCTTCTCAACGTGGGGTGCAGGGACCCCAGGGGTCCTTGAGGCAGTTCCAGGTGGTCCTCAGCTAAATTGTTGATAGTTTGGGACTAAATGGACCCACAAAATGTTGAGAACCACTGACCTACACTGTAAACTGAACTTCCTTCGTTCAAACTTGCTTTCATAACGATAGTGGTAAAGCACAGCTAGTTGCTCGACATGACCATGCACACTTTTCTACTATAATTACACTATTTACCAGCAAGCACTGAAGGACGCGATGTCTGTGGTTTCTCATGAAGGCTTTCAAGTCATACGGATCATCGGTGACAGACGACCAGCATGTTACCTCCGAGAATTGCAACCAGCAGCTGGCAACCTGCCTTTAACGGACTGGCACCTCGTTCCCAGTGCCAACTCTCCCACTAAGTGTGAGACACCACAGAAGACAGTTTTGTGTTGCTGCATGCATTAGACGGTAGCCGACGTGAAATTAGATTTCATGCTATCATTGCGACTTTATTTTTCCATTTGATTTTATATTGAAGTCATACTTGCTTGGACTATAACAGTGATTGTAATGTGATGTGATGTTTTGTTGCCAAATAATCCTCTTGAAGTCTGAGAAACTGACTTCTTTCTTTCTTGATCGAGAATTGAAATCATCTGGTTTGCCGGGAATCGAACCAGGGACTCACTGTCAGGCAGTAAAGCTTAGGGTGGTATGTGCCATAACGATTTGTCGCACAATTATTGTCATATTATGCGTTTGTTTTTAATACAAACGCAGCACTCCAGACCCTTTGCATGCATTCAAGAATCAGTTTGTCATTTTCTTGTGTAGTTACAAACAGTACTGTAGCTAAACAAAACACTTGTCTGAAGTGAGGGGCGCAGTGAGGGCAGTATTTATCAGCCAGATGACGTCTTACGTTGTCATTTACTGCTCTAGACAAACATTAAAAGTCCATAGACTTGGCTGACCTATGACTTAATTTTGTTATAGGCTAGCGCTTTTGTTATAATGCTGTTCATCCCAGCCCATAGCTGGGGGAAATAAATCACACTTGTGTGAAGTAAGGGGCGTTCTTAGCATCATACATCATCACATTCCCTGCTCAGCCAATCGAATCATCACATTCCGTGGTACACATAAACACACCACAAATTAAACAAAAACATGACAGAACCAATTTCAAGTGAATATCTGTTTCAGTTCTTAACAGCTGGTATATTATGTCAAGGAGTGATGGGGCATGTTGGGGGTCAGAGGGTGGGTGGAGGGGGCAGTGGGAGGCACAGTCTGTATATGGTCCTGACAGCTTGTAGACAAAAGATAGAGCATTTTGCTATATTTCACACAGACGGCAGGAAGGAATACAGACTGTGGGAAGGGTGGTTGAGGTCCTTGATGATGCTGGAGGATCTGTGAAGAATGCAGTGTAGATAATAAGTCACCAGCAAGAAGGGGAGAGGGTCACCAATGACCATCACTGTCAGCTGGTACCGTTTATTCACTTTGCAGTTACCAGACCAGGATGCTGTGCGTTAGAAGGTTTTCAGTGGTTCCATTGTATAAGGCGGTGGTTGTTGATGGGGTGACGTACTCCCCCTCCAGAAGGGATGGATACACTGTTTTTGATGACGGCCGAGGTGTTAGTGGTTGAGGTCAGATCGTACCGTAGTCGGTGCACACCACACTGTTAGCTGCTCCACCTCCATTGTGTAGTGCATATCCATTATTATCACTGAAGACGAGACCAGACTATTGTATCGTCGGTTGTGTAACGTGATTGTGTCGAGTCTGGCAGTACAGTCATGGATTAGCACTAGCAGGAAGAACAACAGGGGACTCAGAAGTCAACTCAGGACGCAGACCTGGGGTGAACTGAGATGGATCTTTTTTTCCTCCTCCCAATATTGTTATGCCAATTCCCCGATTTTCCCTACACCCATGAGGTCCCTGTCGCAGCTAACCCCTACAGTTGGTGGGAGGGTGCAGATGAGCATCACCATGTGGAGGAACGCGCTATCCGACCTAGTTCTTCTTCGTGCTGAACCGGCTCCCTGACAGACTCGTAGGAATCACTAGTGCAGCGAAGGAGATTGCACTCCCCGCCCAGTGTCCCACCCTCAAACATGGCCTATTGTCAGGATTCAAACTCCTGGTCTCCTCGGTGGTGGGCAGGAACATTTCCCTTAAACCACCCGGATGCACTGAGATGGGTTTTGATGTGCGGCTGCCAACCCTGACAGCCGGCTGCCTCTGTGTCAGGAAGCCCATCACCCAGTTGCACAATACAAACATAGCTACAATATATCCAGGATACTTAGACAATTTACAATTACAATTTAGGTATTTAGCAAAAGGTTTTAATCCAGAGCGATTTACAGTAAGCAAGAACAAAACATGGTAATACAACAAATACATAAAAATAGCCATCAAGAATCATATGTAGGTCAGTGGAATATCTATATAATGATTGCTCCTCTTGCTGTTTGAAAAAGCATACCCTAGGACAGTGGTTCTCAACCTGTGGGTCAGGACCCCCAGGGGGTCCCCGAATGATTTTTCTGGTGTTCCCCAGATGACATTGAAGTGCTTGCAAGCATAAGGAACATATCGTTGTTGTCAGGCAGTTACCTTGTATGTCCAAAATGGTTCCAATGGACCCAATTTTGTTAATATTTAGTCACAAGCCATTGTTAATACTTTTCATTGGTTCAGTATTTAGTGTTGCGACACGGAGATTGTAGATCGTCTATTTTTGCTACTTTTGCGTGACACTGACGAAGTAGGACATTCATTTATGATAAGAAAATATAAAAACTTTAAATATGGATATAGAATTTAATTGTACACGGACATACTGTACAATCACATTTGTATTCATCTTCACAACTGCTGGTAGCAGTGGCAGTAGTGTAGCCAAATCGTTTGGGATGTTTATGCATAATAAAAGATGCCTATAGGCAGTTTCTTGTCCAAAGCGGGCCTGTATGCGTATATTGTACATCTCCAGAAATAGAGGATAAAAGAAAAAGGCACACATCAAACACAGCAACAGCAGGGGTTACCACAATGAGATTGTGCACTGCGAGTTCAATTCATATCTTGTGATGAATTTGTCTCAGCTTGTGCATCCCGTGGCCAACCTGCGCATTTCGAATGAATTGCTGAGTGTCATTTCTCTTAAGAGCCAAATCGTTCAATGTCAAAGCAAAGGTGCAAATTAAATCTCAGTCCATATGCCCTCAATGAAGGTAAATAATAATATTATTGTATGACAATACCAATAGCAGAAACCACTATGATTTTAACTAACAAAGAGATTATATTTGGTGTAAACCCGTACTACTTGATGACTCTGTCTTACATCAATGTATGATTTCATGTATGAGGTACAGTATGTCTATACTCATTAAAACCCAAATACTAATGTTAGATGTGGTCTCCCTATGTTTCCATAGAGGAATGTTGACCGCGATTGAAAATGTCAACAAAGGTATCTGAAGCAGACGGTGTCATGGCGGAGCAGACTGGACACAAGCATAGACCGTAAAAAATACAAGATGCGCCGCCATCTTTATTGTAGTTTGAACATCACTGCAATTACAGAGACATAAAACGTACACAATGTGCTATATAAACAATAGCTTTAACTTTGTGGGGTATTAGTGTCAGTGATGAAAAGTGTTTCATGCAAATGAATGCCGGCACTAAAGAAAATATGAATATGTAAAATTATTTATAGGCCTGCGGCTAGCCTTGACACTGCACATTTCATCATAGATTGCAGCAGGGCTGTTTCCAGATTCTCTCCTTACAACAAAATTGCAGTAAATCTGACAACTGCACCCTCTTATTCTCAGCTCGACAAAAAGCACTAAACACATTAATTATAATCTAAAAGTTATTCTGTTCCACCCACGGTCACAAGGTTCTATAGAGCAGTGTTCCTGTCCCGTGGGCCATTAGATTATTGCAAGTGGGCCCCCAAATAATTGGCAAACCACTTTTTTGGGGGGTTGATGATTTTAATGATAAAACATTATTATTTCAAAAAATAAAAGGTTGGGAACCATTGCTATAGAGGATGGCTAAAACAACACAGCACGTCAGTAACCACCAGGACTGATCTGCCTGTCATATGCAGTCATGCAGCACTCATACACCCAGATGACCACCAGGGAACCCGGTCAAATTGATTCTGTTCATGACATTGTTCACACTGCTACCACCTGGCAAACAGTACTGGAGCACCAGGGCCCTGCATGCAGCAGGCCCAGGGACACTGTCTATGGACTGTGACTCCACCAGGGCCCTGCATGCTGCAGGCCCAGGGACACTGTCTATGGACTGTGACTCCACCAGGGCCCTGCATGCAGCAGGCCCAGGGACACTGTCTATGGACTGTGACTCCACCAGGGCCCTGCATGCTGCAGGCCCAGGGACACTGTCTATGGACTGTGACTCCACCAGGGCCCTGCATGCAGCAGGCCCAGGGACACTGTCTATGGACTGTGACTCCACCAGGGCCCTGCATGCAGCAGGCCCAGGGACACTGTCTATGGACTGTGACTCCACCAGGGCCCTGCATGCAGCAGGCCCAGGGACACTGTCTATGGACTGTGACTCCCACTCCCCATACAGAGTTGACACAGCTTGTGTACAGTGCATTCACAGTGCTATAATGCATGGTTCACTTTATCACCACGACACGACTACTACTGCAGGCTATGTAACTGACCTAATTATTGCTGTATACAGTGATCTAGTGTAATATTTACCATATAGTATGTATGTGTGTGTGTGTGTGTATATATATATATATATATATATATATATACACACACACACACACAGTTTTATAGCCTCACAAATACAGCTATGCAGGTGCTTTTATTCATTTATTCGTTTATTTGTTCATTCATTCATTCATTCAATCCATTATCTGCACTGTTGAGGAATGATGTCATTTGACATAGATGTACATATAAAACGTTTTCTGCCAATATGCATCTAATAAATAGTGTCAGTTTTGGACAAATTCATATACAAAATAGAGTGATACTAGCCTGGCTCCAGCCCTGCTCCAGCCCATTAAGAAAATATGTTCTGGCGATTCAACGAAATGAATATTCAGAGCTAAAAGTGAATTCTAATTCTAAACCACTTAATTTTTCAATAAAATATTATTTCATCACACACTTCCCTGACAAGCATGACACTAAATTATATTCATTGAGGTGGAGGTCAGATGTGCGCTTTGAGTTATCAATTAAAATGCCTCAGGCAGATTGAATTAAATGACTCTCATTAGTCTTTAAAAAAGTGGTAAAATATGCAGATGGTTGAAGGAACAATGTGCAATTTTTGAGTGAAGCCGTTTAGTAACTTATTTTGAAGCAATTTCCTTAGGATTGGTAATCAACCAGCTGTACAGCTAATTGAAAAAAACTAAAACAAACACAACATGCCTCAGATCATTACCATTTTGGAGTTGTTGGTCTTTTTATTTGCTAAATGTTGTGCATTTCACAACCACTGACATACGTATTACAAGAATGAAAGTTATACAGTACTTGTTATACAGCTTTCATCATGGTATACCCTTTTTATTATAGTCTAATGCTCTGGTTCTGAAACTTTTTAGCTCGAGACCCATTTGTCCGGGACCCAAATTAGTGAAAATAGCAGATCTACAGGCTCACAAGGCAAATTTGTTTTTAATTTATGAAATATTTAGCATTTTTGGGGGAATGGTTTTTGAAAATGTTTTGAAATAATAATAATACTAATAATAAAAAAGGAAAAGTAGGAAAGAAAATACGAAGGGAAACAGTGGTCTAATGAATGTGCTTCTGCAACTTTTTCTGTTGGTATGTTTTACCTAGGTAGGATAATTTAGCAGTGAAGAGAACAAACAACTCTGAATAAGCAAGTCTTTATTTAGCAAATGCCTCTGGCTGCTTTGATCTCAAAGTAATTCTGAATTTGCTACAAGGCCGCTTTTCTCTTAAACGCGGCCTACACTACAGCTTTCAACTCCCCCTCATAGACCTATTTAAGCTTAATATTATACCCAGAATTACGCTATATTGTGGGTCAAATGTCACATCTGAAGCATAAATTGATTATAATACAATAAGGATTTCAAGCACCATTCTTCAAAACAGCAGTTGAAGTGGGACTATAGCCTTTCATTGTGTTTACAGTGTGTGTGTGTGTGTGTGTGTGTGTGTGTGTGTGTGTGTGTGTGTGTGTCTGAAACAGAGGAGGGAAGGAAACCTGAAAGAGGGTGTTGGGCAAGGTACCCGGATGGCTCACTCCAAAACCCCATTTTATTCCGCCGACCACACACTGGGGCCATTCTTGTATCCTTTTATTTGTTTTACTGACGATAAGATTAAACTAGACCAGGTCAGGTCAGGTCAGGTTGTGGCCTCCTGGTGGCGCTATAATATGCCAATGTGAAAAGGGTGCGATTTCCTCTTACGCCTTGGATGGCAATTGGATGATTTGAGGCATTTTGTTCCAAAAATGTGTTTTGTGGTGTTATAACAGGCCAATGGTGCGAACGAACCTATGACTCAGACATAACAATATAGCGTTTCTACTGTATAATTATGTTGTATTCTTGTATGAGCTTGTACATGTAGATCAGCTTATTATTCATATTTTTGACACATCCACACATCCAACACACCAGCACGCAACAAAGTCTAAATGAGGCATAACAGTATATGCCTAATCAAACAGGCTTATTGCAATTATTGCTATGTTTTCCAGAGGGAGGGAAAGATTGCTGCCAAGTGGCATACAATCCCGTTTACTAAGGATACATTCTCTTAACTACTTAGTGAGAAACACAACACCTGCTGACGTCTTTTTCTTCTTTACCCCCTGCTGATTTCTGCGTGGTTGATGTCAACCAGCCTGACTGTTATTTTCACTAACAAACGCGTCAGGGAATATGGCATGCCATACATTTACGCTGTATAATAGTGTGAATTGCACTCATTGTGGGACCAATCACTGACTGACAATGTCTGTCTATGGTGCTATAGTTTTGTCAATCACATGAGACAAAGGGGGTGACAAAAGTCTTCCTCACACTTGTCGTCACGTCAGATTGGAGTGACCTTAGGGAATTATAATTTTTTTCCCCAGGTGACCTTTCCTAACTACGATTTATATTAGGGGAAACAATGAAATGAAATAAAAAACTACTCTCTTTTTTCCCTTTCTTTTTTTTGCCCCCGCCCCCTTGTCAAAAATAGCTAAAATCACTAAAACGAAAGAAAGCAGCAAATGAAAATGAACTAAAAAGTTCCCCTCGGGGCTGCAGGTCTCCACCAGGCCAGGTCAGGTTGAGGCTTCCTGGTGGCGCTATAATAGGCCAATGTGAAAAGGGTGCCATTTGCGCTTACACCATTGATGGCAATTGGATGATTTGAGGCATTTTGTTCCAAAAATGTGTTTTGCAAAAATTCACCTATTGTTGGCGCTATAACAGGCCAATGTGAAAAAGGTGAGATATACAGGTATATATCTAGTATACGGTACAGTATATATAGTATATTATATATATATATACTTGCCTAGTAGGAAAGTCTGTGAAAGATGTCACGTAATTTTGGGGCAGAGGTTCATCGTTGGCATCCAGGGAGTGTGTGCGCAACAATTGGCATTGACCGGGTTAACGGTGCCGGAGATTAGCTGTTCACAGACGGACGGACGGACACACGGACGGAGTGCAAAACATACTCTCTCCCCATGCCTTTGGCCTGGTGGAGACAATTAATACTCGTCTTTTACTTTCTCTAATAACAACCTAAAACATGAACCTTGGTTGAAACAAGAATTGATGAACATCAATTAATTATCAGCTGCCTTATTATATCTGCCGAATTGTGCTCTCCTATAAACACACCAAGCCTGTTTGTGTGACACAACTGTGTGACACAACACACACACACACACACACACACACACACACACACACACACACACACACACACACACACACACACACACACACACACACACACACACACACACACACACACACACACACACAAAATGTCTGGTTGCCTAGAGATGAGGCAGCCAATCAGGAAGCTAGGTGGCAACTACAGCATCCAATGACATATTGGTCACGAAAGCCATCCCGGGCATTTATTGACCAGTAAAAAACTAAAGTTGTCCTTTAAGTAAAACATTTGAGTACATTTTCCCACCAATGACAATTACATTAATGGGACAAAATAACAACCAACTGACAGGAGAGTGAGTACATGTTCACAACCTAATCAATATAATGAGTCTTAATGGGTCAAATTGATCCATTTAGTGTTGTCCTTTGAATTCACTGCTCTCTGCATATATAAATCTTTTTGGTGGCCAGCAGCCAACGATAAGTGGACATTGTTGAATAATTGATGTTGCACTCACTGACTTGAAATAAGAACAAGGGCTTGTAGTCCACAAAACAAAGCAGAAAGGTAAATTGATAGGATTTGTGGCCATGGCAGCTAAGAGATTGTGGGTTTCTCCTATGCGCATATCACAATAGAAATATAAGTTATGGATGTACTGTATAGAGTGGAGCCTTCAATGTCAAAGTTAAAATAACTTCCTTTTTGTTGACAATTAGGATTAGACCGGATTAGACAGCAAGCTTTTTGTATCGTTCCTCAGGACAGTTTTCTCCTGTCACTTGCAATGAAATCTGTTAAAGGTTGACATGCCTTTCTGCATCACTAGCTCCTACAGTACATTTGCTCGGATTTCTGGCACCAGTGAGTGTGAACAGCTGAAATTATATACACTGGGAAGAACACGCCACTAAATGGAAAGATTGTGATTTTCTGGAAACGCTATCCAAGGCCCATAATCACTGATGTTGACAAACATGAAAAGCAAATGGTGAGGGAGCTACAGTAGTCTGGAAAATGCCATGCTGAAGGGAAAACATTTCAAGTTCTCATTGTCAGAGAGGACTTCTTTGTCTCGCCAAACATCCTCACCATAGCCTTTCTTTTCATTAGTGCTACTGGAAAAAATGTCAGATAAGATAACCCACTATGTTCTCTTCTGACAGCAACCCGTGACCAGCACAGAGCACACAACAACAGTCTCCCTACATGAGCCCAGGGGTGAAAGTTGTTATTTTATTAATCCACCACCGCACGCCACGGACTGGAGGAGAGAGAAGAGTTTCTCCCTTCGGTTGGCTCGCAGGGCCGTGCAGGCAGAGCGCCGTGCAGGCAGCACCAGTTCACTTTGCAGGTTGGAAATCCGCTAGAGAGCGGATACGGAAACGGACGTTTGTCTGCCTGCCTAAGGTATGCGTGCAAATGACCGGATATAGAAGGCGGGCTCTCTACTACGACGAATCCACCAACGTTCAAACCATGTTTCTGGTTGGCTGACAAGACTGGCACAATGCAATAAAATACCAGTTCTGATTGGTTCAGGAAACGAAATGAAATGCCGGCGGCAACTGTTTTGAGAAGTACAACTACAAAGTCAGTAGAAGAATGCGCTAAAAAAAAATATAAGCAAAATGGCAATGCAACCAACATTAGCTCAGCTCTTTAAGAGAAAGGAAAGAGTTGAAGATGAATTGCAGATGCATTTTTAAAATTCCTGATATAATAATACATTATTATTATTATATCAGGAATTTTATAGCACTTATTTTCTAAGTACTCAAATATGCTTTACATGTGTCTGGGGGACCGGGGAAGGGTATCCAGAGCAGGTTGCTGGGCAAAGGAAGAAGAGCAGCTCACTCACTCAACGGGTTGACTCAGGACAAGAGGATAAGGATAACTACCACAGGCCTCTGTGGACTTTGTTTTAAGTGTTCTGCTCTGTTCTGTTCTGTTACCCGTTCTGCTCTATCAATCCTCAACAAAGATATTAGGAGATGGAGTTTTGGGTAATTTTTGTTATTTTGCACGTTGACAAAATACATTCTTAAATGATAATCTGTTTCTCGTGTATGTCTCAAATACAAAACTGATCAAATTCAGGTTTGTGTGTCTTAGACTAGTACATGGGCTTATTGTAGATATCTGGTATATGGTTGAAGCATTCCATTTCCTTGTGATTATGGTATAAATAGGATAGGAGTAGGACTTGTTACAATCGATCATGTTATAGTAAGTGTAATGAAATAGGTAGCCTAATGCAGGTGTAAGACCTGTTTTGTGTTATATTGTGTTATAGGTTAGGTATAACTGTGCAGTTTTCTATGCATTTCAGGGGTACTGTGGGATTTCAACCCCAAAAGAAAATTCGTCCGCGCGTCCGGGTGTCGTCGCAGAATGACATTTCTGGGAGCTCCTGTAAGAAATGAAAGCCACTTTCACCCCAGCATGAGCCCAAATATTATCTTTCAGATCAGTTATTCCATTGTTTCTGCCCGTGGTCTGTAGGTTTGTTTCCATAAACATATTTCATGTTTTAAAATATCAAATGGAGAGGATTTTCTTTTATTCAAAAATAGGCTACCCAAATTAGCTAAAATGTTTCATGTTTCCAAACACATTTTGATTGTACCAAAGAACAATTTCTTTCAGGTGATAAAATAAATGACGATTTCCACTATGAAACACTCTTCAGTAGATTACACTTGCACGCTTCATTTCTTCATACGGTATGTACTGTAGCAGTTAATCGCTGTATCCAACAACACAATCCATAATTTTGCAGGATTTCACAGAATTTTTCAGGAGGTGCCTACGAGCAGCCTTGACAGTGCTGGGCTTCACAACATACAGTACATAGGCTACCTTGGTTCACTGGCACTATAATGCTACAGTATAAGTAAAAAGGTGCTCAGGTCTGTCTGTAACAAAAACATTCAGTAATTCCCAAATGAAGCCTAATTGAAAGAAGTTTGCAGCTAGCACACCCTCTCTGCTCAACCAATGGATGTGCACATTCTTTTTGGACTAAAGAGTGTGAAATTGCCAATGTTTGAGTCCATCAGCTCTAATAATTGTATAACCTGGACTGGCACCACCTATTGTACTACTTATGTCAATAATCCAACTCATATCATTCATATAATAGTAGTTATCTCTGGCAGCAGTTATCTGTGTGTGTGTGTGTGTGTGTGTGTGTGTGTGTGTGTGTGTGTGTGTGTGTGTGTGTGTGTGTGTGTGTGTGTGTGTGTGTGTGTATGTGCGTGCGTGCGTGTGTGCGTGCGTGTGACTGCATGCGTGCGCGTGACTGCATGAGACTGGAGCTAATCTCACAAACTGATGGACTGATCCGCATCAAACCTTTCATGCAGGCAGCCAGAAAGCCAAGGAAGGCGCTATACAAGCGTGCATTACATTTTGGGCTATGACTGAACCACAGGTGTTACAATCAAAATGTATTTTTCCCTGTATTCCTTGGACCATGATGCAACTCCCAAAACATTTCCGCCTCAATAGTTTTTCTTCCATTTTGAATTTCCTTCACAACACACACCTTATCTCTGGAATGATGTGATACTGTATCGTACTGATTTTTCATATTCCATTCCAATTAGCTACAATTCTGGCTTCCAAAGTTTGCAGGAGTGGCCTATTTTTGGGGAAAACTAAAAAGGCCAAGAATCATAAACACAATTGACCCCACATTTTAATTTGAGCCAATAGTGATTTCACTTATAGACCCATAGGGGACACAACAAAAGCTACAAATGTTACTGTTTGTAGCAGAAACAAGATTTTTCCACCACATGATCTTGGGAATCATGTGACAATGATGTGATTAGAAACTGGGCATTGGGCACATGTCTCTGCCAGGCCTGGCAGATACATGTGCTCCACAGAACGCCGCTTTCTAGGTTTTTCATATTTGTGAAAGTTTGGTTATAATTCACTTGATATTTCATGGAAAAACACCGGGTTGTGAATGGTTATCGACTTCCTGCTTTTGGACCTGAAATTTCAAGCGACTAAGGCTGGTATAGGACTAACTATGTATAAAGACCCAGTTCCTTTAAAAGCATAGTGTGCACCAACTGTCTGGGGTTTCAAAGCCTTCTGCTGACCATTTCTCAATGTGATTAGGATCCATTCTTCAGTTGAACAGTCGGTTAGGAGATTATGATGTTCAGTGGTCATAATAAGGAAAATGAGGGAGTGAACATGTTGACGGAGGAGGTAGGCGACAGTGTCTTGGCTGCGGCTGGCATACTCCTTCTGGCTTCCTTGTACAGAAACGGGGAAGGAGGGAGGAACAGCTGGGCTGTAGATATTCATGTCATGATGGAGGCTGCACATCTGATCCTATGGCAGCGCATGACTCACGCTGCTGAATGTTCAGTGGGAAGTGCGGGGCCACCGCGATTAAAGCACAGAACTCTGTGTGTGTGTGTGGGGGGCACACAAACAGCTACTTGGCTCTCCTTCAGGCTTTAGGTGCCAGCACAACAACCCCTACCAAGCCAATGTTGGCCTCGGGCCAAATCATTTGCACAGTTGATTGGAGCCTGGCCCCGTCGGGGCACAGGTTGCGTGGCACCAACCCCTTCATCCTCCATATTGAAAAGAAAACACAGCCTCACTCAACAGATTAAAGGCTGGCATTATTTATCATCGTTTCAGTCAGGATATATACAAACAAAAGCTGTAAATTAATTTAATCCCATAGGAAGGGAACAGCTTGTGTAGGCAAATGTTCTCATTGAAGTGTAGGGAGAATTTGCATTGCCTGGGAAGATTGGGTGCAGGTCTTTTTTCCGACAGCATATTGATCCGAAACCTCAATCCTAACCTAACCCTAACCGCAAGCACGGGAGCAGCGCATGTCGGACCATCGCTTTTTCGCATCGCAGCGACGGTCCCCTCGCTGCGGAGCGGACCGTTGCCCCGTCGGCTAGAATGCTGTCGGAAAATAGTCCGCCTCCCGGGAAGATTGACAGCAGCCACATGCGGAGGAATTGATTCAGTAAACTAAGAACTTAAAGCAATTCTGTTGAAGCTTTGTCAATATCCATTATATAGGAAAACATCTCAAATAACCACTTCATTAAAACTCCAGAGTAGACTCCAGAGTAGACCATAAGTGAAGTCTTCACTCTTCACATCATGAATGATATGACAAAGAGTGGCCATTGCACAGGAATTCTCCACATGGTATCTCTTACATCAGGGATAATAAAAGAGCATATTAAGCTGATTGCTCACCTCTTGCAGAATGATGCTTCCATATGACACTTGGCTCAGGTCGACCAATCGCCAGGCACATTAGATTGACATTGCTGCCCTCATTTACTGCGATGTCCGTCGATATGTTAGTGATTCTCGCAGGTACTAAAAGAAAGAAAAGAAAAAGAAAAAAAAACGACAAATGACATATTTTTGCTGTTTGGTAAAGATGGCAAGAGGCAAGTTGTCACATGAGTTAGTCTGTCTATCAGTATGTAACTGCATGTTCCCAGAGTTAATCATTGACATTTTTGTGCAAGCTGCCAGCAGGCAAAGACAGTAATTGTGCATTTTTTTCACCACATTATGTTTAATGTATTTTGAAATATATTACTTGAAATGGCAGTATATGGAGTCATATGCCATACTTCATAAATGACTGCATGGAGACCAAGATCCACATGGAAGCCAACCCGATATTAAAACTGTTCAATTAATGACATGCACCTATCTTTCCCACTAAGTACACCAAAGAGGTTAGAAAATGTAGAGGATTTGGGGACTCTGTGATGATGCAATAGCTGAGAAATATGACCTGGCTTACTGTGATATCACATGATTCATTTGTACACTGCTCATTAGATAGAGGAGCATTAGCTAGATATAAAGTAAAGCACAATTGACAGGCCAGCTAGATTTAAGTACAGTACTTGTGTATGGCTAACCTGTGACTGACTGTGGGTCGAGGTCAAAAGGCATTGATTAGTCTTAGTTAGTATAATTTAATTCACCCAAAGTGACTGAACATTATGCTAATAAAAATCTTCCTCACCTGATTTACACTACACATGACCCTTATGTTCAACTTGCTATAATATGGATATTCAAAGGGATTCACTCGCAATTCCGACTGTGTGTCTTCACGTGGTGTTAGAGTTAGGTTTAGGGACAGGGTTAGTAAGTTGGACCAACACGCCGTCGGAATAATGATGCTGACCCATATTCAAAGCTGGAACTGTTTAGCATACCATTTTACTTTACTTAACTGATATTTAAACATTTAAAAACTGGTGAGATGCGTTACAGTTACTCTTACAGATTGACTATATTGAAACTGATCTCTGAAAACAAATGCCACATTACCATATGCAAAGTATTCTGATTCATGTTTTTCTACTTTTTAAAATCTGTACACAGGAATGAGAATAATTTATAGTGTGCATGATAGGGTATCAGAGTAGGCATTGAATATAGTGATTCACATTAACATTTATAAACTGAATGTTATTTAACAATATTTGCAATTATCTACAGAGAAAAATACTTTTCAATAATCTTACACTATATCACAACCTCTGTGTGATAGAATAACACATAATATGTACTGTATATTGTATGTACAACTGTATGTACAAATTATGTATTGCACATACAGAATGCATGTGTAATAGGTGATGGTTTTCACATTTTCTTTTGCCCAAGGCACACCAATATAGGCAAGTCAATATCTCAAGGCATTTGTATTCACTGTGAAAATAGCCAATTATAATGAGTTGTGAGACTATTTTAAAATGGAAAATTTAATATAAAAAGAAAATATTATGCCTATAATGAAATGACCAAAAGAGGGACACTGGTTAAAGGGCCACTTCACCCCATTTGCAACTAGATCTTATTTTAATGTTGTTTGGGTGACAAGAAACACTTTCCTGGGGTTTTGATGTGGGTAATATGCATTTTTTGATATTGTAGTATTTCAAAGTGTTTGTGATCTGGTCTCACTTCCTTCCTGGATTACATGTTGTCTCAGTCTCAGTCTTTGTGAACCCCTCGAAAACGAGATATTGTATCTCAAGGGGTATTCCAAATAAAGAAAGAATTTCAATCAGTAAGGTGTGTATCTATTTTGCGTCCAAGCCATAGACTGTAAAAAATATGGACAAAGCGTTCCCCGGGTCTAACATGAACGTAAAATGAAGCCTGTCAGTCCTTGCAATGGAAGTCGCCATCTTTCTAGATCCGTTTGGGCCCAGCTGGCCCATTGGCTGGCCCCGACAACGAGGCGGGACTTCCCCCCTTCTTCTTCGTTGGTTTTTATTTTGACTCGAGTGGGTGGGGGATCCCGTTCATAGACTGTAACGGCAGCCACGCCCATCAGAACATGCGAGACTTTATGGTAAAAAAATATATAAATGGGACCATAATTTATAAAATCCTTATATTATATTATATATTTCATTAGAAATTAGACTTTAAACTAGTGACTGGAAGCAAAAAGTATTCATGACCATGTTTATTAAGGTAATACAGTCTAGGTGAAGTTGGGCCCAAATACATGGACTTCTATGGGGCTATGGGTTTTTTTGGGCCCAATGACAGCGCCACAACAGGCCATTATATGATCCCGATTTCCTTGTGGCTTCACAAAATATCTGTCTGACTGCCCCCCTGGTCCAAGCATAAACATGGTAACGCCCCCGCCTGCCTCTGATTGGCCTTGGAAATAATACAAGAGAATGACAGCTTGGCACGCGCGACAGAATGCAGCCTTGTAACTAACTTGTAATTTGTATTTTTGTAGAACAGGCAAACTAATATTGTTTATGCCGTTTGCTTTGATTGAATAATTGATTGAACACACGTGTACGTTGTATGATGATTTGGGTGTGTTCTAAATAAAGCGTTCGTGTTGATTATGGTGTATTACTCTAATTATAGTAAACTAATACTATTATACTAAAAAAGATAAAGATCAAGGGAAAATAGACCTTTTTACAGTACAATAATGTTTCAACAAGTCACGTTTGCACTTGTCTCATGGCACACCGCAAAAGTAAATCAAAGTCTAACTATAAGGTGAGGCAGAGTTCTACTCTCTTTGCTGCATTTATATTTTGTTTCCTGCTCTGTCAGTAGTTGTAGTTATTAGTTAACCTAACTAATAACTAACAGCCTATGAATACAGTTCATCTCTCAGATGAAGAGTGACAGGCAAGCAGGAATACAAGGACGCTCACCCTGTGTCAAATGCGGCGACCTCAGAACAGTCCCCACCAAGTATTCCTAAATGTAACCTCAGTAAAACTATGCCTAACAATAACCTTATTCTTAAGATTAGGGGGCGAGCGGCCAGTGAAAAAAATGTGGGCGACTGTGTTTTGGGGCGAGCGTTCCGGTTACCACAGGCAGCCCGCTATGCTTGGCCATAATGAGCTCTAACCAAGATGAATGAATGAAATACTGCCAGTGTGTGGAAGAGGGGACAGGTCCATCACCTTGATAATGCCAGGGGCTGTGTGATTAAAATGCATCTGTCTTGCCACAGGGCCCTATAGTAGATGGTGTCTGTCGTTCCATGGACATGTCACTCTTCATATCGGCATGGCAAAGGTTTTGCAGCAGTAATTAATTGGGAAATGGGATCAAGAGGCTGCCGAAAGAGGAAATAGACACCTGCTTTGGGCGCTTATTTAATCATAGGCCTCCAGTGATAAGGCTTCTTCTCCACTTATCAGTAACATTTTCATCAACATTTCACAATTAAATGTGCTTATTTGAGAGCTAAAGGAGCAGATAGTTCATTAGTGACACAATGTACGGTTTCAACCCATGTTATAACATGGGTTGAAACCGTACATTGTGTCACTAATTAACTATCTGCTCCTTAACACTGGGGCAGACAAATGCAATGGCAAACAATACATTAAGCAGTTACCAGTAGTGTAAAGTAAGTACATACATTTACTCTAGTACTGTACTTAAGTACAATTTTGGTACGTACTTTAATGGACTATTTCCAATTTTCAGTACATTTACTTCTACTCCACTACATCTAAATCTTAGTTATACTCCACTACATCTCAATCTTAGTTACTAGTTATTTTTATAATTATTATTACAAAACACTTCTGAATACATTTTGGCCATTTGAAAATAGCCGTACAGTACTGTATGTGGCCACTGATTTGACCATTTTTGTATTGAGTTGTGCTTAGGTAAATGGTGCATTTATATAGCGCCTTTATCCAAGGCTCTTTACATAGATTGTGCATAATACATTCACCCATTCACACACACTCATACACCGATGGCGGTGGAAACCATGCAAGGCACCAACCAGCACATCAGGAGCAATTAGGGGTTCAGTATTTTGCTCAAGGACACTTCGATACTAACTCTGGGGGAACCCGGGTTCGAACTGGCAACCTTGCAGTTACCATCCGGCCACTCTACCCCTGAGTCACCGCCGCCGTGCTTGAAATGTACTGTAAATGTAGGCCTACTGTAATTCTTCAAACTGTTAATAAATACTTCAATCAATCAATCAAAAACAAAGTTATTATAGTATCATTTCTCAATTTGTATGGTATGAAGAAAGGTGATAATTATGACAATTGAATGATTATGAATTCTTACAGAAAGTGAACAATGAACAAACAATATAATTCAGCCACACAAGATAAAGTTACTGCTGTACAGTATGTGTTAATTAATCATCACATCGCAATTTGAAATGAACAATGTAGACTACAGTAATACATTTGTCCTACAATTGAGCAAAGCAACAGTGTTTGTGTATGAGTGGGTAAGTGAGAGATTTCTCACAGCTACCATGTCATGTCATGTCATTGGAAAACCTCATTCATATGTCATGTCGTGTTCAGTCATTACAATTTCAGTGAAGTACACAAGGACAGCTGAACGAGAAGGAATATTCACAAAATGTTGAGCCTGATAAAACACATGGGGCTGCCGGTGCTTTGGAGGGGCTAGACATGAACTAGGTTAGTTTTCCCACCGGTCGGTGGTGACACCTGCCTTCAAACTGCCAAATGTTCTCAGTTCAAAGGCAACTTTCCATGGGGGACTTACTTAAACCCATTGCATGTTGTGTTTTAGGCTCCAGTCCAAAGGGATGAAAGTGCCATTGAAGTGAAACCAAATGGCAGTGTGATGTTTTGTGAAAGCTCTTGTGACTCAATCAACAGTGATGGGAAATGGGAATGCCATGCATTCATGACAGTTCGAAACATTACAATATTGCCTTGGTACCCTTGTTGTGTAATACTGTAATGTTCAAATATATAACCACTTGAGACCTACAGTATATATCGGTACCTACATATGGTGAATCGAGAAAATAGCCGTGTAGATCCACAAATCGCTATTTTAGAAGTTTGAAGTTTTGGGATAACCTATATATTGTTTTACCTTTAATGCCGGATGCTACCTCTGTGTCACATATACCTGTGTCTCATATAGCAACATATATATATTTTTTTTAAAGATTTTAAGGTTTTTAGAAAACCTTAGGTTAGGTTTTACGAGGCGTTTTTAGAATCGGCAATGTCATACGTAAATTAGAGACGGGGTTAAAATGGTTCAATGTATGACCCTATGTATTATATCTGGCTAAGTAAAATATAGTGAATAAAATCCAAATCCCTTGCATAACTAGGTAGTGGCTGCAACCATCACGACAAGGTAACGTCACAAACAAAACTACCCAGTAGCTCAGAGCAGTGAGACAAAAATGAATCCATGACCTCAACCCAGAAATGCGTACTTCATAGTTGACTGGGTTGTAGCATGGGATGATGCAGAGCAAACGAAGCGCTTAGGTGCACAGAGTTTTTCCCCTCTGAAAATCCTGATTATCATTCAATCATGACTTTCAGCGTGTCCTTCAATTATCCTAAACCAATTCTGACTCTGAAATGATTGACTCATCCCTTGGATTCAGGTAATGAGGCACACACAAGCTGATTGAAAATATAAACTGACATGAAGAGATGTGCACAATATAAAGACTAATGCCTAATTTATGCGTCACATGACAGTGCCACACGCTGAAAATATCAGAGATACCTTTATTAAAACAAAGGTCGCAATGGCTATCTCAAGACCAAAGTGGCACAGTACTTAAAATACAACCCATATAATTACATGGTTGTTCACCACAGCTGTGTTGGAGGTGTGTAGATGATTATGCATGAGTGCGCGTACTTGGGCACGGCATGCATACACGCACGTACACACACACACGGCACGCACGGCGCACGCACGCACACCCACACACCCACACCCACACACACACACACACACACACACACACACACACACACCCACACACACACACACACACACACACACACACACGCACATGCACACGCACACGCAGAGGGGTGTGTCAGTGTGCGTGCGTGTTATCAATCAAGATAATCAAATAGAAAAGGGGCAGGACACAGAACAACTCTTGACAATTCCACACAACAAGATTGTCAAGAGTTGGTCTGTGTCCTGCCTCTTTTCTATTTGATTATCTTGATTGATGTGAGCACCCCCACCCCCACCACACACACAAGCACTATAGACATATATTTGTGTCTAGTGTCTACAGTACATAGGTGCAACGCATTTTACTTGTCAGCTTGTGTATCTGTTCTTTTTGGGAAGCGACGGCAACACTGATGTGCGATGAAGTATAACTTAAGCCAGAAACTACAATATTACAAAGACTAGTACTGGCCTATGGTCTACTATTTTACTACTAAAAGTATGGTCTTCTTACAGTAGTATATAAAACCAGAGGGCATTGACAGATTTTAGATCAATTCTAGACAACAAAACAGTCAAAACTGGAGGCTGTGTGCTTACATGTGAGCCATCCGATCAACCCCTGTCAGCCTTCCACACTGCATCAGGAGATCGGATCTACCTCAAATATACAATTATTTCTTTGAAATATGGTGCTTTCACCTTTATATAAATTAATTAATCAATCATTATCAGATCTTGCTATATTTGGAGAATGTCACATTTAAATCTCAAAGCTCAGCACACTTTGTGATTCAATTGGAATTATCAATGACGGCATTAACTTAGATGTTCCATAAAGGCCTGTCTGCTGGTGTGTATTTGCCTTCTTCGATGTGTTGGTCAATCTCCTTTACTCTGTGTTTTCTCTGTGTTACCTTTACGTTCTCTAATATCGAACATATTAAACAGCTTCTTCTGAAATAAACCGTGATGTAAACTCAAGCAGAATGCTACTGTTCATTTTCTGTTTAATTTCTTGAGGCAGGTTGGTGTTTGAGAGAAAGAGAAAAAGAAAACTTCTTGATCCATTTAATGAAATATTGTTTTCTGACTGTAGTGGCTATACGTGTGTAGGTGACTCAACAAGAGATTATGCTCAATCTGCATGGTTTGGCTATGTGTGATGAAAATAATGAGACTGTTGCACCTTGGTGGCATACAGTATCAAGTGTGTGTGTGTGTGTGTGTGTGTGTGTGTGTGTGTGTGTGTGTGTGTGTGTGTGTGTGTGTGTGTGTGTGTGTGTGTGTGTGTGTGTGTATGTGTGTGTGTGTGTGTGCGTGCGTGTGTGTGTGTGTGTGTGTGTGTGTGTGTGTGTGTGTGTTAAGAACATTGAGTTACACTGCAAGCCTTATGTCGATTCTATTGTTAAAGGACCACTTCACCACTTTTCAAAAGAATCTACTCTGTCTGTGTCTCATAGGAGGGCTGTGGGCAGTTCAGAAACCGTCCTCCAGTAACATCATCGATGGGGAATACAAGCTAATAGAAACTGCAGGCTTTCTATTCCTGAAAAGTTGCAATGCAAAAATGGAAGCCATCATTCTCACGATAATGAAAATCTAGAAAAAAATCGCGCCATTTTCTCATGATTATTAGTGAGGACCTATGAAGATTGAAAGTTGAAAAGTGGTGAAGTGGTCCTTTATCTTCAAGTCCTCCATAAAGATCTAGCTCAATAGCAGCTGGACCTCATTACAATCATCATAATTATATTATTTAGTTGAGTTGTAACTGTTTCAATACCCATGTTGATGTTGTTTTTGCTATTGACAATACTGACAAACAACAAAATCAGCCTAGGGTTGAATGCACCTTTAAAGCATTTTGATTTGATAATGAACACTGCAAACAATGCAATGCATATTGGTATTCAGTTACAGTACACATGGTGGTACGCCTGTGTGTTTTGCACCAGTGCACTGGTGACAGTATTAAGTGTGGATATCTAACATCAGCTGGGTTTATCAGCTAATGTCAACACTGACCGCATATCTATCTTTTCAATCTGATCATGTAATCCTGTGCTAGCCAACAATAATCACTATTGGGAATGTTGCCGTAGTGTTGACGTTACACAGGGGTGCAAAAGCAAATACGTGTGTAATACCTGAAAACACTGAATTATGTCTCCAGTACTCATTTCAGATGTCTTTATTGTTTTATTTATATATACATACATACATATACGGTATATATATATATATATATATATATATATATATATATATATATATACTGTATATATATATATAAAGCATATATCGTCGAAACGCATCGCAACCTCTTCTTTTCTGTTCAAGATGTCTTTATGTAACCACATGCTAGAAGTACCTGTCCACCACCATGGATTCAAGGTCTCCCATTCACCGTGCATGGAACATTCCAGCTTAAAAATGATTGGCTACTCTAAATAGAAATCGGCCAACTATCAATGTCCTAGTAATTGCTCATTCAATGCTCATGCATTGAATCGCTATGCTACTGCAGCTTGTAATAACAGTAAGGAGGTTTTCCTTGCATTTGCGGTTTCAGCCTTGACACTTCATTATGTGTTGGATGTCAAGAATCATTTCCCCATAAATCTTTAGGAGACCCTGTTGAAGGGCCTGATGAAGTGGAAGCTACTGTAGTATACACTGCATTTATGTATCACAATGTTAGCTAATAACAGACAGTCCATGTCATGACAGGCTGATGGGTGCACCAATTTCTGATTGCATGAGTCTTGTTTCAGCCAGGCACAATTTCATAAACTGGGCTATAAAAACGAACGAGCTTGTTATTGTGTGTGTGCCTGTATACTGCATTTGTCGAAATACGGATATTGAAATGAGCATGGATTCCTCGTTTGCTACACATCGGTGGCAACATATACCGCATGCACAGCAAGTTCCTGTATGTTCGACTGGGTCTAAAGGCTGTCAGTCACAATCTACAGACTATACTTAACTTGACACTTTCAAAGCAAAATAATGTTTTTATTTGACTAGGCAAGTCAGCCAAGAACAGATTTTGTATTCACAAGGAGGGCCTGGGATAGCCATTCTCTGGCTTCTCCGAACCCACTCCGGCCATGCACTCAGGCCAGTGCCCCTGGACAGTATTGTATTGTATGTCCGCAACATAAATGGATTTTGGTGTCATAATGAGTAAAAGTACTCATTATTATGCAGAAACGTTCAAACGTCCCATTTCAAGTTGTATAAAAATCTTTTGAAAATAGCCGGAATATATATACAGTATATAGTGCTGTGTGGTTCATGCCTATGTTTAGACTTTAGAGCTAAAGTTTTCAAATAATTGTAGTGCAGTAAAAAGTACAATATTTGCCTCTGAGATGTAGTGGAGTAGAAGTAAAAGTATTGAACATTGTAGATACTCAAGTAAAGTAAAAATACACAGTACAGTACTTGAGTAAATATACTCAAGCTACAAGCTCACAATGCGTTGCACTGCATACAAGTGTCTAGATCCGCTATCGATCAAATGGTTAATACAAGTAGCACGCTGAAGAACCATCTCCCCATCAATCAGCGTCAAAGAGGAACAATAAAATAACATATCATTTTCTATTGTCATTGTGAGCTTGTATAATTGTAAAATAGAGCATTTCACTTGTGAAAAATCATATAATGACCAAATATGGAGATACAAGGTTTCTGCCCAACAGTGATGAATATGTTATATGGTACCGTTAAGCACAAGTAATATAGGCAATAAGAAAATGGTGAAATAACGATAATAACAAACAAAAGATTATGACTATTAATAATAAATGATTACAATATTAAGCGGTGCAATTGGGATTATCATCCTAATCGTGCAGCCATACTTAGTGGCCTGTGTCACTGAGCGGTTCTGTGTTCCATCCCTGACTGACTCAGATCAAAGACTTAAAATATGGGAGCTGATGTTTCTCTGCTTGCCATTCAATGTTTAAAAGATAGATTTGGGGTAAGCCCCTGTAATGGACCGGCTTCCTGTGCAGAAGCGTATACTGTATGCTCACAGTAAGCAGTTTCATGCCTCAGAGACAACAGATAATCTCTTTAGCAATGAGCCACATCAGCTCCAACAAGGCTTGCTTACTCTTGAAATTATGCATCAGATGAACCTATTATTGTCCAATTTTAATGGCTAATTGGCAAATACACATTACGCCACTCTGCCAGGGTAGCCCTAGGGTACAATTCAACCATAGAAATGTGCAGACAATTAATAGTAAACAGTTATGGAATACTGCATTTGAAAGGTTATGTTTGCCATCGGATGAAAACCAATAAAGGCATGTGCTCAAATTGTAAACACTGTCGTTACACAAAGGCAACTGAACACAGCATGTATCAGGTCAAATACCCATAAACCTCAGTAGGTGAGAAATGTAATGAAATACCCACACAGCCTCAAGAATACAGGAACACTTTTAATATGTTACACAAGTAAAGTTTATAGGGCTTGCTCTCCAATTTCAGTTATCCTAATGTTGTGGAATATTTCAAATGCCTCATTACTTGCACTCTGTGGAAAGAAGAGTAGCTTCTCTCTGCTCTATAATGAGGCCTGAAGCTTATTAGACCAATGTGCATTGAATTTGAAAGGGCCAATGCTTTCCCTTTCTTTTCCTTATAGCAGAGAAGGCTTGGGTCCTAATCACAAAAACACAGAGCCACATCATTACACTTGACGAAACTAACGGGGATAATCCTGAAGTCCATTTATGGTGTTATGTATATAATTGAATTTAATTACTCTTGCACTTTAACATATCACAATGTCTGTGGCATTACTTTCAAGTGATGGTGTACATATGTATGATCTCTCAGTTGCCCTGAAATGGCCATATGAATCACAGTGTTCCTTAACCAAGTCTAATGTGAGAAGTGTTGCTAATGCAGAGTCTCCCCGTGGTCTAGCCCTGTGTTGTCAGTGTGTGCCACTACCACTGGGAAGGCTAAACGGATTAACAAATGCTCAACTCACTGCATCTTCACTGTTAGCTAGGATTGAAAGAAGTAAACACTTTAAGCATGGCTATATAAAAATTTAAAATTTAAAAGTTAGGGCAATGATCTTTTGTGTTTTTTTTGTGTTTAAATGTTAGAAATATGCAATAATCCAAGCAGGGACAATGTCAGCTTCATTCTTCTGTCCTCAATATAAAGAAGCCTGAGGAAGGTCGCAAGACCGAAACGTTGCTCAATAAAATGCTCTGAACCAGCAAGTGGCAGTGTGCGGATGTCCCTCCTTTCACTTCATCTGTCCTCAATATTGAAATGGAATGGTTAGGTTTGGGATTGATGGGTTCAGTGTGCTAAAACCATTAGCTACCATATGGTCCTACTGTATATATACCATATAATGGATGGGCTCATATCCTTTTTCTCACACCTGGAAGACACTGAGCGATGTATGATGCATCAATAGCATGTTGCATTAGTAGCAGGACCATGCACAGACTCTGGGGAGGGCTGTCGCTATAGGATAAAGGGCACGGGGCCACCCAACATAAGTAGAGATTGGCATTTTAGACCGAGTGTGGTGCTAGAGGACTGGCCATTTGATCACTTAAAGGATTAGGGTTCATCCTCTGGGGAGCATGCATTTCTTCAGCAAGTTGCATAGCAATCCATCCGCCCAGTCGATTTTTTCATTTATTTTGCAAACGTGTACAAATGTCATGGATCACCAAAATCATCAGGTTCCATCCTCCGCAGAGCATGGAGGTGCACTGCACATTCTATGTCAATTCATGCAGTAGTATTCAGGATAACTTGTGTGGGCATAAGACACACAATGGAAGCTATAGCAAGTTCACACATGAGGGTGTAACATGCATGAGACAGACGTTCTAGGCATGTCATAAGACCAGAATTGTCGGGAGGGAAAACGTGGGTCTCTGCCAATGAACGGATCAAATGATTTCCTGAAAATCTGTACTTCATGTTGGCAAATGCTGGTTGACTGCTCCTGAAATCCTAACCATAACCCAGCAAAATAAATGTGGCCATCATCAGGGCTGCACACTTTACACTTACAGGATATAGGATATGTTATGCCAGAGTTAAAACATTGTCTATATCTGCCCAGTGCCCAGCCATTCAGGGCGTTTTCACAAATAATATTATAATATTATTCTTCACAACGATCCACCCGCCGATCGCTTTGAAAAAAGCAGTATAGTCTTGTAGAGTCGGGGGGGGGGGGGGGGGGGGGGGGGGGGGGATTTGCCGCCACAATAATCGGTTCCATAGCTATCTTTTTCAAACAGTGTATTACATTTTACACTGAAACACTTGAATGATTTGGAAAAAAATATAAATGAAATATTATGGTTCGATTTCTGTCAAATATGTCCTTACTGCTACAATTCTACCATGCCAAGTTTCTCTTCTCTGACTTTCCAAAAGGGTTGTTCAGAGTGATACAGCATAATGTTATTTATTACTGCCACCAACCAGTCAGGACATTTTCTTTACTGCTATCTGCTTCTGGCCTTCTGTGTGCTTGCAAGAGTGGAAATGGAATCCATAGTACTCTCAATACATCAAGAAAATAGTCCTCTTGCCGAGGGTATCAAATTCACAAGGGCCATACTGACAAATCCAGTCAAAATAATACCACATAAAGAATTGGACATTCAATTATTAATTGTTTTCAACTTTAAATGCCGGTTACCATAGGGAAATGCACAAAATAAGAAAAAGAAAAGCTGTGTTATGGTATTTTGAACTGGAAGTGTTAAACGCCCATGTTAATTCTACTACGGGTCACGGCTGTGTTTTAGCGAGTGATCCATTGATATGGTTAGCGGCAGCTCAAGTTAATGTTTTATTAAGCTCTGAACATCATACTTTATCCCATTATGAGCCCTAAAAGCACTTTCACACGCGTGAACGGAGGATTTGGAATTCTGGCTGTTTCTACCATGGATGCTAGTGTGACTAGCGACGGAAGCTAAAATAAGGTAAACATAAGTAAATAAATAAACCAAGCCCACTACGTGTCACATCGCAATGCGATGCAAGCTTGTAGATCGGCTATTTTCAAATATCCAATGTATAGGGTTAAAGCAGTTAAACTGAATTTTATGCTATATTAACTAATGTATTAATTTAAATGTATGGATGGAGGGATTACACCGAATCACTGGCCTTGGAACACCTTGGGATCCCCTAGGAGGAAGTTACCAATGTTGTTCTGGAGAGGGAAATCTGGAGCTCTATGGTGGAGCTGTTGCCCACACGACCCGACTACGGATAAGCGGTTGAAGATGGATGGATGGATAGATGAACACATTTCCCAGGACCCCTCCCCCCGCAAAGACCCCTTTGAGAACCACTGCTATACCATACAGTTTCTCTTAACTTAGACAGATCTATACTAACTTATGAAAACGTTTCTCAAGTACCATATCTCTAAAGCAAGTTCCCTAACAAGTTGCACACAGTGCAACCGTTGCAATATAACAAAATGATGCCAAACACTGCAGACAAAAATCTAAGCTTACCCTGGCACGTGCAAGTTAAAGACTGTGTGGGAGAGAAGAGAGTTCATGAAGGTAATGACCCTGAACTAAATTACTCAAGTGTTCATTATGTATTTAAATGCTTGTCAGTCTGCCAAACATCAGTTCAGATTTAACTACATTTCGAGGTTTGAGTTATCCAATATCCACATGAACCCTGTATACTTAGTTGACTGGAGTGACGGAGTCCCCCAGGTTTCTATACTAGGCCCCCTCCTGTTTCCCAAATTTTCACCCCCAGAATAGGGACGTATGGGTTTTATAGTTGCTAAGAGGGTAAGGTTAGAGTAGTTGAAATGCAGCTGTTTCACAATCTTCCCTTTGTATTTAGGGTTTCTTCTGTTCCAATATCATCTGTTCCCCCAACCCCTCCCCCTTTATCATACAACAGCTGTGGGTGTGGCTTCAGTTCAGGTGGATCACCACCCATCACCACCCACCAGGCAAACCAGGCATATACCGTACTTAATAAACTGGTGGGCGTGTCCACATGACATTTTAACACTAGAAACATTTTTGAAAAAAATCCATCTTTAAGTTTGCTAGTATCAGTAGTATTAGTGAATTAGAAACCCAGCTGTTAAAAATAAATGTGTATGTTATGAACTATGAAGTATGAAGTAATGTAGATGCAATATTTAGACTTAGGCTATAGACTTTCACGATCCAAAGGGGGAAAAAAGCAACCATTGCAGGCATGTTCTTATACAAAGAGCAGAGTAAGCTTACATTGAGTCAGTTTAACCACTTCTGCAATAACCGTAGCAATATACTATAGGCTATATGCATTACAACGCATTCCTGGATGGTATTCTTTCTGACACTGTTGCTTAACTGCAGACGGTCTGGATTTTCTGTGCAGTCACCATGCCCTATATTCCTGCGGGTATCACTTGACAAGGTCACTGGGCTGATTGATGCTAGCCTCCAGAGTCCTTCTCTGTGTTCAGGTTCAACTCGGATCTCCATTTCAGTGGTGCTAGAGAGAAGAGGGCTTGGGAGAGTCTATGGGGACCAGAGGAACACTAACACCCCCATGGAATTTATATTTCATAGCCATTAAGGTGGGATTCTATACTGTACTCAGGCACAGCTCGCATTTGAGTGTGACACAAATGTATGCAACCTCCCACCAGGAGAGGGAAATTTGCTCAACAAACGAGCTGAGAGGCAATGGAATTTACATGACTTCATGCTCACTGCATTTGAACTCTTGTACTGTATCTACAATCACACGGACACAAACTATACATCATGCGACCACGGAAGCGGTTCCATCTTGCAAGACATATTTGTCACACTATTACGTTTTTCTGACCTAAAAAACAGTAATACTTATACTGTACCGGTATATGAAAATAGCCTGTTGCAAACCCTAAATAAATTGTCCACCCTTAAGGTCTGTGTGTTGGTTAAAAAAAATTTAACCAATGAAAAGAATTTAAAAGTACTTTGACAAAAACCTCCACAAAAACCTCCACAGCTGGATATTTTTTCATTTCCTGAAAAAATTACATTTTAGAGTTAGGCGGTTTCTTCCAGACAGCAGGTCTGGAAGAAAGTTTAGGAATTATTTATTTCTTGCAAAACTGGTGACAAACTTTGAAGTATCATTCTTACATTATGCCTTGAAAATGGGGCCTTTGATATCGTCTTCACCAGATTATACTTTACTATTAACAATGAGGCTCGTCTTACGCCAACATATTAGAACCTGGTGATATATTTTCATTACACTGAATAGCTGCATAATAGCCATACTGATAATTTCTAACTATGTATAAATAGCCCAGTGGGTGGTGAACAAGGGAGTGTGCTAAATTGATGTAGCATGCACTCACTATGCTCCTTATAGGAACAATTTATGTCTCAGCCCAAAGTATGGTAATACCTGTGGTTTGCTGGTTACTGAGATAATTTATATGAGGTAATCTGACAATTTCACATTTACAGTCAATTCTGGAGCAGGTGAACTCTAAGAAGGATCTTTCCATGCTTAGAAAAGGCACTTTTCAGTTGTTACTTGTTGTTACTTGTTTTCTTGGTGTATCATAAAAACGTGCCGTGCCCGTGAGCCCAATTGATACATTGTCCTATGATGGTGTCCCACATCGGAAATAGCCAATCTACAGTACAACCGTTACCTCACGATGCGTTGCGGATGTGCTGCATTGTGATCTTGTAGCTCGGCTAATTTTGGCATGCGACACTGTCGTAATAAGACTGAATTAAGCTTTATAACTAAGAAGAACAGTGTGGCTCCTTTTGAGTTTGAAATATGAGCTACGTAGCACCATCCAGGTAATTCATGAGGTTACAGAAGGTCAGAAAAAAGGACTGATAAAGTGCAGAGGAAAATCTAATTGAATATGTCTATCCAAGCAAATGCTAAGATATAACACCCTGGCCTTGATTAAAAATGTCCTGTATAAAGCACCTTCATCTGAGCTTCAGTAATGAGTTAATAACACATCATTATGAACCATATCGCGTGACAGAAAAGCTCCACGTTAATTACACTTTTCAATGAGGTCTCAGCATCACCAATTTGTTCATGAAGGACACGTGTTGATGCATTTCGTCCGCTAAGATGATAGTGACCGCAGTGTTTCTCAAATAATTTTATTACCACATTCTATAATTAGGATCAAAGCGTAATGCATAAAGGTTAATTTGTACTACGTGAACTTATGAAGTTGCTTTTGCTTTTTTTTAATAAGGCTCTGTGGTTTCAAATCTCTAGTGGTGCAATCAGCTGACCTTCAGGTCTTTGTGATTATATTACTTTTGTCAGTGGCGGTGTAGTCCTATTGTAAAAAATATGATTCAACACAAGGAGGAATCTCCTACAATTATAATCTAATTTTTAATTGCCAGGTGTTAAATGCTTACATGATGTGGACTAGCTGTGTGTTGCTTTTGGAAACTAATGACGCAGAAAATTGATTTTATTTGAAAAGATAACGAGAGTCAATCCACTGGCAGCTAAGTTCAATATCCTATATACAGAAGCTGACCCAGGTACAGTACGCATGCTGTATCCTAAATAAATTATATCAGCAATCTGAAATGTAGTCAAAATCGGTTCCCAATCACACGGTTGTCAAGTGTGGTGAATTCCACCCAGTTACAAAAGCAGGGATTTCCTATATGTAGTATATTCACTGAACACTACCCATAATGTTCAAACAATTAATCTGGTTATAAAGTACTCCTTAAATAACACCAAAACTGGGATTGACTAACTATTTGTATTTTTACAAGACTCTCAAAAAATAAACGTATAAATATTTTTTCTTTCAATATTTTTCAAAAATGTTTACCAAATATAAAGTCTTACCAAAAAGAGCAGATGTACAAGCACACAATAACCAACGCTAAAATCTGAAATGATACAGATGCTGCTGTGCAGGGACAGAGGGGTGAGAGCATGGTGACGTGTCATTGAACCGCACACAGAGTCTTAACCGGTCATATAGTCAGAATAATGGATTGTCGTTTAATTTACCTTGAACAATGAGATGTACTTTAGTGGACTTGGGTGTCTTGTTTGTGAGGATGGAGCAGACGTAGGGTCCCTCATCGTGGACGTCCACATTCTGGATTATGATGCTGTATTCCGTCACCGCGGTGTTCTCCATCATCACCACGCGAGGGTCCAGGGACCATTTCTCGTTGCCCGCAAACAGAATGGTGGTCCGGTTCAACCACGCCACACGTGACACCAGGCTGTCCACGCTGCATCTGGTAGGAGGAAGATACAATAAAAATAGGTCACTGTTTAATATTTAACCCTGGCGTCCCTTTTTGGGGGAGAACTTTCACAAAAACAAATGCATTTTTGATGTATTCAAAAGTAGTAGATAGGGAGGGAGGGAGGGCTGTCACAATCATGGCATTTTAAATACTTGATGATTAATTGTCACAAAACTAATTGTGATTAACAATTTAATTGTGATTTTTGGCATTCAACATGGGAAAAGTGATTAGCCTTTTAGGCTACATAAACATCAGAACGTTCAGAAACTGTTGACAAAAACAAAGAGAAAAGGTTTTCGGTAACATGTGTCACCACATATTCTCCTCACTCTCGTGAGATAAAGGCTATGTTTAAAAAGCACTGGCATATTTTAACCTCTGACCCTGAATTATCGTCATTGTTTAAGTACCCTCCCCTGTTTTCTTTTTTAAAAGACCAGCTTGTACATTCTGACTTTCAGTCCCCTAAGGTTTCACTCAGACGGGTGCAGTACTTAGTTTAGACAGTATTTGGTTTAGACTAGTCATTGGTTAGACCAGTCATTAGTCCTACAACTACAACCTATCTCAAACCCTCACCCTAAACCTAACCTCCCACGGGGCAGCACACCTAAAGCTAACCTTAACCCATGTCTAACCAATGACTAGTCTAAACTAAGTATGCACCCCACTCAGACAGACCTTATTGAGTCCTCTGCCACAGGGCAATGTGCCCATGTGGCAATACACACAAGACTGTGGCAAGAAGTTCAAGATTTACAGCATTATAACTTGTGTCTCAACCCATGTGGTATACTATACATGATCAGATGTCCCTGTGGTTTAGCATATATCTACTAGACAGTTAAAACAGAGAATAAGAGCTCTATTCGAAGAAATGACCGTGAATATCCTGTTGCCATTCATTTCAATGATCTTAACCCATTTAGGCCTGACGTCGAAATAAATAAAAAAGTCTTCTGAAAGAATATAATTTTTCAAAAATAGCAGACCTACAAACGTGCCACCGAGTGACACGCTATGAGCTTGTAGATCAGTTATTTTTCAATAGCTAAAGCATAACATAATGCTAACACCAAAAGGGGTTCCCGTCCTTCTCTAGAACGTTTGCTGCTCTGCCAGGACCTATACGCACCTGCTGTAAATTTAAACCGGGTGTGTGGAAGTCATCTCTCGAATAGTCTACTCTACGTAAACAAGAATTGCACAGATATTGTGCAACACAGATATTGTGCAATAATTGAAATATGCAATATGAAATTATAAAAATTAAAACAATGTGTCCCATTGCAATAGAAAACTATGTAATTATTGTGACAAGCCTGCATTAACCCTGGCATCCCTATTGAGTGGGAAACAATATGTATTTTCTTTTTATAGCAGTTCTACTGTACACACTCCCAACGCTCACTGTGAGCTTGGAGATGGTCATGATTCATGTCTTGTTGCAACAAAAAAAAAGCCAACCAAAGAAGTTTTAGAACAAATAGGTCAACCTGTCTTACTCTCAATAGATTTTCAAACTGAAGCCCTGTCTGAGATTGGTTTCTGAAAGTGGTTTCTAGAAGATGACATAGCTAACATGATATTCACTGCTTGAAGCTATATACTGTAGATAAGAGCAAGATAGAGTCTCAGAGTAATCAACAAACACAAATAAAATAAAAAATCTTACACTACCCACATGGCCAACATACTGCATAACCCTTAAGCCCAGACCACATCGGGTCGGGACAAAACGTTTTTTAAGGTAAACCACACCAATGCAACTCAAGTTGTATTGGCATGGTTTACCTTAAAATCCGTTTTGTCCAGACCTGACCCTTTGGTGTGGTTTTGACTTTATACATTACATAGACATAGAGTGGTGACATACTGTATAGCACAACCCTTATTATGCATGGCCACTGTCCATTTTACCACAATCCACTAGACAAGACACTACTATGTTTCCCCAATATGGAGACACTTGAATTTATTTCAGCATCTATTCTAAAAGTGACCGCAAACCAATCAAAGCTGAAATTACAGGACTTTCTCTGTGGAGAGGACTAATGCGGCCAGGACAATCGGGAAATAAATTAGTCCCTACCTGGTAAAAATATTACATTTGTATAGTTTTCTTTCTAAGAGGTTTGGTGGATTCAAATATGTGCAGGAAATGTGCAGTACACTATGCAGAACAGCTACAAGAACAAAACATACAATAAATATTTACACCCCCATTTACCTTACTATTTTAATCCCAGCTTCAACACATTTGCCATGTGCATGTTGCTAAAACACCTATATTAATTTATTCACAGTTAGGATTTGTTAAGATCACGTCATAGGATTTCTCAGAACATATTTTGGGCAAGTGGCGCTGTGAACAATGAACATTCAGAGAGCCACAATGAATTTTAAAATGTCCAACAGTACTTAACACACTGGTCATGAAAGCCCAAAGCCTATGTCTTTGTACCCAAGCTTTGTTTAAATCCACAGCACAGAGAGTCTCCCACACAGATGAAGGACTTCAGCCTCAAGGGTCACATGGCTAGACAGTACGCAGTTTCAGCCAGGGCATGTTCTACACCAGTGGTTCCCAAACATGGGTCATACATATCCCTCTCTCCCCATTTTTTCAGTTTCCTAATTATAATTTTGATTTCAACAGATTTTCTTTAAATAGGCCTACAATAAAAAATAAATAAATAAAATGTTCCAAAATGTATATTTGTTGGAAGAAATTCCATATAATTTTAAATAAAATAAGGGGGAGGCGTCATAAGCCGGCATGTGGCATGAAGACAGTTAATGCATGCATACATTTAAAGAATTTGTGAAAATAGCAGATCTACAAGCTCGCAATAGTCTGATTAGTATCACGTGAGAAGCAGTCTGGAGTGGGCGGGGTCTATGGTCGGCTATACCAGAACACTCGCCTCAAAACAACAGCAAACTCGATCTGAAACGGTCTCTACCTGGTATTCCTAAACCAAACCTCAGTAAAACTATGCATAACCCTAGACTAATTTCTAACCTTATCCTCAGTAAAACAAATACAAGAACCCCACCACCGAGCGGTCAGCGTGCGGTCTGCATAAAACAATTAGGGCGAGGGCGTTTTGAGGCGAGCATTCTGGTTACCCCATGGTCTGGACTCTGGAGCCAGGCCAAGCTCGCAACGCTCTGTGAACTCAACTTGTTTCACTAGTTTGGGTCCCGGGAGACATTTCTGGATCTCAAGCCTGTTGTACACAGGCCTAGCTAGCATAAAAGGTGGCCTACAGTATAAACAAAATATTCTGCACACAGATTTTCAAATGAATAGACTACTTTCATGGTATTTATTTGTCTAAAATGTGTCTTTCTTTCTTGAGTAAAGACAGTGAAGAGAGACAGGAAAGCAAAGACAGAAGTTGCTGAAAAGCTTGGCAGCCACCCTCAACATCAAAATAGGGGCATTGCAGATATGTGGTTGGTGTGCTAAAAGCAATCATCAGTGCATCTCAGCACATCACATGTTGATGAGTTTAAGTGAGGATTTCAGACACTTTTTTTCGTCTATCTTATTTTGGATTTGTATACTGAGAAACAAAGAACATTCATGATAGCACTGAATAGAGTGAGTGAATGGACACATATTTTTAGCCTGTATTTTTTGTCAGTAAGAAGAAGATTATCTGAGTACAAATCTCTATATTCTCTTGGCAACGAATTTCATTGAGAACAATTAAGGCGGGAAGTGTATTTCGAAGTGTTGAGTTTTTAATCAGTGAACTTTAATTGTGACCGCAGGTCGCATTTACTATGAAAACGTCCCCATACTGTAGATGGTCTCGTGACATCATCAGGGATGGTGATCCCTTGCTGTCGCAATTTAGCCCATATTTAGAGATCCCTGATGTCATCAATATTGACCGGCAACTCTACATCGGACCTCAAACCCTTAGATCTCCATATATGGATGTCAGAACTTGTTCTGACATTCCATATGATATCCATAAGATATCCTTCCTCTTCGATGTCTCCCTTTTGACTGATACCTGTCCATTCAAACTCTAGACGGTCCCAAAGTTAATAGTGCAGAGTTCTCAACAGGCCCGAAATTTAAGGCCCAGCCCTACCTGGGCCCTCATCACACCCTGTACACTTAAGAGAATGTCCCCGCTACCACCCTTAGATCTCCATATACGGAGCTGACCTGTTCTGAACAGAATTCATTCCATGTTGATCTGACCCCCCATGCCAAAGCGCCAGAGCTCGCCCAGCAGTCTGCCGTCGAGTAGAAAACATTTATTGGATTGAACACTAAAGTGAATTACCTTCATGTCTTGATATCTTCCCTTAGGCTTTAATCAAGCATTGGTTGATCAGTATATGATTTTCTTTCTTCCTTTTTAATGTGAATGTATATCTGCAAAAATTAAGTCAGTGGTGCCCAACTTTGTGTCTACAAGCTCACAAAGTGTACAGTAACGGGGAATTAATGTCTCTTGCATTCATCTCAAGGGAAGAAGAACGTTAACAGTAATAATAAAACAAAAGAAAAAAACAGGATTCGCCCCTCATCCTGACTACTACAGACCATGGCCTGAGATCAGTCAGGTCAGACATTGTGCGCCTGTGGTGTAGTATATGTGTTCGGGATAGGAATTGAGAATATGGAATTATAGCTAAAATGTGCTGGCTGTGGCTTATCTAAGATTGTTGTTCCTGCATTAGAAGCCGAAGAGAAGGAAAAACAATTTCCCCCGACTGAACAAGGCTAAAAAGTACTCCGTTATCGATGGGAGACACGGATTGTTCTTAAGGGTTGGGTGAGCAACAAACACAGACACCTCACTTCTACTGATGGCTGTGTACACACCGGATTAAACCTATAATATAGGTATAGTGGACTGGATGCGTATACTGTATACTGTAGTATTATTAATTTGCAGTAGATCCATTCTAATGGGCCCTTGTGTCTTGTGTAACATATACATCTCCATTAAAGTGTTTGCTGTGACAGGGCATTGGTAGGCCTACAGCCAAATTGTACTGAGGTCTGCTCTTACAGAGTGCTTTCATGCGAGATATTTAGTACTCAGTTTTGACAGGGTTTTCTCCAACTAAGGGACCTTGCTGACAAGATGGCACATCAAGGTCTTCAACCTCTATATCATAATCCAGACAGTTTTCAAAGAGGGTACATTTCTGAGTATTTGGGGACTGTCCAACAATGGGTGACACTGTCAAAAACTATTCTCCCATAACATGGGAGAATAATAGAACATGTCGTGTCACAATTTATGTACTTTTCTCAATTACACCACATGGCAAAGGGCTTTTTGCAGTCTGTCTTCTATACCAGTGGTTTTCAACCAGTGGTGCGGGGACCACCAGTGGTCCTTGAGGGGTTTCCAGGTGGTCTCGAGCTAAATGATGTAGAGTTGGTAAACAAATGGACCCTTCAAGACAACAGAATATTTTTAGTTTTGGGTCTGAGACAACACTCATCAAATGGTGAAGTGCTGAATAATGGGCCTGTTCTAAACACTTTAATATGGTGAAACGTTTAAGACTGAATAGCGGCCTACATGTCTACAAATCTACTCTAAAAAGTTATATTTACACAAGGAAAAGTAGATCCAGGTCATATTGTTCACATTCTCAATATTTCATTTTATTTTCTGTGCTAAAAGAATATCTTTGTTCAAGGAAAGTCAGGTGGCCTACAGTTTGAGGAAATCCTCAAGGACTAGGTTAAATTAGATCGTTTATAGCACTCAGTTATCATGCATGTCCTCATGCATATGTATGAAATATGAATAAATGAAACTGCGAGTTTGTTCTCAATATAGGGTCTAAATACATAGTTAGATGCTTAGTAATTATAGCTCAGTTTGAGACTTATGTGCTGCCAAGTATTTAGGGTAACGTATTCCAGATGTCTTCTTGCAAAACACATTAAACAATAATACTAGTGCGTATACTTCCAGGTTTTAAATCAAAATTTGCATAATCCTCTGTGTGTGCTCCGGTCCTATTATGTTTGCAACTGTCCTTCATGAAACTCCTGTTTATTTTTTAACTTTGCTTCATACGTATATGAGAGGTGATGTTCAAATAACAATGTAGCTAACCCCTGCAAAGAAATATCTCCCCAGTGATATGCAATATGGAAGAGGATTGCTAAGTACAATAACAAGTAAGACGCGTGAAGCGAACAAAGCTGTTGTGGCAGTCTGACACACACACACACACACACACACACACACACACACACACACACACACACCTCTGTCGTTCCAATTTCAGTTCCTATTGGTTCTCTGTATCGTTCCAATTTCTTCTCTGTGTCGTTCTAATTTCAGTTTGTAAGCCCTCTGGTGGCAGGCGGGTGGTGTTACAGCGTGACACACACAAACTGTCTGAACCATCCCTAAAGCATATGGGACAACGCTCCACACATCACAGACCTTTCTCCCTCTTGGCTACCTAACTGTGGAACAAACTACAGATTCACTCCCAATGTTCCGCCGTGTAGCCCCCCCCAACACACACACACACACACACACACACACACACACACAAGCTAGGCCGGCTTCTAATCACTTCGTTCGCAATCACTTCATTCGCAATCACTTCGTTCACAATCACTTCGATCGCAAAATAAAGTACAGCACATGTGCATTGATCCTTTTTTTTTCTTCATAAACACGTCTACCCTTTTTGATTAGCCTTTGTACATCACGCATACGGTAGTCTGGTATGTTCCACTCAAGTACTTCTCTGCAAATAAATAGTTGCCAAGCACTGGGAAAATGTGGGCAGATCGACCACATTGTATGTTGTACACAGGCTGTTTCAAATATCAATAGTGTTCTCTGAGGACAGGTACAGTATTTGAAAGCTCTTTGATCTCATACAAATGTGGGTACAATGATTTCCACAATATATATTGCAGTTCTTTACAATGATAATACAATGCCTTCAATTACAGTAGTCTAGTCATATCCTGCTGATCCAAACAACAAGTTGTGCTACGCTTCCTCACAGATGTGTGATTCAAGCTAATAATAGCTTGAATTTATATAGCCACTTTCATGAACCCAAGGACAATGTTTCATGAACAACCAAACAAACAAACAAACAAACAAACAAACAAACAACTTTTCTCCATTAGCCTGAGAGACAGGTGTATTTTCTTAAAAGAGTCCCATGTTGGATCATGGCGAATCTCCATTGGGAGAGTGTTCCATGTACAGGGTGGGGGCTGCCACAGTGAAGGCCCTGGCTACAGGGTGGGGGCTGCCACAGTGAAGGCCCTGTCTACAGGGTGGGGCTGCCACAGTGAAGGCCCTGGCTACAGGGTGGGGGCTGCCACAGTGAAGGCCCTGGCTACAGGGTGGGGGCTGCCACAGTGAAGGCCCTGGCTACAGGGTGGGGGCTGCCACAGTAAAGGCCCTGGCCCCCAAGGTCACCATTAGACCTGCCACAGTAAAGGCCCTGGCCCCCAAGGTTCGCTTGCTTGTTTTGCGGACAGAGAGGAGGTCCAAGTCTGTGGACCACAGGTTCCGTGACAGACTAGGTTTATGGAGGAGACCTGAGACATACTTTGGAGCCAGGGCGTTTTGACATTAGGTGAGAAGGAGGAATGTGTAATAAATGCACAGGAAGCCAGTGCAGTTGTTTACGGGTGGAATACAATACCTTATTTCCCCACAAACTTTAGAGTCTCATATTTCATATGATATAGTACTTCCTGTCACCCTGACATTAATATTTTTTTATACTGTAATACCCTGCATCAAGAAACGCAAAGCAAAATAATAAATGAAACTCTTTTTTCCTGAACCATTATAACAATATAATTAGGCACAATTGGTTAATTCCACGACAGGAGATATTGCGATGTTGTTACCTGACATTAGTTTGGGTGAAAAAAAGGCTGCATATATTATCTATGGGTTGATATGGGAAATTAAGAATTGGACAATATTGGGAAATTCGATATCGCAAAAAAGCCAATATCGGACATCCCTATACTGTATGTACATTTATATGCCAAAGTTGAAGACAGTGTTGTCAAGCCAATTCTATTCTATTTATACAGCATCACATTTCTCTCACGAGCAAGAAGTTTGCAATGACAACAAGGAAAACACTCCCCTTTAATGGGAAGAAACCACAAGCTGAACCTGGCTCTAGGTGGGCAGCCATCTGCCTTGACTGGTTGGGTTTTAGAGGGGGGGGGGGGGGGGGTGGAGCGTGAATGAATGAGTGAGAGAGAGCGAGCCTATCTATAATAGCATTCCGCAGCCATAATCCATGTAATAATGCTATAGTCCATTGTATAATGATCATCACGCTTCACTGGGTGAACTGTCAGCACGTTTGAAATTTTCAATTTATAAAGACTCTGGGCTGATTTGCATATCTTTAACATTAGCTGGAGAGCACAATGGAACATTTGGCCATCCTTTTACAACAATAAAATACACCCTGAACTCGCTCTCTTTTTCCGATTGGTGACAAAAGATTCATATTCAGGACAGATTCATGTTTTCTCCGTGCCTAGCCTTCCACTCACAATGGATGAATGTCATAACGTGTGTTGTTCTGTATGATGCACAGTCAAAGGAGAGAGCTAGGTGAGAAAGCAGATCTATTACAATGTTCAGGGTCTCCATGTGAAGCATAAGTACATCTGAATGCAAGTTAAAGACGTAGTAAAAAAAAAAAGTATAATCTGAATACAGTCATTTTGGTTGCTTGTAAGAAAGCCATCACGCGGAAGTGGCTACTAAAGGTCTCACTACCAACAACAAAAAAACTAAACGCCATATACCGTGAATGCAATGAACCCCAATTTGGAATGGAATCCAAATCACATATTGAGGGGCATCATACAGCCGAGGGCACCTCCATAACCGCTTTCACTTCTGCCCACATTTGTGAAGGAACCAAATATGTCTCCCCCCTTTTCTGCTCCGTCCATTGGCTCCCATTGCCTGCAGCATCAGGTACATAAACAGGTCTACAAGGCAGCCAAAGGCATGGCACCCCCATACCTGCAAAACTTGATTGAACCTTCCAACCTCTCCCGCTCACTTAGATCAGCTAACACAGGGAAACTATCTGAACCATCCCTAAAGCATATGGGACAACGCTCCACACATCACAGACCTTTCTCCCTCTTGGCTACCTAACTGTGGAACAAACTACAGATTCACTCCCAATGTTCCGCCGTGTAGCCCCCCCCAACACACACACACACACACACACACACACACACACACACACACACACACACATGGGCCTGTTATAGCGCCACCAGGAGGCTAAATATTGCAAAACACATTTTTTGACAGTACACCTACTCATTTTGTCCAAACATCCCGCAAATTGGTACATAGTCTCTCTATAGCCAGTAAACGAAAAGGGTCTTTCAGATTTTTTCTCCCATCGAAGCCGGAGATTTGCTGGTAACAGACGGACGCACACACACACAGACCGGGTGCAAAACATGCCTTCGGCCTGGTGGAGACAACAAAGGCTATTTATTTCTGCAGCTTTTGAATGTACACATACGTTAGTGTGTGACGTTTGTGTGTGTGTGTGTGTGTGTGTGTGTGTGTGTGTGTGTGTGTGTGTGTGTGTGTGTGTGTGTGTGTGTGTGTGTGTGTGTGAGAGACAGTATTTGAAGCGTTCCAGCGGGTCTGTCTGTCTTGTTAACTAAAGGTAAAAATAAGAATTGCCTGGCTGTCACTCTGGGGGCAATATAACCCAAAATAGAACCGAAAATACGGCAAATAAAGGTGATATACTCGATTTTTGTCCGTCACGAGTGCGTGCATGACGGCCCAGCTATCTGTCGGCAGGCCCATCTTGGACTGCATTTCTGGCTGTGCCATGCACTGAACTGCACAAATCTGTGTAAAACTTTGTATGCAGACTCCCTAGAGGCAAAGGAAAAACCTTTCTAATGCATTTTATTTTTTCTCTTTATAGGACCAGGACACATCTTTTTATATTACTTAATTTCACGCTAATCGTCGGTACACAAGATCTCTATGGTCATGTGTTTGATTTCTCATATTCCATCCTGATTGGCTAAGATTGGCTTCCAAAGTTTTCAGGAGTGGAACGTTACTCAAATCATGAACGCAGCATCCTATTGCGGTGAAACTGTGCATGCATATTCCCACTAGCCTGAGGAAGAAATGCCACTTGACATTTTTCAAAAAAATGCTCCTTTCCTGGTAGAGACATGCGCCCTGAGGGGCACTTTTTCTAGTTGGTGTAATGTGGCAAAAGGGTCTCAGCATGCACACTAAAATTAACAATATAATATAAAACAATATAATATAAAAATGTGTAATATTTGTCAAATCATGTTAAATCTCTTTTAATAACCTTCTTTTAGGGAAATCGTCAAAGCCACAGTAAAGGGTCCTTCTAGTTGTGACACTTGGATGCACTATTGAACTTAAGAATTACCATAAACTATTCATAATTATCCAGGCAGCATACATGTATTCAAGAGCAAGGTCATCAGAACTGGATAAAGTGTATACCAAACGGCTGTTACTATGGCCTGTCTGGCTGGCAGCCTCTGTCAGAGTAACTTAATATGATGTTCTACGACTACAACACACATTCATTGTATTTGTGATGTTCAACAATATACATTTTAGTAGTCCCACAGAAGGTGCACATTCTGCTGTGACATACCGGTATGTGAAACTACTTATCTATGCAGATTCAGTTATTGGGGGTAGCTGCCTTGATTTCCTGAAGAGTGACTAATTCTCGTGCCAGTTACTGTACCGTGCGCTATATCTTATAGGTCCAGTGCTGGACTGCTGGTTGATGTATTTGTAAAGAGTTATACTTTTAGTTTTACGATTTCTTTGCTCCCGATCCGATTCCGATCATTAGATTTTTGAGCATCTGCCGATACCGATATTTATAATTTATATAACACGTTTATGCCATATCACAAGAGTACAATATCCAAAATCATAGACAATTTCCAGTCTATCATAATATGGATATAATATTGACAATAGGGATGTCCCGATCAAATTTTTTGGCTCCCGATCCGATTCTGATCATTTGAAAATGACGTGATCGGCCCCGATTTCCGATCACCCGATCTGATCGGGACAACCCTACTATTAGTATTTATTATAGAGCGCCAAAGTCCTGATGCAATCACTCATCCCCTGGTATACTCGCTGAAGAGAGCTCTGATTGATTGCATTATGGGGAGCAGCATGGGTGTATTGCTAATGCATTGTGATTTGCTGACTGCTTAGCCAGGGGTGGAGTCAGAGTTTATATACAGTAAAGGGGAAATGCTTCCATGGAGAGAGGTTTGAGTTACTTTTCTTTTGGTTGTCCAGCTGTTTCCTATTATGTTATCCAGGCCTGGAACACATTAAAACTAAAACATTTTCACCTGCAAGTCTGTCTCCTGGTCCATTATGTCATTCTCACTGACAAACATCCAATACAATCCCACTTGGTAACACTATGACCTGTCACAATTCATAATAGCGAGTAGATAAGTAATGGACTGGCTCCAACCTCATGTCAAGGATTCCTCATCAGAGCTACACAATTCACGGCCACAGTCAAAATCTTCCTCACACAACACGCGCACGCTCACATGCCACCACATTTCACACAACACTAAGTACCCCGCCAAGGTTTGTGATCTATCACCCCGCTCCCAATGTCTCCATATTGTACAGTATATAAGCAGACATTGCCTAATTATGCAACATCACTTTATGCACTCCCCCTTCTTTAAATTCTCCCCCCCTCTCCACAATTAAACAGATTGGACTGATTCAGTACAGTATGGTACAGTACGGAACGGTACAGTACGGTACAGTACAGTGCGGTAAAGTACAGTACAGTATTGTATGGTACAGTACAGTATGGTACAGTACAGCAAAGTACAGTACAGTACGGTACGGCACAGTATGGTACTGTAAAACACATCACAGTACAGTACAGTACAGTACAGTACAGACACCCATTGACCACTGCAGCAGCAATCTTTCTACAGTATAATTACGATAGTGGATGCCAGACAGCACTGAGTGCATAGCCTGACCATGTTCTGCAAATAGAATGCACTTAAATTGGTCTGAAGTGCATTTAACTGGTTTCCAAAGCATGTCAGTTTCCAAAGCATGTCAAAACGTTATTTCCCCCCACACATTGAATAGACAATTGCCACAGATATTCAGGCCATTTTATTTGTGTCATTTGTGTATGTTATGCTAGTAAGTACACTTACTTCCTTCAGTCTCAAACTCATAAATCCTGTGCCCTCCTGCATAACGGATGCAGTGCTTGGTGTATAATGTATTCTTGGTGTTTAATGTATTCTTAATGGCAATGGCACCTCTGTGATACTTTCATGAAGGAAGCCAAACTATACTTGTATGTACCTGTACACAAGATGTAACAATAAAGTACAACCTTGAACGCTGAACCTTAAGCTTTGATAATGTACCCATGCACAAAATATAGAGCATTGACACTGCATGGTGGGGAGTAGTGTGCACAATTACTGGAGGGTGTTTATCTAATAATATGAATTAATTAAATCTGTGTAACTCACTTCATTGTCGCAATATTGCTTGCTCTGGGTTGTAAAGTGTCTTGAGACAACTTGTTGTGATTTGACACTATAATAAAATTGAATTGAATTGAATTTAACTTCAATGTTTAGGATACTATATATGCTCTAAATAACCAGCATGCTCAGTCAGGCACTCTTTTTGCTATATGCAGATAACTTATTAAAAATATAATCCTAATTGTTTTTATTTTTAATTGTTATTATTTGTATTTGTGTATTGTGTCCAATAATTGATTCATTCCTGTTATTTTTTAATATGTATATGTATTTGTATGTGCCTTTTATTGGGTTTGTTACTTTTGACTCAAATGTGACTTGAAAAAAAGAAATATAATCCTGCTGAGTCTACTGAATGCATAATTATCCTATCTAACTGATTTATTTGAAATGACTTCATGTATTGTGTCATCATCAAGTGTCATGTCATGGCACTTGATAACTAGTAACTACCAATGCATTGGGCCAGAATTTAAGTTTAGCAAACATCAGTATTTAAAGAGGATGATTTCTGAGCTTGTGCATTTAGATATTTCCAGGGAATGCTTTACCAGCAAACACGTTCCTCAGTCCAGTCCCACACAATCACACATCTCACAGAGATTCCCCAGGTGTGACTGGGGCTTCCTTTGAGTCAAACGAATGCATCTTCCATTGTGCACCTGGCTTGGCCCGGCGCTCCAGCAAACACAATTGGCTGTGTTTGTGGGTGAGAAGCCGGGAGAGGAGGGTGATCTCTGTCTCTGCCTGTTCAGCGGGGATACTGTGTTCCTCCGCAAGAGTGACTCCTCGCTTTCAGGTGATAAGAAGTGGCTAGACACTAGATGATCATGTTTGTCTACACCCACCCTCGTTACCGACTGTAGCCCTTGGTAGTAGTGACACACAAGCGTGGTGCAAATCGGGAATTGGTATAATGATGACTAGTTGAAGAAGAAAAAGAAACAACATAATGATCTGCAAATCGACATACACATACAAACATACACAACATACTGTACATATGCTACCAATACCATACTATAAATAATTACTCATCTGGCATTCCTTTGCATCTTGCACAATTCTGTATCGCAGGACTTTTCACACTGAACCACTTTTCAGCCCTAGCTATTATATATTCTATCACGTCCATTACTTATTTACAGCATCTCATCCTACAGTGAATAATCTGCTGTACAGTACACGTGTGGTCTACTGTCACTACTCTTGGACATAAATATTGAATGTGTGTGTGTGTGTGTGTGTGTGTGTGTGTGTGTGTGTGTGTGTGTGTGTGTGTGTGTGCGCGTGCGTGCGTGTCCACTATATTCAAGACAGATATCTGTGCATTTTTGTCAGCTGAAAGGTTAAGTGGCCGTGATTAGTACTAAACCACCTAATAGCATAACCATTCAGATCTCATTTACTGCCAGAAATCTGCTGAGGTCACATCATGGTCTATTGCTCGACTGTTTACACTGAAAAGGGGGAACGTTACAGTAATTCAATTGCCCTCCCAATCCAACGTCATTATTCTATCAGGATTAAGATAGTAAACAACAGTGACAGTGGCATCAATTTGTGTTCATTGGATTTCTCACAGTCACTATACAAACTAATCTCAAAATGATTTGTTCTTCTTTAAAATGTTATTTCCTCCATGGCAGCTTTGGACAAGGTTCACAAAATCATTTTTGATTTAATTCAAAAGCACTTTAATGCTTTAATGGTAAGAAAAGATAAACACAAATAAAACACAGGGAAATAGTTGGCAATTTGGAGAGAACAAATCTTTCTCCGTGTATCTTATCTGGTCAATCTGATCAATCAGTGGTTCCCAAAGTGGGGTCCTTGAGGGAGTTCCCAGCTAAATGATAGACCCTTATGGGTCTGCAACTCAAAGAGTGTACAAATGGAACCAAATGGACCCGTTAACAAATGAACCCTAACGGGTCCATTTGGTTCCATTTGTACACTCTCAGAGTTAAATTAGCTTTGATTTTACAATATATATTGGGGTCCCAGAGATAGAAATGCCATTAAATAGGGGACCGTAGCGTAAGTCAGGTCAAACCGGGGGCCCTTGAAATGAAAATGAAAACTGTTATGGGGGTCCTTGGCATATATTTTCAAATGGGGGTCCGCAGGCTAATGAGTATCATTTTGGGGGTCCTTGATATGAAAACGTTTGGGAACCACTGCCCTAGGGCAGGTACCCTCACAAAAAACATGAAGTACTCCTGGTCTCTATACGGTACGTGCCTGATGGAGGGGAAAGGAACAGGTTGGAATAACGTGTTCCTTCCACGCCATACGTCCTACCGGGGAATGTCCCCCCTGCCAGGTGATAAGAAGCGGCCTGCTCTCTCCTCATGCATGAAGAACGTATGAGCTCAGTTCCGGGCTCTCCCCGGGTTGGCAGAGAGAGAGAGTAGCGCCCAGGATTACAGCCTTAGACAATTGGCAACGGGTGAAAAAAAGGGTTACAAAATGGTGGGATAAAAAATTTAAAGAAAGAAAAAAACCACTAAACCACAACAAAAAACACTATTACTACCAGCACAACTAATAATAGGACCAACAAGTCACTGCAGCATCAGCCTTTAATTACACAGGTCTTTGGTTACATTGATAATAAGGCAACACCACCTCTACACAGCAACATCCTAAGTGATATTTTAACTCTGAAAGGGTCAGTGTTTTATACTTCTACAGTTAAATTAACACTCACAATTTTTCTGTGTCCAATATTCCACCAATGGAAAAGCAACTCTGGTTAGAACTGGATCGATGAAATAACAATTGTCACGCTCTTGTTATTCCTCTAATTCAGCTGGAATACAATCACAGTGAGTGTTACACACTGTTACTCCGAGTGCAAGGTGAATGAGGCTGCGAATAGAATAGAATGGGAAAAGATGGCCAAAGGAGGTGGTGCTGTAACATCAAAGTATTGGTCAATGAACTTTTCAAGGCTATATCACACTTTAGCCTATCCACTGCTGCCACCCTGCTACATTCACTGTGAAACAAAAAAAAATCACTCAAATCAAGTCATAAACATCACTCCAAAAGGGGAAATGAAAACAGCAAAACATCTTAGCTGAGCTTATCTTCTGCATAACATCTCATATTCCGATAAAGGCATTCTGTCAATCTCTGTCTCATTACAGACTATTTTGACCAACTTACTTACACATCCTATTAAGTAGGAAATATCTATTGCATTTGTCAATATTGTCAATATCCATAATCACTAGAACTTGAGAGCTCTAGTGAAGCTGTCCTTTAATGGGTTTCATTCAGCTGTTTCCACTGTGAATGTTAAATGGCTAGACAATGTGTGTTAACAGAAGCATACTGTAGTGTTATCGGTGGAAACTGATGGAGGCTTTAAGCTGCAGGTAGAGTACAGTACATTTACAAAAGCTGACACTTGAAAGTGGCTCATCTATATGCTGTATGCTAGAAATCAGGTCAATATTCTGATGTGAGTCTAACACTATGGGAATTATGGTACACAACAATCTCCTCTGCCCAGAAGAATCCCAGCGCCCTTCCAGCAAAACAACTCAACTCTCGTGTGACGTCAGAGTGACAGATAGATAAACATGGGGATAAATGCATACTATTATTCTGCCACCATCCATCAAACTTTGAGACTTCATATCAAAAACACCCTAAAGAGTACCAGTCCGCGAATTGATAGTATCAGGTCTAGATACGTCTTCTAACATGCCACCAGAGAGTACCGTCAGCAAGTCCCCTCCCTTCCCCAACGACCCCTTGCGATCGATTCCAAACAAGCCACGATTGTTCTCACAATTTTCTGTCGATTGAATTGATCCCAGAGGCATTGGCTCGTTTGTCGTTAGGCCAACATGGACATACATCCCATAGGCCAACATGGACATATACATCCCATAGCCTAGACGGGATTAGTGCTCATGCAATTGTTTCAACAATGGGGAGTCAGTCTCATAGCCAGTCAGTAACTAATATAGGTGTGGCTAAAGCTAACCTCTCTTTTATAGATTATATTTTCTGAATAAAACCAAAATAATGCAATTAATGCAAAAACTGCAGTTAAGATACTGTAGCATCTCATTAAAGGTTAATGCGAGAACTACTGGGGTGTCGTGTATAACAGCCTAGAGTACATACGACAGATGGTGTCTCTAGACAGCTATCCAGTGAACAGAATGTCTATAACACCTTAATGCATACACATTACATTTAGATATGCAATACTATGAATTAAAGACTAGGATATGATATTGTTTGTTCAACATGTGGTAGTGTGACTGAGACTGTTATGTAGTGGTATTTAAAGCTAAGGGCTTCTCCTCAACGCATTGTTGTGAATGGGGATTCTAGTGAAAAACAAGAGGACCTCAACAAAAGGTAAACAATATTTAGCATGTGGTGGTGTAGTGATAGGAAATGCTACTCCAGTTCAGGAATTGTACTTCAAAAAGGATCTGCTCTGAAGCTTAAGACTTGCCTTCAGCACTACATTGAACGAGCGTGACTTTAATAGTTTGTAAAAAACGAAAAAGTAGTCACGCGCGCACGCACACACACACACACACACACACACACACACACACACACACACACACACACACACACACACACACACACACACACACACACACACACACACACACACACACACACACACACACAAATACAGTACACACCTAGTAGCAATTACAAAATGATGATCTGATGATCAAAAAAGAATAAAGTCTGCACACTTGGTCATGCTCCAAAGCTTAACATATTATTTGGTTCTTCACTCCATTGGGCGTTACGATCACACATCACATGATCACAAGAAAGTCTGGTGACCATGCAGTATGGGTTGGCGCCCCAGCCTGTGTCCGCCGTGAGGAGGAAACCCAACAAACCCTCGGTGAGGCCTTTAGGGAGTGAAAATTACCCTCCCACAATGCATGTCACTTCAAAACAATCAAAACTGAGACTGAATTAATTTTGTGAATTAGTAGTCACTTATTGTGTTAAACATGGATGTGAGCCGAATGTGAGCTACAAATTTGCGGCAGTCAAACTGTTAAAGAAAGCGAGCCATAAAATATCCAATTTATCCAATATCCAATATAACAATTCCTTACAAAACACTCAATGCTATACCCAACTAGCAACTTGCTTAACAACTGTTTTGGTACGTATTTTGGACATGTAAATGGACATGTAAAAACAGCAGATGTGTCACAATGCAGCATGTTGGGAGCTTGTAGGTTTATTTCTTTTTTAATATTGAGGTTGCAAACTATAGTATTTAGAATTAGAAAATAGAGTTTAAGTGGGTAAATGACTGAGCAATGGTGATCTATCATCACAGCTTTCTGGACATTCACTGCAGGCCCTATCAAGTGTCATTTTTGATCAATGAAAACAGCTACTTCCTGTGCTGCTGCTGGAGCAAGCTGTCATGTTGTGAAGGACTAGATTGACAAGTTCCGTAATCTATGAGGTGAGACAACAAGGAGGTGATTGAAAAGGGCAGAGCAAGCCCTTTGGCCCAGAAAAAAAGGCTTTGGAGGTAAATAGTACTTGCTCTTCGGCACAAAGGATTATATCTTTTGTTAGTCCGAGCATGCACTCAGTGAAGCAGTCAGCAAATAGCTATATGCCAATACATGTTTATTACAACAGACACACATATGATCACGTTTGGCACATCTGCCTCAATTTGAATAATAGTGCATCAAATTGAGGCGGATGTGCCAAACGTGATCACATGTGTGTCTGTTGTAATAAACATGTATTGGCATATAGCTATTTGCTGACTGCTTCATTGAGTGCATGCTCGGACTAACAAAATATATAATCCTTTCTGCTGAAGTTTATTTTAAACTGAATGGATGGAAAATGGAAATGAAGAGTTTACATGGTACACATACTGTAGTACAGTACATGCATACACCTCCCTAATGATTATATCTGGTTTCAGTATTTATTTATGGTGTATTGTCTCTATTATTAAGGTTATTGTAGCAGTCAATATATATTGGGGGTCGGGAGGGGGCGGGGCGGGGGTCCCGAGACATGGCCAAAGCATTTCAGGGGGTCCCCGGCCAAAAACGTTGAGAACCCCTTAGTCAAGCTAGGCAATAATATAGAAGTAAAGTATGGTAAGTACATTTTGATATAATAATAAAATTATGAAATAATCAAAAAAGCCCTTTCAATATATTTTACAGCTAACCAGACAGGTACTCAGATTATGCTGTTACAGTAGGTTATTACAGAATCCTCTGATGTGGAGAAAATCATAATTTTACATCCTCACATACAGTAGATCACTCAGATCTTAGCTTCAGGGGTCAACCAATCGTCACACTAAAATGTTCCTTAATTTACTTTACTTATACATTGTTCGGGGAATAGGCTATACCCGTACGGCGTACGTATGTCAAGTACACCTATCTCCTCAGATACTGGGGAACTTCTACCGTTGTGCCATAAAGAGCATCCTCACGTACTGCACCACGGTCTGGTACAGAAACTGTACAGCCTCTGACCGGAAAGCACTGCAGAGGGTGGTGAAAACTGCCGAACGCATCACCGGAACATCTCTCCCTGTCATTAAGTCAATCTATGACAGTGGGTGCCTGAGGAAGGCTCATAACATCATAAAAGACCCCTCTCACTCCAACCTGGAGTGGAGTCTGTTTGCCCTCCTCCCTCTGGGAGAAGTTATAGGAACCTTGGTTCCAAGTCCACCAGACTTAGAAACAGCTTCTTCCCCTCCACTGTCATCTACCTAAATTCCTCATCCACTCCTCTCCCCCCTCCAGTGTCAGCCCCCCCTCCCCCCAACCCATCCACCATCCCTGTTGTATCTGGGACTCTGGACACATATAGTCTAGCACTATGTGGACTCGTGCAATAAGGACATATCAATGACCCCCATGACAGATTTGTGTTTTTAAATGTTTCAAAAATATTCCACAATTGTCACTTTTTTCCAACGACATAATCCATAATCCTTGGGAAGTTTGCTTTCATTTGCTGTATCACACCCGATTCTATTGTCATCCAGTCAAACATAGCAAGCAAAGACCATAACATCGGGTTATGCCATGACGCACAGGGAAGCATGCAGGTGGCATTTCAACGTATTCCTTCATGAATGAATAAAATAAAATACAATAAACGTTATTTTACTGGTGTTTTTCAACAGAAACAAATAAAGAGGGTGTGTACTGTGCAACAGTGCATGCATGCGTGCAGCAATATCTGTCGGATGTAGCTGTATGGTCTCAATTAACCCAAATGTGACAAAGTCATGTTATGCCATGCCTGCCTGCCAGGCCCGGAGTGGAACTCCAAATCAGGCCGGGAGTTATACGCCCTGGCAGGCCGCACCGTGCGCGCGCGCTGAAATGTTGGGGGCCCTTGGGGGACATTTTGGGGGCCTTTACAGCAATTTCACATGAGAAATGTACCATCTGATGTTATTTATATTATTAACTTATTCCCTCCATTAACAGTGTTTATAAACTTTTTATAAAGGGCAGTGCGCTGCACTGTGCTGCAGCAAGACTGCCTTAATATAATTGAACTTGACTGAAATTGGGTTGATGGAGGTGACGCCCTAAACACACCCATGACTAATTCATGGCCGTTTTGCGCACGCCACGGGTGTCGGAGAGCGCATCTTACCGTGCTCATAATTGCAAAATGACATTGGCCACGCCTCCATCTCTTAAATTATGTCATATTGTATTATATGTCATATAATCTGAAGTTCAAAATGGGGCCCTAAGAGTATCTGTTGAAAACACTATTGGCATTTTCCAGAGTCGACAGTACCAATCCTCTGCCAGCATACTGTGGTGAGAGATGAGGACTTAAGCCAGAGAAGACAAGAAACATCAACACAAGGCAGACAGCATGGGCTGTGAGACATTTTACCAACTGGCTGCAGCTGAACCAGATGCACACTGACCTTTTGGAAAGGAGGTATGCATAACATGGTAAGACAAAAGGGAACTTTCATTAAAGCAAAAGTGTTAGGTAGCTAATAAAAAACCCTGTGCTAAATTGTAATGCTAGGGGAGAGAATAGAGATAGTCAAGTAGCTAGCACTGTTACACGATGACCGGGAAACAATCTGCCAGTCATAAACCCGGAATCACCACATCAAAGCACACCCATGATAACATTTGTTTTAAACTCTAGCTTCACTTTGGGGGTCGAGGGAAACGAGGTCAGCAGAGAAGAGACGTTCATCGTTCATCATCCAAACAAAGCGAGGAAAGCTCAATGATCCCTTGTGACCAGTTTCAACCGTGCAGGAAATACCTTAGCAAGCTGCAGCATTTGATTTACACCCACATAAGCTCACGAGCCACCTGGGGTTATTACGAACACTTACTCCAAGGTTTAGCTAGGGGCTGAGACATCACAAAAGAGTGCCGATTCATACACACGAATACCAAGTCACTTTTTACGTGTTTGTGGATTTGTGTCATTACACCAGCCACATGTGATTCTTTCCGCATGACACTTAGGCATCTGTTGTGTGGCCCAAAAAAATACAGATGACATGCCTCCATGTTGTTTCAATGATGATGCCAAAATTCCTGAAATAATGTTATAAGCGAAAGAATGACTCAACACTCAATGACTCAATGCTCCTACGCATTATGCAATAAAGTGTCAGAGCAAATCTGGGGATCATCCATTTGTCTAGGACTACAGTAAATAAAAAAGAACCCCCAACTACTATAATACATACAGTCCTACAGACAAGAATGTGGAGAGTATTTTGACATAGCGTTGTACCTTGCATGCAATCCATAAAGGTACGTATGGACTATACCACTATTAACAATATAATCTGACACTCAATTCAAGTATATTTTATGAATAATCTCACTGTGCAGGACTTCAGTCCTGTAAGAGTGATTCACTTTCCATCATGCTCCCCCAGATCTGTAAGTGATACTAAGATTCCAATATTGAAAATGAGGGTACTTTTTGGTAAAATTTGGTTGGCAATGGACGGACCAGTGTTAATTTTTTCACAATATTTTGATTTAGTCTTAGTCTTTTGAATAACACACCATTTAGTCTTAGTCCTATTTAGTCTTCTGAAAAAAACTTAAGTCAACTTAGTCTTAGTCTTAATGCAATGTAAATTTTGCCAGAAAAGATTTAGTCTTAAGGGCCTTTCAAACGGGAAGCTAGGAATGCAGACGTTGTTGCCTGGATCAACGAGAGGTCTGCTACAGGTCTTCTCAAGAGGGGTGCGACAACGCAAGCGTTACAGAATCCAGGTCTGGTGAGTGAAAAATGCAGGTCTCATTGAAAACTAACTATAGGTGCGTTAAATCGTTCGAAAGGCCCTTTAGTCTTTTGAATAACACATCATTTAGTCTTAGTCCTATTTAGTCTTCTGAAAAACTAAAGACTTACGTAGTAGTAGTCTTTAAGTAAATAAGTAGCCTTGCCGAGCCATGAGGCCTATAGGGCAGGAGCCTATCTCCTGTTTCTGTAGCGTGAGGCAGCTTGATGTACAAGTACACCCCCTGGACATGACGCTAGTATGTCGCAGGGACTTACCCCAAATCCAACTCTTGATGCTGAGTGTCAAGCAGGGAGGCATTGGGTCCCATTTTTACAGTCTTTGGTATGACCCGGCCGGGGATTGAACCCCAACCTCCCAGTCTCAGGGTGGACACTCTAACCACAAGGCCACTGAGTGGTCTTTAGTCAACAAAATGAACACTGGGACGGACACAGCCGACGCACGCACGCATGCATGCACACACACACACACACACACACACACACGCGCACATGCACGCGCACGCGCACACGCACACACACACACACACACACACACACACACACACACACACACACACACACACACAACAAAATAACAAAAAAGCTGATGAAAACACATGAGGTGGATCTCAATTGCCGGTGCACACACTTACTAGGTAGATACTAGGTAGAATAGGGTGGTGACTGCACTGGCACTAACGGGGTTCTACACTGCGTAGGTGGCACACTGGTACACGTTATAGTGTACACTGTCGTTTGGGACACTGAGCTGGGCGGAGCCGAGTGGAGCTGGGCGGAGCCAAGCGGAGCTCAGATTTCTCGACTGGCAGCCATTACTGTTTTGTCCGCACTGACCGGAGAGTTTTTAAAAGGTCTATAAACTACTTTTTTAGCCCACGGAATTTACTTTCAAGTTATTTTTGGGGAGTATTTAGTTGTTTGAACTTCATATGTGTGGTCAATTAATCATAAAAGATCCTATTTAAAAATATCAAACAACGATGTCGGAGAATCAGAGAACCGTGTTGTCTCGCTTTGGGGGCTGCCAGCAGAGAGACGTACCCGTGTCTGGCTCCCCCTTGTCGGCATAGCTAGAAGCAATTCCCCGTTGCTCCTACGTTGTTGTGGAACGACATGATGCCGTGGCTCTCAACGCTGTAGCCTATGCTATGAATCTGTGGATATTTACAGCCTACATGCAATTCGTTTCCAATTGTTTTATTTCCCCAAATGTCAAGTGCATTATAAATAACAGCTATTATATTATTGTTATTATTATTACGTCGAGTCTATGGTCGAATCTGATTTAACCCGAGTCCTGATTCCGTGCAAAGAGTTGCTGAAAGGAAGGATATAGGCTACCTGTAACCTGCATATATATAGCCTATTCACTTAATGATAAATGTTTTTACATTTGGATAGAATACAGACTATTGTCGCATCTGCTGTTTGATTTGTATTAGCAGGCACCGATCAATCACTGATCTACGCTATGAGCTTGTAGATCTTCTAAGTAAGTTCATGGTTAATTTGTGTATGCCTATACCTTTACAGCCAGCTAACAGTTAGTTCGTTTTCATATAGGCTAAATTTATTGCTATAATGTCATTTAACTTTGACAATATAGGTCTACTTTTACATTTAAAACAACCACATATAGGCCTATATAGCCTACTGTAAAGTGAGTATAAACTGTTAATTCAACTGAGATAAATTCATTAATCAGAATGCTACTCTTAATCAGTTAATTACATTTGCATTTACATGAATGAAAAGGTTAAACCAGGCCAACTCTCAGCTCCAAATAGATAGGCTACATTTATCACAATAATATTTTACTGTGTAATCTAACACAAATCTTACAAATGCTGTCACTCAGTTATTTAATTTAGGCAGAAAATATATCACTGAATAGTGTATGCAATTAATGCATTCAAAAGAGCTGAAATGTTTTATGGACCCATAATAGTGATTATTTAATAATAATAAAACTGTATTTGTATAGCACCTTTCATGACATGAAATGCAGCTCAAAGTGCTTTACAGAGCAATGGAGGGGAAAAAAGAAAAGCAAGGCAACGACATTAAAAAACAAGTAGTAATGCAATGCAATACAGTGAGGACATAATAAATAAAAGATCAATTAAAAGCAATGTTGTAGAAGTGGGTCTTGAGCTGTGCTTTAAAAATGTCTAGAGGCTGCCTGTCGAAGGTACAGTGGGAGCTTTTTCCATGCCGACGGCCCGTAGAAGCAAAAAGCTGCTTCCCCGTATTTTTTAGTTGCCATTTTTTTAGGCAAAGCGAGCAGGCCAGCAGTGGAAGACCTTAGGGGGGGGGCGGTTTGGGACATATTTAGGAAGGCAGTCGTGTAGGTAGGAAGGTGCGAGACCATTGAGAGCTTTATACACAAGTAAAATAATTTTAAAATCAATCCTAAAAACAACCGGAAGCCAGTGCATGTGAAGCCAAAACTGGAGTAATATGTTCTCTCATCTTAGTTCTAGTTAAAACTCTGGCTGCTGCATTTTGGACAAGTTGTAATCTGTCAGTTGTTTTCTTAGGCAGTCCTGAAAAAAGTGCATTGCAGTATAAATCAAGCAGAGAAAAAACAAAGGCGTGGATTAGCGTTTTTGCATCGTCCAAAGACAAATAGGCTCTGATTCGTGCAATATTTCTAAGGTGAAAAAAGGCAATCTGGGTAACATGATTAATGTGATTAATTTAAGTTGTTTCGCCATACCCATTTATTTTGCCATAAATCAGATAGCTTTAAGGTACGGCCATGACAGCAATGGTATAGGAAAAAATATATATAATATTAATCATATTCGGATATTCGGTTTTCGGGGGCCAACTGTTTCCTATATTCGGTATTCACTGCAGTTTCGGCCAAGAATTTCCCTTTCGGTGCATATTGTATGACTGTATGTACGAGTACGGGTATGTAAATAGTTCAATTCAACTTTGTAAATACAAAATGTATTTATTGTTATTTTGTCTTCAGTATAAAAATGAATGAACATTGAACAAGGATACCGTATCTCAGACTCAATCATGTAAAAAATAACGTCAAAATCAAGTCATTCCAGTAGAAAATTAACACAAATACATAAATAAAAAGTACATTCATTGAACATTAAACACAAACAAATAGATTGCACTGAACTGAAAATAGATTGCACTGAACATGAACATTACACATTGCAGAGAGAGGATGAACTGGCTGTTCTCTAGAGTCTCTACTACATTTAAATGTAAACTACTACTACTACTACTCTCCCCCTCTTCTTCGGGCCAGCCTGCACATTGGGCCCTGGTGTTCCTGACCCTGCTCCAGACCCCAGTGCAGCTGTACCACTATGGTCAGCAGTCCGGCTCCGCTCCAGAGACTTCCAGACATGGCAGTCTCACGTGGTGGTGCTGCTGTAGGCCCGCCGCTGCAGGCCACCTCCTCACCCGTCTTTGGATCCTAAGGCAGTGGAAAATGAAGGTTTCAGAACCACTGGCTTAACAGGTTATTTGTATGGCAGTAGTGCTACAACTCAGAATTCCCTTATTGTTAAAAAAAAGGCTTTTGTGCTTGGGTAATATGTTCTGTTGTGGTCCAATGATGACTTTACAACAGGTTGCCAGGTTGTATTCTATTGCTAGTTTGATCACTTTCACCTTAAAATAACATGAATTAATAAATGACTGAAAATAGCCAATCTACAAGCTCAGAAGTCACAACATGTCGCACTGCAACGTGTTGGGAGCTTGTATATCTTCTATTTTTGGTGTGGACTTTTCTAGTCCTCTATAGCAGTGCTTCCCAAACTTTTTCATGTCAAGGACCCCCAAAATGATACTAATTATCCTGCGTACCCCCATTAGAAAAGATATGCCAGGGACAGACCCCCCCATAAAAATGTTTTTACAGATCTAGCAGTGATTTTCAAACAGTTTCATTTCAAGGGACCCCCAGTTTGACCTGAATTAGGCTATGAACCCCCATAATGGCATTTCTATCTCTGCGGGACCCCAATGTATATTGTAAAATCAGAGTGTACAAATGGAACGGGGTTCAACTAAGAGATTGTACCATTTATACAATCTATCTCTGAGTAATAATAACAATAATATAATAGCGGTTATTTATAATGCACTTGACATTTGGGGAAATAAAACAATTAGAAACGAATTGCATGTAGCCTAGGCTGTACATATCTACAACGGATCATTCATATCCTACAGCGGTGAATTGCTTCGGGCTACGCCGAAAAAGGGTAGTTCTCACACGGGTACATCTCGTCTGTGGCCGCCCCAATGCGAGACGACACGGTCCTCGAATTCTCCGACATGATTAATTATAATCTAATATAATGATTAATTGACCACATATATGAAGTTTAAACAACTAAATACTCCGCGAAAATAACTTGAAAGTAAATTCCGTGGCCTGTGTGTGACAAGTTTTAAGAGGGCTTAAAAACCACAACAGTAATGGCTGCCAGTGGATCTTTTTTATTTGGCTCCGTCTGTCATGAATACATTTGATAGCATAAACAACTAACTAAATACTATCCCAAAGATATTAAAATTCGTCGTGACAACAACGCATGTTTAGTTTTGCTGTTGGGGGACTAACGTGACTATCGTAGACTAACGTGACTAACGTAATACTTCAAAATCTCCGACGACAACATTTCTTATTTTCTTTATTTGGCTCTGTCATGATACATTTTATAGCTTAAACAACTAAATACTATCCCAAAACATATTACAATTACCTTCCGTGACACAACAACACTTTTAAAAGAGTATAAAACTTACTAGTTTCGGACATTTTTTTCCCTGCGAGGGCTGTCTGCTGGCTGCTGGAAGAAAAGGGAAAGATCCATGGGGTTGCGCAGTACGGCTGCGCCGTGGCGATATACCCTGCATGGCTCAGGGTACATCCGAGCTGGACTTTGAAAGCAGGCTCGCACGGGGGAGAATAGTGCGGTGCCCTGTGTAGTGTCAGCGCCTGTCTTTTTGTGGTCTGTGGATTGGGAAGTACTGTCGCGCACCGTTGTGACGTCACACACGCCGATATACACCCTGTCCAGTGTCCACGCTCCGGTTTGAGATTCACCTATTGTGTTTTTAGTCTACCAGGGCCATGTTTTATCATTACTGATCTGGGAGTCACTGAAGATTTATTGGACACCCTTGCTTGACACCCGAGACAGATGGAGTGATATATCTTCATTTCCCAGTTGCCTGACAAGCCCATTGCAGCAGTGAAGTTTTTGAAATCGTTAAGTTAACCAGTGAAATATGCTATTGTTTAAACAAAAAAGAAACTTGTGGTTTGTGTGTTGGCTCACCTGTGACCTGTAACTTCAATCTGTGGGAAATTGTGCATGCATAACCGTGAAATACAACTAAAAGGCATTTCCCAAAGCGTCGAGCAGACATCAGGATTGTTCAGACTTATGAACCGTCGATATTGGGTCTGGAAATCTGCACATCATTTCATCCAATCCCTGCATGCACACGGCAGAGCTAACATGCATGACAGAGGCAGAAGAGAGCCTGTACAATTGTCAATCCAGCCGGATGGGAGATGCCCAGATGGATCTCTGATGCAGCTGTCCATCAGCCTTACAATCACCTTTCTTTATCTTTCATCAATCTGAATTAATACAGACAGGCTCGGATAACTAGAGTAGCAAATCCTAGCCTGCAGACAGTGCTTTCATTTCCACATTCACCAGGAAAAAAGTGACAGGAAATCTGATAACTTCTCTAGCCAGAGATGTATCAGTCAACAGAACCATTATCCATGATCCCATTATGAATGCTATATCAGTTCTAATATGGAAGTGATAACCTACAAAAACAGGTACTCCACAATGTCTAAATCTACCGAAAAAAGGAAAACATTAAACAAATTATGCTTACTCCCCGTTTGAATAGTGGGGGGAAAAGCTAATTTCCTACTTTAACCTGATTGATGCTATATGTATAATACAGTGGAAAGGAACTCAATCACGACACTGCGTCAGATACATCGGGATGTCACACGTATACAGTAGGTGATAAATGCACTTCCATAGGTGATAATGAGGATTGAGGAATGGGTGGGGTTTTCCTTTCACAGTGGGACGAATACTTGCGCAGAATAATTAACACTTTGTGGGTTAACATAGAAAGAGATCCCTAGATGGTGAGACAGTGAGAGAGATATGCGTGATGCAAACATCCTCTTGTCGATGGCGAGACATTCAGACATCCACATTCTGACATCCTCCTTTCAATGTTGAGACGTGCCCACGTCATCTTCTCGATGGTGAGACATGCAGACATCCTCCATCCTCTTGTCGATGGAGAAACGTGCCTACATGCTTGTTCTCGGGGTAGGCAGGTCTAGCAGGCCTCAACCACCACGGGATTTTCACTGAATAGCTCCGCCCCACCCCAGGTCCAACGTCAATGCCTCTGAACAACGTCTATCCTCCTCTAGGTGTTGAGCTTGTGTACTGTATCTGACTCGTCTACTTTCTTCTGCTATTCCAAGACCATCAAACCAACCAGGAGGCTGGTTTCACACACAGATACAAACTGCTGCCAATCACAATGTTAACACTACCATTACCAGTCTTACATGGCACTACACTGTTGAAGAAAGTACATTTAAAAAAAATGATATATACCAGACCAACCTACTTGGGGACCACATTCCCGGAAAATCGGAAACGATGCAAGTTGGGAATTTATGCCCCAACCGGTTATGCTATAGCCATTGTTTCCGTTGTCAAGAGTACCCAGTGCGGCGGGTAAACCACAACCAGTATTATACTGTGCAACCATTTACTATAGGTTATTTTAGCCCCTTCACTAAATTATACAAGAATAATCAGTACACTATTTCAGGTTCTATGGACCAAAAATAAATAACTATAGATATCACTATGATTTGCTGTAGGGTATAAGCGAAACAGTGTAGATTGGTACACTGTTGGGTTGATTTTTACACTACACATTTTACTGTGTCGCAATGGGCCAGCTGATATGTCTGGTAGACCCTTTTCTATTACCACGAATACATTTCAGATTTGCAATAATGAGCAGCAGAAGTTATTGCAAATGTTTCTGTCATTTAAAATGACATTTCAAATGACGTTTGCGCAGACGCATGCACGTACACACACACACACACACCCACTCCCACGCGCGCGCGCACACACACACACACACACACACACACACACACACACACACACACACACACACACACACACACACACACACACACACACACACACACACACACACACAATACAAACACCAGGGGATGTAAGACACAGCTAGTAACAGATCAAATGAATAGCTACGGTATGGCTGCCAAATCAGCAGTTCAAGCAGAGACCACCACGTTATCTGGATAGGATATAGGCCTAGACTTCCTGATGATGATTCACAACATGACATCCCTTTCAAAAACACATCAATCCAGGAACAAATTGCCAATAACCAGAAGAGACGCTGCATGAACCATTAGGTTCACCATTCCACCCACACACACATGGTGGTACAAGAAGGGATATGTGGCACAGCATACATTTGGTAAAGCATCCATGGTTCATACAGTGTTGTGTAGATTTGGGGCCATAATTAGAAAATATCTTGCAGCCTAAATGAAGCAATCAGAATTCCTCAATGTTGTTACACCAAAAGAATATATATAAAATATGCACGCACACACTTTTTGAGAGAATGAAAAAAGTGATTAAAACCAAGAAAATCAACACATGATATTCAACATCCGATGAGTCTCAGTATCATATCACGATGTATAATATTGATATATCGCCCAGCCGTAGTCGCTATGTAACTTGCTGTTTTGTGTAGTTTATGGTGACAGACTGAAGAGGTCGAACATGTGATGTACACAGTAAACCTCATTGTTCAGTGATTCAAATTGAATATGTATAAGTAAACAGCTGCGTGTGGCTTTAGTTGTTTAAATAAATCCCAAACCGATTGATCATTTATTCGTCTGGTGGTTAGTGGTTACTAAATGTGGATACCACAACAGATTAGTCATTATTGGACAATAAATCCGGAAAAAGTTAGTCAAATCCAACTCACTGTACATCATGGGCTATTATTACTGTACACTACAGTGTACAACTGTACATGGCTAATTATAATACTTAAGACAAAGACAAAAATAATCCTGTGTCCCGAAATACTGTATTTCTAAAGATTAAAGTTTCCGCCTCAATGGTAACGTGAACAGAGGCAGAGCAGCAAACAGTGGTTCAGTATTGTGAAATAATAACAGTATCCCTTGATTGACCAAAGAGAATTGTGCATTTAAGAAAGATGCGTTACTAATCATATCTGGTACCACATAGAGGGAGTCATCAAGGGTTTAAGCAAGAATGTCAGGGATATGTTGCTTTCTCTGCAAGAGGATGTTTTAAAACTTTGGACATTAGATGCCACAGAATTCCTCGCCTGCATTACAATGAAGGATATGCCCACAATCTCACTGTCAAAGTTCTATTGCTTATCTTTCTCCTAGGACACGCAAACGCAACCAAACGTGTGTGTGTGTGTGTGTGTGTGTGTGTGTGTGTGTTTGTGCACAGATATGGGGTAAATCGCGATCGCTGAAATCCATTTTTGACAGCGGTCGTTGCTAGGCACCGCCTTGCCGGAATACATCTGGCCAGGGTCCTTCTCGATAGAATTACACCTACTATTGCCAAAGAAGTTCAACCCGAAAGCCAGCGTGGTTTTAGAGGGGAACCACATACATGGCTTTAGTCCTGAGGCAGATCCACGAGAAATGTCAGGAGCAGAACATGGGCCTTTATGCTGCCTTTATGGACCTCACAAAGGCCTACGGTCAGCAGGGAGGGCCTCTAGAAAATCATGTACACACTCGGCTGTCCCCCAAGTATCTCACCATCCTCCAACAACTTCATGTAGTGCAGAAAGGACAGGTCAAACACACTGGCAGCATCTCAGAGTCCATCCCCGTAAACAACATGGAGAAACAAGGGTGCATGCTCGCACCAACCCTATTTGCCATATGCATGATGCTTCAAGAGGCCACAGCAGATGTAACAGAAGGCATTAGATACAGAACTGATGGTGGTATTTTCAATCTATGCCGGCTATACATCACAACTACTCTTTGCAGATGACTGTGCCCTCTTAGCACACACCGAGGAGGCACTTGAGCACACTGTGAGCCGCTTCTCTGCAGCAGCAAAGGCGTACGGACTCACCCTAAGCCTCAAGAAAATAGAAGCACTCTACCACTATCAGCCACCACCCCGTGGAGAGTACAATCCACCATCCATCACCATTGACACTACCTGTCTAAGTGCAGTGATGCAGTTTACATACTTGGGCAGTGTAATTTCAAATGATGCTTCAAACACAAACATTGACAATAGACTCTCCAAAGACGGGTGTGGGCCAAACCCTTAAGGCCTATTCATAGTCTGGATTTTCGGTGGTGAGGTGACCACCGGAGCTGAAATAATGTTGAGTGGTGGTGAGTAAAAACAGAGAGAAGGGCAGGAGCGGTAGCGGTGGTTTGCTCTTCACCGCGGCTCGTGACGTCATGTAGTTCGGTCGTCACCTAACCACCAAAAATCCAGACTATGTATGAGCCTTCACTGCGGCTCACCACTAAAATCCAAGTATACAGGGCTGTAACGGCTGTCATTATGCTACTGTATGACTCAGAATCTTGAGCAGCTGAGGCTGCTCAAGTGCTTCCATCAACGTTATCTGCGCTCTATCTTAAATATCAGATGGCAGGACCACATTACCAACATCATGGAAGTCTTGGAGAAAGCCCAGTTACCCAGCATAGAATCCACACTGCTGGGTCGTCAGCTGTGCTGGACTGGGCATGTCTCACGCATGGAGGACACCAGGCTGCCAGAAGCCGTTCTTTACAGTGAGCTGTGTCAGAGTAAGCTGGACAGAAGTGGACCAGCTCAAATACCAACTTACGGTAGCAGGCTTGGAGACAAAAATTGTCTGCTAAACCACTGGTCTAGAAGACAGCTGCACAAACAAACGTGCTCGTTGAAAGGGTGACAAACCCACCCAGACCTCTCAGGACAGGAGTTCAGGTGCACCAGCTGCCAGAACATCTGTGGGTTAAGGTTCGGATTATATCAACATGAACGTGCCTGCCGCAAAGCTAAGCAAACTCTAAATTCCCCCTATGATATTCGCAAGCGAAGAACCAGCCACTGTGTGTGTGTGTGTGTGTGTGTGTGTGTGTGTGTGTGTGTGTGTGTGTGTGTGCACACGTGTGTCTCAGACAGACATACAGAGACGTAGAGGCAGACAAAGAGGCAGCTCGGAATTACAATATAAAAGCTGTGCACAGTACAGAATGTATCCCTAATGTCTTCTTCTGTACGTGATGCTTCCCAGCACCGAATAATGGTATTTCTTTCTGTTTGGCTTTTGTACTTAAAATATAAAAAATAAAAGTGACAGCTTCTCTGCACATAAAAAATGAATGCAGGCCAGAACTTCTTCCAAAACAGAATAACTTGTGTCTGTAGAGTGGAGCAAAAAATATAATAAAATTTTGAACATATTCTGGCATATACAAGTAGTCAGAAAACACATCCCCACCCTGCATACAAAACCCAGACACAAGCATCTCTTTTTCTCTTTCTTGTGCTCTCACTGACTGCCTGACTGACTGCCAGACGACTGACTGCCTGACAGACAGACTGACTGCCTGACAGACTGCCTGACTGATGGATAGACTGACTGACTGACTTGTACTCCTTCCTCTCTTCCTTGAACACACACACACACACACACACACACACACACACACACACACACACACACACACACACACACACACACACACACACACACACACACACACACACACACACACACACACACACACACACACACACACACACACACACACACACACACACACACACACACACACACACACACAGAGCCTGAAGCATGCATCCACTTTTCCGTTATACAAGGCCAGGCCATTATAAGGGAAGGATGGGGAAGAACCGTTTCCTGCGTCCCAGGGCCAGTGCAGCACACACTGAAGATGATCCCAAAGTCCAAGCATGGAGTAAATTCCTCCCATGGTAAAAGCATGTAAGAGCTTATGTAAGAGCTTATCACTGTGCTACGTCAGAGAGCATGCATCCAACCCTTAGCACAAACTCCTTGCGAGGCTTATTTATCAGAGTTGTTTTCTACTGTTGTTAACCACTTAAACCCTACAGACTTCTTTGTACGTCAAATAGTGAAAATATCCAGTCAAGCTCACAACGCGTTGTGTTGTTGTGACACGTTGTGAGCTTGTAGATCTTGTAGATGTTTTGGCATAATGCATGCATATTTTGGTCAAATGTTTGGATGCTTATTATGATCCAGAATAGGAATGCTATAGGGTGCATGTGGTTAAGTCAAACACTTGGACCTTTTGCATTAGCATTGCAATTCCTAGTTTTGGTATTACAGTAGAAAATGTAAAATCACAAATCACAAACTGAAATTCTAGGAAGACATTCAGACATTAGTTAGTTGATTAAAACTAACTAAGCTAATCTGTATTGGAACAATAACAAATGTACTCAGGGTCATTAGTTTATCAGCAGTCTGTGCAGCTCAGTTATGGGATATGGGGACTGGTCTCTTTTGGGTTCAGTTAAGCTGAATGGGCCATGGTGTGTGAGGCTCAGTCTGTTCAGCATATGGCTGGAGAACAGTCAGCAGCTTTCATTTCGATGCCCATTTCCCATTACTGACAACAAAAGAGCCTTCATTTGTTAGACTACCCATGTAAAATTAGAGCATTCTGATTTCTTTGAAAGATGTTACACAATGCTTATTGCATACCAGTATGATTTGCAGACCATTGGCTTTTGTCACTCATTTTTCTCATTTTCCTTCAATAAGAGCCCGTTCTTGACTTCAGAGCATAAATCATGTCCAGCAACTAAAAATAGCACTGCTAGGCTCTCTCCAGAGTCTAGACCATCAACACCTCTCTGCAATAAAGGGTTCTCAATTAACTCGAAGAATGTCAACATGAAATCATTATCTTGCTGATGAGATGTTGACCTCATTCCAGACTGCAGATTTAGACAGAGAGAATCTATAAGGGTGTGGACATTGCAAAGCCTACGAGAGATTTGTGAGATGTCACTGCACCCGGAGCGAAATTAAACTGGAGGAAAGAGAAAGAAAAGCAAGAAGCCGCCTGAGCTGGCAAGGCGATGAAGCTTAAGGCGAAAGGCCGTCGTTCTCCACTGAGTGCTATTATTCGCAGATTGCCAGTCAGACTCTGCCACCTCGCTGAGAACCTATCCTCTGGTCAATCAAAGATCCACTCAACCTCAGAGTAGAAGTTAATACCACGCCCGCAGCCCGGCGCCTCTTGTTTTTCCGTTAGAGGTGTCGCCGAGAGGTGTTTTTGGAAGCTCTTCGGTTGGCTTGAAAACCCTGTGCATTCTGTCACAGAGTGGCCGTGGTGCTTTCTGTTCAATTTAAGCTGTCAAGCATCACGGGTGCAAAACGGGCCCAGATGGATTCGTATGAGCTTTCCATACTAAGATTGATGAGGGAGAGCCTGGCAGAGTGAAGGCTACATGGACGGACGTGCCTCTGTGCACTTCTGTATGTACACAGGCATCTCTGCCATTGCTGCAGAGGATCTGCAACAGCAGATTAAATGTCACAATGGATTTGCCATCAGCCCAGTACACATTCCAATTGAATGTGTTAGAATGATTTTGTTAAGAACGATTCAGTGTAACCTGGGATTAATTATGCACGCTTGTGCAGCATAGTTGGAATATGTCACCCAAGCAGACCAAAACATAATTGATAACTCCATGTGTAAAAATCACATGACAGTAGGCCTACATCATCATGACAGTGGTTACCATTTCTAGTGCAGTTTTACATCAAAATCAGACGCATCTAAAGATGGGATGGCGGAAACCCCATGCTGTGTATTGGGACTCGAAAAAACTTGCACAACCAAAACAACTCAATCACGATATGAATTTACCCAGTTTCCGACGGTGGTATAAACCACAAGAGGTTCTAATGAGAAATGTTGACATTTCTTCTTGCAGATGTAGTTAGAGTGGGAGTGTGACTAGAGGAAAACATCCTAATCTTCATAGCATTCCGAGTGTGTTTATATGCATAAAGAATTCTGTGTAATCACTTGTATCCCAGTTGAGGTTTCCTTAAAACCACTTAAATACATTGTTGACTGGGGTCCCCCACGGGACAGACATTGGCCCCCTCCTTTTCTCCCCTCTACAACTACAGCTACAACTTTCTCCTCTCTACAACTTTACATTATTAAAGGATTGTAGAATAATGCAAATGAGTTATATAGACTCATACAAAACAATGGTATAATTGAGCATCCTGAATATAAACAGGCTATGGGTGAGCATATTAATGTCCTCACTACACTAGACCTTTCGCCAATGAAAAATATGCAAGCCTTTGTTAAAAGAAATGATTAACAAGTCTATTCACCACAACTTTTTCCACTCCATCCACCTTAATTATCCACTCTTCCAGTGTTTACACTCATTAGAGCGTTGCATATATATTAATAGATTATGACAGACAGTAAGTCCACATAGTGTGGGCACACTCAAGTGGGCTCACTCAAATGATGGTAATGATTTGTCAGAGACTGGAGAAACTTCTGGCAAATGTATTTTCAAACAACATCAACTTCAACATTATGATTTAGTCTCGCACCACATTGGCATGGCTTTGCGTGAAGAACGCAATGCATAATATATGTGACACTGGCTGACTACAAACCATTGTCCGTACAGCATACCTCTCTATACTGACTAGTCTATGGAGTTCCCCAAAAGAATCCCTGAAAGTCTTTGTTCCAGTGGATGTGTAAGGTCTTACTTTGTTTTCTGTCTACTCTACAAGAGCAAAGCAAGATAAATTGTGCAGTAACTTAAGGAGCATGGGAATCTGAATTCAATATAAATAACTGTTCACAAAATAACCCAAAACATTCCCCCCAACCTAATTTAGCAAGAGTTGAATTTCACTGGAAGCCGGGAACTGTTTACCAGGCGGCACAGTAATGTAGCAACAATATGGAGACAATAAACAGAATGCTTGGCATAATCATTTGAGGAATTATGGTAATGTGTTCTGCTATGAATAGATTCAGAAAATTCGAGTCATGCTTATGTTTCACTATGTATTTGCATAACCTCTCATTCCAGTCAAGTCCTTTTGGCCTATTACACAGTAAATTCCTGAATGTTCATTTAACTACAGTATGAAAAGTATAAACATGGCTCCTTGGAAAACCTCATTTTGAAGACAACTCTATAATGGTTAGCATAACTCTTGAGGGACCGCATAACGCATTGAATTACAACTCCTCATTTTATTTTGTACACAAGGTGTGCTCATGAATGGAAGCTTGAAATGAAATAAGTGTGGTGGGTGATAAACTCATTTAGATACTAAAGAATCTGCTAGACCTCATTCAATACCCTAACAGCACAACGTGGGACAGATACCGACAGGAGCCCCTTTGGTCAGAGGATTTCATTCTTGCATCCACACATAATTGTCTTGCCCTGTATATTGGTGTGATGTTCTGTTATTTCACCATAATTTACTATATTATCTGCTGCCTTATTGGGGACTACATCAGTATCTCAGTTTCATCACAAAAATGAATAGGATGTTTCAGGTCACACACAGTTTAATTGCAGAAAGACAGTGTGGTGAAGGGCCTGGATGGACATGAACACAATTATCACCTACATGGCTACTATACACATGTGCAAACCACATGAATGTAAAATTGGTAGTACTTTTAATTTGCTATTAATACAGCTTTAAAAATATGTTTTTATTTTATTTCCTTATTTATATTTTTACTCACATGGTAGAAACAGCCTACATCCGAATCTGACGCGTTCACGTGTCATTGCCCCAATAACATGAACGTGCGCAATGATAGTCAACGGCCCAGCGCTGGCTCGAGCTGCAATACCAAATTCGCCTCAGGGTTTCATCTCAACCCAACTAGGGACAAGAGTTGAACATTTGCAATAGCTTATATTAAGTTAAATTTCATTCTCCATCACATACAATTCAAATAAATAAAATAAATAAATAAAAACAACACCACCATCTGTAGTCATTTTCATCAGTGTCTTTCTGCCAACAGTATATAGGCAGTTGTGTAATTCTGGACCAAATCAAAAGATCTTCTTAGATTGGGGTACCAAATCCTGGAGGTTCATGGCCTAATGCATATCAGTTTGGGGGCCATCCCCTGCAACACAATCCAACATAAAAAAAAAGGAAGCACATAAAAAATATTAAATAAAATCCAATTTTTTGATGTATACTGGATTTGGGTTTGGCACTCCACTGAAAACCGGTTGATGCGCAACCTTTTGTTCTCATTTAACAATCCACTTGTTGTCTTTGGCTAGTGATAATGATGACCTCACTGCTCTACAGAGGCAGATAAAGAAAGTGAGGAGGCCTGGGTATGGATTCACAAAATTCTTACATGAACATTGCAGCATGCGCAGTAGGCTACTTATTGAAATAAACTGTCTTAACTTGGTTCTCTCCCTAGACCCCCCACCACCACCACCACCACTCTGGTCTCCAAGGATGCATGGAGACATTCTTATTATTATGCAATATATGGATAATCTGGCCCAGATCATTAATTAATGTTTGAACCTCAAAGCTGAGTCCCTTGGCAATGTCATCTGCCAAGTTGAACACAAGTGTTGAATTTTGATTGTAAGCAGTGTGAGTGCATTGTGTGAACCCACCTACGTACATAGGCGTGCATATTTGTTTCCCCCTTGAATTTAGAGTAAGAAATTATTAGTCACATGTCTCTGTGATGTAGTTGTTATAGCAATTAATTACTCCCCACACATTTTGGTGTTACCATGCACCACTGCTGTTGTACCTTCTTGGCTCATCTAATTCTAACTCCCATTGAACATCCATTCCCCACTGACAGGTGTTGCCCCAGCACGTTGGAGTATGTGCAGCGACAAAGATCACCCTCCCTGCCTGGCTGTCCTCTCCTGAACACGGCCAATTGTGTTTCTATATAGACCCTTGGCTAAATGGATGCAGCTAGCTATTGACGAATATATTAGTAATTTCATGTTTGAATATGGTGAATGGGTGCACCACCTGCGTTCCATGTTTGTGCTGGTTTGTGCTAAGAGCAAGATTGTCACCGGTGTCTTACCCTTTATAGCCTTCTTTTCAAAGAGCCAATCTACAAGCTCACAGTAGATCGGCTAGTTGAACAATTATTAAATGTTTTTCAAAAAAATTAAGACAATGAAGTTTAGTTATAAGGGGTAAGGCACGGATGAAAATAAGGCCCAAAATTCTTCAAACCTTCACCAATGTGGCTCAAACAATTATGCATGATCCTAAATATTAACATTTCTTACCCCATTCTGGGTGGGAACCTAGGTTTTTCAGAAAACTTAGGTCAGGATTTAGAGGCGTTTTTAGAATCGGCCTCAGGCCTAAATGGGTTTTATCTGGCATCTGACAAAGACAAAAAGGACATCGCTGATTTGCAATGAACGCTATGAGGGATTAAGAAATGCTCTTGCCGAATTAAATCGTGCATTAAATTGTGCATTACATCACAGAAGATCTCTTAAATGCAGAGGGAATTACAGGGATATCATGCATTTTCACCGATGATACAGAAAATGGGCATGGCTAATGTTGGAAATAACAGGTGTGCTAAATTGCTGTGAACAGAATGAGCTCTCAGCATAGTGTGCCTACGTGCCATAAGCATGATCGTATGCTGGACCACTGAATCCCAATTGATTAAAAAGCTATGAACCATCTGCCACCCTTTGAAGCTGTATAGAGAGATTGATGATGTTTATCATGCTTCTATAAAACTCCTGAGGTGGCTCCGGAGCTAGATCAGAACTGGCCTGCAAATCAATATATGTAAGACAGACAAGTCCAAGCTGATGGAGGCATGATTTGAGCTGTGAGTGTCTGTGTGTGTTTGTGTCTGTCTGTCTGTCTGTCTGTCTGTCTGTCTGTCTGTCTGTCTGTCTGTCTGTGCGTGCGTGCGTGCGTGCGTGCGTGCGTGCGTGTGTGTGTGCGTGCGTGCGTAAAAAATAGCAACGGACAAGGGCTCATTTCAACGATGGTTGGTGTTTTCCGAGCATTTGAGCGTAGGCGATGAAACAATGTAATCCAAAATTGTAACCAGTGTTGGGCTTCGTTACTTTCTAAAGTAACGTCGTTAGGTTACTGGATTACTGCCCATAAAAATAATCCCTTACCGTTACAGATTACCTTCTGAGAAAAGTAACAAGTTAGATTATTTTCCGTTACCAGACAATTAAAACCCATTTTTTTATGCTTGCGCAAGTTGGTTACATTGTATTAGCCCTACTGCCTACCGTCAATGCGCCGCACGGCCCGGTTAAAAACGAGAATGATACACATGCATGAACTGACCATAGACAATATCCCCTTTACAACTCTCTTTATTAACGAATATAAGTCGCCACAATCGCCAGCCTATACACGTAGGACTGGACAGAAAGAGCTATAGTGCAGACAATACCAGACTAGGCTGTTGCGCTGCGCTCTGATGCCCTCTCCACGCCGCGCACCGTGGCCCATGAACAACAATAACAACTCCACGTGGACCCACGACGACCCACGTATGAATTAGATAGTTTATAAGAAATGGCACGGCGGCCATCCTTGCAGGCAGTGACAGTAACATAATGAGAATCCTGTAGGCTGTGTAACCTGTTCATTTTGGGGGGCATCATCAACAACAGCCTGTTGATGAATGATGAATGATACTATGAAACTTAACAATTCATTTACTAGTACTCACCTAATGACGCCGCCACAGTGGATATACCATGTTTAACGTAATTCCGAAGTGTTTAGCCTACATTGTTTAAGTCATAGACGCATGCGGTTTTTATGAACTTTGGCTAAAAGCGTGTTGTTTTTATTATTCCACTACCACCCGGCACCACTGTCATGGTAACTGGCTACAACCGAAACAACTTCCTCTTCCTCTTCAAAATAAAAGTTGCTTGTAACAATACTTTTATTTCTTAAGTGAACTACAGGATGTAGTAGACGCAGGATGTATAGTAGGCCTACATGGTATAGTGGGCTTGTAAGGATAAATCACACAGAACAGAAGGCAGGAGAAATAAACTCCGCAGACAGATCGGGGCTTTAATATTTTTAAATCTTGCCAACAGAATGAACAGGGACACATTATAGTAACGGGTTTACTTTGTTGGAAATGTAACTAAGGAACTAACTACTAAATTGCAAAACTAACAAGTTACTTAGTCCCTTACATAACGCCGTTATTAATAGCGCCGTTACACCCAACACTGATTGTAACACACTGCTGATTTGCAAATCACACACACACACACACACACACACACACACACACACTTCTATTTCTTTATTTGAGTCCACATTTATAAAATACATTATCAAGGGCACAAATATTTGCAGTTGCTTCTGATATACTACGCACTCGAAACATCACATGTCTCAGTGCTTGAGTCCAAACAAGCCCTAAATGTACAGAATTATAGGCAACACATGAACTTATTCACAGCCAACATTGGTCACTTCAGTCTGTCATATTACCAACACCGAAAGTAAAGCATGGGTACAAAAAGCACCTTCTCCTCCAAATAGACCGACTGCCTATAATGGAGGAGATTGAACAGTAAGTTGCAAGCTGCTTTGCCTTACACTTGAACAACCCTATAATCCTCAAGCCTCTGACCACTAGCCTGTGGACATGGCCCAGGCTGCCAAATATAAAAACAATGAGCTGACACGTATAATGGCCTGTACTATTGTATAATGGCCTGTACTGTTGTATAATGGCCTGTACTAATGGTTGATATTTTACTTGTTTAGTAAGGAAAGCTTCCTCTAAACTTGAATCAAAAGCACAGCCAACTTCCAATAGAAAAGCTTCTCTGCTGTTCAATTATAATGACATCTGGTGTATTTGCAGTTATATTTAACACGGTTGGGTCATTGCATTGAAACATTTCTGGTTTCACACAGGAATCTTTTGTGAAACACAAGGAATGAAACATAGGTGACACATCTTTGGCAATAATGTTCACAATTCTGTCATGCCTGGCTATATACAGTCCTTTGTAAATATTACAGCAGTTTAATATATGAGACATAGACTCTATGGTCTGATGCTGTCCATGGTGTAGACAGTGAGGGTCATGATTATTGGGATACCAGATTGATAGATTCAGTTTGGTTGGCAGCACTTGGAGGCGTGCCTTTACTGTGAAGATGAGAATGTCCTCATCAATCGCTGCGTTTTTTAGAATTGAGCTGACTGGAGGCACGCAAGCTTCCCTTGCAGCCGTAGTCCTGTCCAGCGCCGTTTTCTTTGTTGCTCTCTGAGCGCTAGAAGATGCGCACGTGCGCCGTTGTTAGGGAGCGCGCTTGCTGTTCCTGTTACTGTTTGATTGACAGTTGACAGTTGATGTCGTCTGCGTACCCCTGCACAGGGTTGGGGGAATACACGTTAGGCGCACACTGGCACATCCACTGTAGCCATCCATTGATTGCCAGCACAAAGTTCACCGCGCTCCACGGGCAGCCTGTTTTTATGCCCAGTTGTAGGGAGATTGGGTCTGTGAGCCTTTTGCCACTTGGATAAATGAGTCCTTATAGACATCCTTGACTATGTCTATATACACCTGGATTTCCTCCAGGGATCTAAACATAATGTCGTGAGCCAGGGTTCCTAATGCGTCACGGAAATCTAAAAACACTGTGTAAAAGCGGGATGACTCGTGCTTAAAATCATCAATGCTGGTCTTAAGGCAAGTTCATTCATCCCTTGCCTCTCTATGTAGGCCTTTTGTTTTGTGGACAGGATATTATTTTCCACTAGCCATGGCTAGTGGCACACACACACACGCACACGCACATGCACACGCACACGCACACGCACACGCACACAAAGAACATATTATGTTCTGTGTCTGTGTGGACTTGTGGAATTGAAGCATCTGCCACCAAACATACATTCCCTTTCCTTTTTCATGCAGTGTGGAAATGGGTTTCAAACAAACCAAAAAGTTAGCTCAAAATGGACTAGCTGAATCCTAGGAACGAAATTAACAAAGAGAGACCATGTGGATTCCTGTCCTGCTTCTACCTCATTAGCTAAGAACTATCCACTTCAAATATGCAGTATTTTCCACAGATGAAAACAAAAATCAGACTCCATATTCCTACACAATTTTACTCCTACACTCTTGAGTTAAATTATCACTGAAGATTTGAATGTGTAGTGTATCATTCTTGCTCACAAATATTACGGAATGCTGCATTAGTCTGACATCCCGTACGTGGACAGTTAAGACTCACCCCATGTTTAGGGTTAGCGTTTGGGGATAGGGTTACTGACGGATTATTGGGACGTCAGACTAACGCTAGGCACCCAATCTTAGGTTCGTCATAAGATCATTGTAACATATCAGTCACCTTTTTATTAAAATATGATAACCAATCAAAAATCTAATGGTTATTCATATTTACTGTCTTATTTTATTTTTTACTTGCTTAGGCTACAGTAGACTTCTTTCCTTCTTTGCTTTTGTCCAGCCAATTAAATGCAAGTTAGCCTATGTATATGTATGCAAATTGGATCCTGTGGATCTCAGGATTCATACGGGAACAGTGTGGCTAGTTGGCTACTATGTGGATCATGGACTTCATGTGGCGGACATGTCTGTTACGTATCCACAATGTATATGACTCTAAATTTGGGTTTAAATTAAAAGTTAAATCTTTCAGGCACCTCTTCTATACGTCTTTGCGTCCTACAGATAATAATAATATAATAATAATAATAATAATAATAATATAATAAACCAACAGCAACAAACTGTTTAAAAAATCATAGTATACACAGTAGAACAACCACCATTCCCGTTTAGTGAAAATGTGTTGTTACAGATCAATCACACCATCCCCATGGATGCTGCCATGTACCGCTCCATGAAATGTTAAGAGGCCTCAGGGTTTGAAAAATGGCGACCTTTCTGTAATCTGCAAATACAGTCTAGAGTTAACAAGGATGTTGAATGCAATGTCAGAGAGAGCATGAGGAGTAAGATACAGTAATACTCCCACGGATATAGCATGCAAATAAAAACAAAAAAGGTCTCTGCTCTTCATATTTTGTGAATTTTAACAGTTTATTTCTACACTCAAATGACTCTATAAAGCAAATTGTTTCTATTCCCAACATGTAGCAAACACATCCCAAAAGAACATTGGACTTGAGGCTCAATAAGAATAAATGTCCGCCAACAAGAAGGTCCTTCGGGGGTAGTTACTGATCTTGTGAAGCCTGAGAAAACTTTGTGAAGAAGAGCCTAGCAGTTTTCTAACTCTGAAGTGATAAAGCAGCACCAATTCGGGGGGCCACGGCTCATTTCACTCAAGACAAGGGTATGGATTTGGAGCAGTGCAGGAAATTTCCCACTAAGTTTAAAAGTGCACCAGAAAGACAGTCCACGATCAAGGCTTACAAAGGTGGCATTGTCCTTGTTCTCGAGCTAATTTTATCAGATGTACTACCACGGTCTGGAAGCATTCTATTTTATTTGCAGGACAAATGTGCCACCCATGAGGCAGACAAATGAGTACAAGGCACTTTGTGGGGAACAACATCGTTGGCCCTGTGAACTCTCACAGCCATAGATTCTCCACCAGTGTGAGCCCTACAGTATATCCAAGAGGGCACAAGCAAGGCCCTTTTAGTGATTAATTTAAGTACTATCAGTGTCCTGTTTAGATATTAATCTATGGAGGGCACCTTCCCATAGAATGGCATTCGTCAGCAAATATAACCATATTATATGGGCTCCCTCCCTAAATGAAATGTTATCCGTTATCTAGTACATCATCATACTGGACATACTGTGCTCCATGTTCTCTCACGCTGTATTTTTGGTTTTGTAGTTCTGCAAGGTAGGCAACACCACCAGCAGGAGAAAGGGTTCACTGTAGCAAGACTGTGTAATGTGAAGAGAGCCCACTAAGGGGGTTGACTCTGGCAATGGTTCACACTGACACACACAACCAGGGGGCCAAGCAAAAACGAATGAACGCTACAACACTTTGACAGTTTAGAAAAAGAAAAGACAGATACTATAACCTTTTCTGTTGTGAACTCAGTCAAAGTGGTTTTCAATGAAATTGAACTGCACAACAATACAGACACAAGATGCACACAGTAATATGAAACTGTAGTGAAAAGATGCACGTTTGATCTGCAACAGCCATTTCTGACCTGCTAGAAGGAGGAGGCGAGCAGTAAAATGCCACAGAAAGAAATAAGTGGATTGAATTGGAAGACAAACAAAATAATGTTCTGTAAATGCCTCCCAGTGAACACGTGGCTTGCAAAGCAATGTAAAATATATCACTGGACCCCTACTGTGTACATTCCCTCATAATTATATCACTGCTTTTGCCAGCTCAACCTCTCTAGGGAATTTCAAATACACAGGCCCTTTAGTAGTTTGCCAAAGTAGTACTTCAATGTTGAAAAACAAAGCAATGGCTACATTAATGATCACTTCTACAGATTACGAGCTTTTGTAACGATGATGTGTAGTGCAGTGCAGTATGTCTACATTTATTCCAACAGTGGTGCATAATGTCTCTGTCGGGTGGAAACCTCATACGTATGTACTTTATGTCCAAAACTGTTTCAAATTCACAAGCATCAAATGTAGCAGATCGGCAAGCTCAGAATGTGTTGCGAGCTTGTAGATATGCTACTTTTGATGCTTTGTGTGATGATCAAGTAGAGCATTAATTTACAAATAAAACACAATGAAGTTAGAATATGGAGATAAGAGGTTTCTGCCCGACAGCAACGATAAGCTAGAAATTGGATAATGTGCAGAATTGACCGTTCCCAAATGCACTCATTTGTGCTCATCACTGTGATAGTATCCCAATTATAAATTATGATTTTGGTCAAGAACACCACAGCTGGTCACAGCACAATGATTAATTTCCATCCCAATATCCTTAGCCTAAAGGGGCTCCTGTAGGATAGGAATCAGCACATTTTTAATCTGGCCTGATATATAATCACTATCTGAATTGTGCCATATATATTATTAGTATTGTTATATCGTTATCATTATACGTTTTATTATTACTCAATTTGACTGGAAATAATTCCTTTCAACCTCCAGATCATTGTATAATTGGCACCATATATTTCTCAGTACACTGCACAATGTATGGTATCCTATCCCATCATTATTAGTTATGCATTACATAGTGTAACTGATTAATCAAACTTCATAGGGACTAAAGTGTATCTCAAAGCCCAGGCCTACAATTAAATCTTTATGGGCATCTTACCTCTGACCTCCACAGCCGGTAATATCTCGTCTCTACTTTGGGGCTGTAAATTTTATGCCGAGTTTTAGAGGGGTCACTATAAACAACCTGCTGTTCATGGTTCTCATTATTCCCAATGCCAAATGGGAAGAGGGGCAAAGAGGTGCAGCGAATTGAAGATCACAAGATCATAAAATGTCAATATGCATGGTCTGAAGCAGATACTGAGCATAATGTATGGGCCTTGTTGGTACAAGGAGATTGTTTACAACTCAAATATCCTTCTGCAAGTTTCACATTAAACACAAACACTGCCTGAGATAAGTGGTCCATGTGTCATAATTATGCCCCTCTAGTCAGTATCCTGTTAAGGCAATATTCACTGCTTTTCATCATGAAAGGCACAAAGGTAGGCAAATATATAATGATGATGATAGTTCAATGCCAAATTTAATCTCGTCTTCCCACTAGAGTCTCATTAAGTGCTGGGCGGAAATCCCAATTTTTTTGATGAAAAGGCAGGTTAAAAGCAAGGCCTTCTCAGGTTTGTTGAGACAGATGTTACAAATTCAAGACAATCTCTTGATTTATTCCTGTCTTCTCAAAATTATGTACCGACAAATTGTTTCCTCAGGTGACATGACAGATGGAAACAGCAAATTACCTATCAGTGATTATTTATTGCTGAATCTCAAAAACTTGCAAAGGCATACATAACAAAGTCAAGCTGAGAACTGTACAATTGCTGTGTGATGTAAGAAAGGTGGCATGTTTTATTTGTGGAACAGTGCCAAGAAACAGGTTTCTATAGGCTACATTCAAAGTAAAAATTTGAAGATCATATACCGTCATATTAACCTTTGGTGGCCATGTGAATTAGTTCCAGGGACAATTGCAATACCCGGTCGATCCCGAGGCGGGTATGGGCCTTCCTGTGTGGAGTTTGCATGTTCTCCCCGTGTCCCCTAGGGTAGGTACGCTCACAAAAACATGCAGTAATCCTGGTCTCTAAACTGCCCCCCCCTGGCCAGCCTGGCCAACTGGTCGGAATAACGTGTTACTTCCACGCGCTACGTTCGGCCGGGGAAACTCTCCCCTATCAGGTGAAAAGAAGCAGCTTGGACTCCTCATGCATAGAAGGAAGCATGAGGCCAGTCCGCTGCCCCCCCAGGTTGGAAGAGGAAGTGTAGCGCCCAGGATTACATTAGATAATTGATACTGGGTGAAAAAACGGGTTACAAAATTGTGGGATAAAACCAGCTACATTGACTGCCAAGTATTAATTAATATATTATTCCGCCACTGCCACAGTACTTATCCTATCACGTCGTGATGTTGAAACACATCTGTTGCTTGTCCATGAGAGGTAAATAAATCATGTGAAAAAGACATTCATTGTGTGCTCACTGTGCTGGCTACTTCTTCAATTCCATTGTATTATTGAGCCCTGTACCTAAAAAACTTTAATCTAATGTGGATTGTTGCGGGCCTTTTACAGATATTTCTCTCAATGTAAGATTATCATGACTCCGCCTCCTGGCTTTCTTTATGTCTGTACAGCAGTAAAGTAAGGTCATCATCAATATCCAAATGGGGCTCCGACGGCTCACAGAATGCACAGCGTTCTTTCTGTCATCCGTCATTTAAATAGCCACGGCATGGAGCAGGCACACCTGCTATTCAAAAGTAATGAAAGCAGACACTCTGATTGCTTTAATTAATGTAAATGTCCAAAACACACCCATGACTAATTCAGAGTCTAAATACAACCCCGTTGCGCTGTGTGCCACACTTTCCACTCAGATAACACGCAGTTTAACTACAACAATTGGTTTTGGACACACCCCAGACGCAGCTGTGCCCTGCGTTATAGACCATGTGCCATAGATCTTCTATAGACAAATCCACAGAGGGGTGCCCTGGACGCGGCCATAGCTGTGGTGTACCATAAGCACAGATTTACACCACAGCATTGATTAGCTGCACCTGGCCTACAGGGCACTGCTCCATGGATTCGTCTACATAGGGCACTCAGTGGACATTTATACATTTAGGGTACCGGGCTGTATTGCTCGGCTATGTGGTTATACAATGCCAAATTCAGGTCGAATTAGGTGGCCACCCTAAAGGTTAGATGAGGGGGGAAATGGGTGGGGATGTGAATGGCCACCACTTACCCCTAACACCGCTGACATGCCCTTGAGCAGCAAGACACTGAACCCCCAGCTGCTCAGTGGCCAACAGTAAGACTGTGGTTGTACTGGGTAGCTCCCAGGTTGTCTTTATCAATTAGGTCAAATGTGGGTCTGTCTGTGTGAATCATAGGAAACAGAGTGATCCTGAAAAAGGGACTTTGTTCTCAGCGAACCACCCCTGTATGCGTAAATAAAGGTACAAAATAAACAAATAAACAAATAGATTGCAACCACACGGTCTGCACCATTGTTATGCACACACAAATCAGGTGGTTGAATGGCCCACCACAGCGCCGTGGGCTTGCTGCTTCCATGTATTTATGCTTGTTCTTGTCTTACACTTTGCTCCTTGTCCTAATGTTTCATACCCAATTAGATACGCATGTGCAAAATGAGGCATGCTAAATTACGTTCATACATATTAACACGCACGCCACGCATGCACGCACGCACACACAAAATTGCTGATCTACAAGATCACAACGTTCATGTCGCTAATGATCTACCGGTAAGCTGATGCTGATAAATGACCAGATTTTATGTTGGATAGGCTAAGGCTATACAATAGTAGTTAGGTCATAAGGGCCATAATTTCATCTTTACAGCAAATTGCAGAACTTCACTGATACAGGGATCTGCATAGCACACAATGAATCCACAAGCAGTGGTGGAAAGTAACTTATTCTTGTGATGAATTGCTTTTACTTTAGTAAAAACCTGACTAGGCTTACAGTACTTCTTCCCCTATGAATGAATTACTTCCACTTACTTCCTTGCTAAGTCAGAGCCATTGTGTCCACGTATAGCATTTGTAAGTGACCTGATAGCTAAAGTAGCCACGGCAATGCTGAGGTAGCAGAACCGCATTTGAATGACGATTTCACATACTTACTACTATTTTTAGCATATCTTTTCAGGTGCACTACGATCTCTATTATCTGTACACTGTACTTGGCAGTATTTTGCTAAACTGAGCCTCATGTTTAGTGCTTTAGTTAGACATTTGCTACTGGGCAGAGCTGGAGCACTATCACTAACCATCTGCTTGTTTCTAAAATACACAAGTAAATAACACAAGTAAACACAAGTAAATAACGTTTGTCTGTTCCTTTTTGATAGCCTGCAAGCACCCCTCTGGTTGCCCTTTAGACATATTGTTTAGCTATCAACCTTTTTGTTGTGTCAGGAACAGCTTTTTTATGAAACGTCTGGGATCTTTCTTGCAACCATGTTTGAGCTGTCACCTCTTGCTGTGCACGCACACACACACACACACACACACACACACACACACACACACACACACACTCCAGTAAAAGTCATCCAGCTTTCCAATACAAACAAATATGCGAGTAAACTACAGATACAAAAACAATGTACTTAAGTAGTACTCAAGACATTTGTACAAACCCCCAAACAATCATGGTATAAAGTAAAAATCTAAATAACCAAATCAAAGTGGTATGCTATATAGACGGTAAGGACATACCACTATAGACTCTATACTGTAGCTATAGTGTGTAGAGGATACTCCTCGAGGGGATTGAGATCAAACAGTAATAGTATCGCATATACTGTATGTCTTGAAGGCAGGTGCAAAAGAATAAAAAGTTGAGCTGAAAACTGTTGTTGTTCTCTTAGTCTTAAAAATCAATTACAAGTGACGTTTCAAGCCCAGACTCAGACTCATACTCAGTCTGAAGAACAGAACCTTTTATTCCTTGACGACATTGGCAATCTGGCAACAACCTGAAAAGTGACCAGTAGATATGTAAATGGTAAGTGTAAATGGTCTGCATACTGTACAGCATATTTTCATGCAGAGCACTTTACAATGTGCTTTATACATTCATGCATAAACCATACAAGTCACCAACATGCTCATTGATAGCAGAGTGCCTTAATTGCTCAAGGACACTTGAGCAATTACCAAAAAGATTGAAGGAACTTTCCGGCTTCCAAATAGGCACTCTAGCTCCTGGGCCACAGCCAGTCGTAATGGTAGTAATAATAATACAATTATATGTATACGATACACGATTTAAAACAGCTGCAAAGAGCTTCATAATACAAACCCATGGGTGAGGTCTACAATAAGCAATTAAATTGTTATTTTGATTGTAGAAGGCACAACATAATAATGGAAACAAAAAAGAAAATATACAGTGTAATACTAATAAAAAACCAACACATTGGGAATGTGTTGGTCTTATATCATCAGGCAGGTTAATCCAAATTCTAGGAGCCCTTGTGGGGAAGTCTCAAACGTTTTGTCTTCAGTCAAGACCATACAACTATGAAAGATGAAACTAGAACAACACTTTTAGACCCTGAACACCAGGACAACTTCCACAAAAAGAACCCGAAGAAGAGAGCTATTGTTAGAAAGATGACCGGGAGTGTGCCCTTCGATTAAATGAGATACTGCGGGAAAGCATCAGACTTCAAACATCCCCCCCTGAGCCCTCAGCATAAATTAATCTAGGTTGGATCGGCTAGCTGCTACAGCAGCACCACAAGAAGGTTCAGTTTCATGCAGTAGAGGAAGATTTGTAGTTTTGGATTCATAAACGAACGCTAAACAACACCAGTTTACACACTTCAAGGAGTTTTCATTTCAGTGCCAAAAAGCAAGCAAGATGAATAAGGTAGCAGACGCTTTGCATTCGAAAGAAGAAAATTCAGCACCTTGATAAGTCGATTGAGGCTTCTTCCCATGCCATTAATCATCAACAAAGATGGAGTCTGCTTATATCTGTGTGGATAGTTATTTTGTTGACACCCAAATGCATTGTGCTGTTTATGCAATGGCCTAAAATAGCATGCAAGATGAATCTTACAATGGGTTACTTAAACAAGGTCTACCTTACAGAAGCTACAAACATTTTGATTTAGTTTCATTTACATTTCAACAATTTTCTTTGCTAAAAACTACTGCAGGATTGGAATATACAGTATACAGTAATTATTTTCTATCACATCTGAAAAGTAGGTATTTAATAGATTGCCTATATAGACCCCTGGCATCAAACAGTTTTACTATTTTGCACCAAATAATTGTTAGTCTTGATGACTTCCAGCATAGCCAGACTTTGGTTTAATGGCAAGCGCATATTCGTCTGAATGGTAAAGGTTATGGAATACCGTATGTGGAGGAATTAATTACGGCTGGAGGCAGGTATGACATTTATATGGCCAAGGTGATCCTCCATACAACATAGATATACAAGTCTAGGATGTGCTAGTAGGGAATAATATATAAAGCAGCAGTGTTGGTAGTGGTACAATATAATACACCAAAACCAAGCATTGGACAATTCATATAAGGAGACAGTACAATGGTGAGATGACTGGTACATTCAGTAATTCAATACATAGGTTTACTGATAGAACTGTACCAAGATATACATTTCTATGTCCCTAACCCACTAATGATGCCACAGATGACATCCGATTTAGGAAGCTTGAAGCTTGTACTTTAAGTGATATTTATTGTATGCTATTCAGTCAATGGGTTAGGTTAGCTATGCACATTCAGGCCAATACAGGCGAACAGCCGCTGTGTGATGGCCTCAGTGGCACTAACTCTGTTTGCAATGTCCGGTTGCTGTTTGATCCATTGCTACTGTATATTGGATTAGCTAACGTTGTGCCGGTTGGCAGGAGAAGAAAGACGTCAAACTGCTTGAAAATTCTGCAGGAGGGAGTTACAATTCTTGCTGCATTGTTTGCAGCTTACTGGACCTAGCATTAAAGCTGTGCCGATCCTTTTGATTGAAAATTGCCTTGTATTTCGTCATTGAGACGTCGTTTTGGTCGTCTCATGTTGTATGTTGTATTTTTTTTACCTTTGTTTCAAATTATTACCATGTACCATGTACATCTCCATGTCCGAGGTCTTTTGACCGTTTTTATTTTATTTTGAAGTTGATTATCTTTGCCCATGAAGCATCATCATCCATCATCTCAGATCAAAAAAGTTCAAAATATGAATTTAAGCACATGCTACTTGTGTCTGATTTTACTTCAGTCATGCTAGTGTTAATGTCTGCAATAATCTGCTGGTCCACCGCCCAACACTGCAACAATATCAGCCAATGGCCTAAATCAACCAAATTATTGCTTGCATTTTATTAAATGTATTATTCTGTAAAGGGGATCTTGAAAGACAATAAAGTATTGTAGCAGATCTTCAGTGTGTGAATGAAGAATAAAAAGCATTATTCAACCTGTTCTGTTGTACTGTACATGTTTCTACAATATACTGTCCATGCCTAACAGAAACAAACTTATCAATATTACCCGTATTTCTTTCAAGATCATCGGACGTCCCACACCCACACTTTCTGATATGAACAATGAGACCATGACACGGCTAGCACTTTCAATCAGGACAAAGATACAGAACCTTGCCATGGAAAAGGTCAGTTTTAGTAGGAGTTTTGTCCCCTCAGCCATCGCGGCATTAAACAAACTCATGATTTTGTATTGTCTTGATGATATGTTTTCTACACTGTGTTGTTTTGTTGTGGGTGTTTGAAGAGACCTGTGAAGATTAATATTCTTTTGGACAATAAAGATTATTATTACACGTGTACAGTACGTACACATGTAATAACTAACTAACTGACTGACTGACAGGAAATGTACGTTTTCATAGTAAATGCGACCTGCAGTCACAATAAATGGTATACAAAAAGGTGCCATACTTTTACTGTGGCTGTCCAATGTAAATAATGCTTGTTTATATAGAAACCTTAAGCAGCTTACACAATACCTTAATTTGCTACCTACGTACTGACTCACATCATTGCACACATACAGTACAGTACAATATCCACACAAATGACATATGCTCTATAGCTAAACAAGAATTCAAGCCCGATCACAATTCACTTGAGCAGCTTACCAAAGGAAGCATAATGAATGGATGCAGCAGTACAGATAATTACATTTAATCCAATTTTATCCAAAATGGAGCACGGCAAGATAAATGAAGAATGGTTAGCACTGGGGAAAAACAAGGCACTGACAGGGGTTATCATGCCAACAATTATATAATTATCTGTGTTATTTATAAGTAATTTAACCGGAAAGTAGATAAAAGCTAGGCTGTATTTTCATTCGACACATCCATTCATATCATGTCCTCTGAATTCCAAAGATCCCCCCCCCCCCCCCCATTTAATTTGACTTTTATTATGTATTTTCCCATAACATTAGGTCTAATGAAATTGAACTCTAATAAGAGACCTAATGATTCCTGGCATTCAACACTGGACTTGAAATGTTCAGCTCTGTGACATTGTGACAGCATGAATACCAGGGTGGCTGAGAACACATAATGGGCATAATGGTTTACACATTGTCTAAATATTCATCCATGACTGCACGTCATCCAGGAAAAGACCACCTTCATCAGGATACAAATGCGTCGCTTCAGGTTTAAATAATGGCTTCACATTCAATTACATAAAATTCAGCTTCTAAAAAAGGTGGGTGCATCAAAGCAAAAAAATGCTATAATGAAACACATACTGTACTACATGCAGTGTATTCTACAAAGCTATGACAAACACTGTGCTTTCAGTACTAGTTCTGTCTGGATGTTTCACTCATAATTGTGGAAAAACCTGAGCCAACACTTAATACACAAAATAAAGCACTTTAAACAAGTGCAATGAAAAACTAGTTGACCACAACTCAACAATAATGCAACACTGCAGATAATAGCAGCTCAAAGCAGTCAAAGGTGCATGAGAATAGCATGAAGGGGGCAACATGGTTTGAAACCAGTTGAAACAACGCTGATGGCTCATTACATTTAACAGGTGGAGGAAAAGTACCCCCAACGACTCATAATAGCATACATGTCATGCCTGAGGTTAATTACAGCCTGTAGTGTTGGCTTCACAGAGACTATGGCCTTGTAATGACACATTTCTTTTTCTGCTCTCAATTTTGCCGTACGTGGCCATTAGAAATTTATATCGATCAGTGAGAGAGTGGTTCTCTGCTCTGTTTCACAACGAAATATTGTTTGCTTTTTGTCACAGACTGTCAACATTTCCCTATTGTATGGATGCCAAATATCCATTTTAAGATATGGAATTTTAAAGTGACAAAAATAATAATAATTGTGACCCCTTTACATTTATTTACATTATAAATAAAATAAAATACATTATATTAAAATGTGCGCATACCTGGAACTAATCATGTACATTGACGGTACACATCCTGGGAGCAGTGGAACAATTTGTAACAGCACCTGGGGCTGAAGGAGCGAGTGCATTATCCGGCAACAGTATTAGCCACGACGCTGCCGGGGGGGGGGTAGGTGGCAGCTAAGACACTAGACTGCCGCTCGCTTTGGCGGCAGTGCGTTGGTCCGACATGCATTGTGCCGTGCTTGTGGTTATGGATAGGTTTAGGGTTTGGGGTAGAGTGTCTGACTGATGCCGCTGAGAAACACTAGTACCGCCTGCCGCGGGTGTTCTGCGGCTGATGCCGTTGCCAGAAAATGCCTACAGTATGAAACCCCAGTGACTGGAGTAAACCTTTTCAGGGCACCTTCCCCAGTGTTGTTTCAGAGACACAAACATAGCTCAGTGCTATGGCTTCTAATGGAGGGTTTATTTATATTTTTGTGGTGGGTGGTGAGTGGTGACAGGAAATGGGGAGAGAGATGGGGGGGGGGGGGGTGACACACAGCAAAGGTCGTCAGGATTGGGAGTCGAACCCGCGACATGCCGCCAGGCTGGCTTAGCAGCCTATAGGTGCCTGGTCCGCTACACTAGCCGCCCGAGCCTCTAATGGAGTGTTAAGCTTAACCTTAAACCCTACAACATTTAAGTCAGATTGAATGTTGATACCCAGGTTGAATGTTGAAATGGTTTCCCTTTCAGGTAATCTGAAAAAAAATATTTAAAATATAAAATAAATGAATGAACGAACGAACGAACGAATACTCTAGCATACTCTTTTCAGTAAGAAAGTATGTAAAGCTATATGAAGAAGCACTCTTCATGGGTAGAACATATTCTAAGCTGGTCCATAGATTCATAGAAAGGCATGTACACTGGAAACATATTCCAAAGTCTGAAACTCTGTTAACTGCTACTAATTATAATTACACACACTGACAGATCTAGTGCACAGATAGAATGACAATTTTCAAGATTTCTAAATGGAGATCCATGTCATGAAAATCAATTCATTAAGTGGTTTCAGCTACACAGTAAAATAAATCCATTTCTAACTCCAAGAGTGTAGAAATGTAACCAAATTAACCTTTCAGGGTCATTCCCATATTCTTCATCATTATTAACAACAACACTGCCTGAACAGATTTTCTCTTTCCAAGAGAAACCTCGTTGCAATAATGTATCAAGGAAAAATGACGCTTTTGATGTATTTGAACCAGCCGGAGAAAAACCACTCCACGTCTATCAAATACTCTCGATCAGAGGAGGAAAAATGGACAGATTTTATTATATGTTTGCACAAATGCCAGATTGTCACCTCCTTGCTGTGTTTCCACTGATAGCTAGACATTGCCAAACACAGTTGAGTAGGGAAATGTGTTAAACAAACACTGTGTGCAAACGCTAATCAAACTGTCAATTTGGATTATAGTTTGAATTAGCCAATCTGTTTTGTCTATGGCTTTATCATTCCGTGTCTTATTTAGCATATAGTTCACAGTACATGCAATATTTATTTTATTAATTTCAATTTGGCACTATTGTTTTATTGTGAAGCCATTGGCATAACTTGTGAAAGGAGCAGTCCCTATTGAATGAAATATTCTCTATTTATGAAATAAATCAAATATTGGTGTTTTTATTTTATTTATTTAGTTATAGAGGGCAAGTATAATGTTTTAAGGCATATTTGTCTTATTAGCCAGGGATCCTTTTAACGCCTGGAAAGTAAATATGTTCTTTTATCAAATAAATACATTTCTTAAATGCCTCAATAACTTGCAGACCGTTGTGTGTGTGGTTCTATTTTGCGAATCTTTTGAGACTTCATGGACAAATCCATGTCGTATGTCGCATCTCCACTAGATAAAGAGTCCTGAGTTGCGACCCGAAAATAGCTGATCTACAAGCTGTCAGTGCAACGCGTTGTGAGCTTTACTTATCTAATCTTTACAGTTATACTTTTGTCCGGTCACCTATTTCTGATCATTGGAGGTGGGAGGACATGCGTTCCATCGTACAGGCATGGTGGTTAGCCTCACAGTAGACAAAGCACAAGCACTCAGAAAAAAGAGGCAGTGTTTCAACAGACTGATGGTGACAGACCAGGTGAGACCGGATGTGTCTTTGTATTGACTATATGTACCTCCTATCACAGATGCTTTGTTGAATACACTCAGGATACAGACAGTTGAACAGTTCATTTCATTGTCTCAGGGTGCCCCTCCAATAGACGCATGCACGCACGTGCGCACACACACAGTCTCTCACACACACACACACACACACACACACACACACACACACACACACACGAGAAGTAATTGGTAAATAGTTACAGTTAAGAATTAAGTGTACAGTGGGGTTCCATTCGTTTATGCCAGCCCAGTACCCATAGTTACCTCTAGGTATTTAAAAGTACCTGGGTACCTATGGAAGTCACACCTCTTATGGGGGTGGTTTAGTCTTAAGGGGAGTTTTCTTTTCACCTACTGTGTAATATAATAAACAGACAGTAGGTGGCAGTAAGGCAGTAGGACAGAGGCCAGTGCAGTATTCAGCTTGCAAATTTAATGAAAATTTGAAGGGATGTGCCAGGGACCCCCCATTTGAGAGGATATGCCAGGGACCCCATAAGAGAACGTTTTTACAGCTATAGCAGTGACTCTCAACCCGTTTAATTTCAAGGACCCCCAGTTTGACATGCATTAGTCTATCTATGGAGTATGGAGGGGGGGTCCCTGGCGTGTCTCTTCGGGTGGGGGTCCCTGTCGTGTCTCTTCGGGTGGGGGGTACACCCCCCCACCCAACTATACAGCTTGCAAATTTAATGAAAATTTGAAGGGATGTGCCAGGGACCCCCGTTTGGGGGGATGTGCCGGGGACCCCCATTTGGGGGGATGTGCCAGGGACCCCCATTTGAGAGGATATGCCAGGGACCCCCATAAGAGAAGGTTTTTACAGCTATAGCCATTAGTCTATGGAGGGGGGGTCCCTGGCGTGTCTCTTCGGGTGGGGGTCCCTGTCGTGTCTCTTCGGGTGGGGGGTCCTTGGCGTGTCTCTTCGGGTGGGGGTCCCTGTCGTGTCTCTTCGGGTGGGGGTCCCTGTCGTGTCTCTTCGGGTGGGGGTCCCTGTCGTGTCTCTTCGGGTGGGGGGTCCTTTGCGTGTCTCTTCGGGTGGGGGTCCTTGGCGTGTCTCTTCGGGTGGGGGTCCCTGTCGTGTCTCTTCGGGTGGGGGTCCCTGTCGTGTCTCTTCGGGTGGGGGTCCCTGTCGTGTCTCTTCGGGGGGGGGTCCCTGTCGTGTCTCTTCGGGTGGGGGGTCCTTGGCGTGTCTCTTCGGGTGGGGGTCCCTGTCGTGTCTCTTCGGGTGGGGGTCCCTGTCGTGTCTCTTCGGGTGGGGGTCCCTGTCGTGTCTCTTCGGGTGGGGGGTCCTTTGCGTGTCTCTTCGGGTGGGGGTCCTTGGCGTGTCTCTTCGGGTGGGGGTCCCTGTCGTGTCTCTTCGGGTGGGGGTCCCTGGCGTGTCTCTTCGGGTGGGGGTCCCTGGCGTGTCTCTTCGGGTGGGGGGTCCCTGGCGTGTCTCTTCGGGTGGGGGTCCCTGCGTGTCTCTTCGGGTGGGGGTCCCTGGCATATCTCTTTAATCTGAATATTGTGTTGATGATTATTGATGAAATGTTTGCAATGAAACACTTTTTGTACTTTTGGTAAACACGCTTCTGCCCACTTTTTTTATATAATTATATATTTAGTTACATCATACCCCCTGTTCTGAGGACCCCCTGTTCTGTGGACTGGGGGTTAACTGTACATTAACTGTACATTAACTGTACACTAACTAAAGTTTGCAAATAAATGTAGTGGCGTACAAATACAATATTTGCCTCTGAGATGTAGTGGAGTAGAAGTAAATAAAATACACATTAACAACTATACACAATTTGGCCATTTTAAAATAGCGTGTGAGCTTGTGGATCTGCTATTTTCAAAATATTTTTATATATTTGAAAACTTGAAATGAGACAGAAAATCTAAATTAAATTAAATTCAAAGGAGCTTTATCAGCATGAGAAAATGTACGTTTACATGTTTTCCTGCCTTAATCTCCTTCCTTTTTTTTTACTTGTAAAACTGATGTAACAGCTTCTGATTCTGAGAGACAGAGGAAGTTTTTTTATCCTTTATTGTCAACAGCAGATCTACATTTCCACAACACACATTATGTGTGTGTGTGTGTGTGTGTGTGTGTTACTGCTTTGGGGTCTCACAGTCACTCTCTCAACCCCCCCCCCCCCCCCCCCCCTATATGCCCGGTCTGTGAGGTGTGAAAACATTTCCCCACCCCCACCATGCAGGCACCTCTTAGTGTTACTTTTAGTAGCAAATTCACAACAATCCATTGAACTTTAGGCCTGCCTAGGCAATTAAACTATCTAGTCTTAGACAACAAAAATTTTACACTGGCTTAAAATAAACTAAAACATAATTGCTCAGCCTCTTCAACAAAGATAAAACTAACCTTCTTTGTTCTGTACTTATACATACAATTGTATAGTACAAAACACAGATTTTAAAACTTTAGTTACTATTGCAAACCAGCACTATAGGCTATGTTGTAGCCAATTTGATGATTTTATTTGTGGTTAATTTCTTGTGAAGTTGCTATGACAACCTGGGCAGAGGCGGGCTCAGTCAATCACAGGCACAGCCTACTTGTATGCGTCACAGGTGCACGGCAGGAGGGATTTTGGGAAACGTCACAGGGAAGCCACACCGTTTTTCAACCGTGCGTGTTTTGTTTGTTTTCAGTTGTTTTGAATTATCCTTTGTTTATTTTGCATCACGAGGTATTGTTTAAGTTAAAGTTTAAGTACCCGTTTTATGTCATGCCTTATCCACCCCTGCAAGCAAAATAAAACATTTTTAAATGCACTCAACGAGACGACCTGAGTTACTGTCATCATCACCACGTGTTGGAAAGAGCTTCACACCATATCCCTCACTGGCTACTTTGCATGATCTACAAGCTCATAATGTGGCAAATGACGACATATTGTGAGCTTGTAGATCCGCTATTTTCAAATAGTCTACTATACTGAGGAAGTGGTTAATGCATTTTTTTGGCGTACAAGTACAGTATTTGCCTCTGAGATGTAGTGGAGTAGAAGTAGAAGTATTGGAATTCATGAATACTAAAGTAAAGTACAAATGCCTCAAAATTGTACAGTACTTAAGTAAATGCACTTACTTTCCACCACTGTGGAATGGTGAGTGACTTTCTTAATATCATTTAAATATAAAAACTTAAATTAATAGGTTTACCATGCATGCCAAAATAGGATTTTTTCAATGGTTTTGTGATGTCATCAGGAGTAAGTCAGTAACAGTTTATATTTACCCCTGATTGTCACTAGGCTCTTTGAATATGCGTTTAATCCTATTTAGGCCTATCCGTTTTTTTCCTTCCTGAAAACCCTAAAAAAAATTACTCTCTCTCTCTCTCTCTCTCTCTCTCTCTCTCTCAGTAGCCTCTGTAGTAGCCTCTGTAGTAGGCTGACTACTGTATACAATTAACATAACCTGTTTGGCTAGACATTGTGGGGACTCTGGGGAGAGATAGTCAAATACTACTAAAAACTGTACAGAGCCTGCTTTTAATTAATTCAGATGGCATATGAAAAAAACAGGGGGTCCTCAGAACAGATTGTTCAAAGACTGAGCTTAAATCTGAATTTGCTACACCAAATCATAAGAAAACAAAAAGAAAGCTATCTCACACACTGGAACAGATCTACTCAAAACCAGAGCAAAATGGAATGCTATTTAGCTCTAAACAGGGAATACACATTAGTAGAATACTTGAGCACAGTAACTGACCCAAAACTAAGGAAAACTTTAACTCGATATAGACTCAGTGAACACACAGGAAAAAAAACACAGGAGAGCACAGTTTGAAGTGAATAACAGGCACCATTGTTTGGGACACAGCTAAAGGTGTTGAATGCGCCGTGGGGGGTGGGGTAATATGAACTGTAAAATTAAATACAAATTAAAATACTCTCTTGCATCCAAAGAGCCTAAAGTATTGCCGATTTCCAGGGCTTTTGCTTCTACTCCACATCTCAGAGGCAAATTTTGTAATTTGGCAGGCAGGCAGACAGACCCTGACTATCTATGCCAGTGTTTCCCAACCTGTGTGTCGCGGAGCTTTGGTGCTCCGCTTGATGTGTCCAAGTGCTCCCCGTAATTTGACCGAAATTAAGTTATAGTGTTACTTTCTGTCAAATCAGGCGGCACACTAACTCTCCCCCTTAAGCAATATTATAGCTACTGGGCTGCAGGCTTATTATTGTTGCGTCATTGTTGTCACACGTCTAACCATTAGACGTGCGATAACTACAACACGGAACAATAGACTCTAACGACCCTCGGCCATTGAAATGTTAATGCTTAGATGCATCCAGAAGACGCTACATTTCGCTCCCTCCAGAAAGACTGGAGCGCGCAGAGCACATATGCACGTAGACAGCAGACACATACAGTCCCGACCAGGAGGTAAAGTAGGCTAAACGTGACGTTGTTGTGATTAAACATAATGTGCCACGAAAAATAGCTGTCCATAGATGTCCAAACATGATCGCCTCGTTCGGCCAACAAAATATATCTCCCTCCCTTCACAGAAGCGCAGCGATGCCTGATTTATTCTTCGTCGTACACGTGTTATGCTTGCATGCTGAAAATGGCTGATCGACAAGCTCACAACGCGTTGCGGACGCAACGCGTTGTGAGCTTGTCGATCAGCTATTTTCAGCACGTGGAAATAAGCAGGCTGTGAGAACTGAGACCCTTCACAATAAAAGCATGCAGCGTTCACAAGTTGGCCCATAATAAAGACAAGGAAAAGGATTAGGTGGCATTTCACATTGCATAATGAGCATTTTGTTTTTAAATGAGGCTCTGTCTCTGTCCTTTTCTTTCTCTTTAAAGTTATTTGATGAGTGCTGTCATGTGTGTTTTTAAAAGTATATTTACTTTTACGTTTTACTATATATTTAATATATATATATATATATATATATATATATATATATATATATATATATATATATATATATATATATATATATTTATACCACTGCGTTCTACAGTAGCCCTGTGCGTGAGCTGCAGGGCATGGCAGGCCACAGACAGACAGGCAGGCAGGCAGGCAGGCTTGTGTAAAAGGAAAAAAAGTATTGCAAATTGAAAGGTAACCAAGGAATTTGAACTTTAAATTTGAATTGAATTTAGAGAGAGAGAGAGGGGGGGGGAAGAGAGCGAGGGAGATGTGACGGGGACCCCCATTTGGGGAGGTGTGCCGGGGACCCCCATTTGGGGAGGTGTGCCGGGGACCCCCATTTGGGGGGGATGTGCCGGGGACCCCCCATTTGGGGGTGTGTGCCAGGGACCCCCGTTTGGGGAGATATGCCAGGGACCCCCCCATTTGAAGAGATATGCCAGGGACCCCCATTTGAAGAGATATGCCAGGGACCCCCAATCCCCCATTTGAAGAGATATGCCAGGGACCCCCATTTGAAAAGATATGCCAGGGACCCCCATTTGAAGAGATATGCCAGGGACCCCCATTTGAAAAAGATATGCCAGGGACCCAGGGGCCAGGGGTTTTTACAGCTATAGCAGTGACTCTCAACCCGTTTAATTTCAAGGACCCCCAGTTTGACATGCATTAGTCTATGGAGTATGGACCCCCATTTAATGGCATTTATATCTCTGGGACCCCCAATATTTATATTGTAACATCAATGATAATTTAACTTTAGAGTGTAGAAATGGAACCAAATGGACCCTAACCGCTTACTCAAATAAATATGACTTGTAACAGTATGTATTTCAATGTATTTCAATATTACAGTATTGATACTTTAGTTTACAGTACAAATTTACTGCATATTGCTAGAAGCTACATATTAAGACTCAGTGCATGCAGCTCTGCTCATCATGGGCCGACGCCACCTGGTGGTTGAATAGCCACTCCACATATTAAAATAAACCTGTGGGTGTGGCTGAGAATCTGGGGGTGTGTCTGTGGGTGTGTCTAACATAAATACCCATAGGTACCCATCAATGTCATTTTGAGATTGAGGCACAGACGAATAGGACTGTACCGTATGTTGATCAGTGACAGTTAAATGTTTAATATAATGCACTGTGTTCTTGTGTACTAGTTTAACTCAAGTAAGGGCTAATTTATATTGTCACACAACCATTACAGATGTGTCTGCTCTGAAACCAAATGCAGTGTCATCTCCTTAGTAGTCTGAGCTACATTGTTGGTTGAGTTAGTAATAACAGTAGGGATGCACCGAAAAGGAAATTCTTGGCCGCAACCGAATACCGAATATAGGAAACAGTTGCTACCATATTATGGCAAAAGACATGATTATGGTCAAACTTAACTTAAATAATAATCACGATTATGGGTCCATAAAACATTTATTCAGCACTTTAATTAATTCCAGACTGACTGCTGAAACATTGTAACAATATCTCTGATGTTTGGAAATATTTCCAAGCCGCAGAAGACTTACATGTTGGCAGTGAGCCAGCTGTGTATATCAACCTACAACGTGATATGTTGAAACATGTTTTGTCAGCCAGGCATGTGTGTGCGCTGTGCTTGTAGCCGCATTTTGATTACGTCATCACAACAAAACAATAGGTTACGTAGGTAACCCCATGTGTTGACTATTCGGTGATATATTTGGTGACCGAAACCGAATAGGCCGAAAATACATTTTTAGCTATTTTCGGCCGAATATTTTCTGCAGACGAATATTCGGTGCATCACTAAATAACAGATTCAATAATAATTCAATAATAAAGCTTATATGGCGGAACGCCAGGAGCAGTTAACAGTTGGATTTTAATTGGCGGAATGCTCCGTCATGAGTAGTTTTGTGTTAAAACAGCACTTCCTTGCGCAGGGCACTCTCGACACCCAGAGAGAATCATATCAATCAAGGAGATACAGTTCAATCAATTAAAAATGTTCCGTAAGTAAAGTTGAATGAATAAATTAGCAGTTTGGTTTTGCTACCAATCAATCCTAAAAGCAAACCCACAAAAGGACGTTTGCAAGTCAGCACACTACTTAACAGACTCTATGGTGTTCTCTACTACTACTGTGGTCAATATTCAACTTCCCTCTCAGTCATGATTGATTGACTCTCTTTCTGACCTCAGCTGGTAGTTTAATGTATGTCACACAGACTGACCATTCAAGTTGAAGTGATATGATATTCTGTTCTTGTCCCCTTGAAAAGAATCCTTCAGTTCTTCTCTTCAGTAACTTAAGAATATCAATACTCGACGCGGTGTGGTGCACTAAGGTAGTTTACATACCCGGAGGTCAGGTTTTAGATGTGCCATGCACGATGGCTCACAGAGGCTACATCAGTCTTCCTCTACCATTCCCTGGACATCCATCTTAGACAAGTAAGGCTTCAGCATCTTTGTGTTGTCGTAAATCATGGAGATAGTCATTAATTTTTAATATCCAGAAACCTATGCACTGTGCTGCAGTCCAAGCAGATCCTCCATTCCTGTGAGCAAGCCACATCCATTACAGCCTGTCTTTGCCCTCCCCTCCTCACACATGTTTGGGTGCACTTTTCTGATATCATTAATACTCATCAGTGGGTACAGCGTCCATTCAGCCACTCTCTGCCAGGCCGTTCACGCTTGGCTGCATTTAGTCTCCCTCTGCGTTTCTTGTACCATTCTTGCCACATTTCTATTCCTCTTACTTTCAGTATATGCGTAGAACATTAACCTTTTAATGGACAATTTGACAATGAACATAACAAACTGGAGAAAGTCAGCACCAAAGCTGTATTAGAGCTTACAGAGGAAGTCTCTCAAGCACTGAGGAGACGTCTCAAAGGAATTCATGACCCAGAGCAAATAGCTTTCATATGTTTTAAAAGCTACCATCTTACAGTTTGAAAAAATGTTAAAACCTGTAAATCTGAATATATAAATAAATAAATGGAGTTTCATATGTAGGCTACTGTTGGGTAAAACCTACCATCATTTTACATTCAAACACCCAGCAGCCCTGACAATTGTTAGAATAAACTTGGACAATAGTGATGTTATTTAAGTTGCTTTTTCCTCTCAGCAAATGAAAAGTTGTCCAATGACAAACCCGAACAAAACTCCTCTTAACAAGATAGTAGACAAAGTTGACTCTTAGTTGCTGAAGAAGTAGGACATTGCAGAGGTAATCAAGGTACCCTTGGAAGAGTTCTGCGGTTCTAGTACTGTGTCAGCAGCACTAACTCTTTGCTCACCTACCAAGTGGGGAGATTGTGTTAATTCATCCATTACAACTCAGGGGGTGAACAAATATAGCCAAATGGACCCGTTGCATTTGTACACTAGAAATAGCCCACTATGTTATGGTTGCAGCACCAACCAGTTTCCGTTTACATCTGTGTCTGTCCAGTACATACAGTACAGTATTTGTTGAGAATGAAGACATTGAAATAATTCAAAAAATCACACCCGTGTGAACTGAGTGGTGTGCAGCTCCACCCCCCCCCCCCCCCTACCTCTCTCTCTCTCTCTCTCTCTCTCTCTCTCTCTCTCATATTAGCAGAGCACTATCCCTCTCTCTATTTCTGGCGCCCCCTACTGGTACCCTATGGTCATATACTGGTGCTCATGACCACATACATACATACATGACCACATGGGTACATATTGTAGGTGTACATGGACATTGCTGGTTGTAGGAGTGGTTGCACCACTCAAAAATAATGCACATGTATATGATCAAAGCCAAGGTCAAGGTCAAACCTTGCTTTGACCACCTACTTCTAAATAGTTTATCCGTGTGTTGATATGTTTGCCAAATGTACAATTTACAATTTAGGCATTTTGCATTTAGCAGACACTTTTAATCAGAGCAATTTACAGTAAGCAAGAACACCACATGGTAAGATATCAAATACTGTACATAGAAATAGTAGAGGGTTCAAGCCTGATCTGAAATGTCACCGAACTAGTCAGTCTGGAGAGTCTCCTATTCTCCACAGGTAGTGCGGGACATTATGAAGACTGAAATAGAGCCGAGGCTTCTGAATGGTCTGTGGTGCGGGTTGAGGAAAAACATCAGTTTGATGTTGTATCATTGCGCACTGTGCAGCTACTGCTGTTGTCCTACAACGTCCCCTTATCATTCACTAAACTCACCCCACACAGCTACTGCTGTTGTCCTACAACGTCCCCTTATCATTCACTAAACTCACCCCACACAGCTACTGCTGTTGTCCTACAACGTTCCCTTATCATTCACTAAACTCACCCCACACAGCTACTGCTGTTGTCCTACAACGTTCCCTTATCATTCACTAAACTCACCCCACACAGCTACTGCTGTTGTCCTACAACAACGTCCCCTTATCATTCACTAAACTCACCCCACACAGCTACTGCTGTTGTCCTACAACGTCCCCTTATCATTCACTAAACTCACCCCACACAGCTACTGCTGTTGTCCTACAACGTCCCCTTATCATTCACTAAACTCACCCCACACAGCTACTGCTGTTGTCCTACATACAACGTTCCCTTATCATTCACTAAACTCACCCCACACAGCTACTGCTGTTGTCCTACAACAACGTCCCCTTATCATTCACTAAACTCACCCCACACAGCTACTGCTGTTGTCCTACATACAACGTCCCCTTATCATTCACTAAACTCACCCCACACAGCCGTCACTTTTTGTACTACTTTTTGATATTACAATATTCAATAGATTGTAAGACATTTCATCAATGATATATCACGATATCTGTACCTGAATAAGTAGCAATATGTAGCAAGTGCTACGTGTGTCATGGAGATAATCACATTCACAATGTACACAGTCAGCATGGACAGACGGACGTTCCTACAGAACATACTGTATGTACACATACGACATGCGTACATGGACAACCCAGATGTATTATGGCTTTTTCCAAGGACGTCACTGCCACATGCATTGCGTGCTTGCCCATTTAAGTCATGCCATATGGGTTGATCCAGTGCTGCTGGCCATTACAGTGGGTCTTCAAATCTTGTTTCATGTATGCTATTCCGTTGAAGTCTGAACTCATTTCAGAAATTAGATGTCTCCAATCATCTGTCAACACAAAGTACTGGTCTCCCGTGACCACACAAATCATCTAGTCTCTTTTCGAGCTCGCAGCCCTCACTCTTCCAACAAAACAGAGCTCCCTAATGGGCAAATATGATTTAGTTCCCTGGCCAATCCCATCTCAAGCATAATGCAGTTGAACTATACTCAGAATCACAGATGAGGAGCATCTACCATTCTGCAATCTTTGGGGATTTCTATTGTATTTTAAAAGCACTGAAATGGTGGGATGGACATTTACTTAACTAGGGAAGTAATATCACACGTCGGTTATATCATATAACAAATTACGTGATCGGCCCTGATTTCCGATCACGTGATCGGATCAAGACAACCCTAGTTATGCCTAACCAACCAGTTGTGGTTTACATCCATGTTGTCCAAACTGATTTTCTTTTCTGATTTCACAATGACCTTTGACCATCTACTTTGCAGTTCATCCTCGAGTCCAAGTGACTGTTTGTGCCAAATGTCATGAAATTCTATCAACGTGTTCCTGAGATATCACATTGACAAAAATGATATGGAAGGAGTGACAACCCAAAAAACACATTGCCTCTGGCCACGGCTGTCGCCGATGCAGGCATAATGAAGTAAAATATGCTGTGCTGAAAACCATGTAGCATGACTAAATCTGTCAGTTAGCAGAATATGCATCACCGTCATAACATTGACAACTTTGTTTTTTTATAATATACATATTCTCACAGCTGCATTATGTTGAAGTCAACTTTTAATTGTGTAGCTCTAGGCAACAAAGTCTTATGCACACCTGTATGCTCTGAGGGGGGTGCGTAGGCACTAGGCAGGGCTCAATGTATTCAGAAAAATGCACATAATATAATATAAAGTGCACAAAGACCCGCACACCGTCAGCACTTGCAAAACTAACTTTATTTAGTGTAGCTCTAAATCACAATTGTCCATGTGTGGAATGTATGGAATGCATATGCTATTTTTATTTTTTTTATATTGCTTTGATGCTCATATTAAGTATTACGTTGTTTTTATTAGCATATGCATTCCATAGGGATGTAGCCTATGCCATACCACACATGGACATATGGCATCATCAACCTGCGACGGGAGCAGTCCCCCTATTGAGTGAAAGATTCTCTATTTTTGAAAGAAATAACATTGATTTATTTATTTTGAATTTTAGTTATAGAGGGAAAGTATAATGTTTTAAGGCATATAATTTGTCTTATAGAGCGCCAAAGTCCTGACGACTCATCCCCTTGATTCCCCTGGTTCACGGAAGTAATTTCTCTATGGAGAATAACATGGGGTGATCTTAAAATCATCTCATATAAGCATTGTGGTCCAGAAATAAACAAGCTGTCTCTGTGTTATTGTCGGGGAGGTGTCGTTTGCAACAGTCAGTCACTCATATATGATACAGTGTGTTTCTAACGAAAATGTAACTAATTCAGTAGCAGTAACAATATAGCGTGTTCTCTCAGTCAGTTGATTCTTCATATCCGAGTGAAACGGCCTGGATGATTTGTTTATTTTTCAAACACAGTACTTATATATGAGGCGATGTAAAAACCCCCTATGGGGATTACAATGCAAATAAAAAGTACATGAACCCTCTACCGATATTGACGTCAGACTTCGGTGCTCTATTAGCCAGGGATCCTTTTAACCCCTGGACATTTTGACAGTCCCATTGATATTTTAATTCCCACAGTGTCATGGAAGAAAAGACTGTAATTAATACATCTGGCAATGCTCCTCTGAGAAGTGTTTCTCAAGCCCAGTTCATAATCCATCACCCCTTAATCGGCAAGTAAAGTATTTTGATGTCTGCAGAGTCCATGTGGATGAGGGGACTGCTCATAACTCAGACATCCCATTACTCTGACTGTGTGGCTAGGGTTTGGTACATGGGGCGGCAGTAGCCTCGCGTAGCGATTCTAATATCACTGCGTGGATATTAGTCTCGTCCCTCTCAGTACTCGATTTATTTCCGCAATGTCCCGCCCCATATTTGCATACTGGGCCCTGGTTGGTTATAGCATGGTTCTAGATTAATCTGGTTGGCTCGTCACCACTTTGGCCGTAAAGTCCTCCCACAATTGAGAGGGGTCAGACTTAATCTGCCTGGGGCAATATGCATTGTAAAGGTAGATGAAGGCTGGTTACACGAGGCAAGGGCAGCAGTGACTCAGGGGTAGAGTGGCCGATAGATCAGCTAGATGGGAACCGCAAGGTTCTCAGTTAGATCACGGGCTCTCCAAGAGTTAGTGTTGAAGTGTCCTTGAGCAAGACGCTGAACCCCTACCTTGCGTGGTTTCCGCCGCCATTGGTGTGTGCTTGGGAGAATGTAATGCACAATCTATGTAAAGTGCTTTGGAAAAAAGTGCTATATAAATGCAACATTTACATTAAGAAATGGTTTGATGATGTCTGGTGAGTCAAACAGACATGACAGTATAATAATCTATGTAGTAAGTACACCATTCAGTAAGCCTTTCATTATGGACCGGAAATCTTCACGACTCAACGCAACAGTGTTGGATACAAGATACAACCTTTAACCATCGTTAACACACACACACACACACACACACACACACACACACACACACACACACCTCTCCACAGCTCTTTGTTGGCCAAAGTAATTACCTTCTCGTACATTACCAAATGGGCATTTTGGCATGCTTCAGCAAAAGCGACAAACTGGCACCTACATATTTTCCTTTGTCATTGAAAATGTTTGCAATTAGTGAAGAGGACTGTCTTCAAGAGCAAACCAAACAACAGTATACATTTACAAGATGCAAAATTCAAGTTGACATTCACTGATCATCCAATATCAAGAGTTACATTGGTAACTGTTGTTTTCAAACCCCTATGCCCATCACACAGCAAAACATCCCATCTAGGTTCAGGACAACTGTCATCTGAAAGTAATGACTGTCACTTCTGCCTCCTATTAAACCAGATTCATGACTTGCCATTTGAATGAACTTGACAGGTTTCAACAGGATGTGTATGAACTTACACAGGCTGATACAGTTCCTCTAAATGATTGAAGGCTCAGATCCAACAACAACAAAACACTGGTGCTGTGATCAGAATGAAAAGGTCATAATCACTGGGCATTTAGAACACATGGTCACAAGCAGAAACACATGATAAAGGAGATTATTTTAAAGAGACAGGAATGTTGTGATTCTTGCTATATAAAATATACCCTGACAGGGTGGCGCAGGGCCGATGCAAAGACGCAATACAAATAATTACATTGATTCAAAAATGCTTATTAGCATTCAACCTTCCAATGGCATGACAGCTGCTTGTTATTCAGAATGGTGTTCTGCCATCTGGAAATAACAAATCACCGAAAATTGACCAATCAGAATTGTTTACAACAAAGCAGTGTGATAAGCTATGCTGGTTATTCGTGACCTAGTGTGAATAAGACCTGTTTGAAAATACTGTGATGAAGCTCCATCTCATTTAGAACTCACCCTCTGAGTAGCGAGAACAAGAACTTTCTCAAAAATAAAGCAGCATGTTACAAAATATAATTGAGTAAAATAAAAATATTTTCAAATGAATGTCAATATTGAATGGATTTAAGATATTATTATTTGAGTGAAATAGTAGTTTTTTGTTTGTTTGTAGAGAAATAAGAAACATGGAAGAGTGTCAGGAGTGACATTCAGGTCCGTCCAGGCTGGGAATCAAACCAGCAACTTGCTGTCAGACATCAGAGCCTACTGTATGTGGCACATGCCTTAACCACTCAGCTGCCATCTCAAAAGAACAGTATCATGTAGTTATAGCCAGTTAGTTACATATTGTTTAGTTGCCAAGTTAAACTGGGCATGAATGGGTAAAAAAAACAAAAAAAATATATAAATTGACAGTGCAGAATTCTGTAAAATGGTATTTAGGCCCATTTGTCAAATTTTACAGCTACAGCCAGACAGGCTATTTTAGACGTTATTGATTAAAAACTAGATGTCCAGGTCCAGGTTTGTTTATTAGTACCCAAGGGTAAATGTGTTGTGCAGATGAGCGATTCAGCAATCCAGTGTTAAAAAACAAGATACCACAGGAATACAGATTCAAAGATATCAAAACAAATAATGCATAGTATGCAAAATGTAGGCCTATCATAGTATTAAAAGTACTATTAGAGTATTAAGAAAATAACTCTAGGCATTACAAGTGACTCTCTCTCACTCTTTCACCGTCGCACACACACACACACACACACACACACACACACACTAAATTAAATGCAAACAAAAACTCATAAAAACAGGCTCAAGATCTGAAATTAACATTCATGTATTCCAAATCATATATCCTAAGACTAGCATATTTCATGTTGAAGATACAGTTTCCAAAGATGGGGAAGTATTTCTGCCTGTCTAAATATGAAAGAGTTCATGTTTACTCAGTCCATAATGAATGATGATAAAAGCAGACGTTCATTTAAAAGCAGGCTTATTATAACTCTGCAAGCCATCTTTTTGGGGGAGTTATTGGTAGGATATTTCTCCTATTCCCTCATAATTAATGGAAATGTCAGCAGATGTAGCAAAGGGTTTTTTTGGAGGGACAATTATCTGTCACCAATTACAGACTCTCATGTCCAATTATTATACCCAGCCTCCAAATATTATTTGGGTGACCCCCCCCCCCCCCCCCCATATTTTTTCAAATGAGATTTGGCCATACAGATGTAGAATGTGTTCTTAATATGTATTTTTTTATGTGCCCTCTTTCTTGGGTCTCTCTCTCTCTCTCTCTCTCTGCCGGCAGAACAGATCTACAAGCTAACGTGTGGCATGCATCCAACGGTCCTTTTAATTGCCTGCTGCTGTTGGCAGACCAGTACATCGCCCAATAAAGTTAATAAAAACTAACTACGGTAAATTAATATAAACTTAAAAGGACAGAGAAACTTCCAGTGTCACGGGAGAGATAGCATTTTGGATGTGTAGAACATATTAACTAATGCAGTTTACTCTGCATTAGTTAAAGCAGAGTAAACTGGCTCCTCAGAAGGAGCCATTTAGGAGACTTAAGGACTTCTAGAGTGTATAATTCAAGTTGGTTTATATATTGTAGTATGCAATTGTGGCTATACTTGGTATTAAATAGCTCGAACCAGTGCTGGTTATTTAGTTAGGACCCGCTACAGTGGTGTTCGATACGAACTTAACCGGGATGTATAAACCTCTACTTCAATGCTCTACGAGTTGCTTAGCCATTAGCCAGATATTCTGTCTCATCTAGACGACTCGTGCCAAAGGTAATATAAGCTATTCAGGGTATCTGGGTTGTAAAGCCAGACACCTTGGTTCGTATGTGTTGAGGTGTTCTTGATCTTGGATCTTGTGTCTTGCTTGGTCTTGTATATTCTGAGGATTTGAGATCGTTGGAGATACCGCGTGTGTGGCTTGGTATCTGCGTTGTAGAATCTGGGAGCCGCCTTTTATGCTATGCGAATCTAGTGTCACGATGATGTCACCACTGTGTATGATCCATCTTTGGGGTTTCTACACTAATCCGATGTCAGTGCTGGATATCGCCGCCGTCTCCATATATGGGACTATAGGTTATCCCCATATATGGAGCTCTAAGTAAAAGCCAATTTAAAGTAAAGCTAAACGAATCTTTGTAAAGAAGTGTTTTGAATGTGTTAAGAAGACATTTACAGCTGACATTAAAGTGAATCTACTGTACACATTCCACTGTATACACAACTGCACCTGTCTTTCCAACAGAAAATAATTGCATAATGTCCTCTTTCATCCTCCAGAAAGATGGCAAATGCACTTAAGGAAAAGCAATGTTTCTGATAGTGGTATAGCACCCTGGTTGCCTATTGCGTGTACAATATGTACTGTATGGATGTTTGATCTCCCACACAGTCCACTGTGGTTCGAATTGGTTAATTCAGTTTCTGTATCCCGATTGGAGGCACTTTGCAAATACGCTTCATCATTAATCTGCCAAATGCGTCTCTGACCACCTTTGGAAGCAGCTTTGGTAATTCAACATGTATGTGTTTTTGTGCAATCCACTTACAATTCAATCACTCAGGACACTATAGGGTTGTCAATATTCCAAATTTGATTATAATCCAATTGTACAAAAATAATCAAATGTTTGAATTAATATAAAAACAATGCACAGCACTATTGCGGATGGCTGCCTGCATTGCACGTTCTGGCAAGGACTGATGCACTGAATGTACAGCATGAGGGACGGGTCATACAACGTCACTTTTATTGATGGAAAATGAAATGCACAATACCTTAGATCAATATGAAACAAGTGAACAATTCAACAACAACTGTATGGTAGGCAAAGAGTTCACTACCCAACTCAGCCGCAGAGAGTGATTCGCACTCAGAGCAATCTAAAAGATCCCTGTTTGGAAATACCTCTGATTTTGGTCAGTAACTGGCTTGATTATAATTTCCTGTTCAAATTTAGTTGATCACAGCACAGCTTGCTCTGAGCACTCAATTTCCATTTTCTTTTTGCACAAGATCTTGCCCAACTAAAGGTCAAGAAAATACTATCAAATTGTTTCTTTAAAGCTACAATCTGTAGCTTTAAGTAATGGCAAACTACAGATCTTTAAACACATTCCCTCCCGTTACCATAGACGGCGATCTGGGGCCAGTGCCAACAGAATGCATGAAAAAAGCAGAGAAGAAGAGCCGTGATCCGTGATCCGGCAGTTTGAACCGGAAGTGATAATCGGCCATTTTCTAGCAAAGGTCGCGGCTGTAATCTGTCATCTGAAACATTCATTTGCAAACCGGGATGTTGAATTAATGTTTTAAAGCTGTGCCCTAGTTTATTTTTCTGCTTTTAACTGTGTTGTACTGTTTTTTTTGCAAGCAAAGCTGACCCTCTCCAAAGACTGAAAAGAGGACTGGTCTCCGTTCATCAGCAGATAATGAGTCAACTTTGAATTCACAAAATAAATCATTTAAATTACAAATCATTAATTTGATCTCACCTCAGAGAGAGAGGACGTTCTCAGTTCTCGGTATAGCACCATCCATGGGAGAGAGCGAGCGAGCGAGCGAGCGAGAGATAGAGATATATATATATAGAGAGAGAGAGAGATAGATAGAGAGAGAAAGAGAAAGAGAGTTCTGCAGTAGTTGGGTCTGTACATTTTTCCCTCTAGTCTACACCAAATAGATTTGCTGAAAATAACACATAAGCTGACAATACAGTACATCGCTATGCTTGATCTGAGCCTATAGATTAGCTATTTCTGCTAAATGTCCCCCCTTCCAGAACAGGGGGGTGTTCAAGTGAAAATGTATGTATGACATAATATTTGTTAATTTTGTAATGTATTGTGTAATGTATATGTGTAGATCTTTTAAAAACATGTTCCTGTTGAATGAGTAGTTACAGTATGTCTCTTGTATTTGGTTGCCCTCTTATGGACATACAGATATATGCAACAATGGATATATTATGTGTAGGCTATTTGATTGATTTGATTTCTAAGGGCTTCAAAGGGCAGAAATTTACCATATTCACAATGCATGAATATGGTAGGTGGGTGTCCACTAGCCCTCTGCACAGATAGAATATGGTAGGTGGGTGTCCACAGATAGAATATGGTAGGTGGGTGTCCACTAGCCCTCTGCACAGATATAATATGGTAGGTGGGTGTCCACTAGCCCTTGGCACAGATAGAATATGGTAGGTGGGTGTCCACTAGCCCTCTGCACAGATAGAATATGGTAGGTGGGTGTCCACTAGCCCTCGGCACAGATAGAATATGGTAGGTGGGTGTCCACTAGCCCTCGGCACAGATAGAATATGGTAGGTGGGTGTCCACTAGCCCTCTGCACAGATATAATATGGTAGGTGGGTGTCCACTAGCCCTCTGCACAGATAGAATATGGTAGGTGGGTGTCCACTAGCCCTCGGCACAGATAGAATATGGTAGGTGGGTGTCCACTAGCCCTCAGCACAGATAGAATATGGTAGGTGGGTGTCCACTAGCCCTCGGCACAGATAGAATATGAAGATAGGTTGTCCTTTAGCTTAATCCCCAAACATGGTTGAGGGTTAAAAATGGGTGAAGTCGTTCTTTAACTTAAACCCCAAACATTGTTGAGCGGAGTCCATCAGGGCTCTATATTTTTTTCTGTTTTCGCTCTACATTAAATATCTTTTCTGCGTAGTGAGCATGTAGATCTGGTATTTTTTGGGTTTAAGTGGTTAATGGAATAGAGTAGTTTAGTGCAGTCTTCAACTCTTAAAGATGCATATTCAGATTCAATAGGTCAGTCACAAAATTAATCTAAATCTCTGAGACACTTCCAAGGAAATATCTAGATAAAATTAACAGCTAACTTTATTAAAAGTACCTTTACTGCCTTTGGTAGCACGCAGTACAGTAGAATCCCAGTGAGAGTAGCAAGCCTATTTCCATTTTCTTTCTTTTTTTACCCGACTGGGAAAAATATAATTATGAAATATGGTATCCCTCTCTGAACAGACTGCTTGGTTAACTATCCTTATAATATAGTTCTATATACCTCAAGCACTCCCAGACCCTTATTAATATGAGATTCTCGAGCAGAGGAAAATCCACCATAGCATAATACCACAGTGTCATATTATGACACACCTACTGGCTCCCAATCCAATTCAACAACCTTGAGGCTGGTCTCGACGGATTATCTTCCCAAATGGTCTTGTAGATTTGTGGTGTTTACAGACAGAATATTAACACAACCCATTTTACAAACCTAAATCTAAAACCTATATTTCATCATGTATCATCATTTTAAAAATGATGGAGCGTGCACAAAAACAAACCCTGATTCTGATTTGATAGTCATGACTTGAATGTCCGGTTGTGTGACGGCAACAGCTATGGAAAATAAGTAGTTGACTCACAACAGCATAAACATGGTAGTGAACAGTCAGGAAGAAGGTTTCCACTGTCTTCCAAGTCCAAGTCCAAGTGGATGGAAGACATGAAAGATAAGCTTGTTAGATTGTGGCAACACTGTGAACAAGTATGAAATGTTTAAACAAGGCACACACAACAAGCATGACAAGATGTGTATGTCTGCTGTCTGCCTCCATGTTTGTGTTGCACGTTAAATGTGTGATGCTATGTTCTGTTTAGAACAAAAACATCTCGTGTGCGTTGTAAAGACTCAAACCCAAAACATCTGCAAAATATGTCCTTATATGAGGGTTCTGCCAAGTTGTCAACACTGGTTAGGATTTGAAAACTTGTCTAGCAGCAAAGACATGGCAACAGATTGTGTTTATTTATGCAAGTCCCAAACACTGAGCCAGCAAGCTAATGTGGTGCTATAACAGTCCAAATCCATTAGCACATTAATGTTAACATTCCCTGACTTCTAGACACAGTTAGCCTAAATCAGTAAATTCCTATATTTAAAATGTCAAGGACCCTATATGCATTGAGCCAAAAGCCCCCCCGATTAGATTTGTGTCTCTGTAAAACCATCAGTGTTCATTTAACTTGAAGTGTACAAATTGAACCTTAATAGATCTGGTTCCATTTGTACACTCTTTGAATTACAGACCCATAAGGGTCCATTTGGTTCCTAACTATCAATCATTTGAGTACCCCCTCGAACCTCCTCGATGACCCCTGGGGGTCTTCAGACCTCACATTGAGAACCTAAATGACTGAAATATACACTATAATAATATAGTTAATATGGCTCAGATATTTGCACAAATTTTCCCTTAATATTAAAGTGTTCTGTTTGTCAGCTTATGCCATATCTTGTTCTCAAAAACCCAGATAAGCCGTTATCCAGGTTTTAGAAATCCTGGATATGTTTCCTGTCATTTTCTGATATTATCTGGGATACTGACATAATATGTTATCTCATTTCATGTTGCTTTGTGATCTGAGCTTTCCATTCATTCTGAATCCACGACAATACAAGTACAGTAAGACTAGTTATGGGGTTTGATGAGTTGGCAAACGTATCAAACGTGTGGAGATATATTAATTCCACTTGCAGCAACCAATGCCTTGTGGTATTGATGACAACCTCTAAGAATAGCCACTGTCAATTAACCTCCCTATTTTGGTAATAATCTTTCAACAGCAGATCTACAGGCTCACCATATTGATATGTATTGTGAACTTGCATCTTCCCCATTTCTCTCAATTTAGTCATTATGCCTGCACCCTCCCCCGACCCCCGCACATTTCTGTGTTGCCACTTGCCACTGCGCCATACTGGCTCACCTGCTACGTGAGAACCCCCCACCAGGAGGACGTCGTGCCTTGGTCCATTCAACACCCCCCACTGACAGGTGCTGCCCCAGCCCGGAGCAGTTGCTAGAGCAGCAAAAAAGGCTGCCCTCTCTGCCCAGCATCTCTCCCTCGAACACAGCCAATTGTATTCATATAGTAATAGATGCTCGGCCAAGCCAGGTGCACCAGGCCTATACATGTTTTAACATCTTACTCTGTTCTCTAAATATATTTGCTATAACAAAACCATGGTAGAGATGTTAATGTCCATTCAGAAATAAGGTACACTGCTTTGATCAATTAATGCAATTGTGGTCTAATGGTAGGATAATCAAATGCAGAAAAAGAGAATATTAGTTCAACCTTTTTACACCTATTTTGACTACTCTGAAACTGTGCTGGACCCATTGTGCTGCCTATGATTATTTACTCTCGTAGATATACTTGATTGATTTTGACATGTCAAAATCAATACTATCTGTACACCTTAAAGCTTTCTTAGATAACAAATAATTATAATACATCATTAAAGCTTTTTTTCCCACAAATGAGACAAACAAATTCCAATAAATTACCAATCTGCTCTGTAGCTATAGCTGCAACATTATGTATAGCCTATTCATAATCTGTTACTTTTGTGTTCATCAGTGTTACAAAACATCAGTTTCATACATCATTTTGAGTGCACTTATCATGTTTAATCTACTGTATAATGCGTGGGCTATTCAGTAGATTACCAGACTACAGTGTTATAGCTGAGAGGGCTGCCGGTGACCACCAACTTCACCTTCTGCTTGAGCTCCACCCAAGTGAAGTAACAGCCCTATTGATTTCTGTGTTATCTCCTGTCAAAGTTCCAAAGTGTGTTCACTTTGCATTTTTACGACATTAGATAGATGTATAAGATATCATGCATTGAGTTTCAATCAAGGGGGGTATATAGGCAGCCTTGCCAGCCTAGGGTGGCCCTGAGTGGCATGTTTCTGCTGAGCTCTTTATTTGCAGCAGCACCACATCGTAACTGATAAAAAAAAAAGTCCTTGATCTTTACAGTCATTACGACTAAAATCAGATAAAAGTAAGACATATAGACCTGAATATTCAGTTGGCTAATCTATAGGCCTATATACCAAACCCAACCCCCAACTCACAGACTCACAGAGAGTATCTCAGCTCCGAGAAGCCTCGAAAGACATTAGCCAGATCAATAGCATTCAAGGGCAATGGCAAAAAACACGAGTTCAACGCACTAAACTCAAAACGCTATTAAAAATGTATAGGCTATATAGTTGCATTGTTTAGGACAGATATCATACACCATGATCTATGTTATGTATTATTGTAATTGGGTTATAATTATGCCTTATAATAGCTCTGGACCATATAGCCCTGCGTAATTCGGCAGAATTGGCATTAGGGCTATAGCCTATGGACCAGAGCTATACCGTCCGGGGCTCGGGTCCTGGGCATGTGCATGGACTTAGCCCTGGTCCAGTGCTGTGCACGGACTATACTTCAGCAGATCTATACCGGTGTTGTTTTGTCAACACGCACGCACACAATAGCCTACCATGGACAACAAAACATAATATTAAAAAAGAAAAAGAAAAAAAAGACTTACTTCAAAACGGCACTGTCCCCCTGTCTCACGGTGATGTTGTCCTTTAATAAAGAATCCCCGCTTTTTGCTGGAAGTCCTGCAGATACAAGGAATAACAATTTTAGTCCGATGACAACCAGGCATTTCCCAGGTACCGCGAAATAGCCACACATCCCCATGTTTGTTCGTCTCTGCGCAACTTCCACGAAAACTTAAAATGTCAAATATTATTCCTTGCGTCTTTCTTCCGCGACGTTAAGCTATAGCCTACTCCTCCACAAAAGATGCGGTGATTGTGGGCGACCTGATTTGCCCCAATTAAACACAGGCGCTGAAATGTCTCTGTTCGTCGCGCAAATGTAGCAGAAAAGTATATCTGCTGCCTGCACGCCTTGAATTTCAGTAGACTAAAACAACAGTCTCTATCACTGCTGAAGAAATATCTCTCGCTGCCCTAGAAGTGGCTTCGGCGAAAACTGAAAAAGCACAGACGGTGTTTGTGGGAGAGATTCGGAGCGTCTATCGTCTCTGGCTCAAATTGTAATCGCCGTGAAATGGATGCTCAGACTGAGCGCACAGCGCAGAGATGCATCACCCGACCCAAGTCGCTTGTTTCTCTGTCTTGATCATCAAGACTTGACTGGAATTCTCTGGAAGTAGAAGAGACTGTAAAGCTGCCGACTTTCAAGTCAAGTGCATGAGCTGAGAGACTGAAGTATTCATCAGTCTCTTTATTTGTAAACTAGCCTAAAGTTAATAAAGTGCACGCAGCTGACTTTCCGTAATCACCATCACTTGATAAGGCGTGTGTGTGTGTGTGTGTGTGTGCGCGCGCGCGCGTACACTGAGAACACAGTCTGCAGTATATAGCATACTGTATATATTTTCGTGTCGTGTGCTTTAGGTTTAAGCTCAATCACTTATCACGATGTCGCTGACAAGAACTGAAGCTTCGGAGAGTTAATTGTGCTAGAGTTTAAGCTGTCACCTGCACACATAATCATCCCGTGCATGATGCATCGTTCAAGCACGCTTATACACACTGGAGAATTAACTAAAAGTTTTTTTTAACGTGTAGGCTACTTCAGCCTCTTCAGGCACACACAATTTCCATTTCCAGGTGACTTTCAATATTTAGACAGCTAACAGACACGTCCATCATTCGTTTGAATATTGCAGCTTGTATAAATGTATTTGGAAATTATGTGCAAAGAGCTCTAGTGGCGAAATAAATATGTAGCCTACCATTTATAATCACTACGTGCGTGCGTAGTGAGTGAGAGAGAGAGCAAGAGAGAGAGAGAGAGAGAGAGAGAGAGGGAGGACTAGTCCTTTGAAGGAGCGCGGAGGGAGATATGGTGGAAATGGGTGGGATGCTTTGATGCTGCTTAAAACGTTTAGTGTGTGTGTGTGTGTGTGTGTGTGTGTGTGTGTGTGTGCGTGCGTGCGTGTGTGTGTGCACGCGCAACGGCGCGACTATGGCCTCTCTCCCCGAACCAACCTCACCCCTGCCCATTTTGACAGGCTGGAATGACAATTAGGGTTGACGACAGATTACAGCATCTTGTAATGGGTTTGGTCCACGAGATGCAAATCCCTTGACTGCTTCAAAACCGCTCTCAAAGGGCACCTACGGAGGCTCTTTGACTCTTTGTATTGAGTTGTGCTTTCATGCAAACTGCAAACTGTTAATAAATAGCCTACTTAAATCAATCAATCAAGAGTGGCTATAAATATATGCATCCAACAGAAGCATTAATTTGACCACCAAGAGAAGGCTTGAGATGTTTTCCTTTACCATAATCATAATTATGACTTTGTCATGGTAGGCTATTGATGAAATATGATTTAGTGAAAAGTAAATTTCATGCCTCCATAGTGGAAAATGATACAAGAATTCCACTTTGCATCATAGGCCTATACTGTATGCCTGCTGTTTTGCTGATTTGCATTAATCAATGTCAAATTGAATTCCAAAACCTTTTTTGGTTAAAGCACTTATGGTATAAAAGAGAAAGGCATCATTTAGTCATGCACTGCATGCAGTCTGTGGAATTTATGTATTTTAGTGCAGTGTTGGGTTCTGCTTAATTTCTAAATTACAGCACCAATGCGTTAACACACAGGAAACGTATCAAACTACATTAACCAAGTATATCCTCTGCCTAATTTCTATTACCTCTATTTCCACCAAACCCATGTTAGTTTCAAGGGGGTTCTTAACACAGTTGGATACAGAAAATACAGCACATGAAACAATACAACACAACACAAATACTCACTCACTTTACTACACATAAAGGCGTATAGCTACTCCCACACACCCCACAAAGTGCCAATGTACACCATTTGGTGACAGCTATACTACAGCGTTAAAATTAACTTATTCTAATGCCTGAAATGAATATACAAATATTACAATTGATTAGAGGATAGAGCAGTGTTTGTTTAGACAAGAGAGCAGACCCACAAATGTACCTATAAGCAGTTGTTGAATTTTTATTGAGATAACTTGATTATGATGATGACGGGCCAGAAAATTGGGCTACGATAAGAGTTAATTAAAACTAGCCTGCAATGCAAAATAAGTCCCAGCTAAATGCACATGTTAATGCTTTTTAAATTACATCCTCACCGCTGACCACAGCGGAATCTAAAGATATAGGCTTAATAAGAGCCAGGGGGGGGGGGGGGGGGGTGTGTGTGTGTGTGTGTGTGTGAGTGCGTCCTCACCACCCTCATCTCCCACTACTCTCAGGTGATTAAGGTGCTATACAATTTTGGTCATGCAATGTGATTTAAAAAAAAAACCCTGCCAGGATAACATTTTGGCTACCGTTAATAATGTTCTATACCGATAATAATGAATGAACGTGCAGAAACCTTACTATCTACCTGTATTTCTACATTTTTTCTTTCAATTAGTTATACCTACTCTGTCGTACAAGAGTGTCTCACAAAAAAAGCTGATCTACAAGCTATCTACAATTAGTCTACAGGCTCACAACATGAGCCTGTAGATCTGCACTTTTCACAAATGTTCGAAGATGCTGAGCTTGTGACTAAAAGACAACTACATTTAATCCATTGGAACCTTATTTTTTATCTGTATCCATAAAAAAAATGAAAAAAATACATACAAGCTTTAAACCTGACAGTGTGATATACAGGTATTATTGTGCACTCAGCTCTTGCAATGTTATTTTAGGGGTTGTTATAAGACTGCAATCCATTCAATCCATGTCATATGCTATAGGGTGCTGAACCTCATTCATTGCCTACAGAGGGCCAGGTGCCCCTGGCCACCTTGTCAGACCTCCAACACGAGCAAGGGTGCCATGCATGCAGGAATGACAAATTAAAATGGCATTGGTTGGTGCACAGCCTGTATGAACCTTTCATCTTGCACAAAATAAAGGAAAGAGTGTTAAACTACAATTGCTATACACTAGGAGTGCATAGTGAAATCCTCAATGTTAATTTAACTCTGAAATGCAACCAAACTGACAAATGGATCATCTAACACTGAGGATTTTACCGTCACGTGTATAGGCTTGGTTACCGTGTTTAAGTGGACGGAAACAAGACAAGAAAACTTATATCAATGACTCTTTGACTGTTTGTCTGTGCCAACACTTCTTCATAGATTTTATTGCTTATTATTTCACTTATGCATGCAATGACATTCACTTAAGTTCCTGCTGAAGCAACATTTACATTGGACCCTGACTGGTATTCAAATAATGCAGACTCATCTTTATTCATATCATGAAAGGATCCCGTCAGTGCTGATGATGCTCTATAGCCAAAACAGGCATTGGGAACTATTGGTTGAAAGTGTTTATTGGATATACATAACAGAATATTGATACCAGATGACTTCAGCTGTCCCCACATAATTACTTTCAGATGTACATGTATTTCAGGCATAAATAATAAAGATGTTTTTCTTTTTTCTGTAGCTGTAGATTCAAGTCACTCATTGTCAGCAAAATGTTTGGGAGACAAGGTATACTGTGATTGCTCTACATGTGGGGAGGTGAAGTCATAATTAAAATCAATTTTCTATCAGTCTGTATGGTAGAGTATGTTAATACAATAACTAGCATGTCTGCAGTTAAATAAATACAAGCTTGAATATTATATGAGCAATTGCTGGAATGACAATACAATAGCTTGTAGATCTTCTATATTTGCTATTTGTTGTGTGATCAAGTATATAGGACTTATATTAAGTGTTAAGGGATCATACTGTATGAACAGTTTTGGTCTCTGTCAGATCAAGGCCTTTCTCTGCTAATGTACGTCTAGTCTATGACTACTGTCAGTTAGCCAACGTGTGCTCGCCACTAAAACATGAAATATTTAAGAAGCTGGCACATTTGATGATCCAAATGTTCAGACATCAGTTGGTGTAATATTCGCACTGCTTCAAGCGGGCACATGCTCAGCACATAATGCTGATACAGTCTATCAGAGGCTCCCCATCCGACCTCTGCATAACTTTCTGTAAGGGTGTGCACATGTCACCACGGATACAGGACATATTATTTATGATCTTGTTCAAAATCTAAATGCTCTCCAAAACATTTGAAACAGCAGCCAATTCAAGCTACTCTGTACAATCCAAGTACAGTAGTGTCATCAAGCAGCTGTTTGACGGACGCAATTCAACCCTCCGGCAATAAGGAACAATACTTTTAGCGTACAGTATATCGTCTATATTAAACATGAGAGATACGTAATGATGTGAAAGGCACCAACAGACACAGTCTGTATGTAAGAAGGGAAAATTATAGTGTTCAACAAGGGTAGGAATTATTGCACAATGTTAGACATCCCATCTTTCTTTCCAAAGTCAGATGGTATACATTTTTATTATTATTATGACTATTTTGGATGTCACAGTATTGCATTTTTGATATTTTTATCTCTGCTGCTGAGGAGGCTGTAAGTAAGAGAATGTCACTGCCTGCAGTCTTGCCACATGCAGTATGTGCCACAGAAAAACAAACTCGAAAATGTTACCTTCTGTTTCAGTGTTACTGAAAAACAAAACACCAACCAAGGTTTACAGTTCTGACTTCTATCTTGATATAATGACATTTGGGATTAGCACTAACTGATTGAGATAATGATGTCATCAAAATGGCATGATGGCAATTACCAAGGAGGAAAGAGCCTTAATACGGTCTCAGAGTGTGCTAGAAAAGAAGTGATGAGACTAATGGGAGACCTAGTAGATAATCTCCCAATTTTAAAGCTACAAACCATAGGTTTTATTTATGTTGACTCGTTCTCCTGATGGAAAGTAGTAGCAACAATGTCAGAAATAAAATAAATGTCCCCTTCTGGGGACATGTATTGACATTGACAATGTCAACCAGTATAGGTGTCACCACCATCGCCAGAATTTAGGGAGACCATCTCCAACCACAGTTTTTACAATTTATTTATTTAACAGATGATTTAGTATAATAACTAGTAAGACCTCGCCCTAAAGAGCCGCCACCCATGTATCCGCCTGGGTGACGGCAGACAGCAGACCGCTGGACGAGTGCTGGTGCTTTGGGGGGTCAGATCAACATATGGAATGAATGCTGTACTGGCCATATATGGAGGGTGTCTTGAGTGTACAGGGTTTGATGAGGTCAGATCAACAGATGGAATGTCAGAACAGGAAGGACGGGTGGGGAGGATCAACATATGGAATGTCAGAACAGGTCAGCTCCATATATGGAGATCGGGGTTTGAGGTCAGATGTAGAGTTGCTGACCGGCCCCTTATATGCAGATCTAGATGATGATCCATGGGTTTTCCAGGGTTATATGAGGGTTATATGAGGTCAGTGTCTTGATCTTCAATATGGAGGCGTGGTCATATATCATGGAGGCATGATGTCACGAGGCGTGACCATATATGGAGACGTGATGTCACGAGGCGTGACCATATATGGAGGTGTGATGTCACAAGGCGTGACCATATAAGGAGGCGTGACAAACGGACGGGATATGCAGGTTTTCATAGTAAATGTGACCTATGGTGGCAACAAAAAGACGTTCTGGATTGTAGCTTTAAACCAACAACATTTGATAACTAGCTCATCTGTAGAACAAAGCAAAAAGCAGTATAACCTTTTCATTGGCAACACACAAAAGGCTAATTTAATTGATGTCAAAGTACTTTAACAAGAAGCATCATATTCTATCATTCACTTTGCCTACTGCTCCTGGAAAGAGAGTTCTGGCATGATTCAGAAAGATGGAGGTAGTCCCCAGGGACAAATTCCACAGACTTATTGTCAATTTCCAAAACGCTAAATTGATCATTTGTATGTATGCAAATATAGTTTGTATTTAACCCTGAGGTTATAAACAATTTAGATAGCGACAACAAATTTGCAAAATCTGAATTGAGTGTAGCGGCTCACAGTAATGCCTATTTAGGTAGAAACTGTCACCCAGAGATGGATTCCGTTCACTTCAAGGTGAATGCAAGTGAGAGAGCAATTTCCATTCAAATATTACTCAAATGGAACTAATATCTTCGGATAAAATGAATCAACCACTCAGATCAAATTTGACATTGACATATGGATTGCAGTTAAGAAACTAGGGAAAATATATACGCAACGAGGGAATATCTCAAAAGAGGTTATGCTCAATTTCAGATGGTTAATCGTCCAATTTCCAGGCAGACAGGAGCCAATCAGGTCTTATCAATAATTAATTAGTTTTCAGGGCCAGTACAATTGCCTCCGATTTGGAATTACCAGTGTATGTATTAATAAGTGTTTGTATAGTTTTATAAAAGCCCTGCCTAGAAGATTTTTCAATGGTGGATTTGTGGCATAACTAACCTTACCTATTCATACTTGCTTGGTAGTATATGCCATGGCACCTTTCTGATCACCTGTCTGTGCGTGCGTGCATGCGCCTCGATTGTTTGACAAAAAGTGATAGAATAATAATTGAGAAAATCTTAGTTGCAGCCCAATTTTCATCATATAAGAACAGGTGCATTTGTAGCCTATACTTCTGAATTGAACCTGACAAAGATCTATTATGATGGACACATTTTCTTTGAAGATGCATTGGAGCATAATATACTGTACAGTACAAGTGTGCACTGTCCCGACTCTGTCCTATTTACTGAAAACCTCAGTCAAGAACCCTAGAACATGATGTGTGAATGTCTATTTCACACTGTATGTGTATGAATATACCAGTTATTCTCAAAGTCACAGAGGTCCTTGAGTGGGTGTTCCAGGCCAAGGGGGGTCCCCAGGAAAATTGTTTAATATCGCATCAAAATCAGTTAACCACTTAACCTTATACTGTACATGTGCTATTTTAAAATCTACAAGCTTAATAACAACGTGTTGCTTGTGAGGTTGTAGATCTGCTGTTTTCCAAAAATCAAGAAAAAAATAAGAAAAACTTGGAATATTTTTGAAACATTTGAACTACACAAATCTTGTATGGGGGACCCTCACATGGCACAACTAAATCTTTTCAGTTGGGGGTCGGTGGCCAAATACATATTCATTTGGGGGGCCTTAATTTAGATGAGAAAGTTTGAGATATTCAATATTTCTCTTCACAAGAAGTGTCCAATGTTAAGTAGTTGCTGTTAAGTAGCGTTCTTCTCAAGCCAGTTTGAAGCCCATAATTATCTACATTGGATTCGTTGTATTATTCCACTGCCATTTATTGACCTCCATTAACCAAATGAACCCTAGTTTTTCCTACTCGGGGCATAATAGTCGGTCTAAATAGAGAATAAAATGGCAAATCAAGCCAACATAATGCTTTGAGACTATTTTCAGTGAAATTAAAGCACTTATTCCTTAATGATCAGGCTGCATCAGGTATGTAAAGAGATGAATAAAACAAAAGACAGTAAAAAAGAATACAACATCCTGTATAGCCTTTAGTGCTCATGGCCTTGTACCTAATGCACCTTTGGCATTCTGTTGAAAAGCAATTAAATTTGCTCAGATAAAGATATACAAATTCATGTTTGTTTTAATGTATGTGGGCATGCCCGTTTTACACTACACTTAGTCCAGGAATGCTCTTTGCCATGAAACAATCTGTTCATAAAAACGTTAAATTATGCTTTCATTTAACCCACAATGTGAGACTTATGGTCTTTTGATCTGTTAAAGCTCCAATTAGATCTTTAATTTTAGAGTTGCCTTCAGGCCAAACGTGGCAAGGTCAGCCTTGGTTCCATTTATCATTCTGTTTTGTTTAATGTCTACTGCAGTGATTCTCAACCTTTTTTAAATTTCAGTAAGCCCAGTTTCATATGCTTAGGCCACGGACCCCCATTTGGGACCCTAATCGACACTATAAATGTTAATTTAAATCTGAGAGTGTACAAATGAAACCAAATGGACACGTAAGGGTCCAATTGGTTCCATTTCTCAAATGGTTACATATACAGGGCTGTATTTTGCATGTCTTAAGTACTAGGTCTTATTCCCTAACTTGAGTAAACTAAAGACCTGGAGGTGTGATCAATGCCATTTGGCTATTCTGAGTGGCCAAAGAGCATTGATCACGCCTCCAGGTCTTTAGTTTACTCAAGTTAGGGAATAAGACCTGGTACTTAAGACAGGCAAAATACAGCCCATAGTGTCCATTTGGACTCCTGGTGGTCCTCCGAATGGCTACAATAGGCACACACAAAAACAGAAAACTACATTTGATGCAGATATGGGAAGTAAGATAATATTGGGTTTAATTTGACGGAACATACTGTAACAGTATGGTGTATCACTGACAACAGTATTACTGTCATTTCCGTTTCAATTTCAAAGTGTCAGTGAAGTGACTAAGGACACCGGTACGCACGCACACACGCACGCACGCACGCACACACGCACGCACGCATGCACGCAGTGTGACATTCTGCACAATGAGTGGTTTTACATTTGGTATACTTTAAGCATGATCTGTGATTTTCGGCTAAAATGAATAGTGTGTTTAGAGACATGCTGCGGCAGTTCTGTCTGTCCTGTCCAGCCCTGGTCAGCGAAAGCCGCCTGTGTCTGCTCTGAGGAGTGCTGTGGCTATCCACTGTGGACAGAATGGCAGGAGATCGTCGGGGATCCAGAGCGCGGAATCTGTGACCGCCACTCCAGAGCATAGGAAGCGATAGCGGAAGATGGGAAAAGAAGGCTTTCATTTCGAAACATTCGAATCAATCATCAAAAACGAGAACGAAACGCCCCCATTCCGACATGTCGATATACAATAGGACTTGGGCTACCAACAGGCATCCCAGTCAAAAATGCATGGAGGTACGTATGTGGCCTACTGACAGTGTGCACAAGACATTTGGTGCTGATCGGTCCAGCAGTTTGAGATTAGCCCCAGAGAGACAGACACACTGACAGACCAATTTGTAGACAAGCCGCCCGGGTTACCTCCTACAAAACCATGCTGTCAAATAATTAGAAATACCTGATACTGTATATATACACACAAATATTCTGGAGAGGCTGATAACATGACTCATGACTGCCATCTGGGCCTATATCACTATCACTGTCTTGTTACTGCACCTCTCACCCTGTCAAACTATAAAGCAAAGCTGTACATCTTAAAGGCAAATTTAGAACAGAGCTATGAAGTGACCATCTGTGCAGGGTTATCTCATACTGCTGGAAATGTGAACGTGGAAATTGTCTCTGCAAACACCCCAACAAATGATGATTCTTTTGTTAATCTATTTGATGACTTGCAGCAACAATTAAGCATATTAAGTCATTATGAGGAAGTTTTGTGCCTTCCTTAGAGAACAGAAATCAAATTCCTTTTTCACCCATTATTGTATTCAATTAACTCTGCTCAATAAAGGTGATTGTTTATTTGTATATTTCAGAACAGCACCGGCAAATGGCTCACTAGGGCATTGCGAACAGTATTCTCTTTGACCAAGCAATTTCTGTGTTCCTTGTATAAAAGTCTGGAGGGCACAATTACAACTGGCAATGGGAAGTAAAATGCTGGCATTGAGAAGAAAAATGAGGTTAAATCTCATTTTTTCAGATCTCTGGAGGAGAGAGAACCCTGAACACAGACAGTATTTCCCATGTTACAAGCAAACATTATATTCCACTCGCCTCAACTTTAAAGGACCACTCCACCACTTTTCAACTTCTCTTCCTATAATTCTTCCTAACTAATGTTCATGATAAAATACCACAATCTTTCCTACTCAGTCTGTGTCTCATAGGAAGGCTGTGGGCAGTTCAAAAACCCATCCACCAGTGACATCATCGATGGTGAATCCAAGCTAATAGAAACGGCAGGCTTTCTTTTCCTGAAAAGTTGCAATGCAAAAGTTGAAGCCATCGTTCTCACGATAATACAAATCTAAATATATTTTAAAACAAATCTTGTTTAAAAAAAATCTGTCCGAACTGCCCAAAGCCCTCCTATGAGACACAGACTGAGTAGGAAAAATGGTGGTGTTTTATCATGAACATGTTCATTTATCATGAACATGTGAGGACCAATTATATGAAGAGATGTTGAAAAGTGGTGAAGTGGTCCTTTAAAGTTATTAGCACAATGCCATCTCCACCATCTTAACTTGGTATTTCTTATTGGTTGCTGTTATTTACATGAAATAGGGCCTGGGGTGTACATTATCAGTTTGTGAAATCACCGTTCTTTTCTGAATCTTCATATGTAAATATATAAAGTTTCAAATAGTACCTACAACAATAATAATGATAAGCATGCTTATTATGATAGGTAATTATTCCAATTATAGCAATAGACATGATATCAGTAGAGGAAGTAATTGCAGACAAGATAGATGCAGGACCAATGATGGAAGACATTAGAGATGGTATGACTCGATTAATTCCAGACACTAGATCTTAATTAACTTGGCATAAGCATACAGATGATTTGTGAGCCAGTGGGATTTACTCAATGAGGAGTTTGAGGACCGTTGCTTAAAGTAGATCAGCTCCCTCACCATTCATTTTCTCTTTTTATTTATTAAGGAGTAGAGCAGGTCCATCCTGTCTGAGGTCAAGACATCTGCTCAAGAGCATTAAAAATATGATTTCAAAGGTTTGTGTTATAGTAGGTTACTACCCATTTATCAGCCTCAAATTTGTATTGTTACAGTTACAATTGTGGAAAATAACTATATTGTATGTTAACTCCTCAGTCAACCCATTTGATTTTTTTTTTGCAAAAATAGCTTTTAACGTTGTGAGCTTGCAGACATTTGATTTTGTTTTACAGCCTGTGTCTGTAATAATATAATATAATATAATATAATAATATATATATATATAATATTATAATTATATATATATATATATATATACACACACACACATGTATTTATTCTGTCATGAGCAAGCTTGTAAATAACTAACTTGCCCCTAGACCAAGAGTGGTCTGTTTAGCATGTGCAGCTATAATGACATGCCCAAAATAGGGATGCCAGGTTGAAAGTGGTAAAAATGAATTCATAATTAATTACAGTTTTTCCATTCTCAACACAATATCCCACAACTCTAATTCTTCCTCGAGTCAAAAGAGTCCTCTGAATGGTATTAGATAACTAAGAATGCAGTGGGGCACTTTCAATTTCCTGTATGTCCTCCTTAACAAGGATGAGTCAAAAGGCCTGGAGGAGAGATTTATTAACCTTATCAAAAGCTAAAAAAGAGGACAAATATAAACCATCCTTCTTCCTCACTGTGCTCCTTCAGTAAAAAGAAAAAAGCCCTAGGGACTTGTATAAAGAGTGCTAAAAAGACGATGTGTAAAAGTGTGCTGGAGAGAAAAAGGTATACTTGCACAAACCCACTTTAATATTATGTTCGGAAGCGGATTGAATTCGGCCCATCTCTATTGTTGCCATCACATGAATGAGAAGAAGGAGAAAAAATAACAAAAGTTGACCTGATCAGACAAACCACATGATTACTTGAAATGACCAGTCAATTCAAGATTTATCATTCAGGCATTTATCAGATCAGACACTTTTACTTATGCAGAGTGATGTACAAAAGTGCAAGGTCAAAGTGTACGTTCAATGACCATTAAGCATACAGTGAAGTAGATGGGGTTTTATTGCTGACTTGTCATGTGACCACAGGTTCATATTTTAAGCCAACCCAATATTGAAAAATGAAACTGTGCAGCTGTAGCAAATGTCAGTTGTCTGGGCAACAGGAAATGTCACCCACGGGGCATTTGATTTTGTGTTCAGTTGGGAAACGTATTACTAGTTGGAAAGCGTTATCCATGGCAAAAAGGTTACACTCAGTCAGTGTTCTTCTCTCAGAATAAATGCAGCTGGTCGACACTGAGAACAAGAGCAGTTGTGTCAGTATGAAGATCAACAATGGCCAAGGCAAACTTGGACAAATCGTTTGCTGATTTGAGGAGTATAGTATGAATGAATGGCTTTATTTAGGTTTTAAGCCATGTAAAATAGCATAGCCTACAGTTAGCGTTAAAAGCATTATTGCCTTGAGGGCCTACCTCCAGGGTGGAGAAGTCTTCACCCACCTGCCTGAGTGAATTAACTCAATCCAATAGTATTATGGTATGGTATCATTGCAGAGGAGTGTGGTGAATAGATCTATTCAGTTTAGAATAGATCTAAAATGATAATGCAAACAGAGGCACACCACACAGGGCGAAACACAGGACAATACAGGAAACCCAGCATAACCTACAACAATACAATGATCCAGCACAGAGAGCAGTCACAGGCAGTCTTAAATAGTCGCTGAGGCCTTAGCCAACTATAGGCTCAGCTGACACCAGCAGTTGAGTCCACTCTAGGAATCGGCACGCGTTAGTCCGACATCCTGTTAGTCCGACTACGTGGCCGGTTAAGACTCACCCGTGGCTTCCGCATGCAGTTAGGGTTTGGGGATAGGTTAGTATGGGGCGGAGTAACGCTTACGCACCCCTAGGAATCAGAGACCAAGGAGGAGAGGGGAGGGGCTCCGCTGAGGAGATTAGGAGGAATACACACTGGGAAAAGTCACTCACAGGGCCAGGGCAGCCACAGGGCCAGGGCACAGTACTGTACATCTGTGTAAATCTCCAGGCAAGAGAATCAGTGGAATGAATGTGACTGCTTCTTTGAAAGTGTGAAATCATTTATGTCACCTCAAATTAAAACATACATGTTTGCCTTCCAAGATGTAAAGAATTTAAGAATGTAGTCATAAACTGGGGACGAGGGAAACAAACAATAACCACGGGCCATCATAGCTGAATGAGTAGAGAGGCCTTTTTGGGTATGAGGTTTTTCTCCCTGGCTGGCCCTATGTCTATATGTTGAAGTGTCCCTGAGCAAGATACTTAAATCCTAAGGCTATATTAGGACTCTGAGTGGGAGCAACTCGGAGCAACCCACTACTCATAATAATTAGGATGGGTAAACTTTCAACCATCCAGAGGACAACGTTCATACTGCACGTGTAAATGCACTGTGACAAAAATACCAACGGTCCCAAACATTTTCATGCCCAAAGCACACCAATGGGCAAGTCAAAATCTCAAGGCACTCCTGTATTCATAGCAACAATAGCAAAAACAATCTGGCTGGCATGGTTCTCCTATTACACAAATACTATTTTAGACATAGTATAGTCTAAGGGACACTTGAATCAATGCAAGATTATGTAATAATAGCCAAGGGTTCGGTCATATGGCCTTCATCAGGGCAGAGCCACCTTCACAGCCCATAAACAAGCTGTCTAACTCTAGCCCAAATGGGAGATGTAGTTCTGCAAACATTTAGTTTGTAGTACTCTACAAATGGCTAACTTACACTAATATATTATGTGTGTGTGTGTGTGTGTGTGTGTGTGTGTGTGTGTGTGTGTGTGTGTGTGTGTGTGTGTGTGTGTGTGTGTGTGTGTGTGTGTATATATATATTTAGAATTCTCAATATTTTTTGAAAAAACCTCACAACGTGTCACTGTGAGCTTGTAGATCTGCTATTTTCGATGTAAAGTGGTAAATCACTAGCCTGGCCCAAGCCCTGAATCACTAGCCACGGCCATTAAGAAAATATGCGATTCAGGTCTGGTGACTCTCCTTACGACAGTGTCCGAACGCAGCAGCTGATTGGCCATCAGCCCCCTCACTCGACAGCGTCAGACAACAAACATGGCTGCCCCCACTGCGGTGACTCACGACTGTATCAATCTTGCTATTAAATCGACGTATGATAAATACAGGTTTTATAAACATCATCATTTTACCGCTTTTGTTTACATGCTAGTAGCTCTCGTTGGCTGTGTTTGTATGGTTAGCAAAACGGGTTTGGCATAGCCACATGTTTGACAACGTAATCTGCTTTCCTACTATTCTGATTGGTTGGTATGAACCAATCGCCGAAGACTGCCGCTTTGACAACGCCCATCCCAGAAACTGCTGCCGTGGGGAGGGCTTTCAGTCTGAATAATGAAGTGAAACGAAATGAAAACACAGCCTAGTTGCTTCTTTTGGGCTTGTTTTCATAGACCTGGCCTGGCTTGTTTCTGTTTGCAAAATCTGGCAACACTGGTCACACCAGCAACAGCACCCAAGATGGTAATAGCAAGACATGCCATCTCCAGTTGACATCCTGTATCTGTGTGAAGTAGGTGGATGCCTTTTTTAGAAGACCATTTGTAGGATTTGTGTACCATGACGCCTATAGTGGCTTCAAACAGGATGGACTGTCTTTCTGAATGAACAATCTTTGGCTACAGCCAGGACGAAGAGGATGTGATGCCCACATTTCACACAAAGGCTCATGGGACATTGGAAACAGGTGGATACGTTGTATGGCAAATAGCTCACAACGCATAGTATCACGATGTGGCCAACATAGCTTTTGAGCGGCGTTAACCGCTCCAACTTGTGGCTTTGTGTGTGCCCCCCGCTCAATCATATGGCAGCCAAGTCTATGGCCATTTTACGGAACAATTTACAATTTACTATAGCGTAGTAGTGGGTGCCACAGTACACTATGACGTATAGTGGGTTCCACACAGTAAAAAGCGATGGATAATGACTTCATGATGATCATCGTGATAAAGGTGCCGCTCACTTCACACAAGTGTGATTTTTTTTACCGGTAGCTTGTTAAACTGTGATATTATTGTCATTCAAAGGTTATGATCTATTATAAGTAAACATCCGGAATTAAAAAATTACTTGAGTAAAAGTACAAACGTTTTGGTATCAAAATGTACTTAAAGTACTAAAAGTATTCATGCGGATGCATTGTGAGCTTGTAGATCGACTATTTTCAAATGGCCGTAATGTCTAGAGCTAAAATGGGTAATGTGTGTTTTGTAATACTAACTTAAATCTACAAACTAGTAACTAATGTTTTCAAATAATTGTAGTGGAGTAAAGGTACAATATTTGCCTCTGAGTTGTAAATAGAAGTGAAAGTATTAGAAATGGGAAATACTCAAGTAAAGTACAAATACCTCAAAACTGTACTTAGTTACAGTACTTAAGTAAATGTACTCAGTTACTTTCCACCACCACTGAAAAAAGATCTCCATTGACATTAAAGCGTCCTGACAGATTCAGTCACTTCCTGTCTATTTTTACATTCCCGAGCAAGGTGACAATTTTATTGTTGAAAGTATGATAAGATTTAGTGGTTCATTTATTTTATTTCAGACTTGACATGACAGATACAGCGAGGGTTGACATTGTGATGTTATTGCACCATCGTATGAAAGCCTTTACACGATCTGTGATCAGCTCATTTTTCATTTAACAACAGCAGTAAGTCTGCTTTATGATTTATTTTCGTATACGGTAATTCATACATGCCAATTTCATCTTGGACTTTTAGGTGAATGGATAGCACTTTAGGATTCTAAATCAGCATTTTGCTCTTTTGTTTTTAACCTAAATCATTTTAGACCCATGTTCTGTGCTCTGCTGTAGGCAACAAAGTCTTATGTACACCTGTATGCTCTGAGGCGGGTGCGTAGGCACTAGGCAGGGCTCAATGTATTCAGAATAATGCACACCTCTGCACTACGCAATATTAACTTTATTTATAGGCAACGTGTCAGGCATCTGCTGATAATAGGTAGCCACATAGCTATATACATACACATAGACCCATAGCAGATGGTGAGCTCATTTGATTAAGTGATCACATGTGTATAAGCTTATAACAATTAATACACATTCTTCAATTAACTATACAAAAAATACAGTGGATCATCATATATGAAAACTATGTACAGATCAATCCATCAATTACAATACACCTCAATATATCACAATAGAGCAGATCATTTTTATTTTTTACAAATGTCAAACATAAAAATAAAATAATAAAACAGGCTGTGTTCGGACAGGAGGTTATATCCTAGTGCCTGAATAAAGAAGTGAAAAAAGCAATAATTAGAAAAACTATATTTGATTATAACATCACATTAAGTATAGGAGTTCATCATTAAGACCTCTAGATGTCAAGTTTGCAAAGTGTGTATCCAAAAGCCCTCATGCTGTCTGAGCAGAACGACAAGTTTACCACCTCTCTTATAGGGAGGCATACTTGTTCAATCTCAATGAAATTAAATGAAAATAATCCCGGTCGTTCCTACGGATCAAACTTTTGTGTTCACTCATTCTTTGTTTGAGTTGTCTAGAAGTTTTGCCTACATAGGCCAGTCCACAGGGACAGTGTATAATATTTTTTTATTAATAAAGCTTCAGAGATTAAATCTAAATTCACCCAAAGAGGTTATGATTTGGAGTGTGTGGAGAAGGCCTTTACATTGGCCCTAAACAAACTCCGCTCTCAATTATTACAAAAAAGCAACAAAAAGGACAAGAAATTCTCTGTGACATGTGTCACTACATATTCTGCTAACTCGCATAAGATCCAATCTATCTTCAAGAAACATTGGCACATTTTCAAGTCTGACCCTGAATTGGCACAACTGTTTAAATACCCTCCTCTATTTTCTTTTAAAAGAGGTACAAATTTGAGGGATCATTAATGCTTGATTTTCAATCTCGCACCCTGGCTGCGCATGGACTGACTCTCCTTTCTCCTCTCCCTAAGGGGAATTATCCATGTGGTCATTGTGCGCAATGCAACAACACGACTAAAACTACATCCTTTAGTTTAAACATCCGCACACAGGTAAACAGTTTAAAATCTAATTAACTATTACTTGTGCGTCAACTATGTCATATACCTTATACACTGTCCCTGTGGACTGGCCTATGTAGGCAAAACTTCTAGACAACTCAAACAAAGAATGAGTGAACACAAAAGTTCGATCCGTAGGAACGACCGGGATTATCCCGTCGCAATGATTTGAAACATGATATTTCTAGTTTTCATTTCATTGGGATTGAACAAGTACGCCTCCCAGAGAGGTGGTAACCTTGACATTCGGCTCAGACAGCATGAGGGGTTTTGGATACACACTTTGCAAACCTTGACATCTAGGGGTCTTAATGATGAACTCCTATACTTAATGTGATGTTATAATCAAATACAGGTATAGTTTTTCTAATTATTGCTTTTTTCACTTCTCTATCAGCCCTTCTCTATTCAGGCACTATAGGACATAACCTCCTGTCTGAACACAGCCTGTTTTATTATTTTATGTTTGACATTTGTAAAAATAAAAATTCTCTGCTTCATTGTGATATATTGAGGTGTATTGCAATTGATGGAAAGTTTTCATATATGATGATCCAGTGTATTTGTTGTATAGTTAATTGAAGAATGTGTATTAATATGCTATGGGTCTCATCCCTATTAACGAGGGTGAATGTGATTGGTCATTGTGGATCTATGTGTATGTATATAGCTATGTGGCTACCTATTATCAGCAGATGCCTGAAGAAGGTCTTTGACTGAAACGTGGAATGTGTTGCATGTTGTCTCACGCTGGGTCAGAATTTATACCCTAGCATCTTTTTGGCCCAGATTGAAGGGAGTGATATAAGGGCATGAGATGCTGAACTAATATCAACCCTAGGGATAACTGTTTTTCAGATCTGGGGCTGAAAGAAGCTGACAGCCGCTGAATCAATGAAAGCTAAATAAAGTGCCACCAGGTGCTGAACTGTCACTGTGAGTGACCTTGCCATAGAAGGAACTCATAGGTTGTACACGCATGTTGTGAGCTGGTGTACAAACCATGGCCGAGTTCCCAGCTAAAAAATAAATAAAAAAGAATACATCGCATGGATGCACCTGGGACATATCCTTCGTCAGGTGCTTGCATACATATGCAAGCACCTGACGAAGCCAAACGGCGAAATGCGTCGTGCCATAAAGAAATGAAGCATAACTAATCTTGCCCTGAGTCTCTGGAGTGTGCGGTCCCTTCCTTTCCCTGGGGAAGTTCTCTTTGGCCTGCATTTACACCTTGCACCTCCCCACCTGGATGTGCATGAGAAGCTATCTGTTTTACACACACACATATATATATATATATATATATATATCCCATTACAATGTACATTGCATATCAATTAAACCATTAAAGTATATACCTTACCAGCCCAATTACTTAATGTAAATGACTGGTGTATGTATTCTTCTTGCAGGAATCATTCTTTTAATGAAAACACGTTCCATAATGTACCCCATCACTCATGGTGTAACCTAAAACCCTATAACATGAATGGATAAGGAATGAATGACACAAAACATCATGGCACATGAATCCCTAACCCTAACCCTAACATGTGTGCATAGCATGCCACAATATGATGAAAACAGTACTCAAACGGAGCAGAGGAGATAGGCAGACAGACAGACAGACACTTGTGTAGGTCGAGAGAGAGAGAGAGAGAGAGAGAGAGAGAGAGAGGTTTCTAGTGCTGATTTTACAGTCTGCCTAGTGTAATCCAGCCCTGTACACAATCCCTACCTGATGGGTTCTACTGTCCCTCAGTAACCCACTCACCCAACCCACAGTCCCGGAGGTGCTGGTTCAACTGTCTCTGTCTTTCTAGCACATCTGGTAAGGACCACCTTGCTGCCCTGCCTGCCTGATTTTTTCCCTGCATGTTTATGTGTGCACTGCAGTATACAGCAGTCATGGCAATCTCATGCCATGATCATGATGACTGATGCCTGCGTTAGCTGTTGACACTCCATTGCCTCAGCCGACTATTCATATTGTGTCAAATGGAAGAGGATGAAGATCACCAGTTTTTCCTCTTCATTTTCAGTCATATCTGTAGTACGGCTGAACATGAAAAGGCAGAACCATCGAAAGCAGAAAAAAAGAGCATGAAATGAAAAACTTCACGTGGCCAGTCTGTGATGTCAGTCTATGACATACGATGACATAGGGCTCCATATTTATTTCAGCCCGAACTTGACTTCCGGTATAAAATGTATATTCAAAATTTGAGCACACTCACAGACCCATTTCTAGACGGCTCACCTCCTGCAGAGCCACGCCGTTTATCTATGTATACAACACGTAGCAGCCTGTGATGGTTCACAACATAGCAACCATGAGGCCCACCGCGCAGCAACACCTGCTGTGTTCTCAGCCAACTGACTCCCTTCCCACACTTCATCAGCTGGTGTTGATCGAATCCTACAGTACATTCCTATCGTCTTAGTGACTAAATAAGGCTGTGGTAATGTGATGAAAGAATGTTTCACCGAACATTTGGCTCTCAGTATCCAACCCAGGGCGCATCTCACCTCATGTGGGCAAGGAAACACACCTACCTTCTATAATGTCACTGAGCATCTTGAAGGTACCCCAAGGACCCACCCACCTCAGACACCAGCAACATTATGAAAATCACATAAACATAGGGTTTATGGGTTCAAATAAAATAGGAAGAGCTGGCGTGTTTGCGTAAAGCGTATTTGCAAATCCCCTCATAGGTATCACATACTGTAATGAAGCTTTACAGCTACGCCGGTATTTTCCAGAAAGTTGGTATAGGTTTTGGCCACTTTCTAAGGCTATTAATGCATGTTCTCTAATCAAACTGCATCCTTCACACCCACGTTAGTTCATTACATGTCAAATATATTTTCTTAGTCATGGGCTGCTTTCTAACAGTGTACAAACTTAATAACTTAAAAGAAAAAGTCATTATGCAGTAAATATGAAGTATAGAACATAGAAAGTGTGTGGGACGGTAAGGCATAAACTTTACACATCAGAATGGTCCCATAGGCACACCTAGAAGATCATTAGAATACAAATACACTGCTTTAATACGCCAATACAATATTTCTCTAGTTGCTACGATTGCTATGAGGATAAACATGAGAGGCAACAATCCAAAAATGACCTTTCTTTTAGCTTTTCATTGATTGCAAGAAATGAAAATCTGGGCTGGCCAGAATAAGAACGAATACTATCTATTGAGATGTTTTTATGTATGTTTTATTGCATATGTTTTTGTTTTGTTCCCACTACTTGGCAATAGGACTGGACACATGTAGTTGAGAATTGTGTTTGTGTGGTGTGGTACTATTCTCAAAGTGGTATGAAGTGCATATTAAATATTAACAAACTGCACCTTTGGGCTGTTCTCTATGTACAACTGTAGCATGCAGTATGTCAGATTTAAGCACATGAATCCTAGCGTCCCTATAGTGGGCATGTCTTAATAGGCAGACATTCCGCGAAAATAGCAGATCTACAATCTCGCAATGTGTCACAACAATAGGTGTAGGTGATTAAGTGATTACAACAGTAAAATGATGAGGTTTGGCCAAGTATAGGCTCATGGTGATGGGTATAGGTAGTTCAATGAGATGGGGGATGTCTTTTGAGGAGGTATAGATAGGCAAGACATAAATTGCATTATGGCTTTTCAGATGTCAATCCATATAGACATGGTAAATGTATATGTTGCCGGTAAGACATGGAGTCCTTGACAGTACGTCTGTTGACAACAGCGCAAGACAATAGTCATAAATAAGGAAGGTCACCAATGATCTGGCTCGGCACTGGCGCCTCCCAACGGCTGCGGACAGGGTATTTACTTACTCTGTCCATAAATAACCCCATCCTCCTTCATCCAACAAGACTCTCTCAGGTCACCACAAGATTAATACCCTGGCCTAACCCTGAAATGACTGAACTGGCAATGATGACTAATGTCACACCAGGAAGGACTTGTGGCGCCACAATCCCTCACTGTCACAAAGTTTTCCTTCCCCCCGGAGGACCCTCCCCTGCAACAGCACAGGAATGGTCATTACTGGCTGGAGCCGTTTGGAGTTCTATCAGGGAAGATGTATAAAGTTGAGGGAGTGCTGTATTTCTCCTTCCGTGTCACCACACAGCAATTTGACAACATGTTGTAAATCAATACAATTCTATTTTATTACAGAGACCCAGATGGTTTATTCATCTTCATCACACAGTAGGGAGACCTCTATCACCCATGTTCAAAAAGTATCCTTCTTATTCTCTTTTTAAAAGATTATTCTGTTTGGCTGTGTTTTTTTCTAATCTTGACATAACTTGGCTAGAGTAGCCATACTGTATGTTCCATATCTATGAACAATTACTTGTTTAAAATGGTTCCAAGTCCAAGACAGTGAGAATAAATAAATAAGCTGAATGTCATGACTGTGATCTGAATAAGAAGGAATTTGATATAGTACACTGTGTTTCAGATCACTTCACCATCACAAAGCAGTGTCCTGACATTACTGCTTGCAAAAGAAGTGCATACAGTATTTCTGACAAATTATAGTGCTGCATTTTTTTATTAATTAAAATGTACAATGTACAGTACCTGTAATTAATTCTCTTCATGTTTCAGATGAATAACCACAGAAAAAGGGTGCCATGGTTACTTGTCAAATTAGCCCTCATTGACATTAATTGGATACCCTCACCCAGCAGTAATAATTATTCCTTTTACCCAGCAGTAATAATTATTAATTTTCTTAGTGTTTTTCAGAATGTCTTGAGATCTGGGTTAATGTCATGTACAGATACAGTATGCCATTGACACTGCAGTCCAGTGGAACATTTTCAAATTAATTAAATACAATGTATTAGCTTACCGCTATAGAGTTATAAATACAATGTTCTCTTACCCAGCAATTACTGTAGGCTAGTATTCAATGTAAAGCATTCTTCCTTCCTTCTCATGCATCTTAGAAAATGCACCATGGCTCAAGCAGGCCCACTACCAGAGAACATAATGGGTACCTACACAACATTCAGCAGGAAATAAAAGCTATTGGCAGCTATTCCTACAAGGAGACCACAGTCTTAAGAATGTTGTGCTTTCAACAATAATGTGGTTAGTATATCACCAATTCCATGCTCGCAGTAGAGCTTGCTCAGATAAGCGGCTGTCATTTGAAATACCACTATCTACTGACAGTTTGTGGGACTCTGCGAAAATAGGATGTGATGCTTGCGTATTTAGAGAAGAGTTATTCACGCTTATCAATGACTGGGCAAAGTGACAACTTGCCCATGTTAAAGTGAAGGGTCAGAGTCAATCACACTCCCCTTTTCCAATGAACCATGCACTCAGGTACTGTTGCGGCAGGGGTGGCAGTGGATCAGGCGTTAGAGAGAGGCCACTTGGGAACCAGAAGGTTCGGTTCAAACCCTGGCTCCTCCAGAGTTGAAGTACCCTTAACAATCACCAGGTGCTGTTCACAGTTGCTCACTGCTCCTAATAGTCATGATGGATTAGTACCTGGATTTAACGAATTCCGCAGGCACAGTACAATGTGTACCAATTCTCCAACAGAAATTATTTATGTTTATTTTATTATTTAGTGAACAGTAAATTTTTTCCCTAATATATAAAATATATTCTATAAAAGTGATCTGGTGGGCATCTCGCCGGTTAAGGCAGGGGATTTTCTTTCAATGCTGGAGTTGCAAGGTCAAATAGCAAAAGAAAATGTCTGGGAACATTTTGCTTGCAACATTCCAGCATCTGATACGACCGCAGGTTTAGTATTGGATGTGCTCCAGTAATTTCCAGGTCATGTGTTTGTACAGGAGGCTGGACAACATTTGTGCTTGAGGTGCCCCATTATTAGAGTTTTACATGGTTTACAGGTCTGATAATACACTATTATGGGCACTGCAATAACGTAGCTGCAATGACATAGCTTTTCTGCGTTACAGAAACAAAATAGGCCTTGTGAGCTTTTAGACTGGCTATATTCGGTACGCGACACTGCTGTACAATAAATAATTACCCATAAGCCCCTGACTTTTGCTTCCACACTGATATCCAAGCTACTATAGGAGAGGAAGATTTCTTAAAACGACTACCATGGCCCAGATAGTATAGGATTCTTTCATTATTCCCTAGTGGCCATAGTTAGTGTGGAATGATTTGCTTTCTTTTTTACACAAGAAAAGAAGTGTATAATCACAGTTAAATTAGCACGCAGATGATGGCAGTAGACAAGATGGCATGTAGTAGAAGGCTTGTTAATAAAAAGAAGGAACAAAAGATATGCAAAGTGCAAACAAAGCGGCGGGTGGAAACCTTATGTCTTTTATTATTAAATTTTTTTAGCTATACAAGCTCACAACGCATTGCGATGCTGCTATTTTTGCTACTTTTGCTACGTTACTTTTACTGTCGCAAAGGGCATGAATATACAGTATGGGGGAGAAAAAACCCTAAAATCATTCAATAATATATATATATACAAGGTTTCTGCCCGACAGCAACGATAAGCACTTTTTCACAGGCATTTGACTAATTGTCTTTACTCAGCACCACTGCTTAAGGCCTATTCATAGTTTGGATTTTCGGTGGTGAGGTGACCACCGCTCCGGTGGTGAGCTGACCACCGGAGCTGAAATAACGTTGAGCGGTGGTGAGTAAAAACAGAGAGAAGGGCTGGAGCGGTGGCGGTGGTTTGCTCTTCACCGCGGCTCGTGACGTCATGTTGTAGTTCGGTGGTCACCTAACCACCGGAAATCCAGACTATGTATGAGCCTTTAGGAACTTGTGGTTTCCATGAAATGAGCCCACAGATCGTGCTGCAGCTCCTAAATCCCTTCCGTATCATACCCGACAAGGCACACTGGAGCTAAGCAGATAAATACAAAAAATATGATTCACATTTATCATACTGATATTACCTTAATTGTGTCGCACTAGGGAAGGAAATTAAACCCTCACCTATTTCTCTGCCCCATTTGTCAGAGTGTGTGAATGGCAGTTAACGTGTTTTGGGAATGCCTGCAAACGCTTGCTGCCGGGGTATAAGACTAATACGCTCCATTGTCTGAATTAAATCAGGGAAAAAGCTGGCAGTTAGTTGCAGAAGCTAAGCTACAGCTTGACATTTGAAACAAATAAAAAATAAACCAAAATAAAAACGAAACGAAAGGGTAAGTTCTCAGACTGCATGTAATGCTTTTGCTGGTGTTGAGTGTGCAATGAACTTGATATTATATAGGCATTAGGCAAGGCTAAAGTAAACAGGTTGCTAGAGATTCTGTCTGATTCAATGCATGTCTTGAACAAATCGTGTGTTTCCATTTTAATTTCCTTATTTCAGCCTAGCAGAGTCATTTATGAACAGGAATACAGTAGATATAAACTAGAGCTGTGGTAGCCAATACAGTTTGTGAGCGCTACAAGAACATTTCTTGGGCATTTAATGCCCATAATGCACAGCAGACACCAGACTCAATTATTCTACAGTATATACTGTACTCTATGTTTGCCAAAAATAGCTTGTAGATCTGCTATATTCGGTGCAGGGCACCATCTTCCGATGGAGAATAAATTATAGCATATTATGTCTGTGCTAACAAGGACAAGTTGGAGAGCAGAGAATCCATTATCAGCCCCTGCCCTGCCAGGCAAATCATGACCGAGTCATTTCTCTACGATATTTAGGCCAATAATATGTACATTTACAGTCTATTTTAGGATGTTAAAAATACTGGTCAATTAATATTTGCCTCATCATGTGTTTGATGGGGTGGCGGCTGCAATCAGTTAAAACACACAGCTCTAAGTTTTCATCAGTGAACCTGAACGTGTCACTCCCTGCACCATGAGCACTCCCATGAGGGTAAGGATCTCTGTCATCCAGTGTGCAACTCATTTTACATTTTCTACCCTATGCACCCCATACTTCATCATGGGTTGGACATGAGCAGTCCAACAACTCTGATGTTAAGACATTCTGCTCATTAGAAAACAAAACCTATAAAGACTACTAGAATGATGCATAATATAGCTTGTAAACGTACTGTATATGTTGGGCATTTACATCTTGCCTGAAAGGGAATAATTGTCTATATAAAAGACTCAAGTCGAGAAAATGACACCAATAATAAAAATAAAAAGTTATTGCAGACAATGTGTTTAATAGTCCAATATGTCAGTGGCCAGCTAAAGGTAAAGCAATAATTATGTCAATAATTGAAAATCACACCCGTATGAAGTGAGGGGCGCACTTATCATCATACATCATCTCATTCTGGCCAATCACAATTTGTGTCCTCACTTTTATCTTCAATGTTTGTGTTGACACAAACCCAGAAATCTGGGAATATAAAAAGGTATTAGCCCTGCATAGATTGAGAGCACACTATAAAACTACTACATCCACTTATGTTCAGAACGAAGTAAGTATTTTAACATGGCACTTATCATACAAAGACAGACTCCACTCCATACAGCCACACTTCCACTATATCCTTTTATTTTGGTTTCTGATTAGTGTATTTGACCAGCTCTTCCTTTGTTTTCCTGGCCGTTATTTGTGCTTACATGATGGCATCTTGAAAAGCCTCTTGTGATCTCAGAGTGAGGATTCATTATTTCTTAAAAAAACATAAAACATTCACCAACACTAAAGGTTGATTCATACTTAGTTTGTGCGTCTGTGTCGAGCGCCGAAGATAGCAGATATTCAAGCTCAGAATGTGACGCACTGGACTTTTCAGGACACGTGACAATGACACACAACTATGACTGACACTTTGAACACCCGACATCAGATGAACATTGGATTTTGAGTGACGTTAGGTGTGATGCTAGGTGGAGACCTTGGTGTCTAGCACTATTTTTCTACTCTCAATCTCACCCGCCCACTGAAATCCACCAGGACAATGTTCTCTCCTTGGTCTCCCATAGATGAGACAAACCCTTCTGTAATATACAATGTAACAAATATTGAACCTTGAATCCCTAGTGTTGACTTCAGCTATGAGTGTCTCGACAGACTCTACTAGCAAATAAAGTAAAAAGCCTTATCACACAAACTATAAGTAAATGTTGGCCGGTCACAGAGACTGGATGCTTTATGTAAACGTTGGCCAGCCAGAACTGAATAAAACAGAGGTTGGTTTGTTATCACAAGAAGGACAGATTCCACAGATGCACTACACAACCACCTACGCTCTGCATCTAACGATTACAATTATCACTATGACCTACATATATATTCCTGCAGGCAAAAATGTTTACATTGGCCATACGTCATACTGTATATGGAAATCCAGCGACCAAATGAAGTCAAATTAATTATTTGATTATCTTAAAATGGCCTTTAGTTGCGGCGATCTTTAGGTCGCATTTACTATGCAAACCTGCATTTCCCGCCTCCATATATGGTCACGCCACGTGACACGTCACGCCACATGACGCCTCATGACACTCCATATATGGCTGTCTGGAGAAGACTGGATCATCACCTACATCTGCATATATGGAGCCAGTCAGCAAATCTACATCTGACCTCACTGACACCAGATTAATAATTTAACTCGTGCTTCTCAACTGTGCCTTCTCAATCTGTTGTTTCATCAGACGATGCCCTAATGCAATCCCTGTTACTGCATGCCCATATATGGAGAACCCTGATGTCATCAATATTAAGCCCATATATGGGAATATCACTATATGGCCATATTGTGACAGTCTCATGATAACCAGTGTGGTTGCCGTGACACAAGTGGGGTTTATGCTAACAGCAAGATACAATTATAGAGTTAATAATTTAACTCCTGCTTCTCAACTGAAGCTCTGTTGTTTCAGTGCGACCTTACTGGTATTATTATTATTATTTTACCTACATTTTGTCCAAATGTAGGTAATCCATCATATTAAAAGCGGTGAAAGTGATTACTGAAATCATAACAGATTACCCCTAATCAACATGCATAAAGTGAGCTCAGCTGTTGTACTGAACAGTGGAAATTATAACCTTGATGGGCTGTGTCCATCAAGGTGCTGTTTTTCATCCTCCTGAGCACAGCGTATGTTATGAATTGTTTTCAAAAGGAACGCCACGTATTCACACTGTGCTGGAACTGGCTAAACCTTTGCACTGTGCATCAAAAGTCCCTTTAGGGGATTCATAAACATCGCATTAACAAGTGATTTTATAGGAGAATGCCGTTTTCAGATGGTAAAGGAATGCTTTGGTGGACAAACAGTCTCCTGTGATAAAATCTTTGCCATTTGGTTGACATGTTGGGGTGCAACAGTTAATCGATATACCGGTAATCGGTAATTGATTATAAAAATACAGTAGCAAAAGACCAATATTAAAATTGTCTACAGTCTGGGAGGGCCAGTGGGCGTGGCAGCCGCCAGACCACGGCCACATAACCATAAACAACACGCTTTCTACGTGTTGCAAAGTGACATATTATGAGATTGTAGATTGGCAAAAATATATATAAAGTGCTTTACAATTATTCAATTAATCAACAAAGTTATCTATAGAATATTCACTAACAAAATAATCGATAGTCGCAGCCCTATTGACATCTTTTATGAAGCACTGCCAAAGCTGTGCTAGATGTACCTGATACCTTTATTCTATCACTAGCTACCCCAAAGGGACATCTGCCATGGGGCATATGCATTACCCAAGACATCAGCACTATGGAGGTATAGAGGCTATTGAGGATGAGGTTGGAGAACATGGTGCCACAAGAGGGATCCCTTTGAAGGATGGCTCTCTGTTATATTAGGGAGGGGAAAATTGGAAAGCACTTGACAGATCCCTTGATCTCTACTGACTTTCATCAAAGGTTGGAGGGACCGAATAGCAGATAGAGGGATTACTTCGCGGTGTTTGCAGGCTTTGGTGTTGAATTAGTTATGGCTTAAGAACACAGGGAGGTTTCTTGCCATTTAGAACCGCACTTGTTCAAATTTCTTACAAGGCTCGGGTGAAATGTGAGCTCTGTATCCCAATATGACCTGAGATCATTATACTTCACAATAGAATGCACAATGTTCACCTCTGCGCTTAATTCAAGATTATTGACAAATGTGTTATTTTTAATTGACATTAGTACACAGTAAAATGTTAATTTATCCATTTGTAGTGATGACAGTGAGCAAATGTAACCAAATATAGCCATAAGGGTCCATTTGGAATTTTGGTTACATTTGTACACTCTCAGGGATAAATTGACACCGAGTATTTTACGATGTACTTGAAAGTGACTATTGATGGTTTGAGGTCACTCTCCCACGAAGTTCCTCAAAGCAGGTTAGTGGGTCTTTCATCATCACTTCCATGTTCCCCTTTGACCATATCACCACATGACATGGCCTTCATGTTCACTGCTATGCGGGTGACACAGACATCTACAGCGGCGGCACACGCAAGCACGCACACACACACACACACACACACACACACACACACAAAACTGATTCTGGCAAATTTCATATTGTGGTAAGTCTTAATGTACAACACTAATATTCAAGATAAGTAGAAAACTACATGAGGTCCCATTTCCAATTAATACAATTTTATGCATCTAAGATAAACCTAAAGATGTGAAATGGCAATGGATCGTAAAGGAACTACCAGTCTTCCCATACGTACTGTTGTCCGTTACACTTAATGTTTATAAACTCTACCCAAGTCAACCTGCATTAACACCGACAGCTAATCTATTATTCTACGCATCTCCACTGTCCTTATGGAACCATTCTGAGCATGCAACTGTCCAGATGGTGTAACATACATACACATACTGAAGACAGCGAGACCTCTAAACCGCAATCTGTAGGTGGAACCCCACAGGCTACTGGAGACCGAATCAGCAACACACAACAGATTGCAAAGTCAGATAATATGTGAGAGATACAGCAGCTATCACACCTAATACGTGCGGGCACACACCACACACCCACACACCCACACACACACACACACACACACACACACTTCCTGTATGCATTGCTATGGATGGCTGACTAAGGCTTTCAGACAACCAAACACGCCTTCAAGAGGCAGTCCACAGAAATGGAAATAGAGATGAATATTGTCTGGCCAAAAGCCAGCTCAACAAGGTCAGCGTTACTGCTAAGCAACAGTACAGTACAGTACAGTACAGTACATGGACAAAATGAGTGGTTCAGTTTGTCAAGAACGACAAAGGCTGAACATGGCATGTCAGTCTGCCTGCTAACCAGAACGGACATTCTTCATTCACTTGTAATTATCCTCAAACTGTTTTTTTGTGTTGTATTTTTCTTTCTTTTTTAACAGGCAAATGTGCAGGCGTTGTTCAAGATATACGTTACGTATGGACAATTGCACATGCGATATAGCGGAATGTAAAAGGATGAAGGAAAGCTGTTCAATCATACAGTAATGATTGCGGAAATGTTTTGAATTTGCAGTTTAAGATAATAGGCTATTATGTTGGGGGGGATTTAAGCCAGGAAGCCAGATAACTGGTAATTAATTTAGCTACAGTAACTGCCAAGAGAATGCAGAAAGAATCCACAGTCATCAGACTCTTGTTTTATTATTACAGAGTCCTCCAATCCTCCTGTTATTGTGGTTATTAATGCTACGGCCTGACTAAACTCCCCGCCACTTGTCAATCAAATGGCTTAATCTGGAAGATGACGTCACCCTGGGTGTGTTCTGCACGACTCATCACCTACAACCATGAATTGATATGAAGATGACGTCACCCTGGGTGTAGTCTGCACGACTCATCACCTACAACCATGAATTGATATGAAGATGACGTCACCCTGGGTGTAGTCTGCACGACTCATCACCTACAACCATGATGAATTCATATGACGCCCTACCAACGGCCATTAAGACATGCAAATCCCTTGACTTTCAAAACCGCTACAAAGGGCACCTACGGACGGCTGCAATTAGAAAATGGCACCCGTAAAATCTGAACCTTAACCCCCTCACTGTACTGTATATGTTTTCTTTTCCCTTTTTTAACCTCCTTTATGATGATGATTTCCTGTTTTTTGGCTATATAGAAGTGTATATTTGTATGTCTCTAAATGTTATGATGAATTGAACAAGGTGGAACCTCTTGTGAACAAGTGTAGTGCTTTATTGGGTCGTCCACTCACAGTTAACAGTTTTTGTATTGAGTTGTGCTTGAAATGTACTACAATTCTGCAAACTGTTAATAAATACTTCAATCAATCAATCAAAAGCTGAACAGTAATTAGCAATATTTACTCGAGTGCCACACTTGTATCTGTACTTTACTGTAGTTTTTGGTTTTCATTCCACTATTTCCAAAAACAAATGTTTTACTTCTGACCCCACTACATTTCTATAGGAACATAATGATTTAACCACATATGGACCACTTCACCCATTGTCAACCCAAAATATATCTTAAAAAAAAAAAAAAAACATAAAATTGGTCCTCACTAAAAATCATTATATGATAGCACCATTGCTGTCTACAGTAGGTCTGTGTTTCAGAGGGACAGAGAGATTAGATACACTCAAATCGAGAAAACTACAGCAAAAGGTTATTGCAGAGAATGTTGAATGATTTATAGTCCAATATGTCAGTGTCCAGCTAAAGGTAAAGCAATAATGTAAGTTATGAGCCCTGCGTAGATTAAGAGCACACTATAAAACGTGTATATCCCCAGTATATCCTCTTATGTTCAGAAGTAAGTATTTTCAGATGACACTGATTAAGTGATTATCATGCAAAGGCTCGACTCCATACAGCCACACTTCAAAAACTAAAAACAAATCCTTTTATATGAGTTTATTTGACCAGCCCTTCCTTTGTTTTCGTGTTGTGCTTACACGATGTGAGAACATTAAATCTCAGAGTGATTTCTTTCTTAGAAAAACAGATATTAGATAAAACATTCCCCAGCACTAAAGGCCAATTTATACTTAGTTGTGCGTCGGCGTCGAGCACCAAAGAATGCAGATCTTCGAGCTCAGACGCGTCACACTGAACCTTTTTTACAACGTGTGACACTGACGACGACAACAACAAAAAACTGGTTCCGGTTAACGATGCATTGTTTTTCTTCCCCACACAATGCGAATCCATTCATTTATTCTCCATAGTCGTGATACGAGGTAGAATAAAAGAGGAACATACCAAGTTACCAACCATTATTATACCAACAGAAACTAAACGATTATACCAATTTTAAACTAGGGGAATTAGGCTCTGATCGTTGGTACCGGCCGCCTGATGATGTAAAGCTCCGACAGAAACCAGAAAATGGTATTGATCCCAGGATAGCTGTTTTCACTATTGGATTTCTTTCTATGTTCCCTAGAATATTTCTGGATAATGGTTTAATTTTTTTTTTCATATAAAAATGTAAAAACAGTACTCTCCAGTGCTTTGACTCACATAGCCTTCACAGTGTTTAGCACAGTGGAATACTTTGTCCACCACTGTCCCCATTCCCTTCCCGTCTAAAGCTTCACCATGCAGCGTCCTCAGATAGGATGAACACATGGCCTTCTTAATCATCAAACAATAGCGGATTTTGGTTACTGAATGAGCTCAATGTCTCACAGCCAATCCCCTTCCAACAAATGTCGGCCAAGAGCATCCTGCTGTCGTCGCAGTCCGGTAGAGACCTCGTATCTCCATTATTTCAAAATGGGTACGCCTACTACTCCGTCATATTGGATTAGCATTGTCACACAAAAGTATAGCAGCAATAGCCAATCTACGACCTCACAGCGCATCGAGCTTGCAGATCTGCGATTTTAGAACGGTTTTGGACCTACGAGGTTTCCCACCCGACAACGACGCTGCATCCTCTGGCTCTGCTCCACCTCTGTTCCGCAGTGACAAACTGTGTTATTGACTGAATGACACCAGGCTGAAGAACATCGCTCATTTAAGCATGCCAATACAGCTTAAGTACCCTGGTTCTTTTAGAAGGCTTTGATGGAGAGGTGGTACTTATTTAAACCACTTAAACCCTATATACTTCCTTGACAGCCGCCCTCAAGTCTATAATTGGTCCCTTGGTTTTTTTTCCGCTCTACACCAAATCTCTTCACCGATATACGGCCAATCTACAAGCTCACAACATGTTACTTGATTACAGAGAAAGGTCTGTTTATTAATTATTATTATTATTAGTTGCTGTTCATAGCTACTGTGGAAGCAAGTGCTGCTGCATGGGGCTGAGACATGGATAGATACTTTAGATTCTTTTGTGTGACACCCTATTATGAAGAAGGCATTCATTCACCATATAAAAGGTTAAGAAGTTGACACATGGAGAATGGAGATATGAGGTTTCTGCCCGACAGCTATGCCATTCAGAAGGTCATCGAACACAGATGGAACAGCCTTCACAGACGGCATGTACAGTATTATTTACCTATAGTATACACCATGTGCTTGCTGGGTGGCACTCACATTCCAAGTTCTAATTCCAAGTCAGCTATTTAAATCATGTGAACATGTGTGTCTGTGTGTGTCATCCGTTTGGTTGATGAATGCCAGTTGGACTTCTAAGAGAAAGTATGTAAATCAATATTAAGCTATATTTGTCAATGTCAAGCAATTCTCGTAAAACAAATGTGTCACACTAGTACACTGGTACGCAACATGGGGTCATTAAAGAGGTTCCCAGGTCAATTATTGATAGTTTGGTTCCATTGGTTCCAACTGCCATTCTCTCTCAGAGTTATAAAAGTGAGGATTTTTCTGTGTAAAAGAGATTAAAGGCCATATCAAATGGGGGGTCTAATGCATACTGTATCAAACTGGGGGTTTTTGAAATTAAAATGGTTGAGAACCACTCTGCTAGTACATCAGTATAGTGTAGCCTACTTACTGCTGTACTAGTTGTGGAATCAGGTTGTGTTACTGAGGTTTTGAGGTTACTGAGGTTACTGAAACTATCACACGTAAAGATTAAATTACCTACCTAGGTTCCATCCTGGAGGCTAATCTTTCCGGTGATAAAATGGCCACCAACGTAATCAAAAGAGTCAACCAAAGAACACGATTCCTTTACAGGATCTCCTCACTAGTCAACAAAAACACCTTGAAGACCTTAACAGGAGCCCTCGTACAAGGTGACTATGCATGCACCTCCTGGTACCACAGCACCTCAAAGGTTCTTAAAACTAGGCTCCAGACTTCACAAACTGGTCATGCTCCTACTTGGCCTCACCCCCCGAACCCACCTCACCCCTGCCCACTTTGACAGGCTGGAATGGCTTAGGGTCGACGACAGAGTACAGCATCTTGCAATGGGTCTGGTCCACAAGATTCGATACACCACCAAGATACCCATGTACCTGTCTAGATACTTCCTTAATGTTAACGAAGTCCACACCCACAACACCAGAGGGAGTGCAACGAACCATGTACAACCCAGATTCGGCACAAACAAGGGACTAAATTATTTTCGCTCCTATGCCACCAAAATGTGGAACGCCCTACCAACAGTCATTAAGACATGCAAATCCCTTGACTCCTTCAAAACCGCTCTCAAAGGGCACCTACGGACGGCTGCAATTCGAAACTGGCCCAAGTAAAATCTGAATCCCCCCCACCGCACCCTTTTCCCCCTAACTGTATATGTTTCTTTTCCCTTTTTACCTCCTTTATGATGAATTCATGTTCTGTTCTTTGACTATGTAGAAGTGTCTATTTGTACGTCTCTAATGTTTTGATGAATTGAACAAGGTGGACCCTCTTGTAAACAAGTGTAATGCTTAATTGGGTCGTCCACTCACAGTTAACAGTCTTTGTGCTTATAATGTACTGTAATTCTGCAAACTGTTAATAAATATTTCAATCAATCAATCAAACAGACAAGTAAAGAGTGTGATGTTTATCTGTGTCATTTTAAACTTTTGCGTTGGATATACAGAAAAAGAAGATATACAAGCTCACATCGTGCCACTTTGTGTCGCACCGCAAGCTTGTACCTCTTCTATTTTTGCTATCATTGGCATTCGATCTTACCAATTTTTTTCCACAAATGTTTCCACATTTTCTCCTCAATTTAGTCATCACCAGTTCCCCCCATGTGTCACCGGGATGGGTGTAGACAGCCACATGGCTTCTGTGATACACATGGAGTCGCCAGCTGCTGCTTTTCAAAAAGATACCCTTGTCAACTCAAATAGAATGTAATATTAGTTGATCGCAACAACATCAATCTCTACTCAAACAATTTGTCCTTGACGGACGATGCTCTTCATTTTGCCCCCAAACTGCTAAACAGGCACACAAACACTCGATAATAATTACGCCACAAAACATAATCAGCAATGAGATATGAACACAAATCTTTCAAATGGTTCCTACTGTATGGTTTTAGAGAGGTTTTGAGCAGATGGTTGATTAACAACAGGTGCACTAGTAGTGCATTAGTAATATCATCGAAGCTAAGAAGAGAAAAAATATGTTAGCCTTATCACCATGTATTATTGTTTTTTATCCCACGATTGTGAAACCCATTTTTCACCCCTGTGTCAATTATCTAATGTGATCCTGGGCTCTACACACCCTCCGCCAACCTAGACCCCATATATATGGGGGACATGGGGAGAGCAATGTACTTGAACTCATGCTTCCTTCATGCCTGAGTGTCCAAGTTGCTCCTTTACACGTGACATGGGGGAGTTTCCCTGGTTGAACGTAGCGCATGGAAGGAACACGTTATTCCAACCAGTTCCTTTCCCCTCCATCAGGCGCCCCGGCTGGCCAGGGGGAGGCAGTTTAGAGACCAGGATTACTGCATGTTTTTTGTGAGGGTACCTACCCTAGGCCTAGGGGACACGGGGAGAACATGCAAACTCCACACCGAAAAGCCCTTTTGCCAACCCCGCCTCGGGTATGGGCACTGATGACACGGAATAGGAAACACGCCGCCAGCACCCACAGCGTCCAGGAATCGAACCCAGGACCTTCTAGCTGTGAGGCGACAGCACTACCAACTGTGCCACTGTGCCCCGTACTCCCCAGCTAGTTCATTCCACAGTTTTTGATTTTATTCCTTTGTCTTAGTGTTTTCCCTCCTAATAAAGTTGTTTTGTTTTCTCATGCCCCCCATGTAAAGCACATTTGAGTATTCATATAGACACTGAAGACACTTCATATAGGCACTTGTAGCACTTGTTTATCTGTTGGATTTGGATATTAAGTAGCCTTTGATTAAAACAAAAACATAATGAAGTGACATTATTCCGGAGATCAGCCCTGCGGTCGCTTCTCAGCTTTAAGGCGTCTTACTGGTATAATGCATATGAAAGAAAGAAAGAAAGAAAGAAAGAAAGAAAGAAAGAAAGAAAGAAAGAAAGAAAGAAAGAAAGAAAGAAAGAAAGAAAAGAAAGAATAAGAAATGTACTTTTATTAAAGAGTGTAAAGTTGTTGGACAAGTTCTGGTTTGATGAAAAGCACCTGGAAGCACTTCATATTGAACGTATGAAAAATAGCAATGATTTAAGAGTGCTTTTCAAGGCAATGTATTTCTCCACTATAACTATTGACGGCATCATTTTGGTTGCTCTAAATAAAGAAATGTTCATTATCTCCCTTCAGAAATCTGCAGGGATGTATCGATAAAAGCCCTCTTGTGCTAGCCAGTGAGCGATGTTGTCGCCGCGCTGGTTATAAATACAGTATTGATTAGCCATTCTACAGAACTTTTGCTGTCATTTTTCATACCAGTTCTCAGTAAGAGATTGGTGGACAGTGGTCACTGTGAATCCCATAGGCAGTAACGTCCACCATTAGAGATAGGCCATTGCGGCGGTACCCGATAAATCATACTCACACACTTACAGCAGATCCACCTTTCACCATGAAGGATTTAGCAAGTAGAAACAGGAAAATATTGGCTTTGCTATAATGTTGGTTGAAAATAAGATCTGATGATATTGTCGCACACAACCTTTTCCACACAAACTGTAAAGTGAATACATATTGTAGGTCCCCAGGACTTTTTCCGTGATATCCTTTTAGCCCAAATGTCTTACTGTACCGTTTACATTTCTGACTAATAAAGTATTCAATCAATCCATCAAAATCCTTTCCATATTGTCACTGTTTGAAACCTTGCATCTCTATTAAACTTTTTTCCAAAAATAAATGCCCTATTTTATACTAATATTAACTAAAATAAGTAGTCAAAATAGCCAAGTTCATAACGCTATATATTTGGCAAAGAGATATTGGTGTAGACTGGGGAAAAAAGTGGTCCAAGTACAAGTACAGAGCCAACTGATCAGGTCCGGTTTGCTAAGTCTAGAGGGTTTAAGACAAGTGGTTGAACTTGCACAAGTTGACCAATGAGGGTGTGGGACACGATTCAAACCAAGTGGGAGAACTTAAAAAGCCTCGGTTTGCTATAATCTCTTCAGAGGACAGGGATGCAAGTTATTAGATGAATAAATTATACGCCACAGGGCTTATAAACAGCCCTACCAGAGGGAAACCAGACAATTATGAGACCCAGAGTCCCCCTTTTTTGGTCAAAAGAACACATTTTCTGTACACACACTGGGTTATGAAATAAGCTGCGTTGCTGATGAATTTGAGCCTAGGGAGACTGATACTATAATGAAAGTCATCCATCTTTAAGGTTTTCAGAAGGCTTTCAGAGCCTTCAGTGCCTGAAACACTTTTGTTAGAGCAGTGAATTCATTCATAGTTATGTTATTTTATTTTCTAATTGTGTGCAATAACAATTAGTTTCATAATTGTTTTAATGTACACTGTGTGCGTGTGCGTGCGTGAGGTTCACGTACAGTATGACCGGCAGACTTACTTCAGACTCTAGACTAGAGTATATGCGCGCACAGATTGGCACCAGAGAATAACTTGCTCCTAAGGGGCACTGGAAAAGTCGGCAAGGCACTCACACTATATATATATATATATAATTATATGTATATATGGGCATAAAGGTGACAGTTTCATCATCTAAGTCAAGGGCTCATGCCGATGTTAGATTAACATTCTAAGCAGCTGTACTGTACATGTGCTTTTACAATACTGGACATAACTATCACAGTTAGTCTGATCCAGCCAAAGAAATTGATCCATCTTTTTACATGAATCATATAGATACCGGTACCCTAACCTAATGGACCAAATGTCATGGTTTTCCGCTGAACTGAATTCTGATCAGATTCTGTCAGTAATGATTAACCACTTGAACGCAAGTCTATTCTGTAGGGAACATTTGCCATGAATTGCAGATCTATACAAGCTCTGACACATTGTGAGATTTAATGTAGATCACCTGTGGTATCCATATTTCATGATATTCATATATAAGCTATGTTAAAATGTCGTATCTAGGATCAATAATTCTATGCATGTTCTTGTGCAAAAGTACTCAAACTGTTTTATTCGGTGGGAACTGGCTTAATATGCAAGGCAGTTCGTCTCAGAGCCTGTCTTTGTTATTTAGAGTCAAGGTGTTGTTACATGTTTAAATTCAGATCCTGGGTCACACCTAAAGATTTTAGCATGCGAGAAGATGGACAATGGATCAAGGCCTACAGTAATTTACCTTCCAGGGAGGGGCCAAATGGCTGTCTGGCTCAATGTGTATGTGCTGTATATAATGCCTGTAAAATACAATGTTAGGGGGTCTTTCAGGCTGGCCGCAGCAGCGGTCAGTGGTAGAGCCCTGAGCTGCTCCAGGCTCAGGGTCTAGGCGAAGCTCTCTGTCTTGGTCTCTGTTTTGGTCTCGGTTGCAATAAATGATCAACAACACTTCAGTTCATCTTTCTCTGCCTGGTTTTTTCATTCAACTGATCGTCCGGTGCTTTTGACTACAGCCTACAGCCTGCCGTTTGCTCAGCCGTTTCTGTCTCAAATAGATAGAATTAGTCCGTGTAAAGGGAGGAAATTACACGACACACCAATATTTTTGGCCAAGAGATTAGGTGCAGACGGAACAAAGAGGTCAAAGTACAGTTGTATCAGTATGTAACTCAGTTCTCTAGGACTAGCTCGGGCATAAAGTGATTAACAACACCCTGTTCCTTGTAACACCACATTGGTAGTCCACAGCTAGCTTTGCATACTCAATGTTATCAGTTATCTGTCTCATTCCATTTGTTAAATGAACGAGTGTTATCCTATTAAAACTGATTTAAAAACACATGCATCAGCCTAAAAAAAATCTATCTATATATATATATATATATATATATATATATATATATATATATATATATATAAATAAAAGGATTAGCAGATATCTATTCCATTATTCTGAAACATAATTTACAAATAGGATCTTATGTCACAGGACATTCTTTCATTAATAACCCCTTTGCACAGTATACTGCTCCAATCCAGCTTGATAAGGTAAAAGAGAGAAAATTAAAAGGAGAGAATAATGTGACTTTTTATCAGGAGCTGTGAACCTGAGCAGAACAAATTGCTCCCATTATTTCACTTCTGCGTGCGAGTCTTCTGTTTGCACAAAAGGATATTTCAACTTTTTACTTCACTGAAGTCTTGTACAATAACAAGTTGACCATTGAAGGCGGACATAGAATCTTTGGGATCGTTCCAAGAACTGCTCCCACAATGAAATGGATGGATTATTCACCTGAATTAACAATGAATGTCATCTCGGAATGCAAGGCCCAATCTTTTTCAATGCAACTTCGTCTATTACGAGCTGAAGTTTATTTCTTTCAATGGCATTCACTTAACAACATACCAAATGCTGCTGATGGTGGTAGCTAGACCAATACAAGATTGGTGTATCTGTGCTCTGTAGCAGAAAACCCTGAGGCTATTCTATGCCTTAGAAGCTTGTTTACTAGGATGATGGCCATTGAGTGTGTATTATCTGCTTCAAATCATAACTTATAACTCCAGAATGCCAGTTATTCAAGGTTTTCTTAGAGTAATTCTAGAAAGACACAAATAAGTCCCATTTTAACATTATATGTGATGAAAAAGTATTACAAATGTATTATTGTTTTGTTCATGCAATTTCTGTGCTGTAATTCAAACTAGACAGGTGCCCGGCTGTAAAGCATCGAGTCGGTAACGATGGAAGTTGGAGATCCATGCCCCACCCGGTAGTATGCACCCATGTCAGAGCCGTTCCACCCATCTGTCTGTGTCCCTTTTATGCCCATATATGGGGATTTCTGTATCCGTGTCCCTTTATTCGTATATAGTGTATGGATATGGATGGATATGCCCAAATATGGAGTGTTGTGATGTCAGAACAGGCCAGAGGTCTTTTGTGGCAGTTCTGGACAACCGTGGGTCCGACCGACTCGACACCGGGCACTGCACTCCCTGTGGGGGTGTGGAACTCGTGTGTCGAATTTGAAGTCGGTTGGCCGAACGGTTCTCGAGTTACGTGCATTACAGACGAACACAAGTACAGACAGACAGAGACGTGGTGCATTTATAGATAGAAGTTGAACTGCATCAGCATCGTCAACTATTGCAAATTCTGAGTAGAAAATAATCACAATGAATGTTGATATGTCTAATATGATGCATTTTTTCTGGGCATACACTCAGCTCCTGGTATAATATACCAGGAGCTGAGTGTATGCTGAGTGTATGATAATATTATTATCTGTGCATTGTGCTGGGGGTGGTTTGCTCAAGTGAATCAGCAGGGAGCTCTCACCTATTGTCACAGAGGCCATTGCCTTTGGGTTAGGGCAGATTCATACTCCTGTTTCGGCGCTGTAGTGCCGAAATGATTTCGGCTCGTCAGAAAATTTCAGTAGCACCGAAGAGCCGACTTTAGGACGGTACCCGCCCCCCCCGAACCTCAAATGACGTCAAATTGTAGGCTCTACAGCGCCGAACCGACTTTTATTCGGCTCTAAAATAGGAGTATGAATCGACCCTTAGTTTACTCTTCAAATCTGGGATTTTCTTTAGCCCCTGCAAATTGTATTTATAGGTTAGAAAATGATCTTTAAACAACATATTTTCATTATGGTTCACTGTTATATGCAGTAGCCTATGCAGCCCCGGATTCGGGAATCCATAAACCTAAGCACAGAAAATGTCTTATCTTATGTTCTTGTATTTGCAAACTAATTCCAATCAATCAAACTTGTGGATTTGACCTTTATATGAGGGGCATTGAGGACAGCAAACTTCTGCCTGCTGAAAGCACACATCTACAGCTCAGAAATGTCTGTAAGCCTCTTTCAGGCGTGCTGGCACATCCATAGCTGCTTGATCAGAAACACGAACATTGCCAGCTAAGTCACCATGGTCTTCACTGATTATGTCACATTGCCTTCATCTTCCAGTTGCTCTTGGCTGCCTCATGCTTCTTGAATGCTCTCTAGTGTCAGAGGACCACATTTCACTCCCACTGTTTTATTAGAGGTAATGTCTTAACAATCAATTAAAATGACAAAAATGGCACAGTAAATAGAGGTTGAGCAGGAGTGCAAAATACCTCGATCACAATGTGCCCACACTGAAATTGGCCAATGCCAGGGCCTCAGGCGTAGAATCCCACAATGATTTATACATGGCTAAATGGATTTCCCAATATGCCCTGTGTTTACAAAACCCTATCATTTAGCAGATAGATAATTTATGATCCATTCAGGGTCACTGGTTCTTTAAGTGCAGCTACCCACGCTACAATTCTCCACCCGCCACCTTTCTCTTTGCCGAGTCGATTAACCTGGCCCGCAGCAATTGGACGTGGATGGGGCTATGCCTGGGTTATAGGGCTAACTCAAAGTGGCTCTCTCCTCCTCTGCAGTGACTGCAGGGCTCAGAGGTCAAACCGACCCCCTCAGTGGCTGAGCCAGCCTGCTGATCTTTATTCAAAGCTACAGCAAGCACATAACTCACCAAGATAACAGCCTCCCTGGCTCTAACAGCACAGTGCTAGGTATAGGCCATATTCTATTTTAAATATTCATTTCATTGCAATGCATGCCTGCTTAACAGTTTGAGGGCCGCTAATTGTTTAATCCAGTGTTCCACCGCGCGTAAAACGCTATACCCGACATTTGTTTAATTCGCCGTTTTAAAATAATTAAAAAGAAACAACGGATTTATCCGGGACCTGATGACGAGGCTGTTGTGTTATGACGACGAAACCGGAAATCAAGTCATCATCTGGACTGCTAGGGCTTCTGGGAAATTGAGCCCAATGCAAGTGAACGGGGGGCTGCAAATACTTCAGCGTATGCTCCAAAGGTAATAAAACAATCTCGGCAGCGTAGAATATTTTTATGGAGTCAAACTGTTAATTGTCATTGTGTCAAATGTGTGTGTATATATTATAATAATTTTTGATATAACTAAGAATTCAGCCTCTGCATTTAACCAGCCTAACTATTAGGAGCTCTCTAGAGGTCGTCCTCAGACGAGTCCTCCATCATCGCTTCAGGTCATCCCGGTTCTCCATACACGATCTGGCCATTTCGTTGGTGCTCTGTGCTCCTTCGTCGTTCTTCAGTACATCCACATATGTTAATGTGGAATGTCGCGTCCTCGTAACTGGTGCCCGTTTGTTGGTTCCCACAGCACCAGTTTGCTGGCTGACAGCTCTTCATGTCTTTGACAGTGTCTCATTCTCCTGGCTGCTACTTTCTCGCACTACCTGGGTATTCCATTATACAGATTCTTGTTGGTAACGTGTACTCTTGATGATGTTATGTACTGCACGCAACATTCTGGTGTAGCACCCGTCTAGAGATTTCTGCAGGGTTGGTTCCAGGGTCCAGCATTCACTGCCATGTAGGAGAACAGACTCTACCGTTGCAGAAGAAGCAGAATTGTATTTGTCGGGGAGGTTGGAGTTCCATACACTGCTGGCCATGCCATTCAGGGCCCTCAAAGCAATTGCCTTCCTCACAGAAGTCTTTAACAGAGCAGCCTTCTGTTGTTGTCAGAGGTGGATGTTCCAATAGGGTGTTATACTGTAGGTGATAAGCTCAGTTTCTTGGCCTTCAGCAGTGGGATAGGCAAAACATTTTGGGGAAACAAATTTTAAAGGAATAAAAACCTTTCAAAAATAGTTAAAATAGCATGAAACAAGTGCCATGCCATGTCCTTTACACTAAGACACCATATGACGGAATTGTGAGACTACAAGATAAGAGTTGTAAACAGTATGAGGCCAAAATTGTCTGTTAGTCACAGTGTGTGTATATAATGATTGTTTCTCTGTATATATACTGTAGCGAAGTCTTAAGAAGAGCATTAGCCTGAAACGTCACTTGTCGATGTGCCAATACATTACTTAAGGGAGCCTAAATTGTGTGAACCGTTCTTTCATGTTGTTGCTGTATTCTGTTTGGTCCAGCATCTACTTTAAAACGGCATTTGGATGTGTGAGACTTCTATGCATTGTTTATCTCGCTGTACTTTGAGCAATTAACACACTGGAACTGCTGCCAATCAAAGCCTGCTGCTGTGAATAACCTCACATTGGTGCTGTCACTGTGTGCAGGCTGCTGCACAGCAAGAACCCTGAGGAAGTATGCATGATTCCTTCGTATGACACATATCTTGCCCAGAAACATGCCATGGGTACATACAGACAATATATAGGCTACATAAAAATCGATTCAAGGTCCAGGATTACACATTAGCTTTTACTTCTTCTCAGCAGTCCAACTACGCCACAGTTAAAATGTATGTATGTGCGTCCACATTGCAGACACTTGGGTTGGCGTGCATTTTTATTGTGGTGTCATGCTTCCATTAGCAGGCTCTTAAAGGGCCATGCCACCGTCAGCATGACATTGTCTAGTAATCAATACTAATCAATGCTTCAGCCAAATAGCATACATAGTCTACGAGGTCATTCAAATGTTACCAACCTTGAAGAATTCAGTGCATGTATGACCACACACTTTAACATATGTCAATTTATTACTTGCGCAAGCAGAGCGCGCAAGTAATAGTTTCGCCCGGTCCGTATGCACCGTCCAAGCCAACCCGCCACTTTTGATGCGTATGCAAATAAAACAGCAAATTGTGCCTGATTTCCTGGGACAGATTACATACATGACCATATGTCTTACGTCATCATTGAGAGCTAGTCATACATATACTATATACTGTATATGTAATTTGTAAAATAAAATAGCAAATTGTGCCTGATTTGCTGGGACCAGAGTACATGGTGTGTATATGTATAACTAGCTCTCAATAATGACATAGGAAATATGTGGATTAAAGGACCCAATGCCAGAGTGTAATTTGTCTTCGATTGTGACGTAATGACGATATGTTTTAGTGTTGGGAGGATTAAAGGTAATGTTCCTGTGTATACATGTATGTAACCTGGTCCCAGCAAATCAGGCACAATTTGCTGTTTTATTTGCATACGCATCAAAAGTGGCGGGTTGGCTGGAACGGATTTTGGCGCAAAGTAACCACAGTATACCGCTAATCAACTTACAAATTACAGTATATGTATGATTAGCTCTCAATGATGACGTAATAAATATGGTCATGTATGTAATCTGGTCCCAGCAAATCAGGCACAATTTGCTGTTTTATTTGCATACGCATCAAAAGTGGCGGGTTGGCTGGGACGGATTTTGGCGCAAAGTAACCACAGTATACCGCTAATCAACTTACAAATTACATATGTATAACTAGCTCTCAATGATGATAAAATATACAGCTAATCAACTTACAAATTACATATACATACATATACATAGTATATGTATGACTAGCTCTCAATGATGACGTAATAAAGATGTGGATTAAAGGACCAATGCCAGAGTGTAATTGGTTTTCGATGGTGACGTAATGACGATATGTTTTAGTGTTGGGAGAATTAAAGGTAATGCTCTTATGTATGTAATCTGGCACCACTGCCATATCAGGCACAAGTAGTCATTACGTAACATGCATAAAGTAGGTAGGTAGCAAAAAGTTAAACCTAATCAACATTTCAAACGTTCCTTCACAGAGAAACTGAGATTTGACAGTTTGTAGCGGTCGAAAGTATTTGCGCGCTCTGCTTGCGCAGTAGTAGGCCATAGTGTGCAACAAGCAAGTATGCACTCGACAGAGTGCAGTTCTAGTTTTTTAATCGTTTCACCAGGGACTATGCTGTGCTTTGAAATGCAACGATAATGTTGCAACGATAATGGTAATATATTACCTGTTAACTTAAATGTAATGATCAATCAATTGATTGTGTTCCGGCTTAGATCAATGGAACCAATGGAACGTTGTTTTGATTAGCATATTCAATCCATACATTCCATAGGGCATCACACATGGGCATATGCCATCATCAATTTGCGACAGGAGCAGTCCTTATTGAGGGAAAGATTATCTGCTCATTGGATATCACTCAACAGACCTGCATTCCACCTGTTTTGAATTTGCACATAATGCAGGAGGCAGCAGGAGGTTGTTTTACTAAAAATCACACCCGTGTGAACCGAGTGGTGCAACTCCCCTCTCTCTCTCCCTCTCTCTCTCTCTCTCATTAGCAGGCAACAGTGCAGTACTACAGCGCCCCTACTGGTCCCTACTGGTATATACTGGTGCTCATTAACGTCACATAGGTGCATGTACAACACATGACACGAACATTGCTGTTCCTTGGAGTGCACCACTCAAAAACGAGTGCTTCCAAACTCCAATACTTCACCTGCAAGGAATTTCTTCACAGGAAGTAGCTCATAACATGTCTACAGTGGATTTTTATGAAACAAACACTTTGCAGATAGAGAGAGGATAATTCAAGCTTTTTGCACAGCTGCAATGTTGGTGATTTTGATGTTGTTTAATACAATCAGATAGGACTTTTCTGTTTGGGTGAATGGGCTGTCAATGGGAAGTTGCACCTAGTTAGCACCTTGCTGGCAAGATGGCCGCGGTCTGAATATTGTCAATACATTATATACATAAAGAAGTATAGTTATCATGAATCATACAGTAAGTAAGCTAAGAACGTAACAGTGTAATATCTATAATGAAACTATGCATATAGTGCTATGCTATGCACGTTTTTAATCAATTTCAATCAAGGGGTCATGCTGTACTTTTATTTTTATTTTGATGAGACATTTTTTTAATGAAAAGCCCTATTTAAAAAATAGTGAAATTAGCTTGTGCATTCACGCGTGCCGTTTTCGCCTACTTGCCAGGAGCTGAAACACAGGGCAGTTGGAAGCGTTTTTACTAGGCAAGCGCCTGCATGGCGTTTTTCAGCAGGGAAGAGAAACACTTTAGTGGACACAAAGCCTTAGGCCTCAACCCTCCCCCGTCTCTCTCTCCCTCATCCATCTCCATCTGTGGCTTTCCCTCTCCCTCCTCTCCACCTTTCCCATCAGATTAGCTGCAGCTGGATTGTTCTCCTCTCCTTCTAATTGCCCAGTGGCAGGGTGATTGGCATGTGAATCGCGCAGCTGTCAGAGGCGTCTGAATATTAATTAGGTGTGTAGGTGGGGCACGTAGGTGTATCGCCATCACCTGCTCACTTTCCATTACGTCCAATGATTTAGGAAGTGCACATGTTTTGATCCCTGGCGGGCATTATAAACAGCCTGTCGTGTTCTGTGATGTTCGACGGCTATATATAGGCTAGCATGCGCCGAGGCGGTGCGGTGCCGATCAACTGAGGGGAGTCTGGAATAAAAGGAGCAAATTGGGTGCAACTATCATTTTGTTTGATGTCGGGCAAAAACCTTGTAGCTATCTCTGTATTTCCACTTTGTTTCGTGTGCGTGTCATAATATAGTGTCACACAAAAGTAGCAAAGAATTGCCGATCTACAAGCTCACAATACGTATAGCGACACGTTGTGAGCTTGTAGATCTGTTTATAAAGCTATTTATTTATTTTTCTTGAGAGTGAGAGTGGTTAAGTCAGTCTGTCATTCGCAATGCGACCTGTTGTGAGCTTGTACTGTAGATCTGGTATTTTTGAAAATGTAATTTAAGTGAAACTGAAAGTGGTTAAGTAAATCGACGGCAGCGTTGATCTGTATTGTCTCCGTAAAGTCATAAATGTCAGATGTCAGTAGGGCGGGCCGAGGAGAAGGGCTCCCTCATGTCACGCATACGCACATTGTTCAAAGGAGCTGTGCATTTTCCATTTCACAATGTGTTGTCAGTGTTTTAGTTTTAGTATATAACTTATATAATGTATTACTTTCCACTATATTTTATTTTCTTCCTTGGACACGGACATCCAACACAAGCCTAGTAAGCACCCCCAAGCCTGACAGAATGGTATTATGAGTAGCTGGTGCTGATTTTAAATGAAATCTTCAAGCAGCTGCGCAGAGTAGAAGACCATATTGAACAAATTGACAAGATTGAAGAGATATGTTTGAACTATCTGAATAAGCTGTGTTAAAGGTCATTCCAGATATACAGAATACATGATAAGATGTCACACGAAATACTGTCGTGATGTCACACAAATTCCTGTAATTGGAGTGTCCTCTCAAGTTTACTTGAGAGAGCACTAGAGGTTCTTGGCCAGCATTAAGCACGCACACAAGCACACATAGACATCAGAGTCACAATACTGTTGTGATTGCCTTTGTATCCCCTATTGAGAAGCAGTGTTAGAGCTGGAGTTATTGTTTGTCTGTGTTTGTACAAATACTGTATACCCATTGCTTTGTCCTGTTTATGAGTAAGAGTCTTCCTTGCCCCCAGCCTCCATAGAGTATACTGTACCGGTATTTGGCATTTTGCCTACAGGACGATCTCATTTCAACAGCTCCGGCAATGATAATTCTTTATTAATTGTAGGGACTGTACCGTGCCACTGCATAAAATACATTCCTTTTTCAGAGCAATCCATGTCTGAATATTTGTATGCAGAACTGTGTTCCACCACTGTCTATTATTGGATGGGGGTCTATTGGGGGTAAGCAGAACAACTACAAACGTTCAAAGTCAAAGGTTGCCATTTGTCCATGGAGTCAGCGGGCTTCTGAATGCCAGACTGAGCAAGGCAAAGATGACAGTTGGGAGGCTAATCCTCTGAAATAATTTGGTCGGTAGTCTCTGAACTTCTGCATTATCTTCCCCTGCATACCGCTGATGATTTTAATGCTTGAGCCCGCATTTTGACAGGTGAATACAAGGTAGAGACTGCCTTTATAAGTGCAAAATATTATGGAATAGCTGCATGTTTTGGCCCAGAGTTGGAATTTTGTGGACACAGAGGGTGCGAAGGACATTTATGATTAAGATAAGCAAAGCAAGTCATCAGAGCCATGTCACAGAGCTAAACTGAGCCTGCACCATGATTCCAAGGCAGTGAGTGATGGTGGATGGCATTATTTGTGGATTCCCCATCAGTACACAAACCATAGTAGATATCTTATTTAATGTGGTCGGTGCCAATGCAAAACATCTGCTAGATGGCGCCATGAGAGGAGTTGTTTATTTCAAAGGAATAACTAAACGTACTCACTCAATAAAACAATAGAGTAAGAGTTTAATTACAAATGTAATATCACTACGTTTGAAACGAGTCTTCTCAGGGCTCTGTTGAAGATTCTATATTGTAGATTTCTCAAGTTAATTTACAAGCCCTAAAACAATAACAATGAGCAAAATGAAATGATTGTACAGCTCCGTTTCAATAAGGCCTGTGCTCACGACCGATATATAAGCCAGCTATAGAGTTTAGAGTTTATTAGGATCCCCATTAGCTGATGCATAACAGCAGTCTTCTTGGGGTCCACACAGAACATAAGAACATGACATCTGACAGTACATTACAGAGCATGAGAGCAATGATACAACTAGAAAAAGTGCCCCTCAGGGCACAGGTCTCCACCAGGATAGAAGCGTTGTTGGAAAAATGTGGCATTTCTTCCTCAGCCTAGGGGGAATTATGTGATGTACATAGATAAAATGTTTAAAAGTAATATAAAGAAATGCATTTTTCTAAAATCGGCCTGATAGTGGCGCTATAACAGGCCACTGTGGAAAAATTGGGGCAGAGGTTCGTCGTTGGTGTGTGTGCATAGTTTGGAGATTGGCATCGACCGGGCCAACGGTGCCGGAGATTAGCTGTACACGGACGGACGGACGGACACACGGACGGAGTGCAAAAGATACTCTCCCCATACCTTCGGCCTGGTGGAGACAAAAATAGACACAGGACACAGAGTCCTGATTCAATGTTATGGATCCACACCTCCACCATTAGGTATAGTCCCACGTTCAGTTTGCTTATTGATTAGTTCCCACACAACACAACACTGAAGCCAGTCACATTCTTGTACTCCAACCTTGTGAATTCACTAGATGCCTGGCTCCAATCTTCCCTTAAACTAAACTTTCTAACTTGCTCTGGCACAGACAACCGCAATTCTATTAACCTCCCTCCTGGGCAGCTCGACTGCAGGTCTCTCTGTATAGAAGTTGGAAATGGATGAAATTCTCTTTTTCCCTCCACGATTAATTCCTCCCCACACACATTCCTGTGTGTTGTCAAGGCTGTTGTATCCTACTGACTTAGCTGTCAGTGAGGAGACCCCTTCAGGAGGACATAGAGCAAGCTACTCCTCCCACCCTACACTCCCCGCTGACAGGTGTACGTACATGTAGTGGCACCCTCACCGCCTGGCTTCCCTCCTCCAACAGGGTTCGTATAGATTGAAGCTTCGAACCCACGGCAGCTACTTCAGCAAAAGTTGAATGGCATGCAAAACAGTTTTTTTGTAACAAGTCGTTATGGCCGATCCAACTAATACGTTCATATATGGCCCGAACCACTAAGGTGAAGATCATTTTAGAAAATATCTGGAAGATCTTTTGGGTCACGGGGCTAAAAGGTTTGGGAACCACCTCAGAGTGTCCTCGGCGTGACTCTCCAAGGACACACACGGTCACCTGGAGAGTGGAGAACGACGAAACCTGGAGTGTGTTGAAATAGTCAACTGTATAAAGTGGCAAAACAACAGCACTGGTAGCCGAGATGACTGTGAATACATCTGACAGATGACATGCCTGCCTGCACAAGCAAAGCCAAAAAACACGGCATGCATTTCCTACAACCGACTGAACAGAACATTTTTTGCCATCTGGATATTATTGTTAGAAACCAGCAAGCATGGGCTTATAAAAAAAGGCTGAAAGATCCTGAACCTCAATAAGGCACAGACATGGGCTTTGGGTTTCAAGGAGACATTGTGGAGTCAGATACCGTGCAGTCTGCTCTGCGGCTGTTGTGTTGTTCCTTATTCCTGCTGCACACACTCACTTGAAGTGAAGTAGGCTAAGGCCTTTCGGAACTCCCCCAAGTTACTTATCTCAGAAGCATGGTTAGGTACAAGCCTCCCTCTTTCCTCAAACGACTTGTTTTACAAGAATGCAGCTATTCCGCAACCCGTCATGCATGTGAAAAAGTTACACAGACTGTTTCTTGGCAGAGGTGCTATTGTACAGGGAGTGTAGAGAAAAACAAATTGCCTAAGCCTGTCTCTGTAGTTGAGCATTATTGCAATTTATTTAATATTATAATATTAATACTCTTTGTTGTGTGTTGATGGTGAGTAATTTTACTGTTTTGTTGTCTTTTTTTGTTGTTCTTGTTTGAGTCAGTCAGTATTCCCTGATTTAAAAAACAAGGCTTTCAACATATAATACCACCACGAGGGCCAACATTGAGATTCATGAACATACTGTATTAACCACTTAAAGGAGTAGTTCACACCCCAATGTGTTTTTTTTCTAGCAATATATTTATTTTTGTCGCATCCCAAAAGCCAATAATTTGATGACCGGTGGAGTCTATCCAGAAGGAGACTCAAGAGTATCCCACTGAGCAGCCACCCGGTCTTCAAATGATTGGCTTAGGAATGCAAAAAATAAATAAAAATAAAATTGTCATTTTTGGGGTGAACTACTGAACTCCTTTAACCATATCGTTGACCAGGGCCCTCCGGGGGTCTACCTTTCTTGCCTCTTCATGGAAAATAGCCAAGCTCATGCAGTTATGATGTGTTGTGTGAACTTAAGTTGTACTGTAGATCTGCTATGTTTTCACAGAATATAGTTCAGTTCTATGCCCAGAATATGGATGCTACAGTAGGGTTCAAGTTAATTGCTAAAGAAAGAAAGAAAGCCTCAAATAGATTGCCTGCTGTTGTACTGTACAACGTACAGTATAATGATGTCTGCTGTCTACCAAGAAAGATATTTTTAGCATTTCATGGCTCAAACAGGTGACTGAATTGCAGTAATTTGCAGTCGCCGTCTATCTCTGTAAATGGTACTGTAGGAGGCAGGTGGATCAGGCTTACAAGTCTGAAATACGTTAAATGCTTTGGAACGGAATTCCCATCTTGACAGTTTATCTTCAAGAGATAGACTGACCCAGTGTATTATAGTGTTTCGGTCAATAACGAGTAAAATGTCCAGGAATCTGCCAAATCTTGGATTTTTGCAGTGATATGGTTTCACTCTAAATCATAGCCTTGAAGCATGGCAGCATATTCAGATATTAATTTAATATACATCACATTAAATACAGTAGCCTATATGATTAATCAATACAATTAGTTTCACATTTCGCTGACAATTTTATAAGAAATGGTAAATAAAAATTATTAAATGTGAATTTTCTTCTTGCCTAGAGTTGCATGGGTGAATTTACATAGGTTTACACATTGCAATCAGTGAGTTGTACGTGGTTGCACAATGTTGCGATTGTTACATCAGAGAATAGCTACAGTGTTGATCTTTTCTGTGGGCTCAAATGGGCAAGCTATTTTCAGTGAATACAACACAGGAGACAGACAGGACACAAGGGCCCTATGTCACAAAGCAGGATTAGTGGGTTAGCCAGCATACTGACTTTTAACCCAGTTTAACCACGTAGACCTTATAATACTTTGTTGTACATCAAATGATGAAAATAACCAATCACCAAGCTCACAATGTGTTGTGGCGCATGCATGGTAAGGTTATAGATCTGCAAATCTATCTTGCTAAACGTCTACCCGTTGTGAAATGCCCATAATAGGGAGTGTATAGTTCATGTGTTTAACCGTGGCATTTTGACATCACATTTGTAGCTCTCTTTACAGAGATACATTGCCATGACAACTTACTATAGGCTGCGCTCCTGTCCAGAACAGTTTATGTTCAAGTCAACAAATCGAAAAGCGTAAAAAAAACCTCCACCTCCTGACTCATCAGCTCTCTGGGAAAAACAGCATCACCCTTCCTTGACATGAATGTTAAAGCTAATCTGCGGTGAGGGCTGGCAGACTTCTTGAGAAAGGAATGTGGCTTGGCGTTATAGTGGAGAGAACAGTATGCATTGCAACCAGCACGCTTTTACAGTAGCTCAAAACGTTTTAATTTCAACGACCCATTAGGACAGTCATTATATCAACCTACTGTATGGGCCATGAGGACATTGCAAGTGGGCCCCCAACTAATTGGCTAACACTACGATTTTAAGGATGATACAGCAATTAGCATTATATTTTATTAAAATAAATGAGATTTTTTTTTGCTTTTATTGTGATGCCGACAAATACGAACTTAAGGTTAGTTCCATTGAACCAAGTCAGGAACACAACTTATCCTGCTCTGAAGATCAACCAACCCATCTGACTGCTTTTGTTCTGCTGTGTTAAAGGGACACTTCACCCTTTTTGCATAAAAATATATGTTAATGACGTTTAGAAGCTTTAGAACACACTCCTGGGGGTCTTTATGTGTGTAATATGTGGTTTTAGATATTTTAGATTGTAGCAGTGAGCCTGTTGTCTCTGATGTCATGGACACTGGGCTCACTTCCTTCCTGGACTACATGTTGTCTCAGTAAGACAGCTCTCCCCCCTATCCACAAGGAGGAGCAGTGCACCAAAGAATTATGGGAATTGTAGTCCAGGAAGGTAGTGAGACCAGTGTCCATGACATCAGAGACAACAGGCTCACTGCTACAATCTAAAATATCTAAAACCACATATTACACACATAAATACCCCCAGAAAAGTGATCTAAAGCTTCTAAACGTCATTAACATATTTTTTTTTGCAAAAAGGGTGAAGTGTCCCTTTAAGGTCTGATGGGTGGGTTGCAAACTCTTTAGAGATGTTCAAGTGAACCTTGATTCTCTGCATTAGGACACGGACCCGCCATTTTTATTGCTGGGATTCCAATTAGCCCAATATGGAACCTCTCCCTCACTCAGACTGTAGCTCCGAGATGAGGTCCCACCGGAATTGGATTTTCCCCCTGCATGTTCTTGGAAAATCCAATTCAACATCTGACCAGGGGAGGCAGTAATGTTGCCACTGCGGCCACAACTTCATTGAAAAACATGGAACCAGCCGACTAAATAAGCTACAGTATATTTAAATGCTTGTTTCAAACCGTCAGAACTTAGATGTTCTTGTCCATTAATAAACAAAACATCTGAGAGTGCTGGGGCTGCTTTTTGGATATGATGCACGGAAAAGGATTTTTGTATAGTGGAAACTGGAAAATATGCGCTGGTTCTGAAACATGGCGGAGTGGTAAGCCTCATCTCGGACCTCATCTCGGAGCTACAGTATGAGCAGAGGAGAGGTTCCATATGGGGCTAGGAGTCCAATGTATACTTGTAAAATCCACTATGTTAATGTAACCCTGAAAGTGTATACGATACGGGTCCATTTGGTTCCATTAGAACACTCTCAGGGGTAACAGACCTGTAAAGGTTCATTTGGTTCCTAACTAAATCATTTAGCTGAAGACCCCTCCTGGAACGCCATTAAGGGACACCTGGTCCCAGGACCCCACATTGAGAGCCAGGGCAGTATAGCCTAAGCATTTGACCTTAGTTAATGTACCTGCAAATAGTTTGAACTTTGATTATGTCAGTAGCATTTCCTCGCCATGTACCAACTGGACGGATATTATGCCACTGCACGTACTAACGTAGCCTTTTGCTGCAGCTGTATACTGGCTCTTAATATGAATACATGTTTTACGAAACAGGCATAATTACACCACTGCAATTATTCATGGCTTTGAAGGCATGTACTTATTGGAGGCCAACATGTCTTTGTACTGCTGGGGTTGCATTTAAAAGGTTACAGTAAGTGATGAAAATATAGCATGGACCACAAACCATTTGCCATTAGAGCTATTGGATACTCCCAATGAAGGTGAAATGGGTTTTTATTTTTAATAACGATGGGTGCCACATAACGTATGCATTAACACATTCTACATTTTCTCTCAGCAGTCCTCTCTGACTTGTTTTGTTATAGGCCACCAGTATGTCCTGGCCCGCTGGCAGCGTGAAGCTAGTGTCACAAAGATAGATGGATGTACATTATGTATGCACGTGACACACACACACACACACACACACACACACACACACACACACACACACACACACACACACACACACACACACACACACACACACACACACAATTAATCACATAATTAATTAATCATGAATAATCACCATGTTCCATTTTGTGGGAACGTAAAGATAAATGACCACCCCCCCCCTCTCTCTCTGTGTGTGATCTGAGCTACTGCCCATGTAAATTTGCGCAGTATTTTCGGACAATAGCAACAATAATGCTGTTTTCCCCCCGTCCACTTAGGGTCAAGCACAACTTCTCTTTCCATCTCATTTAGATTATAATTTGGAACTACAGTATCAGGTTCTATCTATCTATATATCTACAGTATCTCTATCTATCTATCTCTCTACGTATCTATCTGCCCTTCAGGATTTGCCCCTGCCAATGCCCTGGAATTTCAAATCACCTCAGCCTGTGAGGGCAGAAGCGCATGCCTCACACCTTACAAACACAAACGCTTCCTTTCACCAAACAAAAATTATAATATTTTTCCTGCAATACAACTCATTTATCTTTATCCCTGCACTGCGAGCGAGCACACACACACACACACACACGCACACACACACACACACACGCACACACACACACACACACACACACACACACACACACACACACACACACACACACACACACACACACACACACACACACACACACACACACACACACAATGCTAATCTTCAGCCGGCATCACTTTGAAGTAAGAGAGGATACTTGAGGTGGATTATTTATGGTCACATAGCAGTAGCCTAGTCTCAAATCCTGTTAAGTCCCATGAGTATACTCAAGATGCAAGGTTCAAGATTCACAATTCACTCTCAAGATTCGAGAATCTTCAGAATCTTGAAGGCACAAATATAATGCGGGGGATGAAGTCACGGTGGTGTTTTCCGTTGGGAATAAGCAGGTGCATGATCATTCAGTATTATTAGTGCTTTATTAAGGGTGTGTGCCACGTTGTCGTGAGCTTGTAGATTATTCTCACTGTACGGCATGTATAAATCAGTCATTACCTCCCTCTCTCTATCCTAATGACAAGCCTTGACCTGGTGTCCACAACACGCTAATGACATGCTTGCCCTTTGTTGCAGTGACACAGCTGATTGATATGCTAATGCCTTGTATGTTTGTGTGAACATGCATGTTTTTCCACTTCAAAGAGGCATTAACAAATGCTGGAGCAGATCCACAACATTTGGAAAATGGGTCAGGGCTGTGCTAAAATGATGATAGTGCTACTTTGCCCCCCAGTGGCATACAAGAACAGTGCAAAAAAGGAGCATTTCATTTATCATAACCTTCAGGCTGTTGACATTACCAAAGTGGTATAAGCAGTATACACTTATTCCAATATGTAGCATTTGAATAAAACGTTGTTATGAATAGGATTAGGGTCTACAGTATCGTCTACAGTGTGTACACATGTTCATTTTATCATACTTGGTTATCCTTGCCAATTCAATGTGTAAATAATTATATTACAGTGGCATCATCTTTATTTGACATCTAGTTGGTTTTATTTTGTGTTACAGTATGTCTTAATAATTATGTAGGAATTAGAAGCATGCATAATGGACTTAGTTGTACTTATGTAATGTATGTAATGTAGGCCTAACAATGTTTCATATAAGGTGTTGGAATTCTGAAAAGTATTGGGCAAATTAAAACTGAAATTACAGACAAATACTACCGTATGGCCCTGGTATAATAAAAACTAAAACAGTATAATATGGTGAGCTGCAATTAAGCTACTCTGTCCTGCCATAATTACCATACAGTGCCATTATTCACCAGAAATCGTACTTTAAACACGAAACCTTTTTCAACTTCAAACTGCACTAATATAAGGCGGATACGGTGCCTCATACTTGGCAATAAAGGTTCATGAAATGCGTTTCATTTCTAACGTCATACTGTGTCATCTTTCTTTCTTAAAAAAAAAAAAAAGATTTCAGGCTCATGAGGCCAACAAGATTGATTATCGTATGGCTGATATGGTTTCACACCATGTCGTGAAATGCAATGAAAATAGCAGATGCACAAACACACTGCGCATTATGATATGAGCGTGATGTGTTGCGAGTGTGCGATGCCACCGCACCACTAAATATAAATCAGGAAATATAGAAAACTGTAACGCACGATGGCCATTCAACTGGAAACCGTGGTGTGTTTGTGTGTCCAATAAAGTTGCCTTGATGAAGTGGAGACGCTCGGCTGACACCCTGGTATCTGGTGTCCTATTGTACTCTGGTGACTGCCACCGTGCTCCTCAGTGTGACTGAGACGGGGACCAAGAAAAGGAAGGGGAGGAAAATCTCACAAGTGGGTCTAAGTCTCACATACAATCAACCCTTTGACTTTTCCTGCACACTGTGTAAGGCTGTGACTCCAAAGTCCTGTATGCCACACAGCTGCTAACTGAATAACTCCTGGGACTTTCTTCATACTAGAATGATATCTACAGTATGTGGTATATTATCATGGGACTATTGAGGGACATGATATATATATATATATATATATATATTCCGAAGCAAACCTTTTGGCTCAAACTCAAATCTTTGCTTCTGGGGATCCCTGGAACAAAATATTTTGAGATGAGGGTCCATGGCCAAATACATTTTGGGGGTCCTTGACATGAATATGTTTGAGCACCACTGATATAGCAACTTACATGTTTTTTTTCCCCAGAACAGTTAGGATTTAGAAGACAGGTATTCTTAATGGGTTCATAAGAAAGTGAAATCTGCATGGACCAACTGTCACTGGGTAGTGGGTATCCCATCTGGGATACAGTTTTTCAGATACCACTTGGCCTTGCATTACCCCGCACTCACCCGTCTCCCCGTTCTGCACCACTGAGTATCCCACCTATCAGAATGCTAATGTCCATGTCATTGATGTCAACAAGTAAATCAATGTGTCACCTTATTACTGGCAGGGTTTCAAACTAAATTAGTCATTAAACTAAGTTCCTTGAATTATTACATGTTTTAAATGATGAATATCAACTGTTGCCCTCCATGAGGCGGTTTAGAGTCCCGAAATATAATAAAAACAGGCTAAAGAACTATTTTGTACACCAGTCTGTAAACCAAGAGGATATGTTCTATTGTTCTTGTTCCTGTCTGCTTCTGTGAAATTTTGTGTCCTGTAATGTATATTTTGCAATGTATTGTGTATATCTTGTCTGTATCTTGAACGGTGACGTCATGGACGCAAAACAAATTTCAGTGAAAGCTGACACAAAGTACGATACAAAGTTGTATCGTATCGTATCGATTTCCTCTCCCTTTGGCCTACTGAAAGGTGGATCTTCAGGCAAGTTTTTTCTTTTTTTTTTAAGATATTTTTTTGCGGCTTACGCCTATTATTGGTTTTTTTAAGGGACAGACAGTAGGCTGACAGGAAACGGGAGAGAGATGGGGGAAGACATGCAGTAAAGGCCGTGTCGGGCTCCGGAGTCGAACCCGCGGCACACTGCGACTGGATTACCAGTCGGGTGCCCAGACGGTTACGCCACCGCCTGGGCCAGGCAAGTTTTAAAAGAAGCCAGTGATCTGCATTTTTGAGGGAAGGGGTTAGGGCATTCCATACTTGGGTGGCAGTGCTGTAGCCCACTTCAGACAAGGTTTTGACTTGCTGACACATATTTTGCCAATGCCTTGTGAGCACAATAGCTAGTACCAACAACAACAGCTGGATAATATGCTTTGGACTGAAATGTCCTCCCCATCTCATTTGCTGCAAAAACATGCCCAAGCATTGACCGTCTGTCAGCTTGATGACAATTCTTGCTTGATGGCTGATGCACTGGAGCTGGGAAAACTTTGCCATAACTTGCAGATCTAATACTTCTGTGAGGTTAAATATGTTGGTCATTTTCTTATGCTCTGGTTTGCTTTGGTATTGTTTTTTATCTTCTACGACTGCAACCTCTCTGCAAAAAAGAATGGAGGGGGTCCTTATTAGATCTTGTAGAAGACAGGAGACTGGCATTGGTATTGGTATTGAAATCCTAACGTCTCACAGCTGGCATGTCATGCTCCGGATCAAGTACTGTCAGCTGGGGGGAATGATAAATAAATGCATTACAAATTAATAATGCATACCTATCTATTCATAATGGATTATGGAGTTTACTCAACAAAATAAAGCATTTGTTGGTATTTATCAATTCATCTGGGTGCCCACATTGTTAGCAACCACTGGGATAATCTTGTTTTGTGGAAGTGGAGCGGCACAACAAACAGTCAGGGGATTATCAAACCCTGTTTTGTTTTTTTTCTCCCACAGAGGATAGATAGTGTCTGGCACCTGAGACCAGGGCTTGATTCCCGAACAGTAAACATTGGCGTTGTTCTTGTTGGAAAAAATGTGGTCTGTCTGGACAATATTTCATATTGATAATAGCATTTCGGGGCGCTTGAGTAAATTGAGTCGGATACCACAGGTGAATGCGTGAGGTGACCTTATCAAACTGTGATAAACTGGAAATGGGAAACCGAAAATCAAAATACCATCACATGGAAAGGCAGACAGGACTCATCAGCTCTGCTTTTCAGACCCCAGCAAGAGGAAGAAATGAATTGCCTTGTTCAAAAGAAGATTGTATGACATGCTCTTTGCCAACTCGATAGTGCAGGCAGCAGGATTCAGTCTAAAGCTCACTGTCAGCAAGCTGCGTTCCCCATGAGATGGGAAAACATCTGAAATGATTCCCCACAAGGTCTATCTTCAAACGGACCGAAGGCCCTGTAAAAGGGATTTTGGCTAGGCTAATCGAGGAGCATGTCACACTGTCGGAGCAGAGGGAACTGTGCTTTAGGAGGGGACATTAGTATTCAGAAAGTAACAAATGGCAAATGGGACCTAATTGGGTCTTAATGGCACCTGCTCACACACAAACACGTAGAAATGTGTGTATAAGCGAGCATGCACGCACACATACTGTACACACACACACACACACACACACACACACACTCGTGCGTGCGCACACACGGTATGTCTCTTTCAGTCTCAAAGCATTAATAAACTCATTCCGTCAAAGTCTCCAGGCAACATCTAAGGTCAGAACCAATTGAGAGCCTCAGCAGGAGTGAGTGAATTGTAAATTACCAAGATGAGTATCAACAGAGACAGATTGACTCAAAATAAAGCTGGAGGGAGCAATCAACGTATCTTGTCTCAGCTGTCATTCCCCAATGCTTTCTCTACAGGAGATATGGACTCATCTGCTTTAATGGTTTTTAGTTTGAAAAGAGGCCTTGATATTGAGAAGTGTATTTGACTGCATCCTGCAATACCCCTCAGATACAGGAGGTTTTCATCAATGATGATGACAGAGAAAGTCATCTTACCCTCGGCAAGAAAAGAAAAAGAATGAGAAAAGGGGCACCTATTTGGACGTGATGGTGGGAAGCTGGGAACTGAGTGCAATTAGAGTGAAACGTGCCTATAGTTTAAAGCATTATGCTTATCAGTTCTGAACACACAATTTGTGGGCAAGTTACAAAACTTTAAGCATGCCCCTACAACAGTGCGGTTCAGTCTATATGCAAATCCCTGTCTCTTACACATCATTATGCGGATCGGTGAGGCTTTGTGTCTAAATACATCTCACAGAAACCTCTGAGTCTCTTTAGTCAGTGCTGCAATTTGCTCCCAGCTCTCTTATTGCCTGTCCACCTACAATACAGTTCTGCACCAGGCCTACGTATTTCACTGGCTGTGTAGTGGAGAACAATTTGATGCATATTTCAAATCTCAAAAACAGAACACACACAAACATACACACTTTACAATTTAGGCATTGAGCAGACACTTATTCCAGAGCGATTTACAGTAAGCAAGGTAATCACAAGGTAATACATCATGAGGACATACACACACACACACACACACACACACACACACACACACACACACACACACACACACACACACAACACACACACACAAGTAATAGGAGCTGTGTACTGGCAGTACATGAGTCTCCAAATCCCAAGGACATTTTCTAGCCAGTTGCGTTATGCTATCCCAGCAGATGTCAGTGTGACTCAAGACATTTAGAGAATCCCAGCTGTGTTACAGGAGCAAATACATTAGACCTTTGATTAATTAGCACGTTATATAAAGTACCAGAAGTATATTTCTGAATTGAAAACAAGATTATGCAATTTTGTCACATTTCAATGACAAATTGTAAATTTTGAAACATTTCTTTGAATTAATTATAGTTTGTTTTTGACATTTGCCGTGACTAATGCAAATACTACTGTATGTATTATCACTGAATTTGACATGTGAGGGACAAAAGTTACTAAAAGTGGAATTAAGGTTCTTGGTGGCCCAACCAGCTACAGTATGGCTATTTTGAAGGGGATTTTTTTAACATGCTTTCCTATAATGACATGCCTAAGTGCATCAGGTTTAAAGTCGTACTGTGTAACATTTTCAGTTAAAACACATTTGGTGCTAATCACAGTTATACTCGTCCTATAAATGAATTATGCTGGGCGCTCATGACGTCATAAGGTGTTTGATATCGCTGGGTTTCATTTTTGGAATCGCTCCGGTGCCTAGACACGGCTGCTAGGCCCCCGCCCGCCCCAGTTTCTGTTGATCCATAGCCATTAGCTTCTGTTTTAGCCACGGCCTTTGTACGCTCTTTTCTCAGAAACTATGCCACTGTCCGTGGTTTTGAACAGATCAGCGATGTTTGGAGGTCATTTCTGATTTAGGATTGCCCTAACTTCAGCTCGTTAGCATTGATGCCATTACTGCTAGAATCCAAGATGGCGACAACAGGATGGCTTCATAGTACAAAAATGCCCCTGATCACGTGGCAACCAAGCGCTACCCATTTTGTCCACCAGGTGGCACTCAATGTGTTGTAACAAAAGTTTAATTTTGTACAGTTCACACAGAGCACAAAACACAGACACGGCAACAAAATAGCTGAAACATGAAAAGGACAGCATTAACAAACAGGGTTGCATGTGAAGACACAAACAAAGTGCAGCACAATAAAAACTAATTTACAATTTAGCCATTTACCAGACGGTCTTATCAAAAAAGTATTTAAGGTCTTTTGACAGGCCGGGCGCCAGCTCCTCATTTCAACCGAGGACATTTTTAGATAGAAAACTGAGGCTGAATCACAGCTAACCTATATATAAAAAGATTACAAACCCAAGAGAGAGAAATTCAATATAGGTTCAAGTAGGCCATTAGTTTCTCATTCAATCCTCCTGCACAGAATAGTTCAAAGAGTGGATGTGCAATGGTTTCTCAGTATTGTTGTGGTTACGTCAAATTCTTACAGTGATGAATATGACACCCACTGTACAACTAATTCAACTAAGCATTTCCATCACTATCTGTTCTTGTGCTCACTTGGGGAGACACCTTTTCTGTGGTTAAATGGATTCATGTGCCATTTATCCAGAAAAGGGTTCTCCTCAAGTGAGTAGGCCTACACATATTTTATACTGACATTTTATAAACATTTAATATTTTTATTTTATGGGATCTTGTCTCTACTTATTCACAAGTGCACTTCAATGGTCAAACTCAAATGAGTCAAAATTGACTAGATCAACCAAGATGGGAATGCATGGGTGACATAATATATTATATTGTATTGTTTGTTCCTGTTCTGGGTATGTTAAAATAGGCAAATATTAAGTGAAAATACCAGATCTATAAGCTCACAACACGTCACGTTGTGAGCAATTGTTGATAAAATTTACCTTACCACAGCAGAGATAGTGAGTGAGTTAATAATTTCTCCTTTGAGCTACAAAGAACAGATTGTCTAGTAATAACAGTTTTTGCAAGTAATTCTAACACCAGGATCTCTTCTGAATATGATCTCTCTCTGATTGAACTCATGAACTGTGAAACTTATTCTGAATAGTTACAATGCACAGCTAACTGAGAATAACGTAAAATCAAGCTGACGGAAATTCAAAATCAGAGCAGACGGTAGCCTTGGGCACCGCAGGCGTTTTGTTTTCAAAAGTTAAAAAAAAGACAAAAGCTTGGGTGAACGCACCAGAAATTGTGGCATATAGGAGCACTAAGCAATAAGTGCAGAGGTGCGTCACTCCAGATTTGGTGATGTCAGCGTTCTCCACTGTGTTCTAAATGGGAAGGGAGGGGGAGGAAAGGCGGGCACAGAGGTTGGTGAACCGATAGGCAGCCGGTGTCCGTTTCCAGCGCTAGTTTGATCCGCCCCTCTAGGCCAAGAAAAGGGAGCATTGTTTCAGACTCGGCAGACAGTGGCACAATGTTCTTGCCAAGAGAGTGGCTATTACTGAGCACCTTGAGAGCTGCAATGACACAACCACTGCCTGAATGAAAACCACATCACATTATAGAGAGTGTAATTTACATCAAGGTGTTCACTCAATTGCCCATTGCATTACTATGCTGTAAAGTGTAGATAAACACCATCGGAGCAGCGTAATGAATAGAATGTTAGCGATATACAACAATGGAGTTGGCTGCAAAATGTTCTCGGGGGTGAGTAGGGTTGTGGTGGTGGTGGGGGGGGGGCTGTCAATATGGGCCCAACCACACAGTTAAGCACCACGGACAGTTTATAGCTGTATAGGTCAGTTGATTGATACTGTATGTGCCAATGAATGTGGCAAATCAATGGGAAATAGTTACAGTATACTTCCTGATTAGACAGCCTTATGGGGGAATATAAGCTGAATCTCTCTCCTCAGAACTCGCCGGTGTGTGCATGTGAGTGTGTGCATGTGACAGTAAAACAGAACGGGGGGGGGGTGGTACTCCTTTTTCTGGCCTGGTTTTCTGGCACGGCAAAACGCTCCATCGGCAGGCCCCGGTCGCCAGCGTTTTTTTTCTTTAACTGTGGCTGCCCTCGCACCTGTCCCAGCCCTGTCCCTTCCCATTGGGCACGACATATCCAGTGTCCATCACAGTCACACAGTTATTGTTTTCAACAACGGTAAATGTCAAGTGAGCAGAGATAACATACTGAGCACTCCAATATTTGTTTCTCTGATCCATACAGCTTAGCAACAACAGACGAGACCGTTGGAACTGTGAGCTGACTCTGATTACCAGTGTACCAGAGGCCCCTGCATGGGACTAAGTTGGCATACAGCAGGCTGCTTGACCTTCAGGGAGAGCAAAGGAAGGCCCACTGCTTGGCAGATGCTCCAAGTGCCATCGATCCTTGGAGGGGAAATCATATTAAATGGCTGAGCCTGTGAGCATTACCTAGGTGGGTAAATTGCCAATTTAAGGGACTGTAATTAATTTTGGGGTTGAGATGAAGGTAATCACCAGCCAGGCATGTGATGTAGGAGGTGTTCATTAAGAGTGTGTTTGAGAGGCAAAGAGTGGTTCTCAGGATGAGGATCTAGAGTGGACAGGATCTAGAGTTAATTATAACACTTCTTAGAAACAGTTTATCATGGTGACTGCTGAGAAATGTTAAAGGTGATATAGGCAAGTTTTCAGCCAAAAATCAACATATTTATCTATCTATATTTGTGGCCTTATTCCCTCTATCTTCCCCTATATTTTGATGCTGAGCTGCTGCCCTGTAGACATACACTCTCCCTTTGTCTCCCTCTATGTGTTTGTATCTGTTTATATCCACTGTTGTTTATGTCGCGGGACGGAAGCGTCGTGTTGGGAGGAGGGTCTGTGTGGGGGGTGACGCGGAGTCTTAGCCAATTGCAGGCAGCGCGAGGCTGTGACTGTGTGTTCGACCCAGCAGTATTATAATGAAAACGCAATGCGATTTCATTGCAACTTGCAATGAAATCGCATTGGTGAAACTAAGATATGGGGATAATATTATACTTGCAATTTGCAAGTATAATATTATCCCCATATATTAGTTTCACCATTGTTCATGTGAAATAGTATGTTTATGATGTAATATGTAAGCCTGTTGAAATTATGAGAATCGCTATGTATAGCGCATGGTTTGGTGGTCCGGCCGGCTTGAAGCTTGCATTCAACCCGTGCTCGCCAACGGTGACAAGCCGTCGCTGATCATCATAGCGATGAATAACCGTGGACAAAGTAGTTCACATGAACGATGCTGTAGTGGCTGGGGCATTTGAGGGGCAATATGTTTTATATGCACGATTACAAATGAAAGATAATTGAATTGAGAGCCAGTGAGTCTGCTCCACTACTTCCTACTTCCTCATTTGCGGGACTCGTCGTGTCAGTCTTGTGATATTGTGATTACGCTACAGTTACCCTTAAAAAAACATGTCAACTCAATGTCATTGTTGTAACTATGATATCGATAGAAATTCATAATTTTTTAATGTCATATTTAGCCATACGAGCGCAATATCCATAGCGTCCCTCCCAGCAGCAACAACAACCCCATAGCCTGAAGTGACCTGGCTCAGCCAATAGAATGACGGGGGGAGGGGGGTGGAGCTAGATTTTAATTTGTTTGGAAACACTCGATCAATTCTGTGTACAAACACTGGAAACTTGCCTATATCACCTTTAAAGATGGAGTGCCACGATTTTTTTCCACCCTAAAACATGACCATCTGGTATTATTATAATGGTGCTTTTATGTGGACCAGTTCATTAAGTATGCCTGGTTTGCCTGGTGGGTGGTGATGGCTGGTGATCCACCTGAACTGAAGACGCACCCACAGCTGTAGTTGTATGATAAGGGGGAGGGGTTAGGGGAGGGGCTGATAGTGTGATGTCACTATATTACTGTTTATTTCATTGGCCCGTTTGACTGTCAAGGGTTCAGCCTCCAGGCCATTGCACAAAAAATACAAAAATTGTGGCAACATCTTTTAAAGTGACAGATATTATGGTATGTTGAGAATGAAGTTGCATTTTGAGTAGGAGGTTTTCAGATTTTGAGAGTATGCACATTTTCAAGGCAAATGTAATAGTTTAGATCTGCACTAGGTGCTGTGTGTCCATTGAAAGAAGTATTATTTTGAAATACTCAACAAACTATATTTATGGAACAGTGTTAATTTTCTGTCAGTCACATGTACTCTGTGTGCAAATGGCGGAACTTTGCGCCATGATGCATGCAGGTCTTAACTTGCACCTTGGGGCTATTTAAGTTGTCTCTCCCTCTCTCTTTGTCCTCACATGAGTGTAGACTGTAGAGACCTTCATGCTTCATTTTTATACTTTTTTGCACACATGCTGCTAAAGCTTCACCGGAAACAAAGCTCACACCACATCTCAGTGTGAGCTTGTAGAACAGAAATGTTAGGTGCAGCTCTGCACACAACCAAATGAGGCATACGCTCCGTTTCACCACTGATCTAATAGCATAGCAGCGGCACATTTTTATTTTATTTCCTAGGATTAATGAACCTCTATAGGGAAGAATGGGCTGACGTCACCGGCATACCTGCACCATCTTGGATGTGTCTAGCCTACATATTCAAATAACTATGCTCGCTCACTCGCGCTGGCTGGCTGGCTGGGTCTCTCTCTCTTTCTCCTTTAGCTCAGTGCACAAATCTAACCAAATGCACCAATAAGCGCTTCAAAACAAACAAGCAAGCCAACGGTATCTAAGCCAGGTAGACGCAATAGCAATCTGGGAACCCATTGGCAAAACAAAGGAAAAATAGCACATTTCCTTTGAATCCACAGCCTGTCTCGAGAGGCTAGAGCAATAGTGGCTAAATGTGTCCATTTGCCAACTGGCTGACAAAGGGTGACCCTGTGCCCTCGAACCGATGGCTACCCTGTGACAATGGTACAAAATTACACCTCGTGTCTTCTGTCACAAGAAAAATATGAGGATCATGAACTGGCATCGACAAAATAAGGGCTCAGGTGCATGGCATGTCCTGATGTGTGAGGCAGTTATCATGTTCTCTGAGATGAGAAATAATTGTAAGGGACACTACAAACCGAAGGGTCTCTTAGTCGTTGTAGGACGTTTGAAAGGTTTTCTATAAGTGGAGCTTGCATTAGTCTCATTGACTAATGCATAGCACAGGTCAGGATAACAATGTTTATTAATGAAACTGAATAATAAACATCTATCACATTTTTATAAAAAATACTGTAGAGCAAGAGAGCTCAAAGAAACCATAACCATAAACACAGATCAACATAAAGCTATACAACAAAATTACAAAAAAATAACTAATCACTTTTTTTTTACTTAAAAATGTTATCCCACTATTTTGCAACCCATTTCTTCCACCCAGTGTCAATTATCTAATGTAATCCTGGGCGCTACACTTCCTCTGCCAACCTGGGGGGGGGGGGGGGCAGTGGACCTCATGCTTCCTTCTATGCATGAGGAGTCGAAGCTGCTTCTTTTCACCTGACAGGGGAGAGTTTCCCCGGCCGGACATACTGTAGCACGTGGAGGGACCACATTATTCTGACCAGTTCCTTTCACTTCCACCAGGTGCCCCGGCTGGTGAGGGAGAGGCAACTAATCACTAATATTAAAAATATTGAAACTAAAATGTTCTCATAGGCAATTCCACAAATTAAAAACACCCGTTGTCAAGCTTGTGTGATGCAATAGCAAGAGTGGCTGGCTATTTTCTGGGTTGTCTATGTCTTAACATTATTGCGAACGCAGTGATTAACAGGTACTTCTCAAAAAGCAATTGTGTACTCAAAAGATGTGCTGAAGTTGCATGCAATGAGAATTCTAAAAACTTTAAAAAATAAATCACATCTTGGATATTTGTATGAGATATATGGCTCTGTAATCATGCTAGCTGCCTACTGATCTGAACAAAATGTCTACATATGAACATAATTGACTGCTGTCCCATAAGGAATACATGTATGAGCTTTGAGTTATTTATGAGATGTCAGGCTTGAAGATTTAATTGCGAACGCAGTGAGCACTTACTATGAGACCTAGCAGATCATGTTCTGTGTGTGTGTCTGTCTGTCTGTCCGTGTGTCTGTCCCGCTATCCAAATATGGAGTGTGTTGCATCAGCAATCACTCAGCTCCATATATGGGCACAAAATGGGCCAGGTCCACTCAGCTCCATATATGGGCACAAAAGGGGCACCATATAAGGAGTCCCCAAAGCAGCTATATGTCCAAAACCCAAATATGTACGAGCTGCGTTCGCTTCCCGCGTTTGCGCGTCTTACTCGTTATAAAACCTGGCTTGTAAACCGTTTCACCCACTACCATATTAAAAAATCCACCACCTGCTCCACCACAGTTCTGTTGGTCTTGGGAGAGAGAGTGATTAGATCCTTGGATTCAATCCCAAATAAAATTATGTACATACACTCCAGAATGTAAATGTCCAGACATATTCCCTCTTTCCTGCAGCATGGAGCCGCATACCGAAGCAAGCTGCACTCTATACAGCAATTATAGTTTGATTGCTGAAGGACATTTTGCTTGTAATTACAGAAGTAGACGGAACCACTTGTCAAAGTGGATATTTACCGAAAGTTGAGCTTTGGATTGAGTAGTGGTGGTGGTCAATATCCGCTGTGGAACTGACATTTAATCACTATGGATGCAGTTTTTTTGTTTAAATATATACAATTAAATCTTCAAGCCTGACATCTCATAAATAACTCAAAGCTCATACATGTATTCCTTATGGGACAGCAGTCAATTATGTTCATAATGTAGACATTTTGTTCAGATCAGTAGGCAGCTAGCATGATTACAGAGCCATATATCTCATACAAATATCCAAGATGTGATTTATTTTTTAAAGTTTTTAGAATTCTCATTGCATGCAACTTCAGCACATCTTTTGAGTACACATATGCAGGGCACCAGCATAACAGCTTCATTTTCAAAGTCTAGGCTATGGTGGACAATTGCTTTTTGAGAAGTACCTGTTAACTACTTAAATCCTCTATGGACTTGAATTACAATTGTACATTTTTTCAAGCCCAAAATGTTTTCAGCTTGTAGATCTACTTTTTAACTAACTCTCTCCATATTCTCCATAGGCATGGGGGGCTACAATATCTGGGTACACATCTGTGAGAACTCAATGGCTAAGTATATAAACAACTAAATATGCAAGACAAGTACGTATTTAGACACTATAGGATATATTTACTAATTTTGGAGCATACTATATTATTTTGATTATAGGGGTAGCTATATGGCACATTGACCATTGAGAAAATGAAAACAAAAATGGCAATGGTATCGCCAAAGTAAAATAATTAGGAACTGGTATGATTATCTGTTACTAAATAGCTTAGTCTAATGTCAGTAGTATCAGATATAGTCCGGCAGCCGACAGGCTTCTTTTGTTTAAAGTGGAACATTTGGTATACAGTATGTATATATAGAGTGTTTTTATTGGCCTAAAATATTGTCTATATACATGTGTATATAAAAATGTGCCCAAAATGTGCTGACCTCATCACATTTCATCACATTTGTGATGACGGCTATGGCCGTTTTTAGCCCAATGCTTGGAATGGATTCAGAATAATGAAAAACCCATAGTTTGACATGTCACATGCTACTTAAAGCATAATGAAATTTTGACATTTTTGCATTATATAGGATGGTAATGGATACCCCTATAAAACAAACCCCTATAAAACAAATTGCTCAATACAGACAGCCGGTCAGCAAGTGGATTCATGAAGGTATCTATATAGAAAATATTTTATGTCCCGCCACACAAGCACGGCTGCCGGACTAATAATAATAATAATAATAATAATAGTGTAACAATTAAAATTCCTACCTACAAACATGACATTGTACTGACAATGACTAGATGTTTTCAAAGCTTTACACTTATCTTGTTTTGGAGTAAAGTATTTTGATATCTTGAAAAGAGTGCATTCTCCAGGGAGGATTCATCCAGATAGATCTGACCCCATATAGACCTTTCCTCCACCGATTCCACTTGCTCACCCAATATCTCAGAATCCACAGGGCAGATTGCCATGAAACTTTCTGAGTGCATTTGCGCTCCACATAGGATGAACGATTTTGACCTTCCCCTTAGCATCACCTTCAGAGAAAAATGTCAAATTTGCACAGAAGGAAACTCTTGCAAAGTTTAAAAATATATATAAATAATACAAAAAGTAAAACAAATGTAAACATAAAACATCTGATTTCTCCCCCTCATCAGTTCTTCCTGGACTAAAATGGACAAACCATGTTTCCAGTAGTTCCAGTCAGACTGACCCCTGTACGACGGCTGTCAATCACCTTGTTAAAGACTGTCAATTTCCTTTGTCAGGCTGTAAGTGCTCAGGCAATAGAGTGGTGTAGTTCAAGATTTGTTTTGTTGTTGTTCTTTTAGTTATTTTAGTAAGTTATTAATAACTTATTAATCCCTGAATTACACTGTTTTGTTTACTTTATAGCATATTATTTTTGTTATATTATGCTTCGGAAATATGTAATTTCCCCCCCAAAGATACGGAGAGTATGTCAAGAGGAATACTCTATATACTGTATCGTATATAAGTATTTTCAGTTATTTTCAAACTGTCCTATAATGGAAATAAATATACAGTATATTTATTTCCATTATAAGACAGTTTGAAAATAACTTGTATACTTGGCATTTATACCACTTAAACCCCCTGGACCAGGTCAAGGCAACCACTTTGAGAAGCACTGCTTTAGAGGGACCAGTCTGACTGGAATTACAAGAAACATGGGCTGTAGTCCACTGTAGTCCAGAAATAACCTCCAGTGTGGTAACTTGCGACTGTACCAATCTGGCTATTAATTTATTATCGCCCTATGATAAATAGTTTCTTTACAGAAACGACAGGTTTAAGAAACAAAATCACGGCCCAGGCGGTGGCGTAAAACCGTCTGGGCACCCGACTGGTAATCCAGTCGCAGTGTGCCGCGGGTTCGACTCCCGAGCCCGACACGGCCTTTACTGCATGTCTTCCCCCAATCTTAAAAAAATATATATATATATTTTACCGTATTTGTTTACATGCTGGTAGCGCTCGTTGACTGTGTTTGTTTGGTTAGCAACCGGGTTAGCCATAACCATATGATTGACAACGTCATGCTTGGGGTGCATACTTAGTTTAGACTAGTCATTGGTTAGACTGATTGGTTGGTAACCAAATTGCCAAAGACTGCCGCTTTGGCAACGCCTAGCCTAGGTCCCAGGCTTACTCATCTGCGAAGAGAAAAGCCTGGTCACAACAGACGCTATCGGCGGAAGTGTCGGTCCGGGAACATCCGACAAATGTACGATACAAATGTACGATACGATATACGATATTATTCCGACCAATCACAACACTTGTTTCATTCACGGAGAATGTAAACTGATTTGTATAGCATCAACGTCATTTCCTTGAGCGGTACTTCCGCCAAAATCCCGCAACTTCCACCCAAAACAAATGATAGCCTCTACAGCTTAGTGTTAGGTGTTGTCCAGCGTGGGCAATGCCCATCCCAGAAACGGCTGCTGTGGTGAAACAAAAATTAAACAAAATGAAAATGGTCAGGTTTGTCAGGCTAGGTGAAGTGCTCCCGGCAGTGGAATTGTTTGGATCCTTTCTATATTTCTATGCTGTCCATGGTGCTAGTGTGTTAGCTTGACTAGCCAGATGCTGTCCATGGTGCTAGTGTGTTACCTTGGCTAGCCAGCTTCTGTCCATGGTGCTAGTGTGTTACCTTGACTAGCCAGATGCTGTCCATGGTGCTAGTGTGTTACCTTGGCTAGCCAGATGCCGTCCATGGTGCTAGTGTGTTACCTTGACTAGCCAGATGCTGTCCATGGTGCTAGTGTGTTACCTTGGCTAGCCAGATGCTGTCCATGGTGCTAGTGTGTTACCTAGACTAGCCAGATGCTGTCCATGGTGCTAGTGTGGTGGCTTGGCTAGCCAGATGCTGTCCATGGTGCTAGTGTGTTACCTTGGCTAGCCAGATGCTGTCCATGGTGCTAGTGTGTTCAAATTTTCTGAAAGTGTGTGTGTGTGTGTGTGTGTGTGGGTGTGCGTCATTTGGTAAAGCTGACATTTCTATCAGCTTTACCAAAAATATATATGACATGCATGACCGCACTGCACTGGAGCTATAGCACACTGGACAACCATTCACTGGAGCTAATACACTGGACGACCAATCAGCTAATACACTGGACGACTAATCACTGGAGCTAATACACTGGACGACCAATCACTGGAGCTAATACACTGGACGACTAATCACTGGAGCTAATACACTGGACGACTAATCACTGGAGCTAATACACTGGACGACCAATCACTGGAGCTAATACACTGGACGACCAATCACTGGAGCTAATACACTGGACGACTAATCACTGGAGCTAATACACTGGACGACCAATCACTGGAGCTAATACACTGGACGACCAATCACTGGAGCTAATACACTGGACGACCAATCACTGGAGCTAATACACTGGACGACCAATCACTGGAGCTAATACACTGGATGACCAAACACTGGAGGCGAGCTAATACACTGGACGACCAATCGGCACTGGAGCTAATACACTGGACGACCAATCACTGGAGCTAATACACTGGACGACCAATCGGCACTGGAGCTAATAAACTGGACGACCAATCACTGGAGCTAATTCACTGGAGCTAATACACTCACTGGACGACTAATCACTGGAGCTAATACACAGGACAACCAATCAGCAGTGCTGATTAGTATTCCAATGTCGACCAATCAGGTAAAGAAAGATTATGGCTTATATCAAAGACGCTTTACCATCTGCAATGGACCATGTCCACTTTGAAATAAACATCCACGTTTGAGCATCCTGGCACTTCCTCTATCCTGGGCAGCACACAAATTGAATGACAAAAAACGTTGCTGCAGCATGTCCTAGACTAGAGTCTAGACAGATCTGAAGAACCTGCGCACACACGCGAGCACACACGCACACACACACACACACACACACACACACACAACGACCACACCCACAGCTCAGTGAACCACCCCCTGAGGTGAAAACACAGTGTTCCTTTCCTTTTGTACATCAGCCAGTGCTTCAAATCCAACCTTCAAGCCTACGGCCACCATGTGCATCACCCCTGCTCATGAACCACCTGCTGAGGACCACCATGCCTTCCAAACCATTGATCCAAATTGTACTGTTGCCTTACCAAAATAGTCACGGCCTACAATGTAGTGCACTTGCTTCTTTTGACAGCACTAATTAAATCCATAATTAAGGCCACACGTCATAGATAACACAGCAAGCAAAACCAGTGCATACAGCTGACTGAAAAAGATATCAAGGTCTTTCTCTCACACATACATTTGACCTCTATCTATGTTTAATTTACTGTAGATCTCATTACTTCAGGGGCAGAACATGTGCACTGCAATGAAGACAGGAGATGAGGATTATAGTGCTGATTAATATCTCACTTTCAGTACATATGTATTATGCATGTATAGTGTAGTTTTATTTGCTCATTTGATGCAATGCAATTTATTAAAATGTACTTCTGGGGAGTTATACATGTGATTGTTTTCATGGAGGAACTATTGTAAAGCATAGATCATGGCTTTAGCAATCTCAAGGCCCTGTGCCAGTACACATCAGACTTAACATCTGGGTTATTTTCTTGGTCCAACAGGTCTTAAGTCTGTGTGTGTCTGTGTGCGTGCGTTATGAAAGAGTATATAGGGGCACCACTTGATCTTTCTTTGTCACATTCAAGAGCAAAGTCTGAAGAAAACAAGTGGTGATGGTTCATGTCATTTCACAGCCCTCTGTACCTTTAGAAACACTGATCACTTATGCCATTTCATTCAAGACCTTTGGCAACAACATGAGTTTCGGGTCAATGCCATTATCATCCTAAACAAACATATCAACACTACCAGTCTTGTCAAACTAATCTGCTGCTCTGTAGACTCAAATGATGAATTCTTACCAGTACAATCAATGTCATGGCACAATTAATGGCACAATCAGTCAATCAGCCAAGGACAAGGCCAAGCTGCAGCGGGTGATACGATCAGCAGAGAGCGTGATTGGCTGCCCTTTGCCCCCCCCCTTGAGGCTCTGTTTAGAAGTTGGGCAAGATCATGGCTGACCCCTCACACCCAGGCCACAGTCTTCTGGCCCCGCTCCCCTCAGACAGGAGGTGGCGTTCCCTAAAGACTGCGAAAGCCCGACACTCAAACAGCTTTTTCCCCACATCTACCCGGCTCCTCAATGCTGCTGGTGTCCCTCCCCTTCTATTCTCCCTCCACCCCCACTCAGAGTGATATGGACTTGACTTGTGCACTGAACTGACCGGAACACTTGAACTCTCTGGACTTTAAATGTATTCATTATGTTGTTTATGCACTGTCTTGTCCTGTTTTGTCCTAATGTTGTAACTGCACTCTGCTGTCCCACCAAACTAAACCTAAACCTAACATGTTTACATGTCATGGCAATAAAGGTCCTAAACATCGATCATTAAAATAAGATCTGGTTGCAAAAGTGGCAAATATGAGTGAGTACAAAATATGAGCACTGAAAACAATTCAGTGAAATCTAAAAGCCCAACACCACCTGTGGAAATGTATTCTTTGAGACACACATATTCCGGGGCGTGGTCGAATCCGCTGTGCCTTCATGGGGTGAAAACAATACAGTTTAGTATAATTTTTTTGTCATAGCGCAATATATGCTGAAATATTGTAGTGCAGGTGATTGCAACAACCAATGCAGTGAGAATTTTAAATGGGGCCTCCAAATATTCTAAAGGTTCTGAGATTCTGCCAATATTGATATTCCGAGTTGAATCACGTGACGTTGATCCCGTTCGCTCATACTAGGACATGCCGTACTGTATATGTAGTCAGAAGAATACAAATGTGAGTCAACTTCACTAATTACAACGGTTAATAAGTCTTATAAGATCTCTACAGGTTGTTGCACCCGGCCTAAAGCAACTGTCTTCTATTCTCAGCTTCTTATGAAGTTATGAGAATGACTATATGTCTTCCTTCTCCATTTGCTTCCCTATGACAGTTTCATAGCCCTCATGAACATCATATAACATCTGGTATATTTATGCATCATCCGCAGGCAATTCCATTAAGACCTGTGGCTGATGAGACTCTCTCATGTCTTACTTTATTTTCGAACATCCAGAAATTGCTCTGGAACTGTAATGGGAGAGATATCTGAGGAGAAGATTATTGTCTTTCTTATCTACACGTATCTCTTTAAGATTTCAGCAATCCAATATTGTATACTCATCATTACCAGAGAGTAATTTTAAGTAAAGTAAAGCAGAGATTCAGCCACCAGTTTAGTCTAGGCCGCACCATCGAGACTTCATTGTACAGAGCACTGAAACTAAAAGTCTGAATAAATATACGACTATGGAATTAAATACATATTGTAGATCACCTTGTGTTGTGAGGCGGTGAGCTTGTAGATCTGCTATTTTTTGCAGAATGGGTACATGTGGTGAAGATATTCTCTTTCTGAAATTCTTCTGTTTAAACAGTATGTGCACATACTGCTGTACCTGTTATCTGAAGGCCTATCACCACCAGAGAAATGAACTGGTCTAAAGGGCTGTCACCTACACATTTCTGCAGACTTTCCATTCCTTGGTGGAATGTTAAAAGGCACTTTAAGAAGGCCCACTGAAGTGTAAATGGATATAAATGAATGTACAACCTCAACTCATGCTTGCTGGAATGTGAATTAATATTCCATTGGAGAAGTCATTTTCCATTACAGAGAGGGATTTCTTCTATAACTGGTAGTCGTCTAAATGTAATAAATCTACTGCCTCAGTCAACACCAACACTCAAAGGCTTCCATTCGTTATAACATTGTTATAATACAGTTGCACAGCTTTGGGTTTACATTGAAATAAAACAAGGTGATTCAACCTAATTCAAGGTGTCTGATTCAGGCTTATCAAGCTGCTGAGTTTATGAAAGTGATCTTTGTCAGTTTGTACACTCATTTATGTTATTCTGTGCAAAATCACATTGTTTTCACAACACCATGACCTAATCTAAGGTGACCAGACTACATCCTACATTCCCCAAAAATGCAATGTTTGTGCCACATCGCACATGAGCAGAACAATGTACCACGTTTCAAAGAATACATTTTATTTAAAAATAGTTCTTTAAAAGTAAGTAAATAGATGTGACACCTCTGTCAAAAACTCTGTGCAGGTGTGGTGAGGTGGGAAAGCTGTACACGATCAGCACACTGGATATAGACCATCTTTATAATTAGTTTTGGGTTCTGTTGCCATGACGAGTGACAGACAGATCATGTCAAAACAAAATAGCACAGCCCAAACACACCACACGTGAATATACTGCGGTTCTGTGTCTTAATACATTTGCAGAGAAACTGTTTTCAATGATGAACCAATCAAAGGAACAAAAAGAGAAGCCGTTCAAACATTAAATACAAGGTCAAGCGCTGAATCAAGAACACAGTAAAGTTTTAAATGCTTGAAAATGTAACAATAGCCCTATGCTGAATGTACGCTATCGTTATGCCATGCACTCCATAGTCTGTTTGCATCAGTTTCTCTTCCTGAGTTAGATGCATTTTTTAAGCCTGTTAATATGAGACACACATTCCATACTGATAATTTACAGTAGATTAATAACAAACAACATGTGCTATTTGCTGTACTATACAGTTGCATATGAAATCAGGGCATGATTCAAAGGTAGGGCAACAGAGAAAACTTGCAATGTTTTAATTCACCTTTAGCAAAGCTCTACCACTTAGACACTCCCACTTGGACACTTTCCAGCCAGGCTAATTCATTCCAATGTAAATATCATGGATTTTACACATTAAATACTGGTTCATTTTTGGAACTAGAACTTCAAAATCTCTTCCAAATCCATCAACAAGGTCTGCCATATAGAAAATATGTGTGTGACATTTCTTTTTTTAAAACAATGTTTTATCATATAGGAAAACTATTGGTGGAGAGGTTTGTCTAACCTGTGATTGGACCATATAGTTTGGGGAGGGGCTTAGCTATAGGTCAATTTTGTGTGTGTGTGTGTGTGTGTGTGTGTGTGTGTGTGTTAATTCCTATCTCAGGAGTCTACTGTTTGTGCCAAGACCTGCAGGATTTGCTTGTTCTCTGGCCCAGTGTCTAATTAGTGACTGTAATCTAGGCTCACGGCGGGGCCTCCACTCCAAGGGCACACAGGTCCCCCATCGCTTGTGCCCACCTGCCTGGCCGTCTGTCTTCCCCCTTGCACACAGATGGTCTTGAGCAGTTCATGCACTTCATTATTGGTTCTTCAGCCCTTTCCCCGGAGCACCTGATTAAACTCGTTGCATCAATCCATCAAGGAGATAAATGGTGCTGGTCTGGAACAAGGGCTTGCACACTACGTACACTACCCTTCACACCCAATAACCTTTGTCTTTAACCCTTTTTTGGTGTGTTTGTTATTCACCCAACGTCTGTTGGACCCAATGTGATTCAGGCTTTTTAAAACAATACAATTATAAGAATCTATGTCTGCTGGACTATTTCTCAGTTAGAAATAGGCTATGGATAATATTTATTATGAATATCATTTTCCTCACAAAGGCTGCAGAAGATAGGGTCCTTAATTGACGCATGATGCCCCCTGTGGATTAGAGGTTATCAATGCTTTGCCCAGAAATTCCTCCAGAAATTGTCGTTTCCTTTGGAGGCGTCCCTATGCTGCAGATCCACATTGTATGCAGCAGAGACATCCCAGGTGGTGGAGAATATCAGCAGTGGCCAGTGTGTAGGTTGTCCTTTTGCAGCTGTAGATAAGTCAGCAGCTTGTCCAGATTGTCCACCCCTCCTTTTGTGGCATTGTAATCCATTATGATGGCTGCCTTTTGATGCTGCTGGCCACATATTCTTCCATCCCTATCCCTATGCAGTGTACCTTTGCTGTACGTGCGTGCGTGCGAGCGCATGCACTTGCGTGCGTGCAAGCTTATGTGCGAGCATGGGTGCATGCTGTCCACAAAGAGGCTGGGAGGCCATTTCTAAATAAACAAGAGTCGCAGTGTGCAGTTTCCACATCAAACAGCAGGTGTCATTCAAGCTCTTGATAGCAAATAAAATTTTAAAGACACAATTCTCGTTCTCAATTTTAGTGCCACCCTACACACGCACACAGGCATGGTTGATTCAATACATGTCCACATACAGCACGAGCTATAAAGAGAGATAAGAGGAAACACGAGGGGGGATCGGCCCTGAACCAGACCACCTCCTCAGTCAAGAAGAATCTGAAAAAGGATTTTGATTCTATTAAAATACTATTAATAATAAAATTCATGACACCACAGGGGAGCTGCCAAGGGTGGGCCGTGGCCACCCAAAAAAGAATATATAGATTAATAATTTTCATAATATCTTTCATTAAAATAATGTTTTGTTGTTTTTTTATGTGATCAGACAAAACCCGATTGTACGTGATCGGACACCGCGTGCACAGCACATGCACGGCCCGCACCCACTCCTGGCCAGGCCCATCCTAGACTGCCGTTCTGGCCTCGCCACTGCGATACCACAACACAACAAGTGCATTGGATTTTGCTGTAGAGATAATAATTTATTACAGTACAGTGGGAAATGTGTAGTCAAGGACAGTCTATTATGCAATATAAGGAACTGTTGGTTGGCTGGTTAAGCCTGCGAGTCCCTTCCATATTTTACATTGCTTAGGTAAAAACATTCGCCTGAGCAAGATGAATTAGTATGCAGCAGACAAGGATAGAAAAAAAGGTCACATGTTGTAATGCAACATAAAGGGAGCATTTATAGATTGGCAATTATAACTATTTTGTGTGACACTGTTGTACAACACTGTATGAAATAGGGCATAAGTGATCATCGATTCAGTCAGTGATAACAAAATATATAAAAAGTCTCTTGAAAAAATCTATAACAGGTGTAAATTACTGGGTGGCATTTTGTGTGAAAGCACCATCATTCCGTTTTCAGATTCAATGATATAAAAAAAATTACTAATGAAGGAAAAACAAATGTATGGAATTAAATCAAGTGTGCCAGACGACCTCAGCAATGACAAGCAAGTAATTGGAGGCATGCTGCTGATGAGACCAATTGGTTGACTACACTACACATTCAAGTAAAGATCATCAAGCATGGGTGGCTATTTGGAAAGCAGCAGCATTTGCAGCAGCATTTGCGAGGAGATTTCAACCCTGGTTAATTTCAATCAGTGTTTTCAAAACCTCCCATATGCATTATTGAATTCCTGGTCTCAAACGAACTGCCATTGAGGGGTGGGGTGCAGCTATTGATTCAGTTGATAAGAGGTGTCAAGTGGGCGACTGTTTTGTCACTATTTGATTACACACCGAGAAAAAAACCTAGTGATGGACAAAGCTTTCAAACAGAAAAATAAATGCTACATACACATCACAGGGTTTGCGACTGAGCAAATCGTTGAAGATGTTGGGGAGTCTTAGTTTACTATTAAGTCGGATGGAAACAAGGACCCTACGGGCATTGAGAATGTCTCTCGGGTTGTTTATGTGCAAGAGATCTTGTCAATGTTGTCCGCAAACAATTGTGGTGCCCTGACACTCACTAACTTGTTGCTTGAAGAGCTGTGAAATGTTGGTTCGACACAGATAACAAAATAAAATAAACACACTAAGTCAATGTCATGACAGAGCCAGGGTCAGAGAAGGAGACATGCAGAAATTTGCTCAAAATGTATTATTCAGAGATGTTAGAATATTAGTGTTTTAACCACCAATTGCATTTGGTGCTTGTGCATGCATTTTCAGCAAAGACATTTGGTGTAGAAGGAAGGAATACGTACTGTATATGTGTACAGTGTCTATTTTGCGTCCGAGCATAGACATGGTAACGCCCCGCCTGCCTCTGATTGGCCTACCGACACTGCCCGTCTTGACTGTCTGATGCGAGACTAATTACTCCGTGGTGGAAAATAGAACTGTAAGTTTTATTTTTGTAGAAGAGGCAAACTAATATTGTTTATGCCTTTTACTTTGATGGGATAATTTATTGAACATGTACGCCGTAATATGATTTGGGTGTGTTCTAAATAAAGTGTTTGTGTTGATTATTGTGTAATTTATTTGTACATGTATGTGTAAACTTGAAACATTATTGTACTATAAAAAGGTCAATTTTCCCTTGATCTTTATCTTTTTTAGTATAATAGTATTAGTTTACTATAATTAATACACGATAAACAACACTAACACTTTATTTAGAACACGCCCAAATTAAATCATGGTAGAACGTTACACATGTGTTCAATCAATTATTCAATCAAAGCAAACGGCATAAAATTAGTTTTCCTCTTCTACAAAAATAAAACGTACAAGTTAGTTACAAGGCTGCATTCTGTCGTGCGTGCCAAGCTGTCATTCTCTTGTATTATTTCCCACCACGGCGTAACCAAAAATCTAGTCTGCTGAAAGAGTACATTTCATTGTTACACCAAAGTCTGTAACTGACCGGTGATTGGTTACGGGAAGAACTAATCACTGAGGATACCCTTTTTTGAAAAACGGCTGCAACATGAGCATTTCAGACTGAATAATGAAATGGAACAGAAAGGCTGAGTGCAAACGGATGCCTGGATCAAAGACAGCTAGGTCTCCTCCAGGTCTGCTCAAGAGGGGTGCAACAACACAAGCGTAAACAAAAGCTAAACAGTATCCAGGTCTGGTGATTCGCGGGTGTGTGCACGAAACGAGCATTCACGCAACAAATTCATGGGACCGTGCTCACGTAAGTACGCTTGTAAGTGCTCTGTGCAAAAAAATAACTTTAGGCACGTTATACAGTATCACTTCATGTTTGAAAGGCCCTTAAGGCTACTGACAAAGTCATTTGAAAACCAAATAACAAAAGCCCACAGCAAAGAGAAAAGTAGTAGTGGTAAATGTGGTTAAGATGGTTGGACATTGGGCTTTCATTATAACAAGCATGTTCATTGCCAGCTTACAAGTGATAACAGTGCTAAAAAAAAAGCCTAACCCTAACTGCTTGCATCTTCTTAACAAAAGTGAAGTTATATAATGTACTTTATACCAAACTGGAAGTAACAGGCCAAGTTTGTCCATTTAAACAAAATTTACATAATGTCCACTCACTTCTTTTTTGACGCTGTAGGGAAAAAATTCAATGGCCCAAACCACACCAAAGGGTCAAGACGGTTTTAGCGTTAACTCCTTGCAACCGTTTGGACCCAAGGAGTTGCATGGTGACCCTTTGGTGTGGTTAGGGCTTTCACTACCAGTGACACTTGGTGGTGAAAACGCTATTTACGTGCTTGGACAGACCCACCAGGGACCCAGCCAGGGACCCACATAGACATATAGGAGTGGTTGCACCACTCAAAAAGTACATGACTTGATAGTGTGTGTGTGTGCGTGTGCGTGTGTGTGTGTGCGTGCGTGTGTGTGTGTCACGTGTGTGCGTGTGTGCAGGCGTATATGGGCATCTACACAGTATGCTACCTCTGCAAGATTTTTTTTTTGCCACTATTTTGCAAATGTAGCCAGCATGATATTACACAAACACTGTTGTATGTGACACTGTACTGATTTCCCCAGAGTGACATTACACAATGTGAAATTGGTTCACAGTCCCCCGAGTAATAAAATAAAATACCAGCCCCCTTGTTCAGCGGGTTCAATCTCGCTCTAGCACTCATCCTCGCATGTACAGTGTACAGTACACAGACATAAAAACAAAACTTCTCCCAAGTGCGCAGGATGGGTCTGAAAATCCCAAAGGTTTGGTTAAGTCTGCAAATATAACAACCAACCAAACACACAATACATGCTATTGGCATTTTCTTATTTATTTTTCTAATAATAGTCGAACGGCAAAAACAAGTACAGTGTATACAGTCAAATTTAACAACTTATGGACCAGATAAATCATTCTGTATCGAGTAGATTTGCGTTTTGTCCTGTAATAATTGCGACTGAAGGTCACAGTTAAGTATGGAATCGTGCATTTCCCATCAGTGTGTGTGTTGGTTGGTCGGGGTGAGAGAGCATGTGACATCACGTGCTCTCTTGGGAGAATGTGACATCACGTGACATCATCAGGGATGGCGCATGTGACATCTCATGACATCATCAGGAATGGAGATCCCTGATGTCATCAATATTAAGCCCGTATATGGAGATCCCTGATGTCATCAATATTGGCCAGCAACTCTACATCTGACCTCAAACCCCAAACCCTTAGATCTCCATATATGATGGAGACCTGTTCTGACATTCCATATGTTGATCCTTCCCCTTCCATCCTTCCTCTTCGATGTCTCCCTTTTGTGAGCAAAGAGCATTGTCCAAGCAAACACTTTCTCTGTAATAGAGATAGTCCTCTTTGTACGCTATATATACAGTACATTTTCGTTTACTGTCTTAGTGAAGTTTTCTATTGAGGTGGAATTCCTCTTTTGCACATCTGACAATTCAATTCCGTTCACGTTCAAATCTAGTTGGAATATACAATTCTAGCTGTTGTGTATCACAATAGAATGTGTTTTAATCACAATGAGATTCATTGAGATCTGTATGCTCTGGCTGTGCTCTGGAATGCAATGCCTTTCCAAAGGATCATTGGGCCTCATGCGCCAATAAGTTCCTAACTTTTCCTCTTACATTTCTTCCTAAGTGAATTCCTAAGAGAAGTCCAGTCAGATTCATGAAACGTTCTTAAGTAGGCAGAATTGTTCGTAAGCATGTTCTTATGATGATGAATCCAAATCCTCGTAACTTGAAGGGGTGTGTGCCAGTTCATTCAAGTTATCATAGGTAGACGCCCCACATATCCTAATTAGCATCCTAATTACCATAAGGAACCGCCCCACCAATCCCATATAAGGCATTGGGAATTCACTTTCCTACCCGTGTTCACCCAGGTGGGTGTGGTTTTGCATGATTCCATGGCCTTGCCTGCAAATTAGCATATTATCCATATGTCATGTTCAGAAGTAGTGGATAGTAGTGGATATAAAACATTTTAGCACTGGAGGGTGGATATGGAGGGGCTTTAAGGCAGCAACTGCTTGGTATGTAATGGTGAGGAAATAGGGGTGCTGAGGGTGACATGGTGGTGCAAGGGGTGGGATAGGGGAGCTTGCAGGTAGGAAGCTTACAGGAAAATGGAGGTGGTGGCTGTCGGTATATGGGGTGGGGGTGTCTGGGATTCTGTTCTTACCTACGAACAAATCACAGCTAAGAAAACATTGAGGGATCCCAAAACCTTCTTAAAAACTTCCTAAGTGGGTCTAAGAACAAATTTCCTCTTAAGAACTTATTAAGAATGGTTGGTGCATGAGGCCCATTGACCTCTATAATAAGAGGGGGAAATCTAGGGCACATGCTTGTTGTAGTCAGGGTAGGCAGCTGTCCTTTTGGACTACATTAAGTCCAATAAAGATGTTTCACTGACCCAGTAGCAAAAGAAACGTCAACATCTATGGCATGGCACATTTCTAAAGGCTTGTAAGTGGACTCTATTGCTCTACCCTGAATGTCCTTTCATGTACTAGCTCAGACAATAAATACTTAGTTCAGAAGGAACTGCATTCTGGAACAGAATACACTAGTATGTCTGTCTATATGACATGCCCTGATGCACAAAAAATAAAATGTAATCCGTAAATTAAGATCATTATCTGTTGTCCCTCATCTTCTGTAATTAATGTACAAAAGCATTATTCAACGTGTTCTGTTGTTCAGCAGGTTTCTACACTATACAACAAAACAAGATCATTGGACTTTCTACACTCACATTCTATGAACAACAATAAGGCCATTGCACGGTTATCACTTTCGATATCAAATGACACTGATCATCCCCTGTATCGCTTTTTCAACCTCATGCCATCTGGACAAAGATACAGAATTCCTTGAATGGAAAAAGGTCCTCTTTAGTAGGAGTTAAACAAACTGCCTTGCCGCCCGATAGGGTGGTTCTTTGCAGTGGGGACCTCATGTTTATGTATTGTCTTGGTGATGTGCTTTTCTGTGCTATGTGTTATTTTGTTGTGAGTGTTTTGAACAGACCTGTGAATACGAATATCCCTTTGGGGACAATATTATAAATTATTATTTCAATATTATTATTACGGTAAAATGGTGCAATTAAAGGAAGGGATGGCGGCACCATTTAAATAATGTTTCTTCTTATATTGTAAGTAATATTGTATAATAACAATTATGTAAGGGGACAACAAAAGATTATTTGAATGTGCCTAAATAGTCCACAGCGGTATCAAGAGTCAAACCATGTCATACTATAGATGTCAGAGCTACAATATGGGCCACACCTACCAGCAATACTTTACATTAAACCACATGCACTAGTTTATTGAGATCAAGTTCCTGCATAAAACAACAACAAAGTTACCAGATATTACCATTATGTTCTTTCATGTGACTGGTGACTGCTGACAAGTCTGGCAATGACCCTGCCAAGCATGGTGCATTGCTGTCACAGTTTCACATTAGAGACTTCATTTGGGTTTGATGATACAAATCCCTAGCCGCCTTACTCAGCAGGTTTTTATAAACATGGCAGATAAAAGCTTTTCCAACCAGCATGTCTGCGTGACTACTCATGAAGCTTCCTCGCATCAAACTTTCAAGGGGTGAACGTGATAACAAATGCAATCCCTCCTCAAAGTATGTACATGACATGACAGTGGTGGAAGTACAGTACTGTAGTACTCAGAGTAAAAGTAACAATACAACAATGTACTGTAGAAATACAGGCCTGTATTCAAAACCGTACTTATATACGTGCAAAAGTATTGGCATCAAAATTCTTAAAGTATCAAAGTAAAAGTACTATTTATTTTAATGTAAACAGCTTTTTGGAAAACATCAGATCTACAAGCTCACAATGGGTAGCGATGTGACACGTTGAGAGCTTGTTGATCTGATATTTGTAATAGCCAAAGGATAAAATAGGGCTTAATTAATCTGCCAAATGTATGCTTTGTAATAATCCTAAATCTGCAAAGTAACTGTTAGCTAAAAGCTGCATAATTGTAGTACTTGTAGTAGTGTAGCATAATAGTTGCCTGTGAGATGGAGCGGAACAATACAAAATACAAATTGAAAAAAATGTAAGTAAAATTACTTCAAAATTGTACTTAAGTAGTTGAGTAAATGTAGTTACAGTTCTTTTCCACCTTTCCACCTCTTAAGGTTCCACCTTCAAAGTATGTACTTGTCTGACTTCTAGATACAATTCAAACTACCGTAAGAAAGCTTTGGCCCTGTGCCAAAGGTGTTTTGGACCTCAACCAAATGGAAGTGCTCTGCTGTGTGGAGTCAAACATGATTAATGAATCATCTTCCTGACATGTGTGACAGTGCAGATGACAGTTTATGTCTCCCTTATGATATTCCAGTCACATAAAAGCATGCTGTTCCCTAGACAAGGGCATTTGGAATCAAGCCCCCAGGATGTAGCTAATGTTAGTGGTGGAAAGAAGTACTCAGATTATTTTTTACTTTAAGTCAAAGTAGCAATACCACAATAGGAAAATACTCTTTAACAATTAAGTTAAAAATCAAAGCAAGATTCTCTTCCCTGGCGGGGTGATGGGAGATACCAACACATTTTGGCACCATTTTACCTCTACTTCAGTAGCCCTAGGAAACTATTTCAGATCTTTTTTCCACGTTTGGCTGGGCATTTGGTGCCCCCCAGAGCTTGGGCAATGCAATAAGTTGGGCCTGCAGCTGCCCCGCTGCCCTCAATTGACCACTTACTTGAGTGGCATTGAAGCTGAAGCATTTATCAGTAACTGCCACAGTGCCATATACTGTACTGTAAAAAACTTCACAGGTCTAATTGAACCAAGAGTTGAGGGAGTTAACATATATATGTCATATATGTTAAACTTCAACGAGATGTAAATCTGCTTCAAGGCCAGTAGCTGAAAATAGAGGTTTGAGCCAGTCGCGAAACAGCCGTTGCCAAAAAAAATTGCCTGTCGGCAGATCGACAGTGTGATATTAGTCTGGCTTTGAAAATGCTCATTTTTTTAAGCTTCAGTGATCTACTTCAAGGACATGGACATTCATGTCACAGGACGTAGACATCCTGCAGTTTAGTGAAGAAGAAACAATAAATCCAAGGGACATCCCCATGCCACTGTTTTCAATGCCTCAGCATTATGAGAACAAAGGTCAGCAAAGGAGATGCTGAGCCATGGATGTCCTGCAATGTGCCGTTTGTATGGACATCAGCAGTGACATCACTGCTCCCTACTCTTCCATCACTCATTTGTGCACCAAAAATAGTGTACAAGTGTGTAGATTGGCTACTTGCTGTGTATCACAAGAGTGTGTAGCTATGTATAGCTCGGACAGATTTATTTTTAGAGGGAACATTGCCTATGACATATTATTCATAATTAATATTTTGCCATATTGATGCCAGCCTTTTAAGTAAGAGCAAAAAGGTGGCTGTGCTGTGCAAATAATTTATTTAAAAAGACTAATAGCTGTTGAAAATGTCTTGGCAAATGTGTAATACCTGATATCAAGAAGAGAATAAATAAATAATCCACGTAAGACCAAGAAGACCAAATGACCAATTATACAGACAGTATAGCAGTTTTTATTCTTTAGCTTGCCGCAAGCTGCTAGAAATTATGAGGACTGTCATTTGTTACAACACTGTCAAATCATCTCTACAACAGTAATTTCTGCAAATGGACTGACGATGCCTCTGCAAATGGCTGGGACTTCTAGCCCTTATAGCCATTATAAAAGATAGATCACGTAATAACGGGGGTAAATGATGCGTTGATACAAGCCAACACCGTCCTCCATTTTCACTCCCATTTTACAGTCCATCACATCCCCAACATTTTAGAAATGAGACCACACAAGTATGTCCTACCACATGCAAACATCCCTAGTCTCTTTGACCAAGCGACAGAACCTAGTAGGTCATCCCTTCTGACTTTGCCCAATGGAAGATATGTTTCTCTTGAACCACTACTGTGACCTCACCATCGCCAGGAGAAGTCTGAGCCATACCAAGGCAGTGACACTGTGAGGACGCTGCGCTGCCTGAGCAGCTAAAGGCTATTAAACATAACACCAAATTGCATGTGACAACTAAAAAGAGAAAACAGGAAGAGCTGACGGGCGAAAATAGGGATTGTGCCGTTTCCTCCTCCCTGAGCATAACGTTGCATAATATATTATGCAGTATCATATCCTAGGAATGCACGCCCAGACAGTTTCACAAGTACAAATATGTGTGATCTCAAGGACTTCTCATTGCGATAACATAATCTGCTGTAACAACAATATTCAGCTGGGTCAACATATTTTAATCCAATTAGTGCAGATTCTTGTGTGATTTCTAAAATGTTTGCACCTTCACATACATTTCACTTTGCACATGGATTATACTTGTCTGCTGTGAAACCCTCAATGATCTTGTTGGTGTGTAAAGTATGGGAACAAGCATGTTTCACATTCAGCTCAGGGTCTGTCTGTCTGCTGAAGATGGGAGCTGTCTCCATGATGTAAAGGGTGGCTCGACAAAATTGTTGTTTCATCAATAATAAATGGTAGACAGACGGCTGATGGTCACAGAGCAGCTCTGATGTATGATCAAACAAAAGACTGCACAAATCCCGCATACACCGTTTCATAAAGACATTATTTCAACCCCTGTATTTCAATTAAATGCATTATTTAAACATAAATACAATCATACAAATAAATTATACATTAGAAGAGTACATGTCAATTTCCCATGTTCATAGTATTCAAGTTTGGCATTGTGCCATATAGGGTAAATTACATCATGAGAATACTGTGAATACCAGACCCTCCCCCCCTTATTATTGTTAACATAAGTAGAAAAGGTTGAAACAGAGATGCTGTTCGCAAAAAGAACCCAGCTCATTGCTGACTGGAATCGGTCTCGCTCACTCACTCACACACACACAAAATGAATAGAGAATATTTTATTCAATAGGAACTGCTCCTGTCGCAAGTTGATGTCATATGTCCATGTGCCTATGGCCCTATGGGAATGTATGGAATGCACGTGCTAATAAAAAGTATTTAAAATATTGCTTTGATGCTCATGTTATCTTTAGAAAGTATTAAGTAATTTTTTTATGCACTCCATACATTCCATAGGGCTAAACCAGATATAGACATACTGTATGACAATTATGACATCATCAACTTGCGATAGGAGCAGTTCCTATTGAGTGAAAGATTCTCTATGGAAGAAATAAAACATTTAAGGTGTTTTTATTTTTTGAGTCGCTAGCCCCTCCTATACACAATTCAATGTTTGTTTTGTAAAAGCATCGACAATGAAGGGAAGATTTACGTCATAATGTGTCATTTACATTATTGTCTCTTTATTGTTGGCGTTTAAAGTTTGTGTTTGCACCGTTTGTTTTACATCACCATTACATCACCTAATCAACATGAGTTAGACTTTAATATATTAGCGCCCCTCACTTCACACGGGTGTGATTTTTTATTTTAGTTGTAGAGGGCAAGTATAATGTTTTAAGGCATATTTAGCCAGGGATCCCTTTAAGGTCTCCAGTGGCGTCAGTGCTCCAGCCTTTTATATTTCTCAAAGATTCCATTCCCTCTGTAGTTGGCACAGTTAACCCAGGCTCACTTCAGGAGGAATGTCTCTGTTGACCTCTAGCACAATGTCAAGTCCTGCAGATGTTCAGCTGATCACCGCTGGGATTCTGTGCTCTCGCTGAAACCCTTCAGTGTTTCTTCCTTATTTCTATTGTTAGCACTGTTGCTGCTGTCCACTTTCTGATCCTTTCCTCTTCTCAAGAGCTGGATTTCTTGTGGCATACTGGCAGGTCTCTCCCTTTACACCAAACATTTATTTGCCCCAGATGAGGGGAATGATATTGCAGTACAGTAGCTGACCAATCTGCACAAGATTCAGTGTCTGTCACTGTGAGTGACCTTGATGCAGATTGAAATGAATAAACACTGTTTGCTGCAGAGAGTAGAAAACAACTAGAACTGCACTCCGTCGAGTGCCTACTTGCGTGTTGCACACAAGTTAATGGCCTACTAGTGCACAAGCAGAGCGCGCAAGTTCTGTTGTGCCAGGAGGACTTCAACTATTTCCTTGGAGCATAACACCAATTTCTCACCACGAAAGTCTGCTATATTGAGTCTATATTCTAATTCTCTTCTATATTTCTCACAGCGATCATTTCCATTCTTAAAGATGGAGTACCGTGATTATTGTTATATAAGGAGGTATAATTTTTTCAAAGAAGTGTACAGTATTTGTTAAAATGACCCACTTGTCCTAATCCCTCCCACTCCATGGCTCTGCCCTTTTGTTTACAAAATGACAAATTGGTGTCTGTAATGTAACAAAAACTTCCCATATTTCTGAGATGTCGGATAACCACCATTATGCACTTATACTGCCACCATTTATCCATGTATAGGCCTATAATCCACACATCCATACCATATCAGACCTGTTTTTTCTTTTAGCATTTATTTATTTCCTCCAATTATATTGACCCTATTGTCACAATCAGCTCATCTCATCTCATCATCCAATTACATCATAGTTTAATTGGCCTGTTTGACTGTCAAGGGTTCAACCTCCAGGAAGATACTCCAACTTTTAAAGTGAGCGTGTATGGTGGCACCTGGAACTGGGATTTATGCTAACAGCTAGCCGCAATAAATGAGTTAAATGAAAGCGAGGATGAAATGTTTTTGTCAACAAATAAGGCTATGAGGAGTCTCAGTTCATGTCCTCATCCAATCTGGAAGGCCAGTGGGCCACAACAAATGTCCCAGTCATAATCTATATTTTATCACTATCTGCCAAATCTCTCAAGACATATTTTCAATTTGTAATGAATTTAGATGAATTGAGCAGAAAGCCAGCAAATTAGCATAAAGTGGCATGGCCAAGCATGATTTCCTGTTATTCAGGCACTGAAATGAGCTCGCATCCAGAGGCAAAATAAATAATTAACAATAAAGAATCTACAAATATTTGTTTTGCTCTTTTTCTTTCTCTTGTGTAACTAGAGTGGCATCAGCACTGCCTGATTGGATATGCTGGGGGTCTAAATCTGAGGCTCCATCAATGCACACCAGAGAGACCAAACCATAAACTGCTGCAGGAGCTACTGTACCTGTGACTTGTGCATGGGGTTAATTTGTGGTTCTTGTAGAAGGTTGTGTAACCAGTAACTAATGTCCCTATTTTGGCAAGTTTACATGCATTAGTCAATATTATAACTGCACACAAGCTAACCAAAGCGTACCTTCCTGGTGCAGAGCCCGTTTACAATTCTGTTGACTATCTTGTCTTACACTTCCACTTTAATAGTAGCAATCCTGAACATAATTGGATGCCTTATGACCATGAAAAATATGGTTTTCAGTCATTTGTTCATGAGAGCTAGAAGGTCACCCCTTTTACTGAGGGGTCCCTTTGCAGAAATGACTTGTTGTATAATGGTATATGACTTGACAATGATGTAATATAAATGTATATGACAGGGATTAGATTTTTTTAGGTTGCTCAGTCCATTGCTTTTGTTACAGTTGGTCTAGGATAAGACTGACATCTTCTCCACTGCAACGGATATCCCTTTTAAATTTCAATCAATATTTCAGTGAGGCCTAAAATATCTTCTCTTGCTGATGCTGATGATCTTTGAGAGTCTCACATCTGTCCAAGCTGATGCTGCATACAGTAGGTACTGTATGCAGGTGTTTCCATTACCCTTACACGCAGCCTTTACTTGACTATTTCTAACAATAAATGTATTACTTTGATATCGGAGCTACAAGCTGCTCTCTCTCTCTCTCTCTCTCTTTTCGCTGCTCGTCTCCAACACAGTTGTTTTAACCGGCCAAATATGACACGATTTGTGAGCTTGTAGATCAGAAAAACAAAAAGACATTTTGAGATATAAGGTTTCTGTCAGTCAGCAACGGATATGTTGTAATGAAAGTGTTTGAGCAAAGTATGTGAAGATATGTCCAAGTGCCACACTAGATCCCAATACGTTTCCATACTGGGCAAAAAGGTCAGTGATTGATGGTGTATTTCTCTATATTCACTCGACTCGCAGCATCTGGAGGCGCCTGCCACCAACTGTTAGCTCAGTAATAATAGCTCAGCTTTTAACACAATCATACCTGGGCCATGTATCACACATTTTCCATCACTCCATGACTGGAGTGGAGTGTCTGGGTCAAAATCAACACTAGATGTTCAAACTCGTTGACCATTAGCACAAGTGCCACTCAAAGTGACGAATGCACACTGACACTACACATGCCCACAACTATTTACCGTCTACCGCTCCCACCTGAAACTAAAATTATAATGCCGTTTAGTCCTACATAAACAATATTGCTGGCGCCTACTAGTACTGCATAACCCTGTAACATTTCCAAACAACATCAAACCATTCCTATTTTGTCTTATATTCGAGCTTAGATTATATTTTATACATTGTGGATAGGCATTTATATGGGGCATGGACACATGCCGCACGCGCACATGTGTGTGTGTGTGTGTGTGCGTGAGAGGGATTTTGGGTGTGATTTAATTAATGGAACTTATATTTCCGAGATAATTCTATGATCACAGATCGCATAATCAAAGTGATCCAAATCTTGTTGGTTTTGAACTACCCAAAATCCAGATCTGACCAACTTGGATACATGTTTGAACGCTTTGGACCTGGGGACCACAATCCCTCACCATGCAGAAGAAAGCTCAAGACTATGTTGCCACAAAACTGATGACGTCATATCACCTTCATACAAGGTGCAGAGAATAGAAGTACAATAGAAGTTCATTAGTACAGTATTAGAGCAGTGTTAGTACACCAATTAGAAGTATAAGAAAGGAGGTATCTAAAGGTAGAGTGGGTTGTATGTATGTGCTTATTTGTTGAAATGGTGGAAGTGGAAGTGAGTAATAGTATCATGTTACCAGTCACCGCCGTGGCGACTGTCTGCCCGGCCGGCTTGAAGCATGCATTCAACCCGTGCTCGCCAACGGTGACAGCCATCGCGGATCATCATAGCGATTTTTCTTCATTGCAATGAATAACCGTGTACAAAGTAGTTCACATGAACGATGCTGTAGTGGCTGGGGCATTTGAGGGGCAATATAGGTTTTATATGCACGATTACAATTAAATAAAAGAGAATTGAATTGAGAGCCAGTGAGTCTCCTCCTCCGCTACTTCCTCATTTGAGACTATGGAACTCGTCATGTCAGTCGTGTGATATTGCGATTATGCTACAGTTACCCTTAAAAAAATATGTCAACTCAATGTCATTGTTGTAACTAAGAAATTCATATTTTTTTAATGTCATATTTAGCCATACGAGCGCAATATCCATAGCGTCCCTCCCAGCAGCAACAACATAGCCTGAAGTGACCTGGCTCGGCCAATAGAATGACAGGGGGAGGGGGGGTGGAGCTATTTGAATTCTGTGTACAAACACTGGAAACTTGTCTATTCAGCTTTAAAGTCAAACCTGAAAAAATTGAGCTACTGTATTGTATGTGTCCCAGGGGCATGGAGGACATGGAGGTGTGGCCCTTGCGCCAAAACACAGGTTGACAGGCAGGCAGGCAGATCGCGACATTACACAAGCTTCTGATATGAGGTAAACATAAATATGAGCTCTGTGACATTATGTACCCTACAATTCCTTTATTTTACATATTATTTAAATATTATACATTCTATAACTGTAACTGACCATCGGATTGATTGATTGATTGAAACTTTTATTCAATCAATGCAGAATGGGTAGGCCTACATTTCAAACGAAAGCACAAGTGCATCACCTGTCACACACAAGAGATACAATTGAGTTATACTGTATCAATCAATCTCTCTATCTATCTTTCCATGCAAATAAAATAACTATAATAAACACTATCCTGCTTCTTATCAGTGCTGCCTGCATGTCAGCCTGTCACTCAACACAGCCGTCTGTGTGTGTTTAGGCGCAAGGGCCACGCCTGCATGGTCTTTTGCGGTCCGGTTAGAAAGAAAGTACTAAAGGTCAGTAGCATGTTCTCGGCACACAAAGAAACACATCAGCATAGAACAGAGAAAGACTTTTTTTTTCCAGGCAGCAAATGAAAATAGTTATTAATTACACATTAAATAGCCTAATTGTGCATTGTAGCAGTTCTTTTGTGAAAACAGACCTCTAAAATACCATGCAGGACTGCTTCGCTCTCCGGAGGTGGTGGTGTGTGTGTGTGTGTGTGTGTGTGTGTGTGTGTGTGTGTGTGTGTGTGTGTGTGTGTGTGTGTGTGTGCGCGCACGCACAAGCATGCACGCACGCGTGTGTATGTGTTAAGGTTAAGGGGGTTCATTGGCCTTGCATCCATTCGCTTGCAGCACTTTAGCATTAACAAGTCATGTTGGGGGGCTGGGGGCTGAGAATGTATTTTATTTTTTTATTATTGGCATTATGCTTTATTTCAGATAGGTCAGTGTCTAGACAGGAAACCAAGGGCAGAGACAGAGGACATGCTGCTCACAATCTGAGCACCCCACAGCATCTTTCTGTACAACATGACTGACTGACTGACTGAGTGTCTGGCCTTGGATCTTGTGATGGCAGGGTTAGTGCAGTCGTTCTCAAAATATTTCAATTCAAGGACCCCCCCTAACTCACCCCACAGAGGGTACATTTGGTTCATTTTGTACGCTCTCAGAATTACAGACCAATTCCATTTGGAACCCTGAGTGTCCCTGTACACCTCCCTTTGTGAACCACTGGGTTAGTGTAATGCAAGGCATGTCATGCACTTACACTGTCACGTGGGTGTAGGTAGCTTTTGTCCTGCATTATTAGAAATACAGCATGACACTGTATTTCCTATTTGTACACTGTTATCCATTGGAAAGGCATATAATTATGCACAGAGCACAATAATGGGCAGGCCACCCATTATTCTAAAAACCCAACAGTCTGGAAATTTTGACAAATGGCATGGGGCACCGCGACCTCAAATGCCAGAGTGGGTGTAATCTGAAAACTGTACTATAAACATACTGTGTAAATGCTGCGGTAAAGACAGAGACTGCCTTTCCCACTTATACATTTTCAGTCTCACATGTACTGTAAATACATCACAGATAATTCTATGCATACACCAATTTACAAGAAAATAGCCTGGCCATGATTCACATTAGAATGCAATGCTACTCATTAACCCTTAGTACCCAACATAATGAGCGGAAAGGATAGTTGACAGCACAATATATAATGTCACAATGTGTTTGCTGATCACGTATACTGTACACACTTATTAGAATTAGAGTTGGCACACAATTCACTGGCACAAGACTAGATCAGATTACCCAATTATAGCACTGGAAATAGAATCTTTGAAAGGTGGTGGCGGTGATGAAACAAAAGAAAAATGCACAGCAGTTTTGCTACAACAACAGCCACTGTCAACACTGCCAGGCACAAGCAAGTTGGACAATAAGGAAAAGCATTTCCGTCCAAGAAAATCTCTGCTCCAACTTTCAGAAGCTGAATGTACTAGTATCCCGTCTGTCAACAGCCCGTTGTCCATGTGGGATGTTTTAATGCCGTGTTCACACAGGCAGTTACAATGTTGATATGTTGATCAAAACGCTTATTGACGTCAAGATCTGGCTGACAGTAATCATTAATTTTTAAAAGCAGAAATCGTGTCAAGAGAGAAGTTGAGTGGAAATGGTTAAACACTTGTTCTGTAGCTGGCCTGGCACTATAGTGCCGCAGTTGAAGCCAGCCCAAGTTGGATGTAGATTTTGTAGCAGTTACAAACATTGGGCTTCGCTTTGTATTTTCATGTCGCTGGCTTCCATGAATGGTACGCTGCAGCTTTGTAGCGGCAAGTGTGAATGCAGCATTAAATTATTGTGCAGTTTGCTGGAACAAGAGTGTGTGGAGAGTGGTCAACATTGTGGCATGGAAGTGCTTCCAAATGTTCAATTAAGCTATGCCAAAGTGACTGACCTAAATCTAGTGTTAACAGTGTAGGGCCAGGCCTACTGTTAACAGTCAATTTAATAACTGCACTTTGTATACAATACTTCACATTACTTTATAACTGCATTTAGCTTAGATTAGCCAATAGCAACCCACGGTACAGATCGATCGATCATCCTTTTAAAATCACTTTCATCATTACATGGCGTCCTTATTCGGGGCATGTCATCATAGAAATCCACACAGATTATAGTATTGGTTATAGTATATATTAGCATAATGTTCTTCTTTTCAGTAATAGGGGACAGAAGTAAATTAATAAATGACTGAAATTAATGACCTATTATTGTTAACATAAATAGAAAAGGTTGAAACAGAGATGCTGTTCGCAAAAGGAACCCAGCTCATTGCTGACTGGAAGCGCACGCACACACACACACACACACACACACACACACACACACATAATAGATCTCATTCTTACTTGCACCATCCATCTCCGATTCAGTGACAATCCATCCGAGTCATTCATTCTAAGAGTCCGATGCACTCGCTTAACTGCCAACATTCAATACATTCTCACAAGGGAACTGTCAATGATGCCAGGGAACACAGTCTCTACTATAAAAGGGAGGGGTGATGAATGGATAAACTTCTCTTATAATGAGTGTTAGTCGATGTTGACTGTCTTTGCATTATCATGGCTAATTGTAAGGAATGAATCACTACATTGATGTTTGTCTTTGTCCATTGAACGCTTAAAAGCTTCCAGGAAAATAGCCCAATCCAAGTAGATAAAATGGTCCTCATCAATTCTAGCGGACCTTACACCAGTTATGTCTTTGCACAATGCATATTTAACACTAAGAACAACAACTAACTACTGTAACTACAGCATCAACATCAACAATTTCCAAAATGACTTAAAATTGCATAAATAACACGTAGGCTTACATTTAAGAGACTCTTGAGGTTAAGGTGTACTTGATTTATTATTTAATGTGTATTATCCCCTTGGGGAAATTTGTCCTCTGCATTTGACCCATCACAAGCACTTAGGAGCAGCCACAGTGCAGCACCCACTGCCTGGGGACCAACTCCATTTGTAATGTCAGTACACTAGTCAAGGGCAATGGCAGGAGTAACTACAGTAACAAGCTTTTTGTTTTCGTTTTTTTGGGGTTTGTTTTTTTGCCCCCAGAGGAAACCAAAGCAAAACATAGTGAGAAGATTTAAACTCCACATGGAAAGGCCCCCTACAGGGGTTCAAACCCAGGACTGTGTTGCTGTGAGGCAACATGGCTAACTACTGGGCCACCTGGCCAGTGTAACTTGTAATAAGTAGTTACTAGTTATAGTTATTAGTTTCTGCTCTCAAGAGGTAACACAGTTACTTTACTAGTTACTGCATTATAAAAGTAATTAGTTATTCGTTGCTAACATTATGCTTATTTGTTTCAGTATTTATGTATACATTTTCATGTTGCACAAGACGGCCACAACTGTCAACTTTCATCATTTTGTCACTAAACTCACTAAATATAAGTATAATAGTATAGCATAGCAAGGGTTGACACTGGCATAAGTGTGAGAACGGATTCTTCTTCCTAAATTAAATATTCCAAAAAGTTTAGACTTACTGTACATCCTGCACATAATTCTACATTCATAACTCTGACTGGGGACAGTGGAGAGTCTAATGGGAGATATGTGGGTTATTGCTAGCCTAATGATCATATACATCCTGATGTGAAAGAAAATATTTCTAAAGGTTATGAGTATAAATATAGGAATCATGTCAATAACCTCATACTGAACCATGAAATCATTTTAGTTCTGCGTGACTTTAGACTGGAGCAGATGGCTAAACAGGGAGTCGCATTTCTGGCTGTCATATTAAATGCACAATTTGGGTTGGCCAGTTGTTTGAGACGGTCGGAACTACAGACATTTGCAGGATAGCTCTCTGGGACTACCTGAACATTTTGGATATGATAGAGAAAAAGGTAAGAAATGAGGAGCTGATTATCCCCTCAGTCAGATCCGGTTCTCCACACACAGCGAGTTAAGGAGGAGGTCACAGATAGGGCTAGTCATGTGAGAGTAGAAGTCGGATGACTAGGATCATAAGAAACCTTTCATCATCTGAAGTTGTGGGCTATATTCACCCAAAGTACTGATCCAATTAAAATTTCATGAACTGTAAGGGCATTATTGAATTGGTTAGAGCAACTATAGTTACACTACTAGTTATGGCAAAACGTATAGGCCTAGTTGTATAACAGTGACGCGTTACTTTGTAACACATTAGTCACAATTAACAGTTGACTGAAATGCCCCTGCGTGCCATGAGCAAGCCTCTATTCTACTGCAGGCAAGGGAAATGATTGTGCACCTCCATGGCATCTATTGTCACATCTCATCTCCTTTCCTGTCATCTATCATACAATGTGAATTTTGAGCATGAGACTCATGCATGCATGTACAGTATATAGCACAACCGTTTTCTTTATGTCGATATTGCTCAAATACACATTCATTGTATTGCATTTCCAATAAGCGTAACGATACACTCAACTCACGTTGCGATACGTATCACGATATGAGGTTCACAATATGATTTTTCACGATATTTTATTTTCCAGACAAATGAGCCAAAATCTTTTTTTTATGATTTATCTTCCCCCCTCCCCCGAGCTTTTTCACAATTACAAATTACTACATTGCATTACTTTTCATGTAAAATGTCTTAATTTCTGTGCAACTGTAAACATGCTTTCTTGTTTAGAACCTAGCTCGAGTTAACATGTAAAAAAAAATATATCGATAAATGTTATATCGTTACATGCCTAATTTCCAACTGTTGCTCTTTAAAGGGGGTTCCATTAAAAAATACAAAATTAAATAAAGATTGCAAATGTACAAGCTCACAGTGCAACACAAAGTGACACTCTGTGAACTTGTATATCTGCTATTTTTGAGAACTACTGTTGTAAACCACTAGAGTTCTGAATAACTTGTTGCTAACTAACATCTAAAATGACAGATGCTTTCCCGGATTTAATGGGTTAATACTGTAACTCATTATTAATGTCAGCAAATAAATTATGATTATAAATCATGTTCACGTGTTCTTGAATAGGACTTTATCATACAGTAGGGGTACAACTATTGGAGAAAGTGTGAAAAGTCTTGAATACTTTTGAATATTCTTAACACAAATCCTCCCTTTTAGTTTGATAACTGATACATAAACATAACTGTCTGATCTAATGACGTTAACATACTGTACTGTATATCATTTTTGTACATTTGGAAGCGTTTGGATGAAATGCAACCAAACATAGACCAGTATGGTCCTAATATAACTGAACAAATTCCTCCTCTTCCACAAATATATATTTCACATAACAAAAAAAAATCCATGACCCAACTACTACACTTTTGTGTAAATGTTCCCTTATGTTAGTGAGTGTTGTAACTATAATATACAGGCACATGAATCAAGATTCTGTTAATCTGTTTGTCTACAATTCTGTGAGATTCACTGGCCTAACAGTTCAGCAACCATTATTGTTCACAACTAAAATGTTATCTTATTCATATATAACTTTGATTCAGCTTGGGAACAAAATAATGTACTTGTGGCTCTTTAATTAAATAGAAAATGACTCAATAGTGCAGTCACCCATATCAATAAATCAATCAATAAAATGTGCGTATGTATATATATTATATAAATATATCCATCCCAGTTCTGGGACGTCTCCCTCTCATTTTTGCTGTCATGCATTACTAATAATCTAAATACACTTACATGTATTAACATTTGTAAGATTCACAAATGCACACACAAGCACACAAGCACACACACACACACACACACACACACACACGTTTGCCATGGTTACCACAATTCGCACACCCACTGGCTGTTCCTTCGTGTTTGGATCCTATCAAATTTTAAAAAAATAGTGTAGTAGTCTCTCTCTCTCTCTGCCTCCCACGTTTTCCCATTGTGGGAAGAGCTTGATGACTACCAATTTGTCTCATGTTGCTGGATAAGCAATTAAGGACTTCTTGATAGACATTCTTAGTTTTTGGAAATAAATATACATTGGTGACTAGAACTATAATCTACCTGATCTTGAGGCCTACAAAATCGTGGATTTACTAGTCGACTACGGTAGTTGCTTAACGCCCTAGTGTGCACTAGCATCCCAAAAAGTATACTTTGTTTTTGATTTGTACATGGACCAAGCTTTCCAAGATGAACAAGTACCAACCGTTAAGAATCAAATCACAAACTTTAGGTATAAATTCTGCATAGTCATAATTTGAAGCCTGGGCCAAGTATATAAACTGACCATGAGTGGCCTGACAATCGCTGGCATAACAAAGAACAAATGAAAGCCAAACAACTTGCTAAATATTTAGGTACGGTAGTTACTCTGTGTGGAGGAGAAGGTGCTATACGTACCCTCCTGTGCCCGTGAACTAAGATCGTTAAATTTGTTTCCATGTCAATTAATAATCATTATTTTGTGGATTCACGTGCGTGGATTCACGTGCGTGCAGCAATTATTGCAAACAGCTTGATGATCAGCACGTGTGCACACTGGCAGTACAGATCACAATTGGTAGATTTTAGATATAACAACTCATGTTCTAGGCCTAGGGTATTTTATTGGCATCATAAAGTTATGAGGACATACTGGTATGGTATCTCTGAAGGCTGTGTGAATGAGGATGCATCATGGATTCTCAAATGATGGGGCATGACTTCCTGAGCTATGGGAGTCTGACCCATACTCTGAAACGCCACCAGAAACGCCGCCAGCCAATCACGTAGTATGATTGCCTGCCTCCTAAGCTATGAGACATGCACCGTGGAAGGGCTGATTTCCGCACCACAGCCAGCCAGCCACTCTACGACCGCAGATCGAAGCGACAACAGCTGCTAATGTTATGAGCTAACTAAAGGATAGCAGAAAAGCCACAACAAAACACAGTAATTGAACTACAAACTGAACGTCGGAAATTAACGCAAACAATGTTGCGACACAGAAAAATACACGTTACTAAAATAATAATATTATGGGGGGAAACAAAGACAAAAAGGGGGACAACGGAGACAGCGCCTGTTTCACCTGACACATTATGACTATGTCATAATTTCTTGTTTTAAAATATGCTGACCATTGTTTGCACACAGCATATTTAATATTAATGGCACAATGGCATGCAAGTGAAAGAAAGAAAATCTCAGCTTTACATAAAGGCATTCCAGAATCCAGATTATCTGGCAGTGAACTGAAAACCAATGAGCGCGTCATGACTTTTTCAGTCCTTGGTAAAAGGCTGACTTCGAAGCAGACTTAAAAAAATTGTTTGTTTAGAGCACTTTTAACAAAACAGTGATTCTGCAATGAATGAAAGTGACCAAGTCTATGGACTCGAAACGTCACTTGTTTTGTTTTGTTTTTTCTTCTTTATAGAAGATAGCTACAGTGTGCAAACTCTTATTCTGCCAGTGATGCCAGGTTATGACTCATGCAGTCAGACTGAGAAAACAAGCTTTTAGAATATATGCATCCATAATAACTCACAGCTTTCTGATCTGCTCTCTGTTTCAGACACAGTAAACATCAAATGTAATGGATCTCCTCTACCTGACTTTGAGTGCTTTGGCTTGTACAACACAGATTTCAGTCCTGTCTTTGTTTATCTGTATAGAAAGTTCTCCTGCTGCCTCCCCTGCATGCTTTGTTGGATGAGACTAAGGGGCACAGTCAACCCAAAGGTCAGAAAAGTAGGCTTCTGAGTTAAGGTTCTTGCAATGGCTGGAACAAAAAAAGGAAGGAGATAAAACAAACTTTCCTCCCTCAACAACAACTACAACCAATGTTGCTTTATTTAAACAAGAGCTTTTCTGCACAGTACCAGACAAATCTGCCACAGGAAAAAGAAAATCCCTGGAGAGACTGGTCTGGCACTCCTCAGTTTGAATTCCATTTAGCTCACCCCAGAGTTGTGGGTGACCAATCAGAGCCTACTACTACCAACATTTTTTTGCTGCAACGTTGGAATCTGTTTGCAACCACCCCTTTGAATTAAATATTCCACACCAAAGTTCCAGAGACTAATATGTACGCAGTGATATTAGTCCATGTCAGGCTACAACAGTACAGGACTGCAGTTGTACTCAGTACTGTCCAGGTGTGGAGGAGGTGCAACTGTGTAAAACTGAAGCAGGGCAGCATTGAAAAGGAGCATGCTTACTCAGCAAAATCCCTTCCCAGGACACATTCGGATACAAAGTGCAAGTGCAATATGTTTTGTTTTTTTGCTGAATTAGCGTCAACAAAACTTTTGACAAATGTCACTTGGCTCAAGTGTCCTAAAAGTACAAAACGAGCTTGAATTGCGACTGAGACACACGAGTAATCATCCCTAACCCTGCAGAGGGCCATATAAAAAAGCCACCTGTCTCCATGTAGTGACAACACCTCCTACAACTCACTGCTCTCTTGATGAGACCTGCACCTAATGAAGTGTGCATGTCTTGTCTTGTCACCTCGGCCCAGTAGAGACGAGGGTACTTAAGGATGTTTGTGATTCGTGAGACATTGTTGATAGGTGTCATACACACGTTGCTGGAAGACACAGAGGCATTATATTATGCAATTGAAGTGTCGGGATGTCTTTGAAACAGGTAACCAGCTGAACGCCTCCGCATAGGTTGTTTGCATTAAGGAAAAGATAAACACTTTGATATATATATAATGGCAACATCAGAACGCCTGCTCTAGCAGAAAAATGACAATGTAAGAGAACAAGCATACCTGTGACATGATCACTTTGGACAGGTAGATTCAGTTGTTTTTTGTCACATTTTTGTCAACCAACACTGTCGACAGACACTTGTCTGAAACTAAACAAGATTGAATTAGGTACACAAGAAGTCTTTGGCACCAAAGCCTATAATGCACCACACTGACATGATGTCAAACACAGCCGATGCCAGTACAATGTAGTACAATGGTTTGGAACAACAAGCCATGCGTTATCCTTCTCTACAGCAGTTGTTTTTTAGTTTGTATTACAGCTTGAAAGGCTTTCGCTTGAATCCATTAACGCCGCAGCAATGTGTTTCTGTCTTGTGTGTTTGTTCTTTTGTTTGTGCATGCGAGATGTGCCTGGGAGTAAAGGTGTGAGGACAACAATGATATTATGTATCTATAGGAGACAACGGAAACGTGGGAGAAATCGCATTAACCGCCGATGCCGTTAAGTATTTTTTATCTTTTTTTGAAGTATTGGCTGCTCTGAAATTCTCTCTTCCTCACTTCCCATGTCCCGCCTCCCACAACACATCAGCATTATAAACATCCTGCATGTACGTAGTCGGCCAATCAGAGGCATTAACTAGGACGTGCAGCTAGCCAGTCTTGGTGCGGGAGGCGGTACAATTGGAAGTCAATAAGGAAGTCAAGGAAGTGAGGAAGAGAGAATTTCAGAGCAGCCAAAACTTCAAAAAAGGATAAAAAACGGCATCAGCGCTTAATGCGATTTCTCCCACGTTTCCGTTGTCTCCTATAGCCGCTTTATGCATCTTTGAAACATCTCACCAACAGAGGGTATGTACATCTGTCTCCCATGGAGAGTGGAATAAGCACTCGGGGACCCTGGGGTAAGCGTGTCCGAACTTCAGAAAAGCTTAACCGAGGGTCCCGAAAGGGGCTACATGTTCTCCTGGTTCTTTCATCAACCCGTTTGTTTAACCTCATCCATACATTTAATATGCTCCTCTCAATCTTGCCATTCTGAAATAAAATTATTTTAAGAAAAAGTGAAAAGACAGATGACACTGCCTGTTGTGATGTCTTTTCAAAGAGCTGTATATCAGAGTGTACTAAGGAGTCAACATGGTTTATTTATGCTGTTTGTTGCGCAGCTTGGAATCAACTTTTGATTGTTGCATATCGATTTAGTTTCACAGGCCATTTCTAGATTGTGGAGAGAGAGAGAGAGAGAGAGAGATAGAGAGTATGAAGGAAATAGAAAGATGAGATATGCTGCTCTCTCATCAACTCTGTTTCCACAGTGCATCACTCTGCCTGAACCACAACTTAAGAGGAACAGCTTGAGAGAGATAAAGATCAGAGAGAAAATAGGTAGTCTTACCTGGGAACATAAGCACAGCAAACACCCACGACAGGATGAAGAAACACACTGAATTATACATTCTTACAAACTCAATACTGATGTAGTCGGTCTTTCACTCTCTGTATCTGAACCTCTCAACAGAAGGCTTCAGAAACCTGCCCAGAAAAAAAGTGTCTTGGCTTCTCCCTTGCGTCTCACAAAATGTCAGTTGCTTTTCATTCCCACTTTCAGGATTAGTGAAGATGCTTTAAATCCAATGCAAGTTGTGGCAGCACACACAATCTGGCTTCTCGGGCAGAATTCTATCTCCCTCTCTTGCACATACTCAGAGTCACAGGGACCAACGCTCTGCCAGACAGGGGAGGAGGCAAGTGGTAGCCCGCCTCCACTTCTTTCTTATTCGCTGAGGTGTCTGCCTGTCAGTCATAAACAGTCCCAGCTCTGTTTTCTTTTCTTTTTTTCTAGCCTTCACCCTGCTTTTTCTTTCTTTGCTTCTGTGACAGAACCAGAGCAGTATTAAAACAGCTGGTGAAGGATTGATATTCAGCAAAGGTGAAACAAGAAGTCATTCAATTAGAGCTGAAGGTGTTCCGCAGGACAGTTTTCTAAAAATCACCCCTTGGTGAGAAATGTGGTGTTGTACTACAATTCCTCAGTGTGTATTAATGAGGGTTCTTAATTGTCTTTCGCTTCTCAAGGCACATGGTGATATGACAGCTCTGGTAGATTAATGTTGCCGTTGTAGACACAGGAATAAGCCCGTCTTTTGTAAAGAGGTTAGTATGCCCTTTACCGTTGCACTTAATATTTGCCATCAAATTGCCTAACACGGTAATAGCCAGGGCTACAATATTATGACTATCGTCTCAATTATTTTGGTTAATATTGTAAATCACAATTATTTATCACAATTATGAATAATAATGTTTTTTATCACCGGTCCTCCCTCAGTATGTGGAGTCTTATTTCCTTTCAGAAATAATACGCTATTCAAATAATTTCTCACACAATCACACCACCACCCTCCTGCAATCTAGTCTGACTACAACATTATATCATAGTATAATATTGGTCTCATCATCTCGAATGCTGTGGGGTGACAAGCTAACAATAGATCAGCTTATTAATATGTGCCATAATGTCATGTAATCAAAGGAATCTTACTTATTAATCAAAATCATTATGTTGCCATTTTATGTCACCACTAAATGAGACAGCTGTCACCACCCTGTGGCCTCAGGCGAGTAATTGGCAGGACTTTCATATGACCTCAAAACTGCAATCAAATGCACACCACGGATAAAAAGGAAGCAAGACGTTGTATTCTCAGTCACAACACCAAATCTTAGCAGTAGAGAGCATCTGTGAGACTCTACAAAATGAGAATGGTAATTTAATTTGAAAAAGGCTGCCCTCTGGGGAATTCTGAATGTGCTGCATTGAAGAGAAGATTGTTTGCCTACTGTATAAGAATAACTGCTGAGCCTTTGTTTCTATGACATATTAATGTATCTTTAAGCATGCACAATGTGACATTCCAGGTTAACAGTGGATGATTATCAAAAATGTTTTTGTGGCATGCCTTATAGACCGTTCAAGTAAACAAGAATTGGTCAAAACTCAGTATAATTGTATAGTTGTTATTACACGGCTTGGTTGAATGCTTGATTCTGATTGGTCAATAACCAAATTCAGTGGTCTGTTATTTCTGGATAATGACCGCTCCGCTCTATAACAGACCGATGCCTAATCAAACCCTCGGAGCGCACCTGCTATGCCCCGCTGATTTACTGCTGTTTCCAACATGACAGCCATGTAAACAGACACAATGTCATTTACAGCTAAACATTGCTCTCAAAAATGTTTTTGAAAACATTTGAGCAAGGAATAGACGATGCACACAATAGACGATGCAGTAACCGATGGATTCTATTAGATCAACTCACTTTCTTGTTTTCCGACTGTGCTGCAGCTGGGCAGACGCCGGCCATAGATATATATATAAGAAAGGCTAGATGGCTCACCCGCGCTGCTGGCCAATGGAGAGTGACGTCGTTACGTGGCGGTCAGAGACGTCCACAAACTTATGTTTTTATATGACGTTCATATAAAAGATATCAAACAAATCATGCCATAGAACATACTGTACTGTAGCACCTCAGCAAGGCACATAAGTCACATATGCCAACACTTACACCAGAAAAGAACAATAAACTCACACATCCACTCACTAAAAACAATGTGCCGGGCCAAGGTCAGAATCCAGAAAGAAAGTAACTGGATTATGTTCCAAAAGCTTAGACCAGCTCAGTGCATTCGTCTTTTTGGCAACACCTCCAGTAGCTCCGTTGTGTGTTAGAACTCAGATTCCCAGAATTCAGTTTGAAACAAATTCATGGAGGTGAATTCTGCACAATGAGAAGCTTATTCCCTGAATTTGCAATTACCGGTAGCAAAGTGCCATTGAAATAATATATGATCAAACGCAGCAACTAAATAAAGCAGAGGATCAGAACTACTGATCAGAAAAACTGAAATTGTGAGTTTTGAAGATTATTTTCACACATGCTCAGCTTAACATGCATTCATGCTTTGATTTAATATAGTTAAAACTTTACCCCAATGAATAATGCCGGATTTTCATCATCATAAAAATCTCTCAGACAAAAAAAAAACGCGTTGTCAACATTATTCTGTTTTGAACACAAACAATTGTGATACATACAGTAACATGTCCTGAGCCAAATGTAACACTACGGTGATGGTATAGTCTCAGGTTTTCTTAATCTATTTCAAAATAATTAAAGTTATATCACATCATCCTCACCCACCTGTTTTCTTCTTTTCTTTTCCAACAGCTGGTGGTAGGGACTGGCAAGTGACAACACAGACTGGTGGGTGGGTATGACGCGGTACTGAAATCTGTTGAATAAATAAAAACAGTTTTAAGCCCTAAATGTTGATAGAATTTGTTTCCGACACATGGCATGGGTGATAAGGCAAAAGTACAGCAACTAAACATTTACAGTTGGGGTGATCACACTGCAATGTATGTATGGCTACATAAACAGGCTAGCCTGGTACACCACCCCGGTTGCGTGAATTTCCATCTTCCCAATTGCTGGGTAGGCATTTCGCAGAAACAAAAAAGTGGAACAGACGCCAATTAGCTCTTCCACTTTTTGGAGGAAGGCACCTGAAAGAGTCTTGGTTAATCGGTTCAGGTGTAGTGACTGGCAGTGGTGAACAGGTGATGGTGACCATAAGGAGAGGTATATTACTGAAATATTTGGTTGTGTGGGTGCTGTACAAAAGGAAACAGAAATATACAATCTAATAAACTAAATAATAAATAGCAATTAAATCCATATGCAATAAGAAATATTCATAATGTAATTGGTCAAATCATTCACAATAATCATAATTCATAATTTCAGGTGATGAATGAAAGCATTAAAGATAATGATAAACTATTTAAGCAGGATGAACTATTTAAGCCGGAATAGGTGTGAATCATTTCAAGTTGTAACATTCAACAGCTCAAACATGTGCAGTCCATAACTATAGAAATGCACCGTGCACACAAGTAGGCCATGGATGGCCTACTTGTGTGCAAGCAGAGAGTGCCATGAGGTGCACTCATCACTGGTTTTGTCTGAATTTTGATTGCCGTCACAATGTTTACCCTTACCCGTCTTCTTATCTGTACTATTGACCAACTTAATTTTTCTTATTTTGATTTTGATTACACCTTCTTTTAACAGAATGGAAAGAGTGGTCTCCTAGTGCAGCTGGGAGCCGTTCGTGGTGGTTCGGCACTTCAGGCACTTCTACCCTTATGTGTAAGGAAAACAGTTCTTGCTCCATACGGACCACACATGGCTCACACATTGTAAGGAGCCAAAAGGACTGCTGTTGCTCGAGATACTCCAAGGACTTCACTTCACGTTTTGCTTTGGCAATGTAAACATATTTTTTCTCAAGCCAATAAAGCCCTCTGAATTGAATTGACTTTAAAGTACACCACAGAGTGGGCCATCTACATAGACACACTGGTGACCTTTAACTGCAACCCTGTGAGGAGGTTGAGTGCCATTACTGTCAGCGTAAGTAACGGAGCACACCAACACCAATGGTAGCAGTTCTCTGACACACAAGGGACTTCCCAGCATGCCCCGGGGAGCACACAGGTTTACTGTTCTATTGTTGTACTGTTGTGTTATTTGGCCATGTGTATGAATGATTTATGTGTCATTTGTCATTAATGTTATTGGTTTAACATTATCATGGGTGGCACGGTGGCACAGTCGGTAGTGGTGTCGTCTCACAGCTAGAAGGTCCTGGGTTCGATTCCCGCTCGGGACGCTGTGGGCGCTGGCGCCCTCCGTGTCATCAGTGCATACCCGAGGCGGGGTTGGCGAAAGGGCCTTTCTGTGTTAAGTTTGCATGGTCTCACCGTGTCCCTTAGGGTAGGTACCCTCACAAAAAACATGCAGTAATCCTGGTCTCTAAACTGCCTCCCCCTGGCCAGCCGGGGCGCCTGATGGAGGGGAAAGGAACTGGTTGGAATAACGTGTTCCTTCCACACACGACGTCCAACCAGGTCAACTCCCCCCTGTTAGGTGTAAAGGAGCAACTTGGACACTCATGCATGAAGGAAGCATGAGTTCAAGTCCGTTGCTCTCCCCATGTTGGCGGAGGGTGTGTAGAGCCCAGGATCACATTAGATAATTGACACAGGGGTGGAAAAATGGGTTACAAAAACATTATCATGGGTGTTCATTTTTCAAACCGTGAGCGATAGGGGTACATGCAGAGAGTGATAGGGCCACCTGCAGGAAGAATCTCTCCCATCCCAAGTTTTTTGGAGACACAGGTGGCATCAGTGTGATAAATAAAAATCACACCTGTGTGAACCGAGTGGTGCAACTCCCCCTTCTCTCCCCCCCTCCTCTCTCTCTCTCTCTCTCTCTCTCTTTCTGCTCCGTCAGATTAGCTTTATTATGGATATCAATCCGCGTCACTGAGAAGTATGTCACATACTTCTGTCGTTCCAATTTCACGCATGCGCACACCACTCGTACCACACGTACACAAACAAACAGGTACACGGACATTGCTGGTTGTAGGAGTGGTTGCACCACTCAAAAATCATATAAAATAGTTGTCTAGCAAGTATAGAATTCACACCAGGGTGTCAAACTGTGAAACTGTCAACATTGTCAAATTGTGTTTTAATCGTTTATTCTATTATGCACAGTCTGGGCTCACTCTTTGCCTATCTGGATGCTGATTGCATTGATGTTATTGTGGCTGACTGGCTGTCAATGTTGCTTGTGGAAGCTTATTGTACCCACAATCTCCTGTTTTTGTTCATTTTGATGCTCGTCCTGAACATGTTTGCTAAATAAATAAATGTTCAAACCAAACAGATGTCGGTAAATGCTAACATACTGCTTTTTAAATGCAAATTATAATGGGACAATATAAAATTGAATAATGCCTGGTAAAAGCAAATGATGAAGCTAAGTTAAATTAACAATTTATACTTTTACCAAATAAAATCTAATGAATAGGCTGTAACTCTGAGAAATGAAGTGACAAATGGACCCTCACAGGTCCATTTGGTTCCATTTGTACACGCCCAGACTTATTCAGTCAGGGACTTAATGATAAAAACAATTTGTCCGTGTACAGACCTATTGAGGAACATAATTGCTGATATGAATAACATTAGCGCTGTACTTGCTCTTGTCATCATCGCTTGGAAGGAAAACCACCGTTATTTTCATTGCCTTGTTTCAGAGAGGATCTAAATGGCATTACAATAGATCAAATCATGATGGATTATCTTTCTCTGGCAGATACAGCAAGAATTCCCCTCCTGGATAGCAAGTTATTTCAGGATGTGTACAAGCTCTCTTGGATGTGGGACCAAAGGTCTCTGAGGACATTTATTTTTTGCACAGTAGATACAGCCCCTTGTACAGCAGATTCTTTCTCCTCACGGACAGCTGGGGCACATGAGTTTTAAGTCAGATAAAGGAACACGGTGGTGTCCTTATCAGATGTATTGAGAACATCTGTGTTTAGCTGTACTACTGGTGTGACATAACTTTCACCAGAAAGGTCAGTGAATTCAGACTGTGGGTTTCAATGTTTGCTTAACAATTTGAAGGAATGCGATATCTTTAAAAGTTACTGGTGGTGCCAGTCATCCACCAAGCCGTTTAATGGCAGGCATTTGTTCCAGAGTTCATCCACACTGTCCCCACCAACCCCATCAAGTAACACAGTCTTACAAAGAATAGACCTGTTATTTGTCACACTACCAGTCGTCACTTATGACACTTATGTCCAAATGTTTACAGTCTATGCATATATGCGTTTACCGTTTAGTCAAAAAAGATGTACCGGTAAATCAATCAATCAGAAAACTTAACAGGTGAGTAGTTGAGATCACAATGAAGGCTAGATAACTTATTTTTTTCCTAAAATATTTCCATTCATTGAATGCAGTGAAAATAATGCTTAGGTCTCTCAATCAAAGCAGCGGTATTGAGTAGTAGAGGGTAGATCATAAGGCACAATAAGGCATTGTATGGTCACCTTCTCCACATTTGCTGGTGATTGTGCCAGTTGGGCAGCTTTTAATCGTCCCATTCCTGGGAGTGACTTAGAGGGTTCCCCAATAGGTCCGTACACAGATAAATCATTCATAAGATCATGAGTGCAAATTACTGAGTAAGTCCCAATTACTGAATATCAGTCTCCAGATTTTCTTCAGAATATGTATGACACCGATTTAATATGTAGTGGTTTTCAAGGATTTTCATATCCATGTCCATTATTTATTTGCCATTTGACCCACAGACTACTGAGATTTAGCCTCTCAGACCCAAGACTAAACTAGAATATTTTTCTGATGTTGGGTAAGAGTTTGACCACATTTCCATGCTGTATTGATGTGGTACCATGGGACAGATAACAGGCAATTGTTGTCGATCAAAATAACAGTTATTCTACATTCTCTAATTGTATAGACTTGTAAATTAAGTAATGCAGATGTTTAACAATAATTTTACTCCATATGGACCCTTCAATTTACACTCTCAAGAGTTAAAGATACAATAAAGATCCATTTGGTTACCAACTCTCCATCATTTAGCTGGGGACCACCTGGAACCCCCTCACTGTACTACTATGACACATTAGGAGTCCACGAGGACCGTTTTATTTCTAGCCCTTTGTGTTTGTGTACTCATTGTTTTGTATGTCTCTGGCAATAGAGTTTAAACAAATGTCCACCACAAGCCAGCATGGTCATCATCCACTGAACCCATGGTGCTTGTGAGCCAGGAGGGAGGTCTCGAGAAGGGGGCATTCTCACAATCTGTTAGAGGGTCATTCTCAAGCTTTCTTATTTATTTTTTTTAAGATATTTTTTGTGGCTTTCGCCTTTATTTTTATAGAGGGATAGGTATACAGTAGGCTGACGGGAAATGGGGAGAGAGATGGGGGGGTGACACGCAGTAAAGGCCGTCGGGATCGGGAGTCGAACCCGCGGCACACTGCCAGACTGGACTACCAGCCAAGGTGCACAGACGGCTACGCCAGCTGCCCGGGCCATTCTCAAGCTTTCTTCCTGAGCCGTTGTCAGGGGCTTGACGTGGCTGAGGAAGCTTCTAGTGGGCTGTAGTCTGCCGTTTCATTCTCACACTCACACACACTCACACACACACACACACACACGGCCACTGTTATTAGACAAAGTTTTGCAGTGACTCATTAAAGCTTCCCAATGCAGGACTTTTTAAGTTTTAGTCTAGAAAAAGGTTGGCACACTTGGGCTTTTGAGAATGAGGCAATTGGATGTCTATTGTCTAGGAACAGAAAGAACATTTGAATTGCTTGTCAGTACTGTCAAGTGTCAATGAGGGATCACTTTTATTGCTGAAACCACAGACGCCATGAATAAAAAGAAAATCCATATTGTAAGAGTTTTCTCTGTTAACGACAATACACTACTGATAACGCCTTGAAAAATGCAAACAACCAACCACATGTATATTAACACAGCTAGATTATTATATTTTGAAAACCTCTCTCTCTCACGCACGCGTGCACAGACTGCGCACACACGCAATCCATACACTATTAAACTAGAGTTTAATGTAGCCTAGATGTCAACTGAATGCCACATTACAAGCAACCCTCCTCTCTGCAAAGTAGCTCTGCAAACACAATACAAACGCTCGCCAATAACTTCCAGAGCATTTCAAGATGTCTTGCAGGTTCAATATTTGGCTATGTCGCTGGACGGTGGGCGGTGTTGGATGGTGTTGCGACCACACCACGAGAAGATCTGTGTTACAGCCAATGAGAGCACAGGACAGCTGTACTCACAGACGGAAAGTGTCTGTCTGCCTGTCTGTATCGATATATGGATATCAATATAGGCTATATAACTTTATTCTGTGCGTAAATTCAGGTGTCAATGTGTCATATATGTTGGTAGCTATATTAATATTGCTGTTCAATATAAAACCAATGCATCTCACTTATATTGTTATTATATTATATTGAACAAAGCGTTGGTGGGTGCACGGTGGCACTGTCGGTAGTGCCGTTATATACTGCTGTTCACAGCTAGAAGGTCCTGGGTTCGATTCCCGCTAGGGACGCTGTGTGCCCATACCCGAGGCGGGGTTGGCGAAAGGGCCTTTCTTTGTGGAGTTTGCATGTTCTCCCCGTGTCCCCTAGCGTAGGTACCCTCACAAAAAACATGCAGTAATCCTGGTCTCTAAACTACGTCCCCCTGGCCAGCTGGGGTGCCTGATGGGAGGGGAAAGGAACTAGTCGGAATAACGTGTTCCTTCCATGCGCTACGTCCGGTCGGGGCTTAGCAGCTTGGACTCATCATGCATAGAAGGAATCATGAGGATTACATTAGATAATTGACACTGGGTGAAAAAAATGGGTTGCAAAATCGTGGGATAAAAATGATAAACAAATACATTTAAAAAAGGAATGCCTACAACCCAAAGTTAAACCTGTTCAGGAAAAAGTACCCACTGTTTAATGACCTATTCCCCTTTTGGGGTCAGATCAACATATGTAATGAATTCTGTACTGGCCATATATGGAGCGTGTCTTTACAGGGTTTGATGAGGTCAGAACATATGGAATGTCAGAACAGGTCAGGTGGAGATCTAAGGGTCGGGTGATTTTTTATTACTTCCTGAAAACGAAAACGTACTGCGTGATGACGTGTCACATCAATAAAAGCCAAGCCGATAAAAGCTCACTCGTTTAATTCCCCATATGTGCGCATCCGTTCAGCACAGCTGCTACTGATTACAGAAATCCTCCATTTTTATTCCCATTCAAGATAACATCCAGACAGTGTATTACTCGGTTTCAACTTAATCATCACGCTAAAATATGTACCTGAAAACATTATAGGGTAGAAATAAGCCACATATCAGTAAACTGGTACAGCTGGCCGACCATCTGACTTGTAAACAAACACACTCCATGTGTACTGCGTGTAGCATAGCTACCGTCCCTAGCTACCATCCCATCACCTGAAGGGATGCGACGCTCTGATTGGTTCAGAAACTTCAAAGCAGTGTTTCAACTTGAAAGCGTCTGAAACTTCAAAATAAAATCTCCACCATTTCCGTTTCACTACGCCTTTAAAGCCTGTGCTCTTGGAGTAATGATGCCACTGATGAACTTCAGCTTGGCCAAGAACAATCAAACATAGATGCCAGTGAGAAGCAGAAAGCAACAGAGCCCTAGACCCTTGGGAACAGAGCAGAGAACACACAGAGAGAAAACAACATAAAGTCAATAGCAGCACCGATAGAGACAGAGAGAGGAGACAAACTGACAGAATGGTAGAAGCTGTACAGCAGTGAAAGATAGCAAGTGCTGGCAGACGGTGAATTCATCAGCTTTAGAAAGCATTTGGCAGAGACAGTATAATATGGAGGAGAAAGACAATCCTGGGAAAACGTGGAATTTTGGAACTAATTTTAATAATCCACTGTTTACAATTCACCAATATTTTAAATATAAAATGTAAGTGAGAATGTGCAAGAACTGACATTCTTCTGCATTCAAAGAAATATGAGGCTTGTATTGCTGCCCAGGGTATTCAGAGTAAACCAACTTCACTCTATATTTCACCTATGGCCCGGGGGCCACATTCTGAAAATGTGGCCCTCAGGTTAATATCCGAATATTGATATATTATTATTGATTTCAGCTGTTACAATTCCAAACATGCAAACATTACCTGCTTTAATTACTTCAGCCAATAAATGACTAGTATTAAAATGTTATTGGCCCGGTTTCCCAAAGGACACCTCTGACACCATGGTGTAAGAGGTATGATGTTGCACATGCTCAGCTGTCCTCTAGGCCGCACATGAAGCCTGTGAACATAGACATTCCGTGCATAGATGTGCCAAGCAATGGTAGGCCTCAGGCCTGAGGCCTGGTATGGTAGGCCTCTGAAATGTAATTTAATAATATTTGGACAGCAGGCTCTCTTCACTCTTACTTTTTTTAATTCAATTTAATTTCTTTGATGCTGAAGGCCTTCATTTTTTATACATTTAAATGAGATGAAGAAAGTCACCACTCGCACACCACACATTTCTCTGCGAATGGTTTGGTTTATGTAGGCTGAAGAGGCTTTAGGGAAACAGGTTTGTGTATTCATGCAGGAGGCCTTACGTGCGCAATGAGGACAGGTATGGCTGTGCTCTAGTCTAGGTTGTGTATTTCTATGTTGTTGTGTTTGACAGTGTTTCCCAAAAAAGGACATTGTTTGATTGGCTGCCATGCTTCTCCTATATGAAAGCCTATTGGCCCATTTAAGAATGATTGAACGGCAACTGTGCCATTTTTGCCTATCCAAAGCATGCCTAGCCTCGGAAACCCAGATGTTTTTATTTCCAGGGAGGAAAAAAAGTATGGGTCCGAGTCTACTTCAATACGGCATACATGTAGTGCAAACGTCGATCACTCTATGCTGATTTCTGATCGTCCGAACCTTTGTTAAATTGACGCACACACGTGAACACACTCTGTCGTTCTAATGAATTAGTCTCATGTCGCGCAGCTGTGTCTAGATTCTCCCGGCGGATCCTGCAGGGAGCTGCCTATGCCATAGAAAGCATAGGTGGACCCCAGGCTAAAGCATGCCTCCCTGGGAATTTTGGCCGGCAATAGCCTAAAATAGAACTAAATAAATAAATAAAACACCAAATTATGCGTGCAAGCTCCCCACACTCATCCTCCCCCCACCCGCAGATACCCTGTGACACCCCTGGATAAATGTCCTTTTTACAAGAATAATCTTGTCCTTTCTTTCTTTTTTATGCAAAATGTAATTGTTTAATTTGGCCATGGCTTCAAGTCTCAATTAAAAGTGTATTTTAATGCCCGACAACTGATTCTCCAAGGCCATGCAAACACTTGCCCCTTGCTCTTTGACTCTGAATACACAACCACCCATTACAGTTAAAAGCATGGATGAAACTGCGAGTGCACTCACTGCTGGACTAAAGCCGTAATAAGTTGTTTTAAAGGCAATTACTCAAGCACTTAAACTCAAGTGAACTTTTTATTAAGAGACTTTGTTTGACAGCATGTACAGACATCCTAAAGTGTTGATTGCTTTTCCAAAGTTACGTATATCACGTCTTCTTTCTAGAACTAAATCACACATCCCTGTATTGGTTGACGTGTTAACGGGGGCTGTGAAAAATAAAAGTCTTACAGCTTGATAATTAACTGAACAGCATGGCCTATTGGGAAGACATGGGGTAAAGTTAAATAAGGTGAAAGGTACAAACCGAGTCAGCCATCTAAAATAGGCTGTCAGATCTAACAGTGCAATTGTAACCTTAATTGTATTTTGAAGGCTTTGAACTCACAATTGTAGCTGAATAGACTAGATGACCCCCAGTCCTCTGCCTTTTCTTTCACAGGCACACTTAATTATCCACATTTTAGTGTTAGATCCTCAACTGGCAAATGTTGCTTTAAAGTCTTCAAACAGATATTAGACTTAAATGTCACTTATTACAATGTATAACTTTACGGCAAATATAAAGGTTAAAATTTCACATACAAAAGGTAATCAAGGCCCAGGGCCCGCAGTGCAACTATTATTCTCATTCTGCAACCATGGTATGACTACAATTTATAACTAATCACATCAGTGTGTCTTGCAAATATAACCCTTTTTTATTAACATCGTATATCACATTCATTTCTCCATTGTTGTCGATCATTGAGATGGAAATAATTGGTTTGTATGTGCGATAGGGAGAGAGTGTGGGTCCTGTGGGAGACTCCTGTCACCATAACAACTATACTACGCAGTATCCATGGTCAGTGCTCTTGGTCTCATCTTATTTTAATATTTCATGTTCCATACAGAGACAATAAACATTTTATTGCGCAATTATGTACTATGAAAACCTGAAAAACCTGTCAGTCCGTCAGTCAGTCCATCCGTCACGGCAACATATATGGCCATCAGTCCGTCACACCTCGTGACACGCTCCATATATGGCCGTCTCCATATATGAAGATCACAACACTGACCTCATCAAACCCTGGATAGCCATACATGGAGAAGACTGGATCATCACACGTTTCCTTTTTGACTGATACCTGTCCATTCAAACTCTAGATGGGCACGCCCAAAAGTTATTAGTGCAGCCGTTCCGGGCAGCCGGCGAAAACTAGAGTTCAACAGGCCCGAAAAGTAAGGCTACCTACCTGGGCCCTCATCAAACCCTGTACTCTCAAGACTCTGCCACCAGTGCCGCCCTTAGATTTCCATATATGGAGCTGACCTGTTCTGACATTCCATTGTGTTGATCTGACCTAATCAAACCCTGTACACTCAAGACACGCTCCATACAGAATTCATTCCATATGTTGATCTGAACCCCCATGCCAAAGCGCAAGCGCTCACCCAGCAGTCTGCCGTCACCCAGGCAGATGCGTGCACGCGACCTTGAGGGCGTCTTACTTCATTTGTGACTTTGTCTCGCATCGCTCCGGACATGTAACCGTTTCTGACGAGAGGTAAGGGGTATGCAACGATCACTGCTCAACAACAACAGCCCCCACCTCCCCGATAACCCGGAAATGAAACGGAGGCTTGTAGAATGGACAAGGCTTAGCTGTGCTTATGCTACCACCTAGTGGGCAATAAAAGAGTTAAGCCCTGAACTGCCTGAAGCCTGCAAAATATAACCACCTCTGACCTACTTCATTAAGGTGGACACATATCAACCCCTACTACAATATATTTTGTTCCCATAATTAGCAACCAAACATCAGCTACTCTGTCCGGTCACAAGTCACTAAGAACTATATGGGAACATTTTGCAATATATTTATGCATTCACAATATTAAGTGTGTGCCTTGCCTTGACGTCTCATTTGTGACCTGAAATCTATGATCTTTTCATTCCAAAACGGAATCATCTCTATGCGGCAGTCTACTGATCATTACCACCAAATTAATTGTGTCCTTTACCTTTTACACACACACACAGAGGAGTGAGGGAAGGTAGAGAAACTGGGAAACGAAATTGAGCAAACTGGGGTGCCGAGGAGCATTGATGCATGGCTGAAGAAGCGTTGTGTGTAAAAATGAAAAAGTGTGCAAATCTAAGAAGGGACAGTGCACACTTTGGAAAGAATATTAGATTATTTCCACCTGAAGTTTTATTGAGGAATTGAGTGCCCTACTGACATGTGTGTTTTGTAAAAGTAGAACAATCTTTAAAGCTATGCATTTTGAGCTTTCTGTATGTTTGTTTATGGCTTCAAATGGCAGCGAGAGGAGATCTGTTTTGATACGTTTGCTGCTGTCGACAAAGACAGGCTCTCGCTTGCTAAGTTAAATCATGCCCTGTGCACCAACATTCCTTCCTCAAACATGCTCCATATACTTCTGCTTTGATTTAGCAGCATGCATAATTCCTTCACATTGCCAGCAACATTAAGAAGCCAACTTTCATTTGCCTCCAATTCTAAATGGTCTGCATTTATAAGCACTGTCATTAAAAGATCTTTACAATGTGCGTTAAATTCACACCGACGGGAGACACAACCATGCAGGTCAACAACCTGCTCATGTGGAGCAGTTACGGGTGCAGTGTTTGATTCCGTCTGTGAACTCATTTTATGTTTCAAACTTTCAATATAATGTATCAGTTCACAGAGAAGATTGTGTGCTCATCTCAATGCCTATATTCAGGCCAGGTGCTGGATGTCAGGCATCAAGGCAAACATCAAGGAAGAGGAAGAACATCCAGTTTGTAGAGCTCTGAGACTTACTTTATTTTAAGGCAACAAATTGCAACGTTTCATCAGGCAAATATGCCTGATGTCCTAATTGGACCGTTACGGGTCTGTAAACTATAGAGTGTCCAATGCACTGTAACAGAGTACATGTACTGTCATTGTCTCCACCAGGCCGAAGGCATGGGGAGAGAGTATGTTTTGCACTCCGTCCGTGTGTGTCCGTCCGTCCTTCCGTCCGTCCGTTACCAGCTAATCTCCGGCACCGTTGGCCCGATCCATGCCAAACTGTGCACACACACTCCCTGGATGCCAACGACGAACCTCTGACCCAAATATTCACAACGGCCTGTTACAGCGCCACCATGAGGTCGATTTAGGCAATACACATTTCTGTAGATAACTCGTACACATTTTATCCATACATCACACAATTCTGTATACTACACTATCTCCATAGTCATGTGATCAACACGGATCTGCACCATTTTCCATCTTCCATCCTGATTGGCTGCAATTTCCGTTAAATTATACACACACATTTCCACTAGGCCGAGGACGACGTGCCAATATTTTTTTCCCAAATCAGCCTCACGGTGGCGCTATAACAGGGCAATTCCTTTTTATATCTATAACTGCACCGATCTGTCAACTTTGTATGCGCACTCCCTAGAGGCCATGGAAAAACATTTTTCCTGCATCCCTCCACATCTGCCAGATACAGCGCCACCATGAGGCCGATTTCTGCAAAACACATTCTTTATATTAGTCGCACAGATTTAATCCAAATCTCACGCAAATCGCTACACATGCTCTCTTTATTCATGTGATCAAGACAAGTGTGTTGGATTTCTCAGATGCTACACTGATTGGCTAAGATTGACAGTTTTGTGGCCCGTTTTGTACAAAATGCTGCACATGTCCTGCTCATCCAGAATTCTATCATCAGAGATGCTATGAGTGATCTGGCTTTGCATTTCCTCAACAAAATGAAGAAAAATGTTTATGTCACTCCTAAACATTTTGCCAAACATCGCACACACTCCTATCCTCCTGGTGGAGACCTGTGCCCAGAAGGGCACTTTTTCTAGTTAACTTGTGTTTCTGTTGTCAGACGACTGATTACGCCAAATGTTTGACAGTTTGAGAAGTTAAACACTGCATGATTAATTGTGTCATTATTTATTATCATCACTTTTGATGGCAGAGGTCACCCCACTCAAGTGCCCCACCCCCAGAGTCCTATTATTCATTGCTTTTGACATTGATGGGGAGGTTTAAAAGGAGATGTTAAATAGGCTATAAGGCACCTTCAGTACAAAGCAGGTGAATATAGGTCTTATCATTGCTGAGCTAAGTTATAAGGTCTGGGTGGGGGTATGGGTTGCACAATGTATTGCTAAACCTTGCGGGGGAATCATGGATTTAATCCCCCCAATCTGTGGGGGTGTCAATCTGAAACCACTCAACCCTCCTAGAATTTACATTTTTTTAGTCACACCCAGGGTCTTCGGGTCATTTTTTTGACCCAGTTAAACCTCAAGTCCTGATACTGGGAGGTCGGGGTTCGATCCCCGGAGGGTCATACCAAAGACCAAAGACTACCAAATGGGACCCAGTGCATCCCTGGCTTGACACTCAGCATCAAGGGTTGGATTGGGTTAAGTCACTGCAACATACTAGCGTCATGTCCAGGGGGTGTACTTGTACATCATGTCCAGGGGGTGTACATCAAGCTGCCTCACGCTACAAAAACAGCAGATGGGCTCCTGCACTATGGGCCTCAATATAATAATCTCAGGCACCACTGACTGTACCAATTAGTTGACAGGCACACCCCCAGGGGGCCTAGGAAGAGCCTCCTCCCCAAATGTTTCACATCGGCCTGTTATTTTGAACAGATTAAAATGTATTTGTGATTAATCGTGAATTGATTATGAAAAATCACGTGATTAATATTTGTAATTGTTTGACAGCAAAGCTATCAATACATTTAATTAATACAGAATCACCCTAGCAATGTTTTCTTTTAACTCTCCACTCTCTCTGCTGAGAAACAATAAAAATGCTAATGGTCTGTTTACTATGTTAAAAAGACTAGACCTACAGCTAGTTTGCATCCCATGCACACCTGAAGACGTTCAATCGAGACTCGAGAGACAACGCTCAAAAGACTTCCAGGGGAGCTGAGCTCTGCCATATTCCCAATCCTGCTCTCCCGCCTCTTACAATCCCATCTTATTTTACTCAGTGATTCTACAGCGGTGTGCATGAAGTGCTGTGGAATAAATAGAAGCAGGGCACCCTATAGCTTCACCGCAAGATGTTTGTTTGATGTTGACTCCCGAGGGGGATGACTGGCCTGATTTCTCATCACCCATCCCCAGTCCACAGCTACTGAGCAGATACTTGACCAGAATTATAATACAACCACATATTTGTTGCTGTCAGGCAGAAACGCAGATCTCCATATTTATTTTAATTTATGAATGCCCCATTTTATACTTCCTCATATTATTACAAGAGTAGTGCAGAGGTTCTCAAAACATTTTGGGCCAGAGCCCCCTTTTCCAAGGGTGTTGGGCGCTATTACTGATGACAGATTCAAGGTCAAGTCCATACCTAGGCCTATTTTACAAAAAATGCAAGAAATGAAGAATGAAACATCCAACAAACCACACATTTGAATCACATGATCAACTAAAATAAATTCCACTTTGACCCATAGTGGGTGCCACAAATCTAAAAAAATCTAACCAATCCCCTCCAGATTAGTTACACATGATTTCAGGAGTCATGTAACAAAGTAATTGGCATGCAATATTAGTGGGAGGGGCCAATTTCTTTAAACTTTTTTAGCCTTTTCAGTCTGTGCACACTGGCGGAACAATTGGTACCGGGCCAAGGGGGTGGCCGCACCATCGGGCCACGTCCAACCTGACTGAACCCCAAATGTCTCTATCGTGAGTGACTGTGCAACGCTGAGTGATCGTCGATCGATCATCTGACAGCCCGGGCCCCTGGAGTCACGGGCTGGGGTGAAACAACCCCCCTCCCATCCCCCCCAGTAGCTCTGCCCCCGAGTCTGTGTCCATTCATGTGCCAAGGGTATTTGAGCCTTAAGGGCCTTTTTTCAAGTCTCGAAATCTGGGATTAGATTCAGATAAAAAAGGCTGGGAAGATTTCGGCCAACGTTGGAGTCAATGAGGGGGAAACCATTATGCAGAAGGACCATCGACTTCCGGTTTGACACAAACGCTGATAGACAGTAGTATATAGAGCGATCTCTAACTTTATCAATATAAAGACTAGCATCCGACGTGTTAAAAACAAAATGCCATCTATCATAAACGCACAATCGACGTGGTGATGGGAGTGGACGAGCAAGCGTGTTCGTGGAATATGTGCGTTGGAAAAGTTGCATTACCAAGTAAATGGTAAATGGTGCATTCAGCGCCTTTATCCAAGGAGCTTTACATAGATTGGCACACATTCAGCCATTCACACACATTCATACACAGATGGTGGAGAAAACTGTGCAAGGCACCGACCTGCTCGGCAGTGAGCAATTAGGGGTTCAGCGTCTTGCTCAAGGACACTTCACTTCGACACCTGGGGGAGTCTGGGATCAAACTGGGAACCTACTGGTTCCAGAGCAGCCGCCTTTTTTGTATGGGGAGAGAGTATGTTTGTCTCCACCAGGCCGAAGGCATGGGGAGAGAGTACGTTTTGCACTCCGTCCGTGTGTGTGTGTGTGTGTGTGTGTGTGTGTGTGTGTCCGTGTATGTGTCCGTCCGTCCGTCTGTGTACAGCTAATCTCCGGCCCCGGCGTTAACCCGGTCGATGCCAAACTTTGCACAAACGCTCCCTAGATACCAACGAACCTCTGCCCCAAATTTTCCAGAACGGCCTGTTATAGCACAACCAGGAGGCCAACTTTTGTAAAACAGATTTTTTTGATATTACTAAATTTTTTGTCCAAAAATCCTGCAAATCCTAACAGTATCTCTAGTCATGTGCTCAACACAGATCTGTCCCATATTTCATATTCCATCCTGATTGGCTAACATTGGTTTACTCGATTGACCCCCTGTTTTGAACAAAAAGCCTCAAATCATGAACGCAGTGTGCAATTTACATGAAATCTTTCACAGACGTTCCTACTAAGCTGAGAAATATATCCCACCCTTTTCACATTATAGCGCCACCAACAGGTGGATTTTTGCAAAACACATTTTTGGAACAAAATGCCTCAAATCATCCAAGCGTAAGAAGAAATGGCACCCTTTTCACATTGGCTTATTATAGCGCCCCAGGAGGCTACAACCTGACCTGCCCTGGTGGAGACCTGTGACACTTTTTCTAGTTTTCCCTCTCTCTTTTTAAAGTAATGTACATAACATAAAAGGTTTCCATCCAACAGCAATGTCTTCAGAAGCACAGCTGGAGGTGGTGCAAATACAGCCAAGCAGATTCAACACTAGAAAAAGTGGCACAGGTCTCCGCCAGGATGGGAGCGTTTTTGGAAAAATTTGGCATTTCTTCCTCAGCCTAGTGGGAATATGAGTGCACAGGCCAACTTAGTAATATAAAAAAATATGTGTTACATAAGTCGGCCTACTGGTGCCGCTATAAAGAGCATTATGTGAAAAATACAGGTCAAAGGTTTGTCCTTTGCCTTTAGGGAGTGTGCATACACAGTTTTACACAGTGGTTATAGGTAAAAAGTAAAACACAAATGGGACAGTTATAGCGCCACCATGAGGCTGATGTGTACATTTTCAAGTGGCATTTCTTCCTCAGCATAGTGGGAATATACATGAAAGATTTCCCTCAAATTGTGCAAAGTCTTGCAAACTTTGGAAGGCAATCTTAGCCAATAGAGATGGTATGGGGAAGTGGACCGGTCCGTGTTGATCACATGACTATAGAGATGGTGTATACCGATTTGTGTGATGTATGGATCAAATGTGTACGAGTAATATTATAGAAATGTGTTTTGCAAAAATCTGCCTCATGGTGGCGCTATAACAGGCTGTTGTGGGAAGATTGTGGCAGAGGTTCGTCCTTGGCATCCAAGGAGTGTGTGTGCACATTTTGGCACCGACTGGGCCAACGGTGCCGGAGATTAGGATGGACGTACGTACGGACACACACACACACACACACACACACACACACACACACACACTGACGGACGGAGTGCAAAACATATTCTCCCCATGCCTTCGGCTGGTGGAGAGAAAAAAAACATCAGACAGACAATAGTAAACTGCATGGGTATTGTGAAGGAAAACAATCTTTTATAAATGGTGGTTGGCAATAGCCAGATCCATTTATTCCCCTTGACAGAAAATATCTCATTATAATTACACATGCTGTAGGTGTGCTGGACTGGCCTTTTGCTACCCACCTGCCGCTTAAGCTGCCAGCAGCACATTAGAAGTAAATGGTTTGTCTGACTTAGAAGGCTGTTTGCTACTTGGTTCTCCTCATGGGGTTCAGAGTGATGAGATTTTGATCCCTTGTGTGAAACCATTACCTCTCTTCTGCCCTCAGTGCACAGATGGTACTGTGCACTTCATTCTCCATTTGGCCCCTAAGTGGGAAGCAGGACAGCAGATGAAATGGGAACTTGGGATACGTGCGGAAAGGAGGCTTAGAGAGACTATTAGCCCTCTCCTACCACTTCACATGTAACACATTCACCCTGCCTAATCTCCAAAAGCAAGTTGATTAATGGGAGAGTGAGCCAATTGGGGTTGTGGTTAAGAGTGTATATTCTACCTGTGCAATACCACCATGTTCTACACAAGTGGACTGTTAGCAATTTTGTGTTTATGTTAATACTGTATCAGGGATTTTGTAATCACACTGTTAAGTGTAGGGCGGCTGTGGTTCAGGAGGTAGAGCAGGTCGTCCAATGATCCCGGCTCCTCCTGCCCACAGACATGTGGAAGCGTCCTTGGGCAAGACACTGAACCCTAGATTGCCTCCAATGAGTTGGTCGGTGTGAGCTTGGCACCATTGGTGTGTGAATGTGGGAAGTGAGGACGCTGGCGTCGACTGTTCGCTGCTTCACCCCCCATGTATGAATGAATGAACCATTGTAAAGCGCTTTGAGCACTTGGAAAAGCGCTATAAAATGCAATTAATTATTATTATTATAAGCTCTGTGTACAACTCAATAAAGGAATAAACAAACAAATACACAATGTTGCTGTATGTTAGATGCATTGCATGTGGGTGGGGTGAGTTCACACGCACGTGCATGCCCTAGAGGCCTGGAATAATACACGTTGCTGTGTTATGTGTGTGACAGGTGGATTATACTGAGAGAGTTGTTTAAGTTGTTATGGTTTTTGTTACTCTCGGATGATAATTTTCTTAAATACATCAAGTATTCTCTTTGTTTTTGGATTCTTCATTTAACATGAAGGAACACAAACACAACGCAAACAAAAAATACCCCATGGATTAAAGACTTCACAGGGTGAGTAATTCATAGAAATAAATCATTTTGGGGTTTACACATTCCTTTAAAGAAGCCCTTTCATGTTCTCCTTAAAAAACAAGTCAAAACATTTGGTCAGACTGAAATTTCTTTCAAAAGCTGCTATTGTTTTAATAGTTAAGGGATATTTCTCTTTCAAAATAAAATAAACAAAACAAATACTGCATATATAATATAAATGAAAAAAAGTAATGGAAAAGTTACAGCCCATCACGCATTAGGACCTTCTAATGCGAGGCGATGGGGACTTTTGTAATTGTAATGACTTTTGTAATGTATTTTTAATATATGTTTTTTATTTGTAAGTAAAATATCCCTTTAAGTTAAAAGTTGTTTATGTGCAATGACAACTGTCTACAAGCCATAGCCTAGTTCTCTTTTGGGCCTCTACTATATACTGCTTTTCTATTTCAGAACTTAAACTGATGAAGTATGTGAGGTTGAGACCAAAAGAAGTGAACAAAGCCAAGGTCTGAGTAATTACATCAGCTGCAAATTATATTGTCTCTGCTAAGAAAGGCATGAGCAACTTGTATAGTTGCTTTCCCCAAAACTTCTCAGAGTTCACAAACCGGTTGGATGCAAGACAAAACGGCAGACATCGTTCATTAAAAAATAACACTCTGTGCCACTGTTTACGATTACTTCTTTGTGCAAGGCATTGCACCATGTCATTGATCGTGCCTGCTCAGTACATTAATACCCATCTCCACATTGATTGTATGCAGAACGGTATACCGTACTGTACCTGGGGCCAAATGCATTCGAGGGCATCCTTACATAATAATTACTATACTGACCACCATACAAACACCCCAAACTATTTATTATTACATTACAGGTACAGCAAAAGAGGCACGTGGAGTGAATAATTGAGCAATAAAAGGATCACTGAACAGAAAGATCTCAAATAGTCAGTTCTAAAAGTGTGGTTGATTGATGAGTTGACTAAATTGATGCATTTACTGAAGCCTGCATCTTACTAGGAGAATTCAATCTGGATCCCGTTACAAAATCACATAGATTGACACAACATACTTATACCGGTAATATTTGTTTTACTTTGAAGAGAGTTCAAATGTCTATCATTCAGGCTCATCAAATAAACAAAAGCCCAGCCAACCCAATTAGAGTTGCGTATTATGATGGATGAAAGGCCCTCCGTGTAATGGTTTGTTAATAATACACATAACCACCCTCTTGCACTACAATTGTCTAATTAGGGAATGGCTGTTGGGACATGACCCATTTATATAAAACATCTGCAAGCACTCACACAGTTATTGCATTTCTCTGGCATTTTAAGCTCCCAAATTGTGACAGATGGGGGAAAACAATGGTAAGAAAGCAAAAGCACTGATATGAAATGGTTGGTAGGCAGCAACAGTTGGTGTGGGAGCACTGCCAACATGTTTAACAGTCTAATCCATAAAGATGCATCGCTTTGATCACTTTGAAGGTGCTGAAATGCAATCTTTATATAGCAGTATATTGAACATTATTACAGTATACTGTTTTTCAGTGTGTTCTCACAAATGAACTATTCGGATAGCATCGTTATGATTGTTATTTCCTAAAAATGTCTCAAAATGCTTTAGTTGTAACCATGGGGGGGGGGGGGGTATTTGGGGTGTCTGCTCTCACGTGTGTGTGTGTGTGTGTGTGTGTGTGTGTGTGTGTGTGTGTGTGTGTGTGCGCGCGCGCGCGCGCGCATATATTACAAATATCTCTCAATTTTGCAGTTATAAAAGGTGTCTCCTACAAGACATCCCATCACACACAGACACAATCGTGTGCTGGGTATATCAAACCTATGTTATCTCATCTCATTATTGAGGGATTTGATGATATTTCTTACAAAGAATACAAGGACATCTTCTTATTCACGTTGGTCAGTGTGTTCATAACCTGTCCCATTGCCTAAGCTGTTGCCAGCCGCTAATAAATATTCAATCGATCGGCCGATTTCAATCACCTCCATTCATGATATGCCATTGGGGAATGAATGCTTCCATACGCTACTGTATATTTCCAAACACAGAATCCTCATAATGGAAGTTGATGAAGCACCCGTGGGTTATTGTGCTTTCTTGGTCTACTACTGCATGCACAATAGTGCCAGCACTGCCAATCAATTGTGATTTCTGAGCTCAGTTGCTCTAATTATTTCTTCTGAAGATTTGAGACTTCCAGATTTGCACATTTTGTATTGGAAAGTAGGTATTGGAGAAAATAATGATAATTAGATTAGCTAAATTTGCATTGTGCTGCTTTAAGGTAAACTCACAAAAAGTATCTACTGTGTGTGATTGCCACAGATAAATTGCCATTGCAACTAAATCAGAGTTCTTAATACAGTTGAGAAGCAACCAATTAAAAGAGACAAAGGAAAGGAGCGAGCTCTGAGCAGTATTTGCTTATTCTGGGTGCTTCAGCAAATTTAAGAGGCCCGGCAGCTTTGTGCTTTCCTAGTACAAAAGCAAAAAGACAATGAAGTAGGAGAGCTCTTATTTGTTAATGCCAGAGTTCCTTCACTACAAATCAGCATTGCTAATAGATTTTTCACCCAGCAGTCCGTGGCAACTTCCTGCTGCCAAGTCTAATATGCCATGGCTGAGTCTCTGCAGTCTGTGTCTCTTGAAAAAACTTCTTTGAGGGAAAAGGTGACCTTTTGTAGCCAATGGTGACGAAGTAGGGATATTTACGTCCCAGTGGTTGGACAAACCCTGTTATCTCCACCAAGAGATTCTGTTTTCACCTGTGTGTGTGTGTGTGTGTGTGTGTGTGTGTGTGTGTGTGTGTGTGTGTGTGTGTGCGCGGCTAATTTTATTTCGTTTGATTGGAGAATATAAATATTCTCTATGTTCATATACAATAAATACCCTTTATTTTTTCGCTTTAACATGTTGTTCTCCAATTTCAATGCAACCAACTGTTAGTTATAAATTCCGAGCAGTTCCAAGCAACCAACTGCCGAGATATTTCTAGGGAGTACAAACTGATAAGTGAGGACAAGGTCAGGAGGCCTCTCTGAGCTCTGAGAGCAATGGGCAGATGCCGCAGTGTATGTTCTACTACTCGGCGCTTCCTTGTTTCTCAGGAGTTTCACCTTATCAGGTCAAGACACTTTGCTACATCCATCAATAGGGCCAGTCAAGCTACTGGTTTAGACTGGTGCCTAGTCGGCCGTTTGCCAGTTGTCTCCCATTATCTTTAGAACCTGTCATCTTAAGACCCACCCATCAGCTAATTCTGTGCCTAGATATACTCAATGAATGTGCATTTATGTTCATGTTGTCTCAAACCCTCCAAAAGAGAGATGGTGTCTTCATCACTTTGTAATCTTAGAATACATTTTTCATCAGACCAGACTCTTTCTCCAGTGTTATTTAATTTCTCATCTTGTGCTTAAATAATATCCGATCAAGTTCTAGTTCATAAAACAGGCTAGACAACTTTAACCCTGGGTATGGTTTGGCTGGAGATATACTTTGAGCTGTTACACCTTCTTCTACTGTATACGCCGCGAGCATGGAATCTCAAACCTCTTCAGGTTTGAGTAAATGATCCCACCCACTTCCCTGAATTCAGGGTAGTTGAATACATGCTTCTGTATCAACACTTGAGTCAGCTGTGTGTACAACTGTACACAACTGTGTACTACTTTTCATTGTCACAGTGATAATAGTTTCAATTGAGATGAAAGTTGAGAAATTCAGGACGGAAAACTGCAAGGGTGCCTGTGCAAATTGGCATAGTTAGGCATGCATGACAATTGTTTGTGTTATGTTATGTCATATCAGAGTTCTGGTCAGCTTTCCATTATGCACTGAGAAGCATTTTAAGAAGCCTGTACGAACCATTCCTCTCATCAAGGAGATTATAGATGTGAATCTTGCCCACATTGCAGGTGCAGGTGAGGTCTTTCATTCAAGAGAAAGATGTAACAACTCCAACAACTACACAGTTATGGATTCCAGGAAGCAACTGACGTTCCAGCTGATGTTGAATGTGGTAACGGCCGTAATCGGTTCTTTCCAGTTTGGCTACAACTCTGGGGTTCTTAATGCCCCCCAGAAGGTCATTGAGATGTTCATCAAGGATTCCTGGTATGAGCGCTATCAGGAACCCATCCCAGCATCCTCCCTCACTGCCCTCTGGGCTGTCACAGTTTCCATATTCTTGGTCGGTGGCATGGTTGGCTCCTTTTCGGTGGGACTCTTTGTGGACCGCTTCGGAAGGAGGAATTCGATGCTGATGGCCAACATTCTGGTCTTCATCTCTGTGGCTCTCATGGGGTGTTCCAAGCTGGCAGGCTCCTGGGAGATGCTCATTATTGGCAGATTTGTGGTTGGGTTGTACTCTGGACTGTCCACTGGCTTTGTGCCCATGTACATTGGTGAGGTCGCTCCCACTGCCATCAGAGGGGCCCTGGGAAGTGTCCACGAGCTGGCTATCGTCATAGGCCTTGTGGTTGCACAGGTGTTGGGCTTGGAGGCTCTCATGGGCAACACCACCCAGTGGCCATTTCTACTCGGCTTCATTGCCATCCCTGCGTTGCTGCAGTTTGCCCTCATGCCCTTCTTTCTCGAGAGTCCTCGCTTCCTGTTCATCAACGACAACAATGAGAGCAAGGCAGAGACTGTGCTGAAGAAGCTACACGCGACCAAGGATGTAAGCAACGCCATGGAAGAGATGAAGGAGGAGAACAGGCAGATGATGACGGAGAAGAGGGTGGCCATACTAGAGCTGTTCCGCTCGCCCCTTTACCGCCAACCCGTCTGCGTCGCCATCGTCCTCCAACTATCCCAGCAGCTATCAGGCATCAATGCTGTGATCTACTACTCCACCAGTATCTTTGAGAAGGCCAAAGTGGAGCGGCCTGTTTATGCCACTCTTGGAGTCGGTGTGGTCAAAGCAGCTTTCACTGTGGTCTCGTTGTTTTTGGTGGAGCATGCTGGTCGTAGATCTTTACTGATGGTCGGGCAGCTGGGAATGGCTGGCTCCGCCATTCTGATTACCATCGCTCTAAATCTGCTCGACAAGCTGAAGTGCATGTCATATGTTAGTGTCATGGCTGTATTGTCCTTTGTGGCATTCTTCTGTATTGGGCCAGGGCCCATCCCCTGGTTCATCACAGCAGAGATATTCTCTCAGGGACCGAGGCCCTCAGCCATTGCTGTGGCTGGGTTATTCAACTGGACCTCCAATTTCATCGTGGGCTTAACTTTCCCGTATGTAGAGGAGCTGTTTGGCCCATATGTGTTTCTCATTTTCGCTGTGCTGCTGGTCGTATTCTTCATCTTCACCTTCTTCAAGATGCCAGAGACCAAGGGCCAAACATTTGATCAGATCTCCACTGCATTCCGCCAGTCGGCCGAAGGTTGAGGACAGGGAATGGTTAATTGTGAGGCCTGAGGAGGAAGCATCATCTTCCATTTAGTAAAAGAGGTTGATGGAAGGGGCTCGGGTGGTACATGTTCACCATTGCAGAGTATAGGGGTTCAAATCCACTGGGGTGCAGCTGGTTTTCCAGAGCGAGGTACAAACACAATTTACTTATGTTTGGGGTAGAGAAGCCCGGTGGGCAGAGCGATGCTAATAAATAAAATCACACTGGTGTGAACTGAGTGGTGCAACTCCGTGTGGGGATCCCTGGAACTTCCTACCCACAGGAAGGCGCCCAGGGTGCCAGCCTGGTTAGTGGCCTTAACAAAGAATAAAGTCCATAGACTCTGCTTGCTCTAAAGTGCTCTAAACAAACAATCTCATAGACTTGGCTGCCATATGATGTAGTCTTCAAAAGCCATGCATTGGACAAAAATCACACACGTGTGAAGTGGGGCAATCTTATCATCGTACATCATCATACATCATCTCATTCCGAGTCAGAATTTGCGTCCTCACCTTCGTCTTCAATGTTTGTGTTGCGCAATGATTGTGTTTACATGAACACTCAAAATTGTCCATTCATTGTCAATGGGATTTAATGTTTCTGTAGGACAAAGTTTGTGCACATACACGAAAAGCTGGACATAGGAGGGGCTATCGCTCCTCAAAAATCACACTTGTGTGAAGTGAGGCGCGCTCTTATCGTCATACATCTTACTAATACAAGACAAAAGTGCCATTAACCCTTTCGGGAGCGTACTCTGGTCACATGGTGTTATGCACCTACGCTCTACACCACTTTACTTCTGACTTCTGTTCTTTCCATTGACCACATACAACCAATGACTCCCACATGGCTAGAGTGGCTGGCTTTGCACCCCCACCCCCCCTCCAGTTTGTTCTCGAGGGGAGGAGGGCGAGAGTGTGATCGCGTGGATCTTTTAATTATTTTCCCAGAGTTTAGCACACAACCACATACAACCAACGACCACATTTACAACATGTATTGTCCGTGTGGAATAAGTTATCATCATAATGACTACAGGCCAGCTCAGTCTCCGGGAGCACAGCAGCTTCACAACTCTGTTGGACTCTACAACACTTTACTTCTGACTTCTGTTCTTTCCATTGACCTCGACGCCAATTCACTGGGCGCCACATGCATAGCCCAACAATAAAGTTGACATTTGATTCAATTGGCCCCATACTGATTGTTAACATTTCACGTGGTCCACTTGACTTCTGTTCTTTCAACATAAAAGGTAAGAATAACTTATGTTTGTTTGTGTGTACTGTGCACCCGCCGACGCAGCGAAGTGGTGGGTTGCATAATCTTGACGCTTGGATCCAATCCTACATAGATTAGGACCCATCCCCTCAATTACAATCACAGATGCCACATAATGCTTAATTTCCCCATTACGTGAGCCTCAGCCTGCTCCGTCTAGCGACCTCCTCTCCGCGCCAGCACAGCGGACGGTAGCATAATATTAGTGCATTTACACTTCTGCGCCAATCAACCAACACTTACTAAAAGCAATCTGCTCTGCTCTGTCCATTTACCCTGGGGTGCGTGTGTCTACGCTGTGTGACCATCCGCTCTACTACATGTGAAGGGCACAATAATGGGTTTAAAAACACAGCTGAAACATGACATGGAGGCTGTCAAATCCCACAATTTCCTTAAACGCAACTAGAGTGGAGCCGCCCCGAAGGGCGGCGACATTCTAGTCATCATACATCACATTAGGTGCTCAGCCAATCGAATCATTTCAAATCTGGTACATGCAAACACAAAGCTGGGCACCACTCGAAAACTAGAAAATAATGTTCCTGAAACAGTGTGGGCTCAAGTACTTTGCCAAGTGCATTCTGGCCCTGTGTAAATGAGATGTAACTCCCCTCCCTCTCTCTTCCTATTGGTTGACCCACATGACGTCTAGGGGGTGGACTATAAAACGGGAATAAAGAGTGACAATAACAATAGTGGGCTCGCTACTCGAGCCCAAGATAACCAGTAAGACGCCCTGAGGGCGAGAAGCTACCTTGCGTGCCACGCATCCGCCTGGGTGATGACTGCTGGGCTGGCGTTTTGGCATGGGGGGGTCAGATCAACATATGGAATGAATTCTGTACTGGCCATATATGGAGCGTGTCTTGAGTGTACAGGGTTTGATGAGGTCAGATCAACACAATGAAATGGCAGAACAGGTCAGCTCCATATATGGAGATCTAAGGGTGGCAGCAAGAGCAGTGTCTTGAGTGTACAGGGTTTGATGAGGGCCCAGGTAGGGTCGGGCCTTAATTTTCGGGCCTGTTGAATGGACAGGTATCAGTCAAAAGGGAGACATCGAAGAGGAAGGACGGGTAGGGAAGGTTCTATTATGGAATGTCAGAACAGGTCAGCTCCATATATGGAGATCTAAGGGTTTGAGTTGCTGGCCAGCTCCATATATGCAGATCTAGGTGATGATCCAGTCTTCTCCATGTATGGCTATCCAGGGTTTGATGAGGTCAGTGTTGTGATCTTCATATATGGAGATGACATATGGAGCGTTGACCATATACAGTATGGTGGCGTGACGTGTCACGAGGCGCAACGGGCTGACGGCCCTATATGGAGGTGTGACCGGACGAACTGACAGATTTTTCAGGTTCTCATAGTAATCTGCGACTACAATCGCAATAATAAAAATCACACTTGTGTGACGTGTATCAGCCAGATGGCGTTGTTTACTGCCCTAATCAAACATTAAAGTATATAGACTTGCTGGCATCCGGTTATTTCGGTTCTAAACAAACCATAGTCCATAGACTTGGCTGCCACATGACGTAATTCCATAATACCTCAAGTAATTGTTGATCCTATATACAGCTTTTGTCCCCACACGTCTCATATTTGCCATTGACAATGAAGGGAGAATTTACGTCATATGTAGACAAGCAAATCGGCTAACCAAAATCACATACATTCAGTTGTTCATGATTTGATGTATAATTATAAGAGCGACCCTCACTTTTATTTGACAGTTTCTGTGTTTTATATCTGTATATGTCATTGTAATGTTGTGTATGTGATCTCTGCAGCATTGCGAATGAGGGTGAATCTGAATGCTTTTTTCCAAGAACAAACAGGTTTCAATCAATCAATCAATTTCGGAAAGCCGTGCAGCACCTCAATAATATAAAATAAAAATCACCCCTGTGTGAAGTGAGGGGTTCCCTTATCATAATACTGCACATCATCTCATTCTGTCCATTCACAATTTGCGTCTTCAATATGTACTTTGCTCAGCCAATCAAATCATCGCTATGGGGTGATCAGTCAATCACAAGCCAATGTTTGCGTTCACACAAACCCGGAAAGCTGGGCATAGGGTTAACCTGTTATTTCAATGGTAGTGGATTGGGAGAAAGGATTTTTGTCCAACAAAGAAACGGCACAACTCACGGACGTCTTTCTCCATGTCAGAGGTTTGTCTATTACTCCAATAGACCCCCAGATGCGGTTATATGCACATATGTCTTCCTGGTGTATTCCTGGCTTCTTCCTGAAAGCTAAGCGCCCCTCAATATTATAATACTAATCTATAGTTCATTTTTTAAATACATCAAAGATGCGAATATAATCCATTTCTAATGGATGCATTGGCCTGGAGGAGAGGTCATCCGGTGGTCTCCAACCTTCTTAGAGTGTTTCAACCCTCAACCACTACACTCACCAGTTGTCAGCAGTCAGCAGTGATTGGCCAAGTCACTGCCCCTCTCCTCCAGGCTTCCAGCTATAGACAAGTCCACGGAAGCCCCACCTGCCTCTGATTGGCCTCCCGAAAAAAGAAACTCACAACACACGGGGAGTTACCAAGGGTGGGTCGTTGTCTAGAGACGGATGTAGATTGTAATCATACCTCACAGAAACATCCAAATGGCATGGAAAGGCTGTGGGGGTGATAAGGAGACGATTACACTAATCTAATATTGCAATTATGAGGTCTTCCAACAATCCCTGGCACTCTAATAGCATGGTGTTTAATAACAAAGTATGCCAAAGACTAAAACAATGTTGTCTGTTGAATTTTAACATCCAGTAAAGTTCATGGCATCTGTGTAACTGATATGGGACTCAGTAGTCCGCAGACAGCATGAACATAAACATGCTCAAATGTTAGCTTGCAAGCTAATACAGCAAGGAATTTCTGCAATTAACATGGTATAAAAAAAAATTACTCATTATGATCTGGCCCATTGCACAATATTTAGAGGACCCGATGTGGACTTTAAATTAAAATGATGTGGGCTGCAATTTCTGTCTCGCCTGACTATTTGAAAGCCAGCTTTATCTTGAATGCAAATTCAAATATTTGACTAGAGAAACTGCTTTGAAATGTCAACATGTTTTCACAATGCACAATGGAACTAGGAATGGAACTAATTGTTCTGTGAGAGATACTGAAAGAAAAGAAAAGTGAGAGGAATTAGCATATTGACTAAAGGCCCTAAGATTCTCCATATCATGCCTATATTGATTAATTCAAAGGCTTTTGGGAGTGAACTATAAAAACTCAGTTAATTGATCATTAGAAAAATCTACATAAATCCTTTACTTCAGCTACAATTCATGTCTCTGAGGACCATGGTTCAGTGGCAAACTAGTTAATATTCTTGTAGGAGAGTCTCAAAGACAATGTGCATAGTTTGTTGCCTCCTGCAGACATAATATGTCTGCTATATTATAGCCTTTTCTCCTGTTTTGCTCTGTGCAATGAACATTCTTCAAGCTACCCTTTTTCATCAATGCTGGCTGTGCCCAAAAATGCAACTGTTCTGGGTGTTTTTAGCACCCATTCTAACTTATTACATCAATCGTAACTTAGATCCACCTAAGGATACACATGGCACCTTCTCCTCCACACAGACAAACTGACTATAACAGCTGAAACAGAGCGGTATTTGGTTAGTTGTTTGGCTTTGCTCTTTGTCATGCCAGCTATTGTTAGGCCACTCGTGGGCAGTTACATGGCGCAGGCTTCCAAATATCAGTATTACGAATCTACATCGATACCCAAGGTTTGTTATGATTCCAAGTAATGGTTGGTACTTAGAATGTTTATCTTGGAATGCCTGGTCCGTGTACAAATCAAAGACACAGCCCAACTCCAAAATCAGGACTTCCTTGTGGCTAGTGTCAACAAAAACAACATCAGGTGTATTTGAGCATATTTATGTTCATGCTGTCTCTGGTTGGCATATATTTTCAAACTGCATAAGACACTAGGTCAATGATACAGTCGCAATATTCAGCACCATTTTTTGTATGCACTACATCCATTTGTTATGTGTGCAATGGATTCTAGGTGTTGTTCAGAATCATGATGGTTTATACAAAGTGGAGTGTGGATGTCAGGGTACCAGATTGAAAGATTGTGTCTAGACTAACGCTACTTGATAACGCTATGTGCATGTGATAGTATTTGTGCTGCACTAATAATGGTGCTGTTAGAGCAGCAGTTCCCAAACCTTTTTGGCCATGCACCCCGTTACCTCCTGACCTAGCTGACGCACCCCTACCCCCAAAAATAAGCATTTTATAAGCAGATACGCATTACTTTGACATTCATGGTAGTGTAACGAAAAAGGAAATTCTGGAATTCAGGAAACATTGAGACTGCATTCCTTGAGGACACCATTCAAAGTAATAGGCGACAGAAAAGAACAGGGCGGCCACTGAGTTCAATGGAGAAGTGGCTCCATGTTCTATTCAGTTCATCAAGCTATACAGGGAACTGCAGAACCATTGCATAAAAAAGGATGTGGGAGTTGTGTCAGATGGCGCGAGCATTAGTGGACAAAGTATAGATCAACTAGTAGGTCAAATATTACTCAATTACAGTGCAAGTGAAAGCTGTTCTGTCAAATTGTTAGATTGACACCACCATTAATCACAAAAATAGGCTATCGACAAGTTATCTACACGCCGTATGTAGATTGGCTATTCTTGCTACTTTAGTGTGACACTGTAGCATGAAAAAGTCATTAATTTAGGGAGAGAAATCAAACGAGTCTGAAGCGAGTGGTGCAACAGCTATTGGTACTAAACATAGGGACATAGGTTAGGACTTAGCGACATTGCTGTTCCTGGAGTGGTTACACCACTCAAAAACATGTGTGGGTAGGGGTGTCACGATTACAATTTTTTCACAAAATTGCGATTAAGGATTAAATTGTGTTTTTTGGCATTGAACATTGGAACATTATGAATACAAAGAAATTAGACATATTTAATTCATAATATCCTTTCAAGAAAATGCGAAAATAGCTGATCTACAAGCTTACAACATTTTTTCTACTATTTTCGGAAAAGAGCTGAAAATGTATGAACATTTTTCAACGAGGAAACGATTTTGACGATAATGCAAAATAATTCTGCATCTAAAAAATAAAATGTGATTAGACGATTATGTAATAATTGTGACGGGTCTAAATATGGGCAATTGGACATACAATGGTTCTGCTGACAGAAACCTTGAATCTAACTAATGTAATTTGTATGTAGTACAGTACATACTGTAGTCACTGGTCAGTGTCATACCTTCAATGTCTATAGCTGCAGAAAGTAGGCCGTCTTGCTGCCTGGTCAGCCGAAGCAGAGGGACATCCAGAAGGTCCCACATGTGGTCAACGCTTGGGATAAACAGTCCGATGCTTCCAGAAAGGTGTTTGTCACAGGAGTCTGCAGTTAACAGAAGACAATTTCACCATTAAATGTACAATACTCAAACTTTCTTATCAGACGAGTCTGAAGCGAGTGGTGCAACAGCTATTGGTACTCTAAACATAGGGACATAGGTTAGGACTTAGCGACATTGCTGTTCCTGGAGTGGTTACACCACTCAAAAACATGTGTGGGTAGGGGTGTCACGATTACACATTTTTCACAAAATTGCGATTAAGGATTAAATTGTGTTTTTTGGCATTGAACATTGGAACATTATGAATACAAATGAATTAGACATATTTAATTCATAATATCCTTTCAAGAAAATGCGAAAATAGCTGATCTACAAGCTTACAACATGTTGTATTTCTACTATTTTCGGAAAAGAGCTGAAAATGTATGAACATTTTTCAACGAGGAAACGATTTTGACGATAATGCAAAATAATTCTGCATCTAAAAAAAAAATGTGATTAGACGATTATGTAATAATTGTGACGGGTCTAAATATGGGCAATTGGACATACAATGGTTCTGCTCGACAGAAACCTTGAATCTAACTAATGTAATTTGTATGTAGTACAGTACATACTGTAGTCACTGGTCAGTGTCATACCTTCAATGTCTATAGCTGCAGAAAGTAGGCCGTCTTGCTGCCTGGTCAGCCGAAGCAGAGGGACATCCAGAAGGTCCCACATGTGGTCAACGCTTGGGATAAACAGTCCGATGCTTCCAGAAAGGCCATGTGTTTGTCACAGGAGTCTGCAGTTAACAGAAGACAATTTCACCATTAAATGTACAATACTCAAACTTTCTTATAATCTTGCTTACAAATTCTACCTACTACTACAAGGGAAGGAACTTAAATATGTTTTATCTACCTGGCTTGGCTGGCTACATTTCAAGTGTGATTATTTTAAGCCTTAACTAGGATTTAAGTAGTTATGGTTGAACTAGTAGTTAAACTGGGAGGAGTGGTAAAGTGCCTGCCCACCACTACACTGACTACAGTGGCTTTAGCCTTGGTCCAAAGAAGGAGGAATTCATTGGTTTAACGACTAAATTGGGGAGAAAAGGGGGTATTTTTACTGTGTGATTTTAATCATTTGGAAAGTAGTCATGAACATTGGGACATTGATCACAACATTGATCACAATGCCATGAACCCCATCGATCACGGCATTGATCACAATGCCATCAATCCCCATTGGCGCAGAATGCAATACTTTCCCCCCCTGTCTCTATTCAAACAGCTGACACCAAATAACAAAACTTTCCTAGCAGCTCCTCTGCTATGGCCAGCATGGTGTTGCCGGGGGCCTGTGGCACCACAGCCACACAGATGCCAGAGGCCCTGCACTTCTACAAGGCTATGTGGATGATATCGATGTTTTGTGAGTGAAGTGACACCGTTGACAGTTGTTTACATTTAGAATTGCCTGGTTCCAGATGGCAAAAAAAAAGGTACGGGAGGTGGGGGGCATTCAGGTGGGTGATCAGACCACCTCACCAACATGCTTCTCAGGTTTGGGGGGGGGGGGGGGGGGGTGTCACTTGAAAACCACGGATCATGGCACAAATGCTCTTTGAGGACAGGGTCTGTGGAAACCATATGCCAGTGTTAGAGGAGAATAGTGAATATATAGCACAGATGATCCTGTTGTCACTGATTTTGCTGCTGGACGTCCGACGTGTACAACTGTCAACACTGTCACTTCACTCGCAAAACAACATGTATAGCATACATGGGCAACTGGTGGCCCCATACTGACCCCACCTTCACTTAATGTGGCCCGCAGGTTAATATCCCAATACTGATACATTATTTGTTTCAGCTGTTACAATTTCAAACAATGACTAGTATTAGAATTGTCCATTGTATTTGTATTTAGTAATGTTAACATAACTATAATTAAAGGTATTAGAAAGGCATCTACAAGAGCTTGTAGATCAGCTATTTTTGCTAGGACAGTAATATGCAATATGAGTTGTGGAAATATAGTGGCCCTCTCCATCGTCAAAGTTGCCCACTCCTGATATATAGTGTTCCTTGGTGTGTCCAGACCAGCTGAAGCACCATGGATCAAATCAAACCCCAGTATGATGGTGCAGTGGGCTGGTTTACTTTACCCCTGAGCCACCAGGATGCAAGTAACCAAAAGAAAAAGTGAAGCGCATTCTCATGTGCCCACATTCTACACACATCCCTAGTAAGGATACATGTGTGTGATTTGGACACACACACACACACACACATGGTTTTCTGCCATGATTCACTCCCATCTCCCTCTCAGCCGTACAGCTGTGTCACACAAAATAGCAGATCTATAAGCTCACAATTTGCTGCATCTGCAACGCATTCATTGTGAGCTTATAGATTGCTGTTTTCGGCACACGACACCACAGTAGTGACAGTACGACGAAGTATAAAATGAATCAGGTCATAAAATGAGTCAACACAGCCTTCCCTGCATCAAGCAGCACCTGGTGATATTTACTCTGAAGAGGTCATATTCAACTGGTGCCACATCTGGCCCTCCCGCTCCATTCAATGTCACCCCAACCAAATGTATGCAGCCTGTTTTATTTGGCCCAGCAGTGTGGCACTTACCACAGCAATATAAATCCATGTCATATTGTAGCATCCTCAACCACAGGGGAAAAAAGGAGGCGAGCTTTCTTTCTATACGAGCCAATAGTACAGAGCCAGTATAAAAGAATAGCCCGGGTTATGCTTAGTTGTGCTGCACTGGTTTGTTTCATGCACCAAAAATAGCAGATCTACACATCGTGTCGTGGCGTTGTGAGCTTGTAGATCTGCTATTTTTGATGTGCGCCGCCGCCGGGCAACCAAGTACAACTCAGGCAACGGAAAAACAAACTGGATTATGGTATATGTAATGTTGACACCATGGGAAGACCACGAGTCATCTTTGCAGGAAATGCAACTGCAACATCACAGCGTTTCTTGCACTTGTCAGTCGTGAATGAGTGCAAACTTTCAGCACAACAGAACAAAATGAAATAAGCCCTAGGCTAGGTACTAGTACTAGGCTACTACTACACTATGCAATGTCACTGTGGCCTGCTATGCTGCGGTCTTTGTGCATTTCAGAGCATAACTGAAAAGGCACAGCATTGCAGAGAGTCGAGCATGTTGTTGATAGTGCTTGAAGTAATTTACCGCTGCAGATGATGGAAAGTAAGATGGATGAACAGCGGAAAATGCCCGGAGAAGTTTCACTCACTCACACACACACACACACACACACACACACACACACACAGAGAGAGAAATCAGCACAGTTTTCCTCACTGACACACTAGACAACACAACTAATTGAATGTGTAGCTACAAGGGCGAGGTCAAACTGTTTGTGCTCATTGCGGTCATGTAAATGTGTTTCAGGGGTAACTAATGTGCCCGTTCAAACATCGTCTGTCATCCTGACTGGATCGCACACAGGTTACAGAGTGTGAAGAACTGCAGCAACAAGGATGCGCTTAGGTGGATAAGGAGCCACATAGAAAGACAATTGAACATTTTATGTTTAGTATGATATGATATGCATTGCTTACTTGGGATCGACCTTCGAGACACCACACTCAAGGCTCAGGAGTCAGGGCACAAGACACAAGATTCCATTATCAAGATCAAGAACACCTCAACACATACGACCCAAGGTGCCTGGTCTTACAAGTTTCAACCCAGACCCCCTCGTACTCTATATGACTCCTACACTCCGAGGTGTCTGGCTTTACAACCCAGATGCCTTGCCTAGCTTCACCAAGACCACCGTTCCAATTGCACCTGTTAAAATGGGAAACCACTGAGGCGAGCCCTAACCTAAACTTTGAATAACAGTCCTTAATCCTTATCGATCCTATTTAACAATATACAGAGTGTGTCTACATACATTACAGCTGCGTGCATTTCTATTACTTAAGTAACGTACTTTTTCCACCACTGTATTTGTATACTGTAGCTCCTAATCACTGCTGCAGTCTGAAAGGGAATTTAAAGGGACACATTTTAGCAAAGGAAACAAAACAACCCTAACTCTGTCCTTGGACTCTCAATCGACCAAGCTGTAACTCACTCTCAGAATTACAGACCTGTAAAGGTCAATTTGGAACCCCCCCAAGGAACCCAGGGTCCCCACTTTGAGAACTGCTTTAACACAAACATTCTCCTGCTGAAGTACACCACAGAGCAGAATATCTGCACCTCTCAGTGGTATCAGTGATGCAAGTGACAGCGCTGAGTGGCAAATGTCAACCTCTTGTCTGACGCGCCCAGTTGGTCGATGGTTGTACTTAGAGTTGACACCTGAGGCAGCTCACCAGCCATGTCAATACTGTGAGTCATGGATGATGGAGTTGTATAGTATCTTTTGAAGTTCCAAAAGTAATCATTTGTGAGCTGCAAGACTCAGTATAATTATAATAATAATAATTATTATTATGATTATAGATCTGAATATTGTATTAAACAATGTTAAACTCACCAACAATGCAGCTACAGAAAGCTTGAATTAATATCCTCTTTCTATCTGCAAAGTGTTTATTTCAGAAAACTCCACCATGTTTTCATAATTATGACTTATATGAGCTATACCTTCTGTCAAGAAAAGCGCTTGTCCTCTTGCCTGGCTGCATTAGTACAAATTCAAAACAGCTGGCAGGGCCTTTCCGCAGCTATTAAGCGCTTCCAAACTCGAAGACGAAAAATAATCACCTGCAGTAGCTCATAAACATGTCTACGGTGGATGTATAGCTGTCAATGGGTGTTACAGCTTTATATCAACAATAGTGTTGCAAATTGCAGCTAATAATTTTGTCACAAGATATCTTCACCACCCATGCAAATAAATAGGCCTACATACAGCATAGGCGGGGACGTCACCCGATATGTGTGAGTAAAGAAAAGATACCTCTGCCTACCTGTATTTGGATAGTCTGCAGTTGAATGATTTGGTTCATGTTGACATGTTCGCTCAAAATAGTCAGTGACATTATGGCGGGCATTTGTTTTTGTTTTGGTAACAAAACGTACGCACTGCACGAATATCCTAACAAGACGAGCTTCAGTTCAGGTGTAAATAATGTCAAAAAGCTAATGTTAGACATTAGTAGACACTAGACAATAGGTTGCAGAATGCAGACAGGAGATACGAGATCGCTTGCAGCCATACACAAAACACATTTTTGCTAGCTCTCAAACAGGAAGTTCTAAATTTGCTCATTAGACGGAGCCTTGCCGCCCTTACCTTCTAAACAAACTCCTGAGTCGCTGCTCCTCAAGCACAACTCAATGATGCCCTCAAGTGGCCTGAACTGCAGCTGCAGTCAAACCATACGTCGTCATAAACCATTGTCTGATGATACATTAAGCTCATTTCCTCTTGTCGCCCTTTGCATTAGCGTTATTCTTAAAAAAAATACAAGCAATTTATATACAGACAAGTAAAAGCCTGAGAGCAGTTTTCTTCTCCTCAGACTGATTCAGTGCAGCTGGTGTGGAAAGGGGGTGATAAATCATGAAAGATGGTAGAGATTTGGAGTTATTTAAGGATAGAGCTCCTCCTCTGTCCATGGCATTTGTGGCTGTGTGAAGCAGCCAGCAGTCAGTGACCATTAGCTCAACAGAGAGAATATCTGATAGATCAAAATGCCTGCATGCTGCAGAATAATTAATGATCTGGTGGTCGTTGTAATTTAAACATGAACAAATAACAGGCCCATTAATTGCAGTTTCAAAATATAAAACCCCCCAAAAACTGCAGGGAATAAAAGAAAACAAAAACATTTATTGAATTTATAATTGGACTTCTGTTGAGGCATTCGATTTCTCTCCATCTCTTGCACTCTTGCCATTCTCTCAATCAGTTTAGTCTTGAAGGAGTTTCCAGAGCAGTTGGGTGCTTTTCCTTCACCCCAGGCCACCTGACTCACTACTCCATCACTCGCCTTTTTGGTTAAATGAAATAGCCCTTACATAGCCCGGAGGTTTGGGGTCATTGTCCTGTTAAAAATCACACTCATATGAAGGGAGTGCACTCTTATCATCATACATGATACACATCGCTTTTTGCGTCCTCACTTTGTATCCTTACTTTAATACTTTTAAGCCCTGAGCCAATTAAATCATCGCTATGATCGCACACAGACACACAAAGCTGGGCATAAGAGGGGCGCTAACAAATGCTGGTCCATTCTTCCTAGCCGAAAACACCTAGCCAAAAACTAAACCTAAGGTTTTTTGACCCCCAGGGGTTAACTGGGACAGGGAGGAACTCCTTATGGTCAGCACACTCTATAGTAGGGAGGATTATCACAACAAAACAAAAAATAAGTGATATTTGAAAAGGTTTAAGTTTTTAGGACAGAAGCATGCATCATTTGTGTCCAGTGAGTTCCACTTAAGCAGCTCTATGGTGGCCTTACTAATAAGTCATTACTAATGACTCATTAGTAATGACTTAACAATTTAGTTCTACAGTAATGATCTAGCCACAGGGAGACAAACCTAGCAACATTCAATTTGCACTGCGTAATCTACCATAGCGGGAAGCATGTATGGGAGAAGGTGAGAGACAGGGAGGTGGTTCAACAGATCTGGGAGCAGTTTAGTCTTCTCTTCGGAGGAGCTTAGAGTTGGTCCAGCTTTTGAATAACACAATATGTGCACGGCCAGCACATACTGTACACATACTGGTCGGTAGCATAATGTTCCAAATCTTCTCTTTTCCTACAATACAGATTTCACCTTTGACATAGCTGCCAGCTGTACACTGATTATCAATGATGGCGACAATGCATATACTGTAAAAACTTAATTTATTAACAACCACAGATGCACAATGCATTTTCTTATAATTTACAAAAAGACAAAAACAATATTATTATTTATTTTATTCTACTACTATGGTAAATAATAGTTAAAAGAAGTCAAGACTTTAAGGATGATTTATTTTTCATAGAATGTAGAGAACCATTATTGTTATTAGCACAAGCACACAGTCAACCACTAAGAAAACTGACCACTGACATCCTATTTTTATACCTGGACATTTGATAAACTGCAGAACTCTGTTACTGGAATGATTTTAGGTCTATTATCAAGTTATCTGTATCATTGCACAACATACTCCCAACCTGTTACTTATTTGTACCAAAATGATTTTATTTGCATCATAGGGTAGTGTTAACTATTGACCTTTGAATCACAGAATTTTTGTGTTAAGGAATTAGTTGTGCACCTGCTTATGAAAATGTATAGAAACACACTGTACTGCCATACTGTTTTCAAACTTCTAATACAAGTTTTCAATCAATCAATCAGCCTTAATCTTCGTGGTTATACGTCTGCAGTGGTTGACAAGTACATGTACTCAGAGGTATCAATGCTAAAAAATATTAAAAATAAAATAAAAGTGAATACAGTATGTCAAACAGTAAACCCATTGGCACCCCCCTGCCACAAAGCATTTACCTGTACTTCTAAAGGAGGCTTTTGGTCTTCAGGTCACAAAAAAACCTTCATTGGTTTCCAAAGTCATTGTGACTAGTGACTACAGTAGCCTACCGTAGATACAGATCCCCACCTCCCTGATAGCTATCATATCACATTTATTGTTCAGTCCATAGGAGGCCTAGTAATGACTAAATGGTGCAGTCTCCTTCAACTCATGGTACCCCTGGTGGTTTGGCTCTGTGAAGAGACAAAGAGGGCAGTTAGGGCTGGGATGTACCACAAAGTCTACCTGTTTTCCTACATTACACCATTGCTCTCAATTTCTCAAAAGACCCTTTTAGAAATAAAGGCTCTACATATTGATTTTAAAGTGAAGGGATAGAACACTCACTTTTGTGCGCATCAAGCACAAGTCGATGTGTGCAGCAAAAAAGCAGTGTTTCTGTTTTACAAATGTGTGTTACTACTGTACTCTTTGAGTACCAGCCATTTAGTGTTCTTACAGACGTAGCCTAACTGTTTTTGTTAAAGTTGTTTATTCAAGCCCATTTGGATTTTCACCTCATTCAGTTACAGGGCAAGAACTGCTTTATACAAGCATAATATCTATTTTCTTTGTTTTTTTTATATTTTGCAATTGTAGTCTGTAAAAGGCAGTCACATAATAATTTTCTGGACACCCCAGGTGATGTAGACAAAACAGGCCACTAGCAGAATGCGTTTGAGAGTGTAGATAAGAGTTACGGTACCAAGGGTCATATTCTCCTCCACCAGGGGCCTCTGCTCACTGCAGTTGACCACTTTTCCCTGAGCTGCCCCCAGGATGGTCATGATATCCACAAGGTTGAGCTTCCCCTCTTCTCTGGCCTCTTCCACTTCCTCCTTCAGCTCCAGCGCGGCCTCCTCGCGCTCCTCAATCTCCTCTTGCGTGAGCATCTGGCTCAGGCCCTGCCCCGGACCACTGTTCCCCACCTGAGGTGGAGCCAGTGAGCACAACGCCCTCACCTGGCCGTAGGACTTCAAATGCACGCAGTTGGCACGCAGGAAGAGCAGCAGCACGTTGAGGTCGTTCAGCGGGCAACCTAGTTTGCGGCCGCTGATGAGGCCCAGGGCTGGAAGCACCTCGTACACAGACAGGAAGGTGGTGTCCCAGATGAAGAGTCGCACCAGGCTAAACAGGACGATAGGACCTAACAACACGTAGATGGCACCGTTAGCAACGCTTATGACTTGGAAGACCAGCTGGCCGGTCATTTTACACTGGACCAGCTCTGGAATCCAGTTCTGGTCACGCAGCATGCCCGTGCGAACGAAGCAACTGAACTCATCCTGCAGGAAGGCAGAGAGGTGGAAGTAGGCCAGATAGAGGCAGGCGGCAGTCATGAATATGAGCAGCAGGAAGCCACGCAAGAAAAGCATGCTAACCAAGAAGTAGGAGTTATGCTTGCACTGCATGTATCGCTCCAACAGGGGGTACTCAAAGTAGCGCTTCCTTTTAGCCCTGGGAAAACAAAAACAAATAAAAATAAGATTAGTTCTGTATTTTAACCGTTTTTTACACATGCCAATAGCAGCATTGTTTTAACTTGGAACGTAACCTTGTGACAGGCAACGACAAAACGTTTTCTATCCACTATATGCCTTGAGGCACTCACCTCTCCAGCTCAGCCTGAAAAGTGAGTGGGTTCTTGGTGTTCTGCCGTATGTCCAAAATGCTTTGGGCCATTCGGACTGAGCGGTTGTAAGACTTGTCAAGCTCGTCAATGATGAAGAGCAGGTCTGAGCCCAGCGTGGGCATGACGAGTTGGCGCCAGATGAGAGCCGGCAGGTACATCAGAACTGCCATGGCCAGGAGAGAATAGGGGAACATCTGGACGGATGTATAGAATGGAGGAGAGAGAAAAGGAAGGGAAAAGAAAATGGGAGTGAGGATGAGAGTGAAAAAGAAAAACAGAGAGTTACACAAAATTCTATTATTCATCATCAAGGTATTTTTGTAGAACTGCCTATTACACATTCAACCACCACATCTAGAATGTCACGTTTATTATTTCACAGACCGAATAGTTGGAAAAGGCTTCAGCAACAAAAGGGCAGAGAGCGGAGAGTCCGGTTTACTGCTGGAGGCTTACCTCAGTGTTTATTTTAAATTGTAGTCATTCTCTGTCCACACAGCAAAGGAAAATGTTTCACCATGTTTTAGCTACCCTAGAACAATTTGGAAGTGTAGCCACCCTACAATTACAATCTGTTTTAGGGTAGCTAAATGACGAAATGACGAAACATTTCTCCTTTAGTGTGACTGCTACAGGCTCAATGGTAGGCCAGATGACAGCCAAGTTTATATTAGAACAAAGTAATTTATTTCCCAGTATATCAACACACTGCTTTTCGGTGAAGAGGTGACCACCGAAAACTACAACATGAGCTCACACAACACAAAACTTCAACATGAGGTCACGCTGCGGTGGTCACCGATCACACAACACATCTAAAACTACAACATGAGGTCACGCTGCGGTGGTCACCGCTCACACAACACATCTAAAACTACAACATGAGGTCACGCTGCGGTGGTCACCGCTCACACAACACATCTAAAACTACAACATGAGGTCACGCTGCGGTGGTCACCGCTCACACAACACATCTAAAACTACAACATGAGGTCACGCTGCGGTGGTCACCGCTCACACAACACATCTAAAACTACAACATGACGTCATGCTGCGGTGGTTACCGCTCACACAACACATCTAAAACTACAACATGAGGTCACACTGCAGTGGTCACCGCTCACACAACACATCTAAAACTACAACATGAGGTCACGCTGCGGTGGTCACCGCTCATACAACACATCTAAAACTACAACATGAGGTCACGCTGCGGTGGTCACCGCTCATACAACACATCTAAAACTACAACATGAGGTCACGCTGCGGTGGTCACCGCTCATACAACACATCTAAAACTACAACATGAGGTCACGCTGCGGTGGTCACCGCTCACACAACACATCTCTCCATTTGTTTTTATAGTCCTTAACTGTATGGTAGTTAGCCACAGGGAAATAAGAAGACACAATAAATAATCATGTTATTAGGAGGCTCCAAATGTGTGTGGAGATGACTGAATTGTGTGCATTCACATCACACCTAGCAAAGAGTCCAATTAGTTTGAGGTGTGACTTCCATCGCTATCGGCCACCCTACGATAACACACTGTACAGTACATTCTAAAGTGTTGATTGAACTCATAATAACGCATAATAATGAAACACAATATAACAACCAAATATAATGAACGCTGACAACTTAAGACAAACAGCAACTCCAATTAGTGTGGACCCCGTGAAGATAACTGTTGTTATGCACCAGCTAATGGGGATCCTAATCAATAAGCACAATAACAATAATCCAGGAACTTTTCTTTCCAGCTTTGCGAAGTGTCTGTTGATTTAAATATACCCCAAAGAATTCCCTCTAAACAACAAAGTCATTATAATAATTATAATTTCTCAACTCAACTTACTTTGTGCACCCAGAGAGAGCGTTCCTCAAAGTTTCCACTGGTGTCAAACTCGTGATGCATGAGGGAGTCCCAACAGTATGTGTCTATGTAGCTGGCCTGCTTGATTGAGAAGTTGCTTGGAGGAAAACAGGTTATCTGTGGCCCTGGAGAATAAACAATATGTTTTAGATTAGATATTGATATAAATTCCTCTAAGCTTCATGCATACAGTACATTAGTTATTTATACACATACACTGCAGCATAGTGTGCCTACTGAATATACTGTATGGACTTGTGCATCGATGCTTTTCATTGAAAAACAAGAGAAATCACATGTTCTCAAATGGCAACCTCACACAGAGCTGCGGGCCCTCGATTCCAAATTTGTGCTTCTCTACGGTATATTTAGTTCACCTTAGTTTAGCCACATATGCGGCCCAACCACTTGAAGCCGTGTTCCACACCCATCTCTCATCTCACACGGGTGGAGCACGAGGCTGGGAGGCAACACACATGGGTGTGGCCCCTCCACTTCAGAGCTTTAAGAGAAGATGGTGCTTCTATATTTTACAAGTAGCCACCACACATACCCATACCCAGCACTCTAAAAGCACAAACATACTATCAGCAGATGATTCATCTAGCCCATCCAACTCATTACAAGAAACTACATGGTCAAGTGTACACGTTACTGTACACTGTACAGTGTGTGTGTGTGTGTGTGTGTGTGTGTGTGTGTGTGTGTGTGTGTGTGTGTGTGTGTGTGTGTGTGTGTGTGTGTGTGTGTGTGTGTGTGTGTGTATTACAGTATGTGTAGTGCTGTGCAAGGACAGCCTGTATCACATCACATTAGCCTACTGTTAATCTGTGGTTCAGGCATTTACAATAATCTAGGCTTTTATCAGACGCTCTTTATCCAAAGCCACTTTGTCTTAACAATGGTTCAAGCATTTGTTGTTCAACCACATGAACCCTATAGAGTCCCTCTTCTTTGGGGAAACATTTGGCAACAATAGCACATCTACAAGCTCAAAATGCACCGCAAAGCGATGTGTTGTGAGCTTGTAGATTGATCTTTTCAATGAAGAGATTTGGGATTGATTGAGGGGAAAAAGGAAGGTACCTAGTATAGGGCCCTGGAGTACACGGATTAACTATTGTTTAAGTGGTGGTGTAATGGCAAGCTCTGCTCTGCTGTAGGTTTCGTAACGTATTCAACTCTTGCAATTGAACCTCACTCTAGCACTATTTCTATGTGACGTGCTATCCGTTGTCGGGGCAACATCCGTGACGTCACTATACGCGCTATCCGTTGTCGTGGCAACAGGTATAGTATGGTTAAACATATTAAATGTTGTTATTGCTGATGAGGATATTGTTCGTTGTAAATGTGGCAGAGAGGTGTGCCCAAGTTTAAAAAAAATATATATACTAGCAGGCTCACTGCCAGTTTGTTGTCCGCCGAAACTATGTAGGCTGTTTTTAGATCTGCCATGAACTATCTCTAAATATCCATGCATATACTAACTAATACTAATTTACAATACTAGGTTACTAACGGATGATCGGATTCTAATTGAGACCAGTAGTAGCCTAAATCTAAGCAGTTGACAATGAACAAATGACCTGCATACAGTATCTGGTCACTATACGTGGGGCATTTGCAGGCCACTACATAGTGTATGTATGATACACTATGTATCATTCTGCAGTAGGCCTATCTGTAGCTTTGAAGAGGCTTCTCTCATCTGGGACTTTAGGTACAGGGATTTTAACAACTTGGCAGGCACCAACCACTGATTGTATTGGCAGCCAGGGCTTATGTATATAGGTTAATGGAGAGGACCAGTCAGATGAAAGATCTGCCATGGAAGAGGGCCAAATTGTCACAGAGATGCCATTCATTGTCAGTCCTTACTGGCAGCCAACTTTATCTGTAATTAAACAAATCTTGGACAATTTGTCTTCATTTTTTAACTGTGGACTGTCTGTTTGCTGGGCATCCGGGTGGCATAGAGGTTAAAACACCATGCATGGAGGGACGGCCGGGTTTGTTTCTATTGTCATCTCAGATGGAAACGGGATTGTGTCCTTGTGGCTGTGGAGATAGCATGAACCTCCACATGCATTACACATTCACAGTGAAACTCCTCACTGTCGGTTGAAAATAAGTGACTGTATCAGAGCAGGCAGGCATGCACGTGCTGTGAGTATGTGTGTATAGTGTCATTTATGTTGACAATAATCAACATAATTAAAAAAATGGGGTGTTTGAGTGATTTGGCAGAGGCAAGTGTGCTGTAATCTCCGCCACCTCAACTGTCTCATACACCCATGTCTCAATTATTAACATTATTTCCATTTTATCGTCACATTTTGTGCTTTGTACTAAAATGTTGGCTGAGGATCCAGGTGTGAGCGAGCCAGACACACCAGTCAGCACAATCAGGGGCTGTTGTGAAACTGACACCGCCAAAGATTAGGCAGCCAAGATCCATCACTTTAGTTGCGTTCCCCAGCAGCACCGCGTCATGTTCCACGCTCTCTGGCTAATCAACACATCCTCTCATTTGACTCAAATAGAGGGAGCCGCCGCACAAGGAGCCTGCATGTAATTACAGAGCGCCAGTGTTAGTGAACGCTGCTCTCAATCATCCCATGGCAATTAGTATCAGGCAAAGGCTGATTGTGGACCAGCACGGAGGGGGGGAGTAACTCAAAGTCAAGGGAGTCAGCCTCCCTGGCTGTAGACTTTGGCAGACACTGTGGTGTATGAAGCCTGATTTATGCTTTGTTGTACGATTCACGAACAGAGAATAAGCTGATCACAACATGTTGCAAATATGACGCGTAGCCTACTTAGCATAATAGATCTGCTATTCATTTTCAGTCTATTAGCCATTAGAAAGAGATAGGGCTGGTGTGTTTATTTGGGGATAAATGAAAAGAAAACAATACTACATGCTAGCCTAGCTACTGCATGTCTTTAATATGGTCAAGCAAGGCCATGTAGGATTTGCTAAACAGAATGCATGTCCCTCTGGTAGGCACATTTGCAGACAGTGACTTTATACAGAGTCAGACTGACAGATAATAAATAAACACACAGCCATTACAGTAGTTTTGCAATGCTCAGCTGAAAAGCATCTTATTCCCAAGGACCTGTTTACATTCACAAATGCTGAAGTCAGCGTTGAGTTGGCTCCCAAGCTCTAGAATTATTTCCCGAAATACACATCTCAATGACCACAGAATATAGGGTTCTTTGCTTTTTAAGTTTGGAATAGATGATGTGCATAAATATTAATTTCAATATTCAAAGCCTCATGAATAATATGTGTGCATGTTTATGTTCTCAATATATCCCTTTCTTGTAAGTTCAGTTGAAGCAAGTAAAGTAAATGAAGTCCACGAACCAACAGCCTTGTTGTTGTCGTTGGCCTTCCACAAAGAAAGACCACAAAGCCAGTAGGCTACTGTTCAGGGAACTGAAAATACAAGAACCTGTGTTGCATTGGATCCAGTGCAGTTTTTTGTCAAAAGCTCTTGTTAATACTTTTCATTGGTTAAACCCACAGACAGACTTAACCACTTTAACTTTCAAAATGTTTCAAAAGTAGCACAAATAGCAGATCTACAAGCTCACAACGCATTTGCGACGCACCGCGAGCTTGGAGATCGGCTATTATTATCACTATACTTTCATTAAGTAAAAGTATTGGAAATTGGAAACACTCAAGTAAACTACAAACACCTCAAAATTGTACCGTACTTAAGTAAATGTAACTTGGTTACTTTAGTTTACACCAGTGAAAAAACCATTTGAAAAGTGTAGGCCTATACAACAATAAGTGGAGCTGCATGCTCACCAAGGGACACCTCGCGGGCGAAGGCCATGGAGACCAGAAGCAGTGGCAGGCCGACCGACACAAACTTGATGACCTTGTCCAGCGGTAGCTCCAGCTCCAGGTGTGTGAGACGGTTGGTGGGGGAGCCCTCCTGGAGCAGGGCGTCGGAGAGCATGGCCCTGGCGGCCGCGCTGGCGATGGACATGTTGACGCCTGTCCAGCCAAAAGGAGAGCCGTTTCATTAATGGATTGCATTTATATAGTGCTTTATGCACAGAGTACTTACTCAAAGAGCTTACAATGGTCCATTCATTCATACATTGGGAGGTGAACCATGGTATCCTTAATTAGGGCATGGCTGTATTAATGAAAACAATCTTTAAAAAAAAAGGTTTTCAAAGACATTTCAAAACGTTCCACATTATAAAAATAGAGAAAATAGCAGATCTACAAGCTCACAGTGTGACGTGTTGTGGCCTTGCAGATCATCTATTTTCTTTGTCATACAAGGACATATATAAGCTAAGGCTTATGTGGTTTCCGGTAACCAATTCACAGTAGTGGTCGGTCGGGTTACAGTCAATTTCAGACCATGTACTGTGGACCTGTTTTCTTCAAGTGCCATTTTGTCCGTTTCTTTGTGCTGCTATAAAGTGTCAAGTGACCAACCAATAATCACAATAGCAAAATTAACATTATCCCAAAAATAAAATCCTTTCCATAATGCAATACATATATCATTGTAATGTTTCATGCAAATGCTATAAAACATGGAAAAAAGTACTTTCATCACCTTACCTTAACCGTATGTTCTCCACGCTTTGATCGGTGACTCCAATTGAAAGTCTGTTACAGTTACAGTATGTCGCTCTAAGGACCAGAATGCTGTTGGAAAGGGCCTTAAGTATTTAGGGAGGGCCTTGTTAAATGAGAGGTTGAATCTGGGTTGGACCCGGCCAAGCCGAGCCAGGTCTGTCTCTAATTAAAGAGAAGGACATCTGGGAACATGTTGGAGCCCAGATGGCACTGTTAGCAGACCTCCAGCACTGGAGTGTGTGTGTGTGTGTGTGTGTGTGTGTGTGTGTGTGTGTGTGTGTGTGTGTGTGTGTGTGTGTGTGTGTGTGCACACGCCCATTCCGTTAAACATGCTGTATGGCTGTGGTATACGCTTCAAACCATTTGGCCACTGCAAGTGGCTTTTGCTGCCTCTGTCATTCACCAGCCTATTTTTACTACACTTTAGCCTCAGAGCTGCTGCTTCATCCTGTACAATGATGGATGGTGCAAAGGCTGTGTCTGACCTTTTTGTTCATGTGAATGTCAGAGCTTCAGAGAAAGCCATGTTGCTGCTCATGAATCAGCTGCCATTTCATTCCATGGATTTGACCGTGTGAAACGCAGCACTGAATTAACCGCTTGAACCCTAGCATCCATAATCCATGGGCGGAACAGTAGCCAGAAATATCAGATCTACAAGCCTGTAGCGCGCCACAGCACTGAGCTTGTCAATCAGCGATTCTTGGCGAAGAGATTTGGTGTAGACGGGGGAAAAAAGTCCAGGTACAGACAGAGCATACTCAGGTCCAGTTTACGAAGTCTAGAGGGTTTAAAAACAAAAGGAAATAATTCAACAGGTTATTGTATTTGCACTGGTATAGATACAGTATGAACATTTGGTTTGGATGTGAGATGGTGGGAGGTAGGCTACGTATGTTAACATGGCACCCCATCTGTGTGGCTTGAAAATGAAGGCAGAAAACAGCAATGTGACAGTTGTTCATGAATACTTACTAATTACTGGAACAATTAGTGTTCCAGCGACTATGGCTACTTTGGACGTTTCCGTGAGCCTTGCATTGAATAATATATATCTGGGGGGGGGGGGGAATGCAATTAATAAAATCTTCCATTGCATATAATATAATAATTATATTGCAAATGCTGGTTGTATTGCGAGTAGTGTTAATTTATCCATGTGTAAATTATTTCAAATCAACACTGAGGATTTTACTGTGTTGATGTTTTCAAAATCCTTTGGAATAAAGTTGTGCTCGTATTGGCCCTGCCAGAGTGAAAAGGCATTTGGGTGGTGCCCGCCAAGCAGGCTGAAATCATAGGCATGCAGTAGGCTAACCAGTGGGTGGAATCCTAGACATGTGACAGGAAGCATGGGCCAATATTTAGACGCCTAAAGTACTGTAACTCTGTAATCTGGATATATACAGTATGTCCCTGGACTGAGACAGGACCAGAGCCCCCCTGCACCCCCAACCAGACCAAACCTTAAACGTTTTTTGGAGAAGGCTAGCTTTATATTCATGTCTTATGTCAGAAATGTTCTACTCCGCTTTTCTATTCTTTCTATTGCTCTGTTCAGCTGGTCCCACCACAGCCAAACAGTCTACTCTGGCAACTACTGTGGCAACTACAGGGTGCAATCCAGTGCTAGTGTAACAACATTTAACCAGTTACAGCTCTATGCTAACGCTCTGGATTGGATTCCACCGTGTATACTGTATGTACCGCCTTCTGCTTGTTAATATCATTCAACCAGAATGCTTAGCTTTACATGTTTTAATTATTAAAGTTGGTCTATTGAAACACAATAGATTATGACAACAAAGTGTACAAACGAAATAAAAATATTTCTATTGTCACTTGCTCTGGAAGATCCATTAAAAAAAGCAGTCCAAAAAAAAGAAAGAAAAAAGAATATTAATGTAGAACATACTTCACGATGAACAGTCAGAACATTCAATAACATGGTTTTCTTTTCTAGACATCTTCACATTAGAAACAAGCGTCTCCATTTTGTGTCGCTTTGTTTTTAAGCACAAAGCAGAGAAGCTGAGACTGTTTCACAGTTTCTTCTCAAATCCTTCACATAAAATTGAGAGATATAATTTGAGGAGCCGGGACTGTTTTCTTCCTCCTTCAACTCAAAATCATCTTCTTGCTTGCAGCTGTTTGTCAGTAAATGCCATTGGTTGTCAACAAACAATGGGGATCACATGGTCATTGCCTCTCCCTATGTACTCCTCCCTATTATGTTCATCTGGGTGCCATTGATAAAGTGTATGGTGGCTGGCCTTGTTTGCCATTCTCCCTTGTGATCATCCCAAGTCACAAGAAATATAAAAGTGATCTTGAAAACATCAAAACTATCACTTGTGACTTAAACCATAGGTTTTAAGTTGACCTCTTGAAGGGCTGTATACTAGGCTCCCTCCTGATTTTGCTAATATCTTCATTGAAAATAGCCTATCTACATGCTCACAATGTGTCAATTTGCGAAGCATTGTGAGCTTGTGCATCTGCTATGTTCGCCAAATGTTAGCCCCAGAATAGGGATGCTATGGGTTCAAGTGGTTAATGGCTGAAGTCAAGTATATGCATGGCTGCCAGTTAGGTCTCATTCAGAAAACTTTGTAATACCTATAAACATAAGCAACTAGTTGTTTCTTCAGTCACCTTCTGAGATCAGGTAGAGAAACTGAATAAATATGCAAACCTTAAACACCATAATGAAGACATAATGTAAAATTCAATATTTTGTGCAGTCAGTATACACTGGTTTACTGATTCAGGTTTTTGCTCATGGGAGAAGTAGAAACTAATTTACATTATTTCAAAAGTCATGCTCAATAAGTTTTGCTGCAGCAATGAGTGCATTTTTCATTCACAAGAAGAAACATAGAATGAAGCCTTATTTAACCTGAGAACCTATGAGTCATTTAAAAGGCGTGAATGAATGTCCAAACAGTGGAAGCAAATATATTTCAGTAAGCTCCATAACTGTTTGGAGAGTAACATTATTTTAATTTCATTGTATTTGTTTTGTTTTCTAGGCTCTGTGATTTTAATCATTTGGGACACAAAATGCCACATTGACAAGAGTTTAAAGTGCAGACTGTCAGTTGTAATTTCTGTATTTCAGCCATTACAAATGAAAAGTTTAAGTACTGTACTATGGGCTCTTTTGTACTTTTGTATTTCCATCATTGTACTGTGAAACATGATGATATTCAGTTTCAAACATTTTAATGCGAAATGATTTAAATGAGTCTGCCATCCATAAGTATCAGGTTCTCGGTCCATTCTTTTTTGCATGTTATAGTTTGCGGTTTCCTCACTTACAATATAAAGTATATATAAAGTAGATGAAGTAAAAAATAATTACTTCATGGGCCTGATTGTTTCCTTCTGTGATTAAGTTTCAGTCATGAAACATGTAGGCAGGAACAACCAACCTGAAGTATTCATTCTGTGTACACAGTAGTTCTTTCTGTCATATATTCTAGAAAATCCTATAAGGGATAAAAACTGATACACTGTACTTTAACCTCGCCACCTTGGGGCATTTAAGCAATAATACAGGGGAGGGAGAGCCATCATGGAACACAATATCACAATATAGCATGACCTCGAGTGTATTATTGCTATTATACCAGTTTCAGTATTGATGTATCATTAGAAATTGAAGAAAAGGTGACAAAACGCTGGCGGCATCCTTTGCTATAGGTTCCAGGTGACGTAAGGTGGGTGCATTAGTAGTGTTGTCATTGGGAGATATGATGATAATGCCTCTCAGCCAATCACCATGCGTGGTCAGAACTAACTGTGGTAACAAAAAGTGTTTGGCACCAAAAATAAAAGCATGTTACTATCCAAACTATTAGTGCTCTTTGTATGGGCAAGTACAAACGTACGATGATGCAACACAAATTCATCAACAACTTTTTTTCCCCATCATAATAATGACACTCGTTGTAGTCTGATTAGACTCCAATATGCTCTTCCCAAGAAGTCTCTAGGAGCCTTTGAAATTCCACAAATTCATAGAAAACCTAATATGCCCTCGAATGCTCTCAAGTGTTACCATTTTCTTTTTGACATTCGCCAAACGATGTGGAAACCGAGGTCAAAGTTAACGTCATCCTTGTCCGCTCTCTCTCTCTCTCTCTCTCTCTCCCCTACTCCAGGTCTTCTCTGTGCTCCATACTCAGGTCTCTCCTCCCTCCACCTCTCCCCCCGCCGCTCTCCTCCACTCCATCCAGGTCATCTTCCTCCTCTTCCTCCTCCTCCTCCTCCTCCTCCATCTCTTCCTCCTCCTCTTCCTCCTCTTCGTCCTCGGTGCCGTCCATGGAGTCGTCTGCCCCCAGCATGGCCTGCTGCATGGCCAGGGTGGCAGAGTCTGACGACAGTGGCTGCAGTCCGTCCATGCCCAACGGGTCTGGGTGGAGAGCAACACGTTAGAATCTCAGTGCTTCTCAAACCCTTTCTTATAACAAATAAACACTAGACTAAAATGTTAGGGAGGGCCCAGTGGAGAAGAGATCCATTAGAATTAAAAGACAAGTAATTTTATGTGTGGTCGTGCTCGGGTGTTGCGCTATGAAAATAGCAGATCTACTGTAAACGTTGTGAGCTTGTAGATCTCCGCATACCACCAAGTGTAAAATCAGGCATTACGACGGCATCTTATGATATTTAGTCGACTAAAACTACACTAAAACTAAATCAAGATTTGCAGTCAAAATCAACACTGGCGTGTAGTAGTGAGACAAAAGAGTGCTGGCGTACTGTCTGAGTTGTTGCCCAGCTGGGACCTGTGCGTCTGTAGAACTCCGGCCACAATGGAGTCAGGCCAGAAGCGCTGTGTGGGACGGTGCTGGGACTTCATCTTCTTGGCCTTCGGGGCTGGATCTGGGTTACTGGCGTCCAGCATGGGCTGCAGGATACGTCTACGAGCGTTGATGAACCTGGAAGAGAGCAGTGGTGGAAAAAGTATAAATACTGCAAAGTAGATGCACTCCGTTACAAGTATGGCCTCACTCACACCTTAGTTTCGATCTAGCATACAACATTGATGCATGCTAGCTGTAAGCAACATGTGTCATGGCCGCCCCGATGCATTTCCAATGGAAGTCACATGGTTTGATACAACATTTTGGACTAATGGCTTTCGGCTGTGTTTCGACTGCCCCCCTCCCCCTCATACAACACAAATGTTGTGTCAAACCATGTGACTCCCATTGGAAATGCATTGGGGCAAGATGTATCACACCCTTTGTATACAACAAGCATACATCAGTCTGTTGCGAAGGTGTGAGTGAGGCCTATAAGTGCTGTATTCAAAATACACTCAATTAAGGCCTCACTCACACCTTTACAACAGACTGATGTATGCTTGTTGTATGAGATGTATAGCTGATGCAAGCTCGCAATGCATTTCCAATGGGAGTCACATGGTTTGACACAACATTTGTGTTGTATGAGAGGGAGGGGGGCAGTCGAAACACAGCCGAAAGCCATACAACAGCTTGTAGTCCAAAATGTTGTATCAAACCATGTGATCATGGAAATGCATTGGGGCAGCCATGACACTTACATCTTGCTTACATCTAGCATGCATGAATGTTGTATGCTAGATCGAAAGGTGTGAGTGAGGCCTAAAAGTGCAAACGTATTGGCATTCAAATGTAATTAAAGTACTAAAAGTACTCATATTGCAGAATGTCCCATTTCACAAGTTCCAAATGTGTACAACATCTCTTGAAAATAGCAGATCTACAAGCTCACAATTGTGCAAATCTGCAAAGTAACTAGTAACTAAAGTGTTCACATTATTGTAGTGGAGTAAATTACAATTGTGGAATTACAAATACCTCCAAATTGTACTTAAGTAAATGTACAGTTACTTTCCACCACTGCCTGGAAGAGAGTCATGTTGATGACACGCAGACAATCCCATAGCATCGCTGAAAATGTTTTGGTTTTAGAGAACTGGACTTGAGTTACAGCTGCACTTTGACTTCTTTCTTCCGTCTACACATAATCCCTTCGCCTAAAAATAGCTGATCTACAAGATACAATGTTGTTGTGAGCTTGTGGACCTGCTAATTTAGGCGAATGTTCCCTCCAGGATATAGGCATGCTGAGGTTCAAAATATACAGCATGTTTTGAGGGGACAAAATGATTTTACATACTATACTACTATATTGTATCCTCTATTTTAGATATCAAATGCTGCTAGTTATTTCCCCACAAAAAGGACATCTCACTCTCTTTTTTTTTTTTACATTTAATGTAAAATAAGACAGTATTTTGTTGCACTTGATATACATGGCCAGAAGATGGAGCCACAACACTGACAAAATATATGCAGTCGGACTCAAAATCAAAAATTCAGCAAATATCACCATAAGTAGTATTTGTAATTCTACAGGCACAAAGACAGTCTTATATAAAACGCCAATGCCTTACCAGTTGTTGACTTGTAGCAGAGTTAGATTTGTTTGTCCTGCAATCTGCCTCTTCTCATCTTCTGTTGGGTAGGGATGCTACGAGAAAGAAAAATAAACAACAACCACCACCTTAGTTTTCTATATTTATTTAAAGATGTTGGTAATTTTCAGTTTAGTCATAGTATTAAGAATGAACTTCATATTGGCCTTAATACTAGTACACTATTAACACTATCTACACACTGACAGAACACACACACACACACACACACACACACGATTCGAATTAGAATCGTGATTCCCGTTATGAACGATTCAAAATCTATTAATAATTTTCTTTCTTTAAATTTTTCTGGTTACAATTACAGGAGTTTTCACTACGTGTTTGTGATATGAAATGTAGCCTTACCCTAATCACAGTAAACATCATGTCTTCAGTCATTTTTCAGTCAAGTTACTGTAGTCACTTCAATTCAGCACAGCTGAGGTGTGTCTGTCAACGAGGAGCCAGTTGACCCTCATTGACAGGCAACAGGCATCAAGGCAACTCGTTAGTGTGAGTGTGTCTCTAGTCTCTGTACAAGTGATTGAGTTCAACCTGTGCAATACATTATGGGTTTCTGCATTCTTTCTTTGCATGTGTGCATTTTTACTACCAGTTAGACTAAGCCTACCAATTTTATTCATTTTACAGATGTTTTTACTTGAATGTATTGTTCCGGTAACTGAGTGAGAAAAAGTAACTGAGTGTCAGAAGTTAAAACGTTTTGTACATGTTGTCTTGGATTTACCTTTGTGTTCACATCATTCAGTTGATAAAACCTTTACAATAAGCTTTTTTAAGAAATGTACTCTGTTTTCATGCCATGAGACTGGAGTAGATTGTGATAAAATCGTATGTATTGAAAGAGAATAATTACATTTTGAATAGAGAATCGTTTTGAATCGACACACACGCACACGCACACACACACACACACACACACACACACACACACACACACACACACACACACACACACACACACACACACACACACCTACAGTAAAGTGTGCTCCATCATACGCCTGTGTCCCGTGCCGAATAAACCAGACCTACAAGCTGTTGTGGGCTTGTATGGTCAGCTATTTTCAGCACGCGACACTGTTGTGCGACAAAGCAGGCTTTAACCCTTTCACCTGTCTCACCATGAGATGTTGGAAAAGCCAGGAGCGCATGATGTTGGTGGCATGCTTGGGAAGTACACCTCTCTTATTCTTGGACTTCTTCTCATCGGCGTCCAAGAGGGAGGACAGGTCCAAGTTTATCTGTCAACAGACAAGCCAAGGTGCACAGGAGAAAAGACAGACCCAGCGTATTAGGGATTGGTTAGAGTTGCCACGGAAACAAAGGAGCGTGCCAATTACCTCCTCAAGCATCACCATGGCAACAGAATTTGAGTAATTATAGTTAAAACATAAAACTTGGTGGGGAAGAAAAAGAGGTCGATAGTCTGAATTACATGAAAAATAATTAAAAATAATATAATCTCATAATACATAGGGCTTTTTATGTGGAAAACTCTCTGAAGAACAAGCCTTTATTTATTAACACAAGTTTAGATTTGACATGAGCAAATTATGTCATGTTTTTATTTGTTCTGCTTACCGGTAATTGTAATTTTTTTTAGGAATTTAATAATGGCCGCTGTTATTCACTGTCACAGAACAAGAACTGAAAGGTATTGTGATATTTACAGACATTATGTGTGTGTGTGCGACTGTGCGTGTGTGTCCGTGTGTGTATGTGTGTGTGCATGCATGCCTTTGTGTATTGTATGTGTCCTAATCGCATACAGTACACAAATACAAGCACTATTGTCCCTTAAGTAATAATGTTCAAATTAAACAATTCTCTGTGTCATTGTAGCAAGTAGGCTACAGTTATTTAGGTAGGACAACATGCATGAATACATAAGGTAAGTCTGGCGAAAGAACGGATTCATTTGCTGCAGACTGGCTCTGGGAAGTCACAGGGAAAGAATCCCAACTGAATTTTGAGATCACACACACACACACACACACACACACACACACGCACACACACACACACACACATGCGCGCGCACACGTGTGTATAGAGCCTGAACCTGCTGTATTCCGTCCGCATGCGCACTTCACTCCACGCAGCCCATTTACACATACAGTAGTAATCCCCTGCAGAGCTCACACACACAAACAAGCCTCATTACGGTTGCAGCCGGGGTGTCACGTGTGCCCTTCCTCCTCCAATCCCCCTCAGAGCCGGGAACCTGTGTTCCGGGGGAAGGCGCGGTTGAATTAATTGGCGGCACAGAGGTGGAGTGTGATTACCGGGAGCTTGTCGGCGAGTATAGCTGTGGGGCCCGTGTTCTATTCCCAGCCCGCGTGTAGCTCTCTGCCTTGGCTGGGTCCTGGGTATTCACCCAGGTCTCCTCTGTCTGTCAAACACTGAATTACCTGCCTGACACTTTGGCCCACACGCACGCTGACACCACTTTGACAGATTGAACACTGCTAAACTCCCCTCGCTGCTCACTGCTGTTTTTATTCATACCCATAGGCCAGTGAGCTGGTTCTCGAGGCTTGATAAAAAAAGGACCACAATAAATCTAACAGGGGCAGTCGGTAGCAGTACTGAATCAAGAACACTTTGTTTGTAGCCTACGGTAATGACCCCAATTTAGTCATTATGCCAATTATGACCACTGCAATTGTACTTATGGTTAACCTGCCTGTTATGAGCCTCCACTGGGAGGGTAGTGTGGCACTGGTCCGACTGCTCATTATAGTCCGACCCAAAACCCTAACCATACGGCACGTGGACGACACAGGGTGAGTCTTAACCGCCCACAGGGTGAGTCTTAACCGGCCACAGGGTTAGTCTTAACCGACCACAGGGTGAGTCTTAACCGTCCACAGGGTGAGTCTTAACCGACCACAGGGTGAGTCTTAACCGGCCACAGGGTGAGTCTTAACCGGCCACAGGGTTAGTCTTAACCGACCACAGGGTGAGTCTTAACCGTCCACAGGGTGAGTCTTAACCGACCACAGGGTGAGTCTTAACCGGCCACAGGGTTAGTCTCAACCGGCCACAGGGTTAGTCTTAACCGTCCACAGGGTGAGTCTTAACCGACCACAGGGTGAGTCTTAACCGTCCACAGGGTGAGTCTTAACCGTCCACAGGGTGAGTCTTAACCGACCACAGGGTTAGTCTCAACCGGCCACAGGGTGAGTCTTAACCGACCACAGGGTTAGTCTCAACCGGCCACAGGGTTAGTCTTAACCGTCCACAGGGTGAGTCTTAACCGACCACAGGGTGAGTCTTAACCGTCCACAGGGTGAGTCTTAACCGTCCACAGGGTGAGTCTTAACCGACCACAGGGTTAGTCTCAACCGGCCACAGGGTGAGTCTTAACCGACCACAGGGTTAGTCTCAACCGGCCACAGGGTTAGTCTTAACCGACCATGTCGTAGTCGGACTGACGGGATGTCGGACTAATGCGCAGGGCCCACTGGGAGGAAGTAGCACCTCCGTCATACTCTTCCCACCACCCCAGACTGTACAAGTCAATAGCGCAACAACAAAGATCAACCTCCCTGCCCGACTTCCCTTCCCAGAACACGGCCAAGTCGGTTAATATAGACGCTCAGCCAAGCCGGATGCACTGCAGTGGATTTGAACCCCCTAGAGACTCCAGGATGGTGGACAGATAAACTGGACACAGCTGACAGCGTCAGCCTGTTGCACTGTTGCACTTGAAAATTGAATATGAAGGGTGCTCAAGGGGCAGACACAAACAATACCCACAATCCACTACACACGTACACTCACATTCACAAGTCCACCGTCAGGTAAGTATCATTATCACTACATATCATTACATTAGAATGGATTCTCTCCACCATTACACACACACACACACACACACACACACACACACACACACACACACACACACACACACACACACACACACACACACACACACACACACACCATAGTAAAGTACTGCATATCTCATATCCCATTAGACAGACAGACAGACAGACAGACAGACTTGGAGCGCGTGTATAAAATGTCTTGATATTCAGTGGGCATGATTGTTGCCCATGAAAGATCTACTGCACTGCAAAGAACGCCAAGGATACAGGTAAGGTAAATACAATGGACTGAATTCTAAATGGCTATATTTGGAAAGTTGGAAACATTGACAATGCCTCTCAGCCAATCACATTGCGAGGTCAGAACAAACTGTGACATCACCACCCACATAAAAGAGATTGCTCAAGCTTTTGAATTACATATTGCAATAGTGGACATCATTGAAGAGTAAGAAGACCCTTACTGGCAAAGCCATAACCTTGGAGTTTGAGCAAAGTGATAACATTGAGAATGTCATGGCCAACATCTAGGACAAACAACTGGATGTGCATGGGAGGGGCTAGCACCCCTCACACATATAGCCTTACACTATAGCCTTATTTATGACTCAGTGGCTCCATTTGTGCCTCTCAAAATCCAACCCTACGTCCTCGTCGTGAGAGGTAGAAGCAGGTAATGCTGACTAACAGGGCTCTGGTAAAACCTGCATAGGCTAATGTCCTGAGCAGCGAATACATCAAGAATGAAAGAAAGTGCGAAAGAAGTAAAGTACGAAAGAACGTTGGTCTTCCCCATGGTCCTCTCTGGTAAGGCTAATCATATCATCAAGGATGGATAATCATATCATCAAGGATGGATAATCATATCATCAACGATGGATAATCATATCATCAAGGATGAAAGTACTGATCATGCCCACTGAATATCAAGGATGAAAGAATGAAAGAAAGTACGACAGAACGTTGGTCCAGCATGGTCTTCTCTTTTTTTCCCCTAGGTAAATGAGGTCAATGGTCTTTGACTGAGATTTGGAGATTGAGATGAATCTGAGATTCAGAGTGAACGAAAGAACGAAAGTACGTTGAAGATGTCGTCTGGGTCCAGTCCAGAACAACAACTATGCCCAAAAGAACAAAAGAATGAATGAAAGAATGAAAGGTTCTTTTTTAAGAGCCACCTCCTTTCCTTTTGCTGTGACCTTGCCGTGGTGGAGAGGCTTGAGAGACTCGATGACCCTGAGACTGTGATGCCGCCCGTGGGGGTACCGAGTCCACAGGTTCAATGACCCTGAGACTGATGCCGCCCCGTGGGGGTACCGAGTCCACAGGTTCAATGACCCTGAGACTGTGATGCCGCCCTGTGGGGGTACCGAGTCCACAGGTTCAATGACCCTGAGACTGATGCCGCCCCGTGGGGGTACTGAGTCCACAGGTTCACAGGTGAGAGTCCATACAAACAACAGCAAAGTCTCTTTCTGGAATTAGTGTGGTGTTTCACTGTTGCCACAGCAGTAATAATTGCTTGGAGCTGTGCTGGCAATGTACGCACATGAAAAAAGTCATTAATACACTGTTTAGTAAACTCCCAGGCCAAAATGTATCAGGACAAAGTTTCACCACTAAAGATCAGACCTGATGAACGTTGGAATGTTTAATACATTTTGCCCTGGTAGCTTCTGGCCAACGTCCTAACCCAAGTGAAAGAGTTCAAGTGGATCTTGTTCACGAGGACGGGGAGGACGGTGCATAACAAAGGGGCCGTGTCAACAAGCATCTGCCAGTTGGCCACTGGCCTACTCTGGAATGCATGCCACTCCCCAAATACCCATTGTAACATTCTGTCTGTGTCCCTTTTATGCCCATATATGGAGATCTCTATATCTGTCTGCCCTTTTATTAAGTAATGCCCTTTATCTAAGTAATCCTGGGCGCTATCCTGGGCAGCGGACTGACCTCATGCCTCCTTCTATGCATGAGGAGTCCAAGCTGCTTCTTTTCACCTGACCCTTGGCCCTTTTATGTCCATATATGGATGTACCGGTCAGATTGGCGGTTCTTGACAACCGCCTATCCGACCTCCTTGATGCTGGCCAAAGTGGCCATGATGTGAGTCGGTGGTTGGGCAGTTTTCAAGATGCGTGAACTACAGGCGAACGGACATACAGAGTTTAGTACATTTATTGTAAGATAGTTGGAGGTAGTAGGCTGAAAGTTACAGAGGTTACATCTCCACAGTGATATATTATGTTCATATCCACATCTCTCGTTGGTGTTTCTAAGTACAGCCTTCTACTGTATAATTTTCATCAGCCACAGGGTATTATTGTTATGGATGCAAGAGGATACAGTATATTCTTTTATTGAACAAAGCAATAATATGGATAGACAAGTATTACAATCTTTACGGGTGTTTATAGGCAAACACCATCTATCCTTTTCATCAGCAAATGGTTATTGTTATGGTTGCCAAGATACAGAATACTATTTTATTGAATACAAAGCAATATGAATAGTCAAGGATTACCATTTCTCTCTCTTTTTTTGCTTTAGGGTGTACTGTACAGGGAGCTCTAGAAGTGTTTTGACAGTGACTTTTCTGTTAGCTATTTGAGCTCCATTCTTTTGTTGTTTTGAAAGTGAAAATACATAGATCATGAGGTGAGAGTACTGTGTGAGATCAATTTCCAAGGAATTTTATTTTATGCCAAATCAGATAAAGATGATAAAGACCCAGAACAATTTATGTTCATTGCCTTCCCATTTCAGAGTGGCACGTGTACTGTATTGGGAAAGGTCTGCGGTAGTACAGTAGGCCTATGTATGTGTACTTTAATAAAGGTCTGCGGTAGTAGGCCTATGTATGTGTACTTTAATAAAGCAGTCTGATGAAGGAGATATAATGGAAAACACATTAAAGGTCTGCGGTAGTAGGCCTATGTATGTGTACTTTAATAAAGCAGTCTGATGAAGGAGACATAATGGAAAACACATTAAAGGTCTGCGGTAGTAGGCCTATGTATGTGTACTTTAATAAAGCAGTCTGATGAAGGAGATATAATGGAAACACATTAAAGGTCTGCGGTAGTAGGCCTATGTATGTGTACTTTAATAAAGGTCTGCGGTAGTAGGCCTATGTATGTGTACTTTAATAAAGCAGTCTGATGAAGGAGACATAATGGAAAACACATTAAAGGTCTGCGGTAGTAGGCCTATGTATGTGTACTTTAATAAAGCAGTCTGATGAAGGAGATATAATGGAAAACACATTAAAGGTCTGCGGTAGTAGGCCTATGTATGTGTACTTTAATAAAGCAGTCTGATGAAGGAGATATAATGGAAAACACATTAAAAAAATTAAGTATTGTGCTCATGCACTAAGAAATATAATTATAACAGCCTAGAGCGTCTACGGATGGCATGTATACAGTATATAAAGTTGTCATATTATGAACAAAAACTGCATGTTGAAAAGGATACATCAGCAATCCATCAATTTGTGTGAAATAAATGTATGCTATGCTTATGCATCTACAATGCAATATGTTCTCTCACCCACAGGCAAGGACAACAAATAACTTTCTGAGCGTTTATTTTCTCCGCGGGGGGTATTGAATTCACATTGTTTAGAAGTGTAAATCGTTATATTAAGATGTGTGATATTGTTGCCAATCAATTTGACTTAATACCCATAATACCATGGAAAATACTTGCTTCTGATAGGCTGTCAGGTGTACACATGCAGTACATGCATTTGACACGGTTTCTGCTGTGTCTGACATTGGTGCATGTTGTAAATCTCCACATCATGTGCATTTGACACGGTTCCTGTTATGTCTTTAATTATTTACATTACATGTCCTACTAGATGTCTACATACATACTGCACCTGCTGGCCTAGGCTGTGTATGTACAGTAGATACCTATCTTTGATTATATATTTATTATTTACCTTTAGATTTTTCTCCTTGCTCAACCCCGCCCCCCAACCCCCTGTTTCACTTTCTGAATGGAGCTTGCACAAAAACTAATTTCATCCACTTTACACTGTGAACCTGCGATGTGACTGAATAAAGTTGATTCTGATTATGATGCATTTCCCCCCTGATGATAACTGGTACCGTGTCGGCGTTAATCCTCACAGATTATGCACAGAGCCGCAGTGAAACTTCACAGCATAATCTTCACAAATTGTCCATAGTATCATGGGAACAAATTCCACTTTGTGTGTCAGCAGGCGGGCTCGTTCGGAGACAGTGAGAGGAGGACGCCTGCCGGGGAACCTCCTCTATGATCACATAAAGGGCCCCTTTTAAAAGAACAAATCGTGGCAGTGGGTGGGAGAGAATTATTTTGGACAAAACAGACGCTCAGCAGCTCACCTGTGAGTTCTGGATATGGATGGTTCCCGGGGCCAAACCCTGAGTTAACACCTGCCCTTGTGATGTAACCATGGCAACCGGCTGGTACAAGGTCCCACCTGAGGGGATAATTTGCGGTTATGAGTATCAAGTGGCTTCCCTCTACCAGCGAGCTGTCTGCCAGTAGCAGTCTGATCCCACATTACCTGATTGGCTTATTAACTTTCCACCAGACAACATGAACCATGTAAACAAGAGAGGGAAAGATAATTGAATGTGTTTCTTCTCTTAACCCTGAAGAAGAGATAATGTTGGGTTGGTATTGATCAGGACACCCTTCATTACAGTCTGTTAGAGCCTTCAACGTTTAGTGATCAAAGGCAAAGATATCGATTGACTTCGTGTTGAAAGGTGTTTCCAACATTTCATTGTAGACGCGCTGCATCGTTCACCCTGCCGCACTGAATGACGATATTGTGTGAGTGTCACATTAGAATAAAAGCAAGTAAAATTATTGAATGGCAAAATGATAGGCTTTTCCTGTCATTATGTACACAGATCTGAAAGCCCAATTAGCCCTTCGCTAAGCTCCACCCACTCCACTCTGCGATGGCAAGCTGTCCTTCTCACCCATTGAGATGCATGTTAAGTGACAGGATTTCTCCATATAAATAATCGATCATTTCAGTAGCAAGAGCTTCAAAATGTCTTCTAAACGTATTCAACCAGGCCTGCAGTAGGCTATGCACTGGACAAATGTGCCTGACATTATTTCAATAAACTAGAAATATGAGGAAATGTTAGAGGGAGAAACAGTATCCAATTAAATTAACTTACGACGTCTGACAGGAGTCTTCATTAATGCACGGTAAGACTACGGTGTTTAGTATTATTGCCATCACCTGGGTGGGTCAGTCGTAACTTTACTGACGTTAACCTGCGTATGTGTTCAACAACACAGCCATGCAAAATATCACTGACAGCTATGAGGTGACGAAAGCTTGCCATACTTAGCAAGGGTTTCTAAACTATTTGGATTGGCATTGGACAATCGCTTTATTAGGGGTGGGCTTTAACGAAGGGCAAATTGTAACAAAGCAGGTAATAAAAGCAATGATATTATGCTGAATGCTGGACCTTCTGAGTAAAGTTAATAATTTAGGTCCTCCTTTTAGGTTGAGGGGCTGGCACTTGATGGAGAGATGCATACTCAAAAGAAAGGAATTTGACAAGTTGTCACTGGTTATTATGGCATTGACTTCAAATAAAGTCAATGCCAAATCTATACAAGTTAGCTCTGAAACCTGCTTATATTAACCACTTTCAACCTGAGAGCTAAAAGTTAAAAAATTCGTATATATTTCAGAAATCTACAAGCTATTTGATTCATTTTCTGATTCAGTTCACTGTATAAAATGGGGCTTAAATGTGGGCTTAAATGGTTAAACAATAACACTGTAGAATCTAGTTTTCTAAAGAAGTGCATATTAATTAATGGGGGTGTCATCTGCTTACATTTTTGTGTAGTTGTAACTGATTAATAACAGCAAATATAGCAATAATTTCAGGATGCTTTCACACACTGTATTACAAACAAACAATTATTCGGTGTGACTTCACAACCCATCTTGACAATGCAGTGTAGTGAACACATGCTCGGAGGTGATTTCAAACTAACAGGGGTCTCTGCGGTTTAAGGTACTAATGAGCACAACAACGTTTAATGTGTGTCAGTGAGTGTGCACATGTCTACTCACCTGATACCACATGGGAGTTAAGAGTTGCCATGGCCACGTTGCCCTGTTGCAGACCCCCAGTGGCCACCACAATCCCTGAGGGGTTAACAGAGCTGGAGACAGAGGTCATGGATGGAGAGGAGGTCTGAATTAGTTCCTGAGGGATCATAAAGAAGAACTAGTGAGAAAACCTAAAGAGCTCATAGTCGTCTCCCTCATTTAAATGAAACCTAACTCCCTCCAGTCCCAATTTATCCAGTGCTGTGTCGGCCGGGGATATTATCTAAAACTAGTGACGTAATGGAAACTAGAGTTGACAGAACATTTTAGAAAAAAAAAAAAAAAAAAGAAAATCATTGAAACTGTCTGTCTGTTTGGAAAACTAACTAAACTAACTCAAATATTAAGATAAATTGTGTCAATATCTGTCATACATAAGCAAAATAGTGAAAATAGCCGATCTACAAGCTCACAATGCTAAAACTAATACAACCTAAACTAACCTAAAAAATAACCAAAAATAACTAAACTCAAATATTAAAAAAAATAACAGAAATTGAGAAAACATAAAGTCAAAAGAGAATAAATATAAAAACGAATGAACGATTCCAGAGTATAATAACCTTTAGTTGGGGCAGCTTTGAGAGGTTTGTTGTTGTTTACTCACATGAACCCTATAGCGTCCCTAGTCTGGGAATATGTCAGAATAGATAAATATTCGCACTCACAACGTGTCACAACGCATCAACGTGAGCTTGTAGATCGGGTAGATCAGCTATATTCGGCTAAGAGATTGGTGTAGAGGGAAGAAAGGAGGGGACCAAGTAAATAGACCCCTGGGGGGCCCTGGTCAATCAAATATGAATGTACAGTATGTATGCATCCCTCATTCTCTCTCTCTCTCCCTCTAGGCTAAGACTCTGAACATATACAGGATCCATAGCTGACCTGGTGTAGGCCAAGAGAGGTTTGTGAGGGAGAATAAGGTCCTCCCAGGTCATTGCGGAGCAAGTTGTCGCTGTGCATCTTGGTCTTGAGGCAGGTGATGTAGCGGTTACAGAAGTCCTTACAGAGCTCATTGACCTTCTCCAGCTCCAGCAGATGGATCCTCAGCACCTGAATGGCCTTCACCATCTGACGGGAAAAAGTAGGGTTTTATTCCTACATGTACTGTATGTACACGAGATGTGACAATGAAGAAACTTGAATCCTTTAACCTTGAGTATAGTATGACTGAGTTACGCTAGACTTTCCGCATCAATTTCTGGCAGCCGGATTCATTTAGCAGACTTTCACACGGACAACTTTTGCTGAAGTTGGAAACAACCAAACCGCAAGTAATGTCAAGAGACCAAAAAAATGGACCTTTTGCTTCCACGATGTCCACGAATTGGAAACGTGTTCTGCAGACTATATCACTATGGACTTTGCTGATTACACTGTTCGCTGAGCTTTGTTCAGCTTTCATGCCCCAAAGGGGCTTTCTTCATAGTAACAGCTGCAAAACAAAAATGATGTGCTCATGTCCCTGTAATATCATCCTGGATACTGTACTGTAAATATTTCCAAAAAGCATGTCATCCATTATTCACCCATGGCACAGCTCCAGCTTTTTGAAAAGTCTAGGCTGAGCTGTCCAATATCCCCAGTGTATTATGTATGAATTCTGTTTAAGGGGGGATTTATTTTGAGTAGAATCTACATTCTAGGATACTAAGCTTATCCTAACCACGTGTAATTTTCCAAACCACTGGAAAATATTAATATAATATTGGGTTGTGTTCAGATACTTTGTATACTATTTTGTAGCTTTGTATACTACTTTGTATACTTTGTATCTGAACAGTTCTAAACTTATTTTGGATTTGAATACCGCTTGCACCATTTGTTGCATGACATCCCTGTTAATTTTGTCCGCTACCTTTCCTGTCACTTGCTACTTTATAATATTGGGAAGATTATATTGTTAGCTAGCTTATTAAATTATAACTTCTAACAAGTTCATTTTAACCCCCTTTTTTAATTCCTCCGCACACACAAATATTTCTGTGTTGTCACTGCTGTTGTGTCCTACCGACACACCTGCCAGTGAGGAGCACAACACTCCCTGCTGGTGCCGCCACAGCCAGCAGCTTCCCTCCCCCGTCCTCCGAACACGGGCTAATTTTGTTTGCATAGACGCCCAACAAAGCCATGATGCACTATGGTGGATTTGAACCCACAATCTCCGTGGTAGCTGGCAGAGTCTTTACCCCTGCGCCACCCAAACTTCGTGTTATTGAAAGGCGCTAGCCCCTCCTATGCCCAGCTTTGTGTGTTTGTGTAAACACAAACATGTCATTGAAGACAAAAGTGTGTAAACAGAAACATTGAAGACAAAAGTGAGGACGTAAATTGTGATTGGCCGGAATGAGATGATGTAAAGTGTAACATTGGTCAGCCTTATCTTTACAGTCATGATCTATAATATTATAGCATCAATATGGTCCCCACCCCCATCCTCTCTGCATGACTTACTTTAGAGAGCTCTCCCTCAAAGTCAGCCCTCAAGGTCAACTGAATGGGCTGAAAAGTGCTGGGCCAAGGAGGAGATAAATCAGCTAATTAAACCAGACTCGTTTAATCAGGGGACCAGTAACTCTGGTGCCCAGCGCAGTCAGTCAGGCCCTGCCACAATGTTCCCGTCCTGTGGATGACTTAGTGTCCACTGGGAGAGCTGCCTGCCTGCACTCGCTGCTCATAAACCACGCAGATGCCCAGTTAATTGACTGTTCAACACTTGTCGGCTTTACCCCCTCGTCTTTGTCTTCTACTGCAACATCTCCCTCTCCCGTCACAGTGAACATGATCAGCGCCCACCTATCGCTTCTCCACGTTTTTAATTACAGCTAGCTGCTGTGTAAGGGGGCAGTGTGGGGGGGGGGGATGTGTGGGGCTTAAATGAAAAAGGAGGTATTGTTTGGCAGCAAAAACAATAAGACATCCTGTAAACAGATAGGGCTATATATTTTATGAATAGCTTGTAATGTTTTATCATCTCCCCATTCAGTCAAGTTAGGGAGGTTTACCAAAATCACTGCAATGCAGGCGACGGGCACAAGAACAGCAAAGTGCTGGTGCTTAGCTGCAATCTGGAACTAATTGCAGCGGTTGGAGGTGGTCTCCCGAATCTTCCATTGAGACTCTGAGACCACCCTGGTGTCAGGTGACTCAGGTAGGAGGACACCTACTTGGTTGACAAGCACCACTGCCTGAAGCCTATAAGCAGGGATTCTGTCTTGGAGAGTGATAGAAATGTGGCCTCCCGTAGCAACATAATTCTATAGGAGCCAGCGTGGCGTGGATCCGCATCCCGGGGAGACTCACCAGATTGTCTAGCTCCGGGTCCTCACTGAAGAAGGGCTTGTGGTCCTGCTCCTGTTGGTGCACAAAGTTCTCGATGTCCACGTCAAAGCTGGCCGAGGTGATGCATTCAGAGCCCTGTGTGGCCTGCTCACACTTCTCAAAAAGCAACGCCAGCAGAGGGAACAGTGGATGTCTGCAGGAAACACAGGGGCAAGGAGAGGAGGGGTGAACATTACATGTTACACTCATCATCATACGCCGATATTGCGTATAAAAGACCTGAGGCCGATTATACGAATGCCTTCTAAATCAGTAGTTCTCACACTTTCAAGATTTTTCTAAAATGTTCAAAAAAAGTACAATATCTTCAATTTTTGAAAAGCCAACGCTAAAATCTAAAGTGACACAGATGCCTTCCCGGTTTTAATGGCTTATGTTAACCAAATGAACCGAAGCATTCTATTATATTCTGGGGTGGACTACAGATCTACAAGCTCACACTGCGGCTCGTTGTTTATAAATAAGCAATTTTTAGCATGCCACATGTCGTACAATTAAGTATAAATCAGGCTTATGTTGTTATTTGGCTCGCTGGAAGGGAATATTAGGGTTTTATGAGCTTCAGAATGTGGGGATGTGAACAAAAGTAAATAAGACTTACTTAAAACAAAGACTTACAGAGAATGATATATATATTTAAATTCCTTTAAAAATAATGCCACAATAACAGCCTCAATTAATTAACAAGAATAAGCATAGATGATCTGTCTTCACAGGATTAAGTTAAGTGTTTCTGATCGTGCATACTTGCCAATACTAGTGGTGGAAAGTAACCAAGTCAATTTACTCAATTTATACTATTTACTTCTACTCGGTGGCAAAACAATACAATACATCAACCAATGTAGCCCTACTATACTTTCCCTTTTCAAAATCACAACATGTTGCGATGAGTCGCATCACAGCTTAGATTGTATGACAAGTTTGGAAAAACTATACTTTTCCTTTGGTAGACTTACTAAAGTGAAATAATGAATGCAGGACTAGTATTTGATATATATGGTATGTTAATTTACTTAAGGCCTTCCATTGCTCTGGTTTTAAACAACATGAAACAACGTGAATATAATAGACAATATTCAGCAGAGACATCTTTAAGTGGGTGCAATATGATACAGCGATGGGGGAAACATCATTCAGAAGCAGTTTGTACGTATGCCACACATTGACAGCTCCTGCTGAATTCCTTCACAACAAGCTATAAATTATGAGTTCCACATTTTTTGAGTAAAGTATGCCTCAAGACTCTGCAGGGTGTTCAAAGAGGTCCTAGCCTGCAAACACAGCAGCTGCCTGGTTCTACTTGGTGCGGTTGGTAGAATATAATAATAATAAGTTACGATGGTTAGAAATGTTTGACTAAGGCAGAAGTCACGTCAGTCGCCCCTTTTGCATACCAAGTCAAATTGTGACAACAACCAATCATAGTAAATAATAACGCTACTGTAGATGAAGCTGCTTAGCCTATACTATTGGCCGACTATTCAAGTCGCTTTTAAATGCTTGTCCGCCTAACGAAAGGGATCCTGCAAATGAGAGCCATTGGAGTGGCGACAAATGAACATGAATTAATATGGTAATACCCACACTGTATATATTGTATATGTGAGGATATCTGATGTTAGAAAAGTCTACCGGAAGTTCTGAAACACTAATACTAACACATCACAATAGAGCGGGCCTAGTTTGAATGTCTTTTAGAAGAGAAGATCTAAGGGCCGATTCATACTCCTATTTTACCGCTGTTTCGGCGCTGTAGTGCCGAAATGATTTCGGCTCGTCATAAATTTCCAGTAGCACCGAAGAGCCGACTTTAGGACGGTACCCGCCCCCCCGAACCTCAAATGACGTCAAATTGTAGGCTCTACAGCGCCGAACCGACTTTTATTCGGCTCTAAAATAGGAGTATGAATCGGCCCTTAGTACTGTAATGATGCTTATAAAATTCTAAATAAATATGATCGCGTTTTGTCTATTTTAATTTATTGTTATCTGCATCTCTCTATGTTTCTTTGTACCATTAGTGCCACCACTGGCAGCCTCTGTAGACATCTTTAAAGCAGAGCTCAAGACCTATTTTTTCCACCCTTGCCTTTAGTTGAGTTTTTCAAATCTCTTGTGTTGTTATTTATATACTGTTGTGCCTGTCTCGATTAGATTGTTTTTAAATCTCTGTTGCTATTCATGTACGGTATTCACTGTTTTTCTTGTTTTGCTGCCTTTTTTATTGGTTATTATTGATTTATTATTATTTTGCTTTTCTTTTTGCTCTGTAAAGCACTTTGCGCTGCATTTACAGTATGTCACGTTATGGCACTGTTATGTGTGATCTGAAAATACCAGATATACAAGCTTGTCCATTTTCCACCGACGACACCGCCGTACGACAACATCTAAACCAGGCTTAATGTGGTGCTATATGCTGGGGGGGCACTAACCCGTGGCTCTCATTTGCAGCCTTTAATAGTCGTCTATATTATACTCTAATCTGACTGATCCCAATTTAATGTCGCTCCCTCAGCCACACGCGCTAGGAATACTGAAGAGGAAGGTCACGTGCACAGTGGGCGGGCTGCAATATCATTAAATGTGTCTGTGGAGACAGAGAATGAGATTGAGACATGGAGAGAGGGGGGAGAGAGAGATGGAGAGTGAGAAAGAGAAAGAGAGAGAGAGAGAGAGAGGCGGAGGGAGGGAGGCATGTTGGGATGGAGAGAGAGAAAGAGAGAGAATAATGTTTGTATATCTAGGAGGGTGAAAGGGGGGAGGGTATAAAGTGCCAAAACAACCCCATTAGCACATAAGGAGTAATACTTTGTGGGAAAGAGCGAGGTACTGGATGTTTACTTTACACAATTGATCTACTATAAATGCACCATGTGTCTGACCGTGTGCACGGCTGAACCGTTCGCCCCACCAACTTCAAAAGCGACACACGCGTTCCACACCCACACAGGGAGTTCAGTGCCCGGTGTCGAGTCGGTCAGACGCACGGTTGTCCAGAACCGCCACTAAAGGCCTCTGCCCAGGCTCTGGACAGGGCCCCTGCCCATGGAGCTGGCCTGTTCTGACGTGATAACACTCCATATTTGGCCGACCTTCTAAACTGAACTTCTCCTGCTCTGTTCATGTTGAATTAAAGTTATGCAAAGTTATTCCAAACTGAACAACAGGGTGCTGAGGGCCCCTACCATCCTCTTAAATAAATGTTCAACTGTACGACATACAGTACAATATACAGTATGACAGATACATGTAATAATTAATTCTATGCATGTATGTAATAATTACTATTAGGCCTACTAATAATCAGCTGCTGCTCTTGTCTGAGCTGAGGGTGCAAAAACGTTACATATTTTACTATTGACAAATGGGAGATAATTGTATTATTTGTTTAATTATTTGCTTGTTTGTTTGTTTGTTTGTTTATGTGGCAACCATAAGTCTAGCCATGTTATTTTGTATTTCCCAGTATGATATTGTTATATCGTTTCTTTCTGTCTTTAAAGATGAATCTCTGGCATTTGTAGAGACAGGAAACCATGGCCATGAGAGAGGAGAGATAGAAATGTGAGACACTAGAATTTCGCCGGCCTTCGGCCGGCGAATCCTAGTTACATTGCAGCGCAATATGGGAAGAAGGAAATTGCGTTGACAGAGTTGACAGACTCCACTTCATGTTTCAGCTGTGTTTTTAAACTCAGTAGTGTGCCCTGCACATGTAGTAACGGATGGGTTATAAATTATTATAATAACAGAAAGTGTTTTTTATTTCTCATAAATACGCAAACATGGTGAAACAACTACAGTCACAGAGAGCAGTGCCAAGGTAGCTGCTGCCTGCTAACGATGCAAACAACAGCCTTGCCTGTCGTGTGTGTGTGTGTGTGTGTGTGGGGGGGGGGGATAGCACTAATTTTCGACATTTTACTGTGTCATAAAAATTTACATCTGTAGCCTATATTGTGATTACATTTGACCGTACATTTGACTCTTGTGTTATATTCTTGTGAAATATTCAGTAAAGTATTGTGGTGAAATATTCACCCCAAGTTGATAAGATATGCAGAGAATATAATACCAAGAAGCCCCAGTTTGAAATGCATTAGGCCACAGACCCCCATTTGATACCATTTGCTCTCTGGGAAAATCAGGGTCCATTTGGTTCCATTTGTATGCTCTTGGAGTATGATGACTGTGCTAACAGTATTATCATAAAATATGTCTCAGTTTGAAGATTAAAAAAAACATATTTCATATGTGTGAGCTTGTAAAGTTGAACGTTCAACCTAGAGACAGTGTTGCCAAGTCTGATCATTATAAGCTACTTTGGACTTGTTTATCTATTGGTAGTCCTTGACATGGAAATGTTTGAGTTCCACTGCTCTGAAACAACATTAGACAACAAAGTTTGACAGTCAACACTATAATTGATTATTTTAAGACTAATTTCCGGACCATTTCTGATTTACCTACTTTGAACTGGCCTATTAACATTTTTATAGACCTGGTTGCTTGTTTCACTCTCACATCCACGATATGTGGCAACCCTGGTCCCTGGTTTGTTTTGCGTGTGGATGTTTTTTTTGTGTTGCTTTAGCATCTTTAGCACAGTAGCTATCAGAGGCTGCTGCAGCTGCTGCTGTCATGTGGAAGCAGGAGGGAAAAAGGAAAAAAGACGAAAACACACAGCATTGCGCGCCCGCAGATCTGCCCTTAAACGGCAGATCTGTCGTTTTATGGATCATAGAACGAACGTACCGGTACTATGCTGTTAGCTTGTTGCTCCCCCCCCCCTCCCCTCCCTCTCTCTCTCTCTCTCTCTCTCTCTCTCTCTCTCTGACGTTCTCTCTCTCTCGCTCGCGCGCGTTACTCTAACACGTCTTTCTGTCTTTCTCTATCTCTCTATCTCTCTCTCTCTCTCTCTCTCTCTCTCTCTCTCTCTCTCTCTGTCAGAAAGCGTTGTCAGTTTACTCACAGCACCGTCACTCCTGTCAGTTATTTCGTCGTGTATTGGTAGCCTATATGAGCCCAATATTGGCGTTACGCATTTCACTTGAATAATGTTGTGTGCGCACGTGCGCACGCTGAGAAAGACAGTTATTTAATGAAACTGAAAATTATAACGTGCTGCACTGCTGTCTCGGCCGTATAGCCATTCCTGTGTGTGTGTGTGTGTGTGTGTGTGTGTGTGTGTGTGCAGGCGTGTGTAGTCGTGTGTGTGTGTGTGTGTGTGTGTGTGTGTGTGTGTGTGTGTGTGCAGGCGTGTGTAGTCGGCGGTGGGCTGGCAGGCGAAAATAGCAAAAGCTATACGTGTAATGTAAATATTTCGGTACAATCCAAGTAGTGACAATGAACAATGTTGATTTAACTAAGGGATTCGCTGAGTGTTTTATTTTGTAAATACAGGGATTTAGAAGGGATAAGCACTAATTTCTCCCCTTCCTTCTTTCTGTTATCCTGCGAGGGCCCTAAAAAGCAAGATGGCTGATTGTGAGACTGAAAGAAGTAGTGTGGGGGCGGGCCTGGTGGGCCTATGAGAACACAGAGCAGTGTTGCCAGGTTTGCGAATTGTAAGCGAGTTGTAGTGTGTGCAAGTAGCCTGGTTAAAAGGCCTTGTTTCTGCCCCTGTGGGGCAACAGCAGTTTCTGTCGACCAGTTTCTGTCCACCGCTTTTGGCACGTGACCAACTTAACAAATGTTAAAATAGAAGACAGGGGTCGGATTTGAACCCGAGTCTTCGCGCTGCTAAGGAGCTTAATGATCTTGTGCACTAACTAGCTGAGCCACAAGGCACCCCTCAGTAGAATTCAATTCACCTCCATTTAAATGTGCAGAAAAGAATAGGACAACCGGCGCAAAATTCAGTTGAATCGGTCTTGCATAAATTAATATTTAATTGCATTTTTCCCAATTCGTAATCTGTAATTTATGTATTTATGTCAAGGAATGGAAACACCTTATACAAGCGTCTCTGAAATGTGTGAAGTTGTTATAAATGATTACATGACTGCTCATTGAACGATGTGATAGAAATCATCATGTGGCCTTTCTCATTGTTTCTGTAAACCCTGTACAAAAAAAACTATACAATGATGATAATTAAAATTATGTAAGACTTCAAATGTACTATTGGTATTGATAATTGGAATGTTTTGGCATTGAGATAAGATGACGTTTACCAGAAGTGTGTACCGAACACTATTCTCTAGTAGGATTGAGTGAAAACACACACTTTCTTCATTGCTGGGGGGCTTTCTCACAGCAGTTCAACCTAGAAGAATTTTCCGGAAATTGGAAACATTACCACTTATCCTTCATTGACCGGGGTCCCCTGAGGGCCTATCCTCTGCCCCCTTCTTTTTTATTTATTTTATTTGTTTAAACTTCTACAGCACATCTCTTCGACGAAAGAGATGTATAGATCTAGTATGTTCACCAAATGTTCAACTATTATAACCTGCCCAGAAAAGAGACGCTGCGACATTCTAAACTCTACGCGGCTTGTGCTTATAACCACGGCCCGCTTCTGTGGCCAACACGGAAATGTGCCTCTCGCCTACAACAACTGTGGACTGCTTTTTGGTCGATGAAGTATAGTTTTAGACCGCGACGGAAGAGCGCCGTCTCAAGCTAACTTGAACCGCGTGAGGCACCACGAGCAAGCGAAAGCGAGCAAGTCCGATTGAGCCGACTCGCCGCGGTTCGAGTTGCGACACGATAGGCACAGAATAGTAAATCATGTTCTGGTGGGAGCGTTTGCTCCGACTGCCACTCAAAGTGGCTACTGGCCAATCACAGCACGTCCTTGCACAAGTCCAAGTCAAATCGTATCAAGTCAACCCCTTTGATATGAGAGACAATATGAGGATTTTTCTGTCTCGTTCTTTTCACTCAATATTTTAGTTTGAATAAAGGATGCACAAGCCAATCTAATGATGAATGCAATGTGTGTTTCCCGTTGAGGGGGACACACCACAGGGCTCAGTCAGCCTTCACCGGCACGAGGCAAGGTGAAAACACTAGCCTAGGGTGGTTTGTGTGACCTTTATACAGGAAAATCAGGATTAGGGTAGGTAGATGGAGTGTGCAGTGGCATGCATTTTTATGAACGTGAATGCAGCGATGGTGGTACCATGGTGGTGCATGTTTGTTCAGCCTCTCCGTCTGCTTGCAGCCGCTGTACTGTGAGCCCCCCTGCCAAATGCGTCAGCTTCTATCTGCAGTGCGACGGAGTGGAGATTGCCGACTGGGGGATCATTACAAGGGCCATAAAAGAGCGATTTGCAGGACGACCAGCAAGTGGGGAGTCAGCAGCACATGTCCCCCCCCCCTCCCCCCCCAACCAGCGCCGCCACCACCACCACCATCACCCTGTCGCTCTGTGCCACGGTGGGTCGCCAACAAAATGCTCCAAGATGGCGAATCAAAGGCCAGCGGGGTACACATGACTACACCATGACTTAAACATGAAGGGCAGGAACGTGCATGTTTGAGGATTGTGTGGATCCTCTCCTCTCAGGCAGGAGATAAAAAACACTTGTGCAATGTGCATATTGGTGTGATGCAAAGGATGCTTGATAACAAAGAATATATACTAACATGTTTTACAATTAGATTTTTTTATGAGTGAGTGAGTGAGTGAGTGAGTAAAAAATCATACCCATGTGAAGTGAGTGGTGCAACTTCATGTGGGGGTCCCCGGGGGGTCCCCGGAACTTCCCGACCCACAAGAACACGCCCAGGGTGCTATCCCAGTTTCGACGAGCCGCCCCGCGTCCGAAACGGCAGAGAAATGATAAAGTTACCGTGTGGGGGTCCCCGGAATATCCCGACCCCCAGGAACGCGCCCAGGGGGTCGGGCCGGTTTCCGGCGAGCCGCCTGCGTCCGAAACGCTATTTTCGTGCTCGGACACAGCCAGGGACACAGGGACACAGCCAGAGACACACAAAGTTCCGGTACTTTCACTGTGCTGTACTGTCACACCCAAAATCATCATTTATACAGTTAATGTGTGTGTGTGTGTATTAGGCTGAAAACCAACCAATCGCTATTTTCGTGCTCAGACACAGTCAGCCAGGGACACAGCCAGAGACACACAATGCTCCGAATAGGAGTGGTTGCACCACTCAATAAATGAATAAGTATAATTCTTAAGAAAATAGTAGGCCTACACAGTACATGATGACACATCGATATCTAAAGGGATCTCCAGTCCAGTGTTCTTCACAGCTAAAGGCCTATTCATACCCCAGTGTTAGGTGATAAAGTGACCACCGTTGTTAGTAAAAACAGAGAGATGTGTTTGGGTGAGCGGTGAGACGCTTACCAGCACGGCATGACGTCATGTTGTAGTTTTCCCAACCCACCGCAGTGGTCACCTTATCACCTAAAACTGGGGTACGAATAGGCCTTACCACGTTGGTCCTCACGACGGCCCAATGCACCAACTTTGTCGACTCGTAACCCCAGTCTTGCAATAACCTTGCAGACCACCCAGAGGCTGCAGAGGGAGATGTGGGGGGTGGTTTAAGAGGGTTGAATGGGAACATGTTTGTGTGTGTGTGTGTGTGTGTGTGTGTGTGTGTGTGTGTGTGTGTGTGTGTGTGTGTGTGTGTGTGTGTGCACACGCGCATTTTCCTGTGCGTCTGGGTCTCTTTCCCAGCGTGCTCCCCACTGTTTGCCATCCTAATCACGGTTGCTGTATGCTCCTACAGTATATTAGGACCCAGTTTGTGGTGAAGTCATGCTGTGCTTGCTCCTGACAAGCCCCCCCCCCTCCCCCCCCGGTTCCCTCAGGCTACATGTCTGACGCGCACCCCGTGCTATAGCACACACAGACACACACATAATATATAGGTAAAGGTGTCTTTGCTGTCGGGTTAGCCAATCTACAAGCTCACAACGTGTCGCAACGCAATGTGTTGTTGAGAGCTTTTAGTTATTTTCACTATTTCAATTTGAAATAATAATAAAAAATGAAATGTAATGAGACATAATGAGGTCTCCCACCCGACAGCCGACAGGGGCGATATGCAATCCGTACATGCAAACAAAAGGCATGGCTGTGCAAAAACCTATACACAGAGACAACCTCCCCAACACCCCCCCCCCCCCCCCCCCCTCCCTACACCCCCGGTGCGTATCTTATTAAATTCTGCCTCCATTTCTCTCACTATGCCGCCCGCGCCCCCCAGGTTATCCATAACCTGCAATGCAGGATGAATGGTCCTGGTGCTGTACACTCTGAGTGTGTATGTTAATGGTCCTGCATGGTGCACATGCTGTACACTCAGTACATGACCCTGCTGTCTTTCTCTTTATTCTCTTCTTTCACTGTGTTGAAATAGACTAGGCTATATCTAATGGTAAATGGTAAATGGTGCATTTATATAGCGCCTTTATCCAAGGCGCTTTACATAGATTGTGCATTACATTCACACACACATTCATACACCGATGGCAGCGGAAACCATGCAAGGCACCAACCAGCACATCAGGAGCAATTAGGGGTTCAGTGTCTTGCTCAAGGACACTTCGACACTATCTCTGCTGTCGGGCAGGAACCACCTAACTCCTAAATGTTATAAAAACATCCAGCTCAAGTGGAGTTCCTGTCCGAAGTGCTTTTTAATACTGATTCATTCGTTCAATATTTGTTGTAACCAACACATAGATTTAAAGGGTGTTCGATAGCACTAATGTATGAGTTAGCTGGTTTCTGCCAGACAGCAACAAAGAATACAGTGATTCTCAAATGTGTGTGTCAGCTCACAACACATCACACACAAAATAATAACAAAATAGGGTAAAAGAGATGATTGAGATGCTATATTAACTAACTAATTTTGCTGGGGACACACTGGAACTCCTTCAAGGACCCCTGGGGATAACCCGGACCCCACCTTGAGAGCCATTGGTAGAATATACTCCTACTTGAAAGATTAGTCAAGCTTTCCTCCCAGCGCCATTGGCGGACAAGCTTTCGAAGACAACATTGAATGTATACTATATGCTGTGGTCTTCTCAAGGGAGCTTTACACTGCATTATGATCTTTTTTCTGCAAAAAAGACACAGATTGCTAACTCGGGCCACAAAACGTGGACTTCCTTTCTCATCCAAAAGTCAAGCAGTGAGGAAACTCATAAAAGCAAATATCTGAAAGAAACAAGCCAATAAACCACTTGAGCTTTGACACAGTTTCCTGCATTCGGCAGCGGCTGAGCAGCAACACATGCCGCCCTCTTAAAAAAGGAGGAGGTGCAGAGCTGGTTTTATTCCTGTCAAACGCGAAGCTGTTGGAAGTGCGGCACACACAGTAATGATCAACAACATGTTGTCATGGCTGTTAGACGGCGTGGTGTGCTGCCGTAGATGGCCACGGCATGCAAGTGTCCCCGTATCGTATAAGATGCCATTCGGGAACCTGATTATTTCAAAACCTGTATGGTGTGGATCTGTCGATCCACACAGGAACATTGGATCTGTAGATCCACACAGGAACACTGGGTGTTTTCTGTGGATCTCAGACTTCATGTGGCCAGCCAGTGACATCATTTGTTTACAACGTATCTATGATGTCACCATGATGTAACCATGATGTATGTATGATGTATCTATACTGTATGATGTTATGTAACTATGGTGTATCTACGATGTGTCTATGATGTATGACTATGAATTTGGTCACGGTTTCACTTTCAGCCAGATCCAAGCCCTATTGACTTCTATTATAACGTTTCTTTCCTTTTCGTAAATGAATGCTCATACTACAGTGTCAAAACAAAGTAACGCGGTTTCATCTTGTCAATCTGCTACTTTTACTATTTCAGTTTTGGACATTTCCACCTGACAGAGATGAGAAAATGCAAGTTCAATATTTCAAGAAATGTTTAAACACGTGGTACTGTACCCATACTGGCAGCGCTCACAAGAAATGTAGCACTGATTGGTTTTCAAGATTAGCCTCGGATAAACACACACAGACAGACCGACACCTTGACCGTTTATAGAGGGTCGTACACAGCCAGTACAACGTGAGAGCCAGTATGTACACAGCCTCCTAAGATGTACAAGTACAACGTGAGAGCCAGCATGTGTAGATATGGTCAAACGTGCAGGATACTGTGTACTGGATGTGATGTGTTTACTGTACCTTGCAGAGTTTCACCCTCAAATCATAATTTCATGAATGCTCTCCACAACGAGTATACATAATATAAGCAGCCATGTTTCTCATGCTCAGTTTCCATTTCTGTATGAGCTAAACTGCTAAAGAGTCAATGTTAACCTCCTTACAACTGCATGCATACTGCATACTAGCATCGTCTCTGTCGGGTGGAAACCTCATATGTCCAAAACTGTTACTTTTGAGGCTTCTAATAAAAAGAAATAAAAAAATATCAGATCTACAAGCTCGAAACACGCCGCATGAAGACCGGCTACCTTTTTGTGACGCTGTAGTGTTATCAAGTAGGATGTACATTTATGGAAGAAAGTGCAAAAAGTTAGAATATGGAGATACGAGGTTTCTTGCCCTACAGCAACTATAAGCAGCTAAGTTTCAATTTCTGTACGTGTTAATTGGGACTCAGTGTCAGCATGTTAACCTCCTTACAAATACATGCAAGTCATGCATGTATACGCTCAAATCCAGTCTCAATGCTAAATGCAAAGGCTGACCATGCAGCGTGAGAAGAGGCTTTCAGCAGCCAGGAGCCCTACTGTGGTGGCGAGTGAATGATAATATGTCCCAGTGGGAGATTTACATTACAGCATTGGTCTGTTTATACAAGGATCTCACCACTGTCAAAGAACTGGAGAAATCCTACTCCTTTAACCACGCGAACCCTCTAGTCGTAGCAAAACAGACCTGAGTTGCAACTGTACTTGGACATTTTTCAGTCTACACCAAATCACTTAATAGCAGATAAAATAGCAGATCTACAAACTGTAGGTCGACTATTTTGGGATGAATGTGTTTTTTACAGATTTGTTTTCTTTCTGGTACTTCGTTGTAACTTCTACAAAAACAAATTTCACCCACTGTTTTACTCTGTAAATCTGTGACTTGACAATACAATTCTCATTCTAAATAAATAATACCAAGAGGTTTCTTGTTAACCAGTAATCTTGCTTCTATCCACAAAATGCAAAATTGAATCCACTACTAAGACCTATATATCGTGCAACATCATTACAGTGTACCCACTGCAAGGTCTGAGCTGCTCTGCTGCTCCTCTCTATCCTGTGTGTGTAGTATACTGTGTGCTGTGCGTGCGTGCGTGCGTGTGTGCGTGCGAAGGAAGGAGGAGGGAGAGTGTTCCAAAAAGCCTGTGTGGATCTAGGCGGCTGATTTGGAACCCCCACCCCCACCACCCGCAGCCCCTCCAAAGATGGCTGCTCACATCAAAGGGAGCCTTGTATCTCAGAGGATTTTAGAAATTCAGCCGCAGGCTTGGTGAGGACTTTACAGCAGCAAGCCTCAGGGCTGCGCACAGGGGCTCGCACCTACTCAGACAGTAGTGGCGGATGCCCGCAGGGGGGAACCCAAGGAGCCAGGGCAGAGAGCCGAGCACAGAGTGCAGTGTCATCACTGCAGGCCTGAGTGTGAATTTTGTGAGGCAGCTTTTGTGTCTCTTTCGGTGAGACAAACTCTGTCCCACGCCAGGAGACTGCTGGAGCGATTAAGAATGCCTGTATTTTGAATAATTTACTTCATAAATAGATAATCCTAGCTCATTATAAGCGGGCATCAATATTGTAACGATAAGCTGAAGGAGGAGTGAGGTGTATGTGTGTGTGTGTGTGTGTGTGTGTGTGTGTGTGTGTGTGTGTGTGTGTGTGTGTGTGTGTGTGTGTGTGTGTGTGTTTTTTAATTGGCGTTTGGTTTTCAGTTGCCAGTGACTTTCAAAGTGATTATTTTTTTAAGCCCAAACTTATGCTGCAGGTGAGGAAGTAATGGTAACAAATTAAACAGAAAATCACCTTCTTCTCTGATTAGAAAAAAATTACTGAAAAAAATCTAAATATGAAATTTTATGTATATGACCCATGGTAAAAAAAAATATGTTAATTATGTGACATTCTTCCAAAATCCTAAATGATATTCTTATTATTCTTCACTTACTCAAACAGTGCACAACAACAGGTGATTTGTATTTTCATTCCATCCAGGCAGTTTAAGACTAACACCACTAATTATTAGCTACAGTACTATTCTGCCCAGGAGTGCTTGCGGCAAATGAGGCAGAAAATGAAGTGGTTTGCGCTTCTTAAAGGTGCAGTAGTAAGCGATATATACGCGCATATATTAGGCCTATTTGTTAAAATAACGTAATAGCTCTATATTCTGATAGTAATTACGTAGTTTGTTTGTAGTTTGTAGTTTGTTCAATAGCAGGGGTCTAACCGTCTCTCCAGCTCATTAATAAACGTAAGAAGAAAAAATACATTTTGTGAAAAAACAGTGGGTTGCCATGCCAATTCCAACCAATCATTAGAGCGTAGTACAGCCCAGAGCCATAGAGTAGAACAGAGTTACGACAACTCCGTTCACTTCATGGGGCCAGTCCAATGGCGTCTTTCATACATAGACTTCTATTGGTGTACCAGCGTACCCATTTGTCAGCTTCATTGTGTTCCAGTTCCACTTTTTTATGCTCACATCTTTGCATCGTCACTGCAATAGACCATATCCACATGTTGACATTTTGCATTAATGTGCCTTTATCCAAGGCGCTTTACATACGGTAGATTGTGCATTACATTCACCCATTCATACACAGGAGGAGCCGGGATTCGAACCGCCGACCCATGGATCTTTGGACGACCTGCTCTACCTCTTGAGCCACAGTCGCACAGGGTGGCAACAGGGTGTTGGGAACAACAGGGTGGCATTTCATTAACAACTTAATGCCGCATGATGGTCTATTGTTTATCCCACATCCTGTATATGATTCTCTCTCCTGATTGGATAAAATTGGTATCCTGACCTTAAAATGCATTTTCTGTTTAAAGAGCTGGAAAGACAGGGAGGCCCCTAGCTGTTACGGAACACTCCATAGCAATGATTGTTCAATAATATAGAGATTTTAAATCTTGAAAAAACTGTTTTAAATAAGAAATATCACTTTCACTACCTTTAGATTTACCGTACTTCACTAGATTGCCCAAAGCAAGCAAACACAGGAAACTATGTTTATTTTATTCTAATAATGTCCAAAGGTAACACATTACCATAGTCTAAACCTAACCATATACAAACTCTCATCGCAGTTGCAGTATCACGCTAAGCCCAAATTGTGTGTGTGTGTGTGTGTGTGTGTGTGTGTATGTGTATGTGTATGTGTATGTGTATGTGTATGTGTGTGTGTGTGTGTGTGTGTGTGTGTGTGTGTGTGTGTAACTTGTCTGAGATGGATGTATCGTACACAGTACTCTACTGTAACGTGACAAATCACAGATCTTTGAGATTCACACACCGCTGTGTGTGTGTGTGTGTGTGTGTGTGCTGGGCACGCTCCTACCTGTAAACAGCCCTCTTGTCTGACTCCAGCTGGGCCTGGGGGTCCAGGGTCACACTGACTGGGGTGTTTCCTGCTGCCGAGGCTGCTGGGATATGGACCTGTGGGGTCTTGGTGCTCTGTTGACTGGTGCCCGTCATCTGGGGAATAACCAAGCCTGTTACTTTAAACAGAAAATACAGAGCCCACACAGTGTGACTAAGTGAGGGAGAACTCTCCATTACTCACCACTTGTCTGTTTAAACATGGTTTGTTTGAGACATAATGTATTACGTGACATGACAGGCTTGAAGCCTTGAACATTGTAAAATCCTTTGAACATTGTAAAATTATTTTGTTCATTCTTAAAATGGTTTGTTATTGGTCGGATATAGCGGTACATATTTATCGTATTGGTGATGTCATTGACTGACATCAATGTAGGGGTTTCTTTCTTTTTCTTTGTTTGTTTGTTTGATTGATCCATGTTAAAGTCATGTTTTAGTATTACTTATCATTTAGATTTGGATTTGTAAATGTCCTTGTTTGAAAGGTCACCCTTCAGACACATGTCTTTTTTGGCTGGGGTACACTCAAGCTTCTACTACACACAGTAAAATGATATTGGTCCAAACAAAAGCTAAATCAAAAGTACACATACAGTGCACAGCACTAATAATTGAGAAGTGGGCAGACATGTAGCATCAGCTTGTGTCTGCTTACAAACTGGAATATGCATGCATTCCTGTGTCATATTACAAGCACTGGTTTATAGTATTTAAATAACAGTGGAGTGAGCAAAATATTTGTAAACTACTGTAAATACTGTAAAACTTTCTTTTAGATTTGGTTCACTATAGTGGTTTGGATGGGAATCTAATGTGTTGGGGCTAATGTGGTTAAAAACATGTGTGTAACACTGCTAAAACGTGGTCATTGGAGGCAAACATATTCATGAGGATCACATACTAAATCTGCTATTTGGCAACATTCTACTGCTGTTGACATACCATTTCCTTACATAAACACGTCTGACCCTGACTACAAATAAAGAACTATAGCTGCAATGAGTGTTGTTATTGCCTGCTATAGTTCACATAGAGCGCTAACACTGCTAATTGCAATGAATGAGATAAGATACGTACTTCACTAATTGAATGAGACACGCTTGTTTTATATAGGCTACCGTATAGCTTATTGTTCATGTTCCCAATGCACAGATTTTGGTTGATTAATTTGGGTTATGAGCTCTGAAGCACGAATTACCCTGCCAATAACCACATGTACTGTTGAACGTCTGTTTAGTACTAGTGTACAAAGAGTAAAAGGTGCACGTCAGAAGTACAATGACAACCTCTCAGCCTAAATGGTCTGTGTCTCCTAGCGTTGAGTGAGAGGTTTAACTTAACTGAAGGTCTGAACTTCGATTCTGTTATAGAGATTTTCAAGCGAAAGCCCCACCGTCTCATGTTCTGAGACATCACTAAGCGTGAACACTATTTGATTTAGCTGTTAATGCTGTCAATCAGTCACTAATTTGTGCTGGCGTCATGTTCGCCTTATCTGTAATGCTGCAAACTGTCTGTGCAAAGACACCTTATATATTTATATATATTGTCTTTATTAATGTTTCGATGTGTTTCTGTCGTCGCCCCCCCCCCCAGGGGGTGTCAGCTTTTCGCCTGGCCAACTTGTAATTCCTGCATTCGCTACTGGACTGAGGGAAACCTCTTCCCATGGGCTGACATGCTTCATGAACATGGCCCATTGTCTACGCACCCTTTACCTCCACTTCTCAATTGCACATCCCCTTTTGACTCTCAGGAAATGAGACTACCCCACCCACCCTGCCCCACGCATCCTCTTTCCCATCACCCACGGTTTTCAACCGAGCGTGCAGGGCTGGTGTGGTGTGGTGGGGGGGGGGGGGGGGGGGGGGGGGGGTTGCATGAGGAAGCTTCAAGTCTTAATCCCGGCTCCAAATGGGAAATAAATTAGCTTCTTCACACTTAACTAGCTCTCATTTGCATTTGCCGAGCGCAGGATGCAGCTCAGGAGCTCTCCCCTGGCACTAATCCTCTGGGCGAGGGAAGACGGATGTGGTGTGGACGGAGAGGTGGTGCGAGGTGGTCTGATGAAGCTGCTCTACTTCCCATCATTGGGGTGGCTACATAAACAAAGGTTTCTCCCAATGCCGTTTGCCTGGGTGAAGGCATTGCACCGACTTATAGCTGGTGGAGGTATTACGCGTGTTAAACACCACGCACAAGGTTTATTGTTTCTTTTTTCAACCGCTCTCTTTTATACTACCATACTAATACTAAACCATACTGTATTACTAATACTATATTACCTCTCACAGTCTGTACCCACATTAACAATCTTACTGATAAACTATGCTAATTCAAGCGCTAACATCTACCCCTGTAATACAAGGTATAAAAACATTACCTCTTATTATAACAATCACATATAAGCTGGCAAGGTGGTTTAATGTTTAGGTAAGCATTGAGCTGAATGCGGCTGTGACCTCTCTGACCTGTTGGCTCTCCTGGTACGTTGGTGGAGGAACACTCTGGGTGGCCATCATCGTCACTGCTGGTGCTGAGGACACATGTTGCATCATGGGATAGGTTCACATCGAGACTGGGAAAGAAAACACATAAATAATGATCACAGTGTCAGCAAAGAAACATGAATTACCACAAATGGGTGGACTGGAACATAAGACATTTAAAAATGTATATCATGAATAGTAATAGTTAACTGTGATTAAAAGCGGTTACTCGTAAATTAGAGCATGGATAATACGCAACCGTGGGAAGGGTTTAGATATATGCAAGATGAAGCGGCCAGTAACTTCTATTTCAGCCTCAACCACCAGGTGCTGCTGTGATAAAATAATAGGACAATCTTTAGTCTCACTTCACTGTCATTTGTTTCTCGTGCACAACACCATTTCCTAATGTATTCTCTCTCTCTCTCTCTCTCTCTCTCTCTCAAGCAAATGGGACTCAGTGTTTACAAACTCAACCATGCAAGCAGTCTTGTTACCCATCCTAGCATAAAAAACTGTGTTCACATGGACACAGTATAAAGTACAACCCAAGTTTACATGTTTACCAATTACATGCGGCCAAGCTTGTTCACCAATTACAGCTTGTTCTAAACAACATGTGCCGTAATAAGGTCACCTTGGTGACTGTGTATTGGTTGCTGGTGTTGTCTCGGCCACCAATCTAATCAAGGGGCTAATTAGGGCTCTTGCCAGTGGGTTTATTGCCATTGGCCGGGACCCCACAGGGCTGAAGGCCCCCCCCCCCAAACACACACACACACACACACATCATAACTATCACCACCCAGGAGCTAATTGGTTCAGCGTTGCTTACACACCTACGTACATGCTCACACACACACACACACACACACACACACACACACACACACACACACACACACACACACACACACACACACACACACACATACAGTACGTGCGAGCAAGCAAGCAAGCACACAAGCACAGTTGATAGACTTGACACACCCACGCAGCCCCCTACCTGTATCCCAATGTATGATAGGCAAACACAGCATGTGCTTCACCCTGGAGCTATAATCAACCTACAATATGTTTCGCTATTTGCTGCTGTGTATTATTAGTTTGTTTTAAACTTCCCTTTTATTTAATTATCTTTTTAGTCTGCTTGAATTGCATGCTGCTCAACCTCCATAAATGCTTAGTGTTAAGCGTGTAAGAGTAAAATAGGGATATCGAAAAGATGAAATTACCTACCATTCTGGAGGCAAATCTTTCTGGTGATAAAATGGATACCAACGTAATCAAAAAGGTCAAACAAAGAACAAGATTCCTGTACAGGATCTTCTCACTGGTCAACAAAAACACCTTGAAGACCCTAACGAGCCCTCGTACAAGGATTCTTCGACTATGCATGCACCTCTTGGTACCACAGCACCTCAAACTAAGGCCCTTAAAACAAGGCTCCAGACTTCCCAAAACAAACTGGTCATGCTACTACTTGGCCTCATTCCCCGAACCCACCACACCCCTGTCCACAGGGTGGAAAGGCTTCCCTTTTGTGTATATTTGTACTTCTACAATTGTTCTGATAAATTGAAAATGGTAGAACCTGTTGTAAACAAGAATGCTTTATCAGTGACAGTAACAGGCTTTTGTATTGAGTTGTGCTTTCACGTGATATATACCCATTCAGCAAACTGTTAATAAATACTCAATCAATAAATCAAAGATGATCATTATTGTGAATTGTCATAATCACACAGCCCTTGTGTGTTCACTTGCACATTCACAAGTTCTTAATGTAAAAATCTCTCACACACACACACACACACACACACACACACACACACACACACACGACAGAAATGTTGGCGCAGTCATGGACTCTAGACGTGAAGTTCAACAGCCACATTAGAAAGTTGCAAAGTCAGCCTATTATCACTTGGCTGCCAAACACGAGTTACCTGAGGGTTTTTTGATAGTAAGAATGTATCAAGGATTAGAGTATTTGTATGCCTAAGCATAATTTGGAAAAACTTGTGTGCGTTCATCTTAAGTACACTTCGCAGTAGACAGTTAAGTCCAAAAGAAATTGACCAGACAGCTGTAGTTGATTCAGAACGCTGCTGCTCAAGTCGTTACTAATGCCAAGAAAGTGGTTCATATCGCTCCAGTTCTCTTCACATCGTTACACTAGCTTCCTCTCTGTTGAATAATTTATTTCAAAATATCACTATAAAGCGCCAAAATACATTTCTGACCTTCTGCTATGTTCTGAACCATCCGGACCAGGTGGTCTGTCCTGGGACCAGGTGGTCTGTCCTGGGACCAGGTGGTCTGTCCTGGGACCAGGTGGTCTGTCCTGGGACAGGTCTGCTTTCTGTCCCCATGTCAAAACGAAACGTGGAAAGAAAAGCAGCATTCCGTTTTTTTATGCACTACTTACAGGTGTCTGGAACAAACTCCCAGAAAACTGCAGGTCTACTGCAACTCTCAATTGTTCAAATGCTGTTGTCTTTTACTGAGTATTTACATCACTTCTCGTGCTGCTCTGTAGCTTTATTCTCATATTTTAGCTTTATTTCAGCTTCACATGTAATAGTGTTTCTGGCATTTACTGTAGGGCAGCACATTGTGGGTACTTTCCTCCTAAGGTCTACTGTCAGGAACACGGTTAATAGTTTAGAATATAATGTGCGGGCCTGGGCCATGGCTCAGTGGTCCAGGCACCTTGGCTGGTAATCCAGTCTGGCAGTGTGCCGCGGGTTCGACTCCCGATCCCGACGGCCTTTACTGCATGTCTTCCCCCCATCTCTCTCCCCATTTCCTGTCAGCCTACTGTCTGTCCCTCCATAAAAATGATAAAATACAGGCGAAAGTCACAAAAAAGAAATAACATTACGAATATAATGTACACACACACACACACACACACACACACACACACACACAGTTCCTTACTGTACAGTCATGTCTTGTTTATGATGACAGACTGTAACAATTGCAACATGGTTCCTGTAGGTCAAATGACTAAACACCCAGTGATGCACAGAACGTATTTGTTGTGGTCAAGTTAAGCTATAACCGGGGCAAGTTCGAGAGAACTATTACCTCTAAATTCAGCTCGCATACTGGTGCAATGTGGCCATACAAAATGAAAGCCAATGCATTGCAATGAATCAAATTGGAGACTCAAATATGTGCACCGTGCTCATATGTCATATCATGCGTTTTAGCTCTAAAGGTGTTGCACACAACTTTTTTTATTTAGTAACTAACAATTTAAAGAAAAGGAAGCTGTGTGATCCTCCTGAGAATCACAGAATCCACAAAAGGAGTTTCTCTGAATAGTGTCTGGGTCACTTATACTGCCAGATACTCAGACAAGACAGGAAGTGATGGCAACAGCTCATCCCTCTCTTCTCTTCGGATGCTGGACCATACGGAACACACGTTCCCCTCCAGTGAGCTCATCCCTCCTCCCCTGACATCAGAACCTGGCAACCCCACCGAGCAGAACGGTCAACATGCCAGTTCCTCTTCCCACCACACCTTTCAGACATGAGTGGCAAGCAGTCCAGTCGTTCCCATCCAAACCTTCATGTTAATAGTGTTCTGTAACTAAGTGCATTTACTGTACTTAAGTACAATTTCTTGGGTATTGTTTTTTTACTTTACTGGAGGATTTCCAATTGTCGGTACTTTTTTTACTCCACTACATTTCAGATGCAATTATTGTAATTTTACTACATCTACAAGCTTGTAGATTGGCTAAAACTTGTGAAAAGGGACATTCTGCCTATGAGTACTTTTTAGTACTTTAAGCACTTTTGATACAAATACACTTCTCAAGTAAATTTTGAATTCTGGACTTGTACTTGTAACAGAGTATTTCTACATGGCAGTATTGATCATTTTAATTAAGTAAAAAATGTGAGTAGATTTTCCACCACTGGTGATGGTGCAGTACTGTATGTGAATTTTGTAATTTATGTAATTCATGTTTCCTGTTGACACATTCACATGTTTGTGTATATTTGCCAAGCATGCATGGTTTGTATGGATTCAGTGCCATGTCGTATACTGTATATGTGTGCACAAGTGAGATCACATGTGTTTGCGTGCCGTGTCTGTCTGCGAGCCATTTTGTAAACCGACTTCCCCTGCTTTCTCTTCTCATTCCAACTGGTATCAGCTGAAAGGCATCTTCTCCGTTATCAGCACCTAATTTTAATTGCAAATGCAGTAAGCGTGTTAGTGATTAAATGGAAAATTGCACATTAATTGATGAGACTAAAGATAAAGCAATTCCAATTACTGCACAGTATTTTAGACGGCCTCTCAAGTTTTGCCATCCCTCGAGGAATAAGCCACCTAACGGCAGATTTGAGGAAGCAATGGCTTGTGCATAAATGCGCGCACGCACGCACGCACGCACACACACACACACACACACACACACACACACACACACACACACACACACACACACACACACACACACACACACACACACACACACACACACACACACACACACACACACACACACACACACACACACACACACACACACACACACACACACAGGTAGAAATCTACCTGCTAAAACAAGCAGAATCATCTCGCATCACTTCTCAGTTCTCACTGAACCCATGACTGATTATGCAGTTGTACGATAAATCATAAAATAAGTCTTTTAAATGACATGTTTGTTCCTTAACAATAGAACTTTGAATTAGCACAGGATTCATAATGCATACAAATCGAAAATTGCCTGTAGTCATAATCAAAATTCAAAAGCGAGCATAAAATGGAAAATGAAAAGTAAGCATAAAATTATTCTTTAAAAAAAACATCAAAGGCTTTTTGTGAATTTGGAGTTGAGGCAGCTCCAGTCTTTAATCTGATTCTGTAGAAACACCTCTTTTCAAATCCAATCTCAGCCATAAAATTGTCCCATGGCATGCTATATTGATATAAAGTCAGTAGGTGGTATTATCAGTATTATCACACTTTCACCCAGTAACCACCGGATTAAAAAACATCTCAGGTGCTATTTCTATCTATCTATCCATCTACGGTATCCATCCATCCATCCATCCATAGTAGGCTATCTATCTAATATATCTAAAGTATCTATCCATCTGTTTAGCTATGTGCATTTGAGCGACTTAGTCGTCAGATTTTCATCATTGGCTGGCCTGGCTAGCTTCTAGTCTAAGACAATGGGACACTTACCCATAAAACCCATACTGAAAACGCTGTAAAACCCATATTCTAAAACGTTGAACCTGAACTCGTTTTGTAAATCAATGCCCTACTTATACTGTCATTCTACAGTGTCACACAAATAGCATATGAGGTTTCCACCCCAACAGCAGCAATGCATTGTTTTAAAATCAGACCAGTCTGAAATGAGTGGTGCTGTACTGTACTTGTGCTGTACGTATTGTACTGTACTGTACTGTACTGTACTGTACAAGCCCTGGCCTGTTTGTGCATGCATGCGTGTGTTACGCAACAGTGACACTTGGTGGTGAACAAACGCTATAACGCTATATCCGTGCTCGGACGGACCTAGCCTGGGACACCATGGCATACATCACATATATAAAAAGTATCATAAAACATGCGTAAGCTAAGAACGTGCAATGGAGTGGCTGCAATGGAGTGGCTGCACCACTCAAAAATAACGAAGTAGATGGACAGAGGTCAATGATATAGCTATTGAGTTAAGAGTTATTGTGGTCGGTGTGTATCTGTCTGTAGGATATTATCACAGCCTACACACAGTCAAATCAATGTCCATTTGGTTCAAATAAAACAGAGGATATTTACTGTGTACTGATGAGTCTCTGTTTAAGCACATATAAATAGACATGTTAGTCATTAGTGTGTTCAGTGAGTTCAATACGAATGTGTGTACAGTGTACACTATTTTGATGTTACAGTTTAGCCCTGTAGAGGAGGGTGCAGAATAGATCACTTTCCTCACCAAACCAAAAACAGGTGATGACTGTGAGTCAAAGGGATGTGGTGAGATGATTGTGGTCATGTGTGTGTTTCCAGCCCTGCACGCATACATACTGTAAACTCACACACATCTGTCCGAATAAAGACAGATTTTTCTTGTTGGTTTGTTTGTGGTTTGCACTTTTGATGTTGCAAGCATTGTGTTTTGGAGGAATGTGGTGGAGATGTTTAGGCATAATGTGGATCAAGTAGATGGGTATGTATGTACAGTATGTATTGTGATTCTGGAAACATCACCATTTCCGGTTCAACGTATTGATCAAAAGTCTGAAACTCAAAACGAATCAATGATGAGTGCTAATATTTGTATTTTATTCAGTCCCGGGTTCCTATAATGCCAAATGAAATGGATAACGTGACACGCTGTGAGTTTGTAGATCTGCTATTTGCCAAATGTTTGCCTGTTTTGACATGCTCAGAATAGGGGCGCCAGGTTTCATGTGGTTAAAAAACCTCTATTAGCACATGGCTATGGGTTTTGTGTTTTTAGAAACCACAATGGAGTCCTTTTATTGCATCTGTTAGCAATGCTAAATGTAATTCAAGTCAACAGGATTTGCCACAATGACTGCTGTTAATATGCTGTTACCGGTATTTGGGTTTCACTGTGCAAGTCCGCAGCTTGTTAATTAAAACATGTTAAAATGTTTTACCTTGGTGGCACCACAGTACCATCATGGTATTCTGAGGCTTGGCACATACGTACAGTAGACCGATTCACAGAGGGTTTCCTGGGTGCGGCCATTACTGAGGTGTACCATTAAGCGCAACAGCACTGATTAGCTTCACCTGGCCTACGGCGCACCTGCTCCATGGATTACACCTCAGTAATGGCCGCGCCCAGGGCACCCCTCTGTGAATCGGTCTATAGTGGTCTGTAAAATTCGAATCAAGTTCTGCATATTTACCAGATACCACTTGCACTGGTCCATGCACGCATGTGTGTAATTCCTGTGTACTGCATTCAAGTCATGAGAGCGTAGAAACCAAAAAATGGATGAGGGATGGCATTTTAACCACTTCATTGACCAGGGTTCACCAGTGGTCTGTCTTGGGTGCCCCCCCTCCTTTACCCACTCATAACATAAAATCTCTTCACCGAAAATAACAGATCTACAAGATCACAGTGCACCGTGCAACTCAATATCGGCGTGTAGGTCTGCTTATTTTGGTCTGTAACCAAGTATAAATCAGTCATAAGACTATCACACAAATATGTGGCCAGTTAGTTGCCCAAAAAAAGCCCCCCTCCCCATCTCATTTAATCTCTCCAGTTCGAGCCTTGCGGTAAAGAGGTTGACCTGGAAATGTAATGAATAATATTTGGAAGTGGGTCTGTCACCTTGGCCACATATCATGCATCTTAACACCCTGAGTCACCAGCATTAGAGCCAGATGAATAAATAAATCAGGTGTTTTGAATTATGTGCAGGATCTAATCATCGCCTCATTGTCAGCACTGATTTGCAATGCAAACACCGGGAGCGGCCTTGATGGCATTGAGTGAAAAGCTAGATATAATGGGCTGAGCGGTAATGAGGTTGCGCGTGCTGTTACGCGTGCCTGTGTGCGTTTGCATGTGCGTGTGTGTATGGGGGGAGGGGGCACTGTGTACTTGTGGTTGGGTGCTTGTATGGATGCAGGCATCGAACCACACAGATCAGAGTGAAGCCACACAAACGTGTCGTATACAATACACCGTGTCAGTGGAATTGCGTTGCTAGGGAACAGCTCAGGTCCAAGTTTACTTCCTGTCAGCGACTGATATTGACAAACACTGTGACAACAGGAAATAAACCTGGACCCACTTAGAATGTCATCAAGTGAGAAAAGGTGCTACACATTCATAGTTCTGGGGGTGGGGGGGGGGGGGGGGGGGGTGCAAGCACAAACATATTCATTAATTAATGCTCAAAAGTAGACACAAAAAGGCTTTAGCCAGCATCATCCTGAGGGCAACACACATATGCACGCACACATGCGTGCAAATACGTTCATTGCAGCTAGGAGCAAAGACAGGCACACCAGTGGTCCTAAGGCTACAAAGCCCCTCAGGCTATGACGAGAGATCCTCTCACGTACTGTAGCTCGCTCTGCCCAAGTCTCCACTCCCAGACCACCTCATTAACCTGAGCCGGCAGCCGTCTCTCTCTCTCTCCACACCGTGCTCCTCACCTTCCCGTACTTTGAATTCAAACCAGTTGTCTATCATTTATTCACCAGCTCTTGTTGACGGGACTCATCCTCGCGGGCGGTTGAAGTTGGGGTTTGATGCGCCGTAGTTAGGAAAGCAACTCTCGAGTCTCGACACTGTTATAGCAAGCACTGAATTAAAGTTCACGGTCAGAGTAATGAAAACTGAAAAGTGTTATTGTGGTCTGATTAGTTAAAGGAAGTTTCTTTGTCGAGCTCTAGGAGCATACACTATTCTAGTTTTTAAAATGGATGGCCAGCTAAAAAGAACCTTCACGCAAATGGTGAACAAGGTGTTTTGCTATGGAAACATTTATTGTTTTCAACATCAGAAGATTAATTAGGAGGTTATCACTTTCAATATCAAATGACACTGATCATCTATAATCTGTATCACTTTGTCAACCTCATGCCATGTGGACAAAGATACAGAACCTTAGCGTGAAACAAGGTCTGCTTTAGTGAGAGTTTTGTTCCCTCAGCCATCCAGGCATTAAACAAACTGCCCCACCGATTGGATGGTTCTGTGTACAGTGCAGACCTCATGGCTATGTATTGTATTGGTGATGTGTTATTCTGTGCTATGTGTTGTTTTTTTGTGGGTGTTTTGAACAGACCAGTGAAGACGAATACCCCTTCGGGGACAATACAATTTTACATTATTATTATTATCACTTATACCATGTATAGTATGAAAATTTGCCTTAAGGTTAATGCGTAATTTGGGCAAGTGATTAGGTTAAAAGCAATGCTTCTCAAGCATTTCTGGTTCAGGGCCCAATTGAAAACCATGAAATAATTCGCCAATTGCGGCCCACCCATCTTACCACTCGGTAGGCCGACTACATATTCAGAGCACGTTTATTTTAATGATCAATCTTTGTGTTCTGGCTTGGATCAATGGAACCAATATAGCATACTCAAAGTTCCTAATTATTTGTATCACAAAGAAAACACATTAGCATGGTTTTAAAGAAAATAATGACAACCATGACTTTCTTTTTTACATTTTAATATTTTAATACTAATCAAAATCGTTTTGCCAAATATTTTGGGGCCCACTCATGGGCCCCAGGCTGGGGATCGGTTTACAGCTACTGTATCACAAAACCTCCTGTTGTGCTTAAACACCTGCTAGGCCAGTCTATGTATCGGCCAAGAAAATGTAATTAGACATTAGACATTCCCAAACAAAAAAAAACACACTGAATGTAAAACGGTCCTTTGTTGTACAGTAAATAGGATACAAGCTGGAAAATTGCTATTTTAGTTGTTCACAATTCTGTGCAGGTTCTTTGTGTTGATAATTAAAATGTAAAAACCACCATGGTTCGAATCCACCATGGTGCGTCTGGCTTTGTTGCGTGTCTATACGAACACAATTGGCCCGTGTTCGAGGGAACAAAGCCGGGCGGGGAGGGTGATATTTTGTAAGTTCACACGCAGTCCTACGGTCTGGGGCAGCACCTGTCAGCAGGAAGTGTTGGACGGGAGGAGTGGGATGGAGACGCTATACATCCTCCCGGTGAAGGCTCCTCACTGGCATGTGAGTCAGTAGTAGAATACAACAGCAGTGACAACAACACACAGAAATGTGTGTAGGGAGGTAATAATTGGCGTATAGACGAAATTAGGCATAACAAGGGGTAAAAAGCACCAAAAAACAAACAAATTACATTTTTACCCCGACCTTAAAACTGCAACCATGGCAACATATTCTTTCACGTTCAGCCTCCTAATGAACGTCCTTCATATATTCAAATATGCCCCACAAATATAATGAAGACAGTAGGATTTCCCGTGGGGTACGGCAATGTGCAAGACGTTGTTTTCTTTCCTCCTCCTGACAATGGCGTCAGCGGTCCAATCTTACTCCAATTCTTGTTTTCATTGTACTTATGTAAATGACTGTTTGGATATTACCGATTGCGATTTGATTGTTTTTTCGTCCTGCTTTTTAAAATTAGATTAAAGTCTCAACTAAAATGGGTGATGGTAAAACTACAGTGCACTGAGTGTTGTTTTTTTCTCTCTCTCTCTCTCTTTTTTAATTCCCCAAGGGCAGACGGTTTGCATGCAAATAACCTTATTAGCATAGCTGAAAGCTCTTATTGTAATTAGGTGGGGGGGGGGTTTTCTGAAGGGGCTACATGTAAAGATGAAAAGGAGATTAAAATCGCAGATAACTTATTTGACAAACTTTAATCAGATTGGTTAGACCTTATTTTACCCCTTTTCAGGGTGCAGCAGGGAGGAGGGGCAGAGGTGTTCCCACTCGTTAGTGTCACTGGTGAACTGAGCACATATACTTGCTAGTAAAATAAGTAAACTACATTCTCTAAGACAGGCGTTCCCAAACTCTCGAGACCTAATAAAGATAAATGTTGATGCGCTGTGAGCTTGTAGATCGTCTATTTTCAATACTTTTTTTTCCTAAATTAATATCCTACAGTACATCAGGGGTGTTTATGGACAGGGACACACCCTCACTCCAGCCACATTGTCAGGCAGAAACCTCTTTACTCCGCCCTTAATGCCCTACTTCTTCATTCTATGTCACACAAAAGTATATATACTTTTATAAAGCTATATTTGAATTGGAATCCTGAATTAGTTTTTTACTATTTTTGAATTGGAATCCTGAAAAGTCGGCTAACATTTTACTCCATTTCAAAAGCATTTAGTTATACTCATGTTAACTTTATATGAACTTAAATAGACAATACATTTTAACACTAGTCAGTAAGATACTAGACTGAAGTAATTAAAGCGGGTTATGTTTGCATGTTTGGAATTGTAACTAGCTAAAATCAATAATATATTAGTATTTGGATATTAAGTCGAGGGCCGCATTAAGTGAAAGTGGGGGCCGCATGTGGCCCCTGGGCCGCCAGTTGCCCATATTTGCCCTACATTGTCAGCCCAAAAGTAGCAAAAATAGCCCATCTACAGTACAAGCTCACACTGTGTCGCATCATGACGTCACGTCACGGTTAAGGGTGTCTTTGGGTTTTATGTGAATGAAAAGTATTAACCAGAGCTTGAGAGTAAACGATCCACTGGAGCACAGGTTCAGGGGTTGACAGACACTAAGTGTGAACACTTAGTCATATTCATATAGCTATGTGGGTATTTGTCCTAAAACATAGGTACAACATTTTTTATCACACAGCCCCGAAAGTGGGCATGACTTTTGGGCAAGTAGAACATCAGAGACCTTAGTATCAACCCCTGCAGGTTCATATTTTTTTTACCCTTTTCTGAAAAGTAACGCTTTTGGACATGCAAGGTTTCCACGCGACAGCAATGATATCGACATCGTTATACGTACTGCAGGTATAGTGCAGGGCTGAATGCCTGTGTCCTGCGGTTGACACACGGCAGCAGCATTTCCTCCCCTTAAGCTGATAACCATCAGAACATTGAAGGTAGAAAGATTCTGCTGAAATTGGAAAGGCCGAGCTCGGTGAGAAGGAAATGTAATCTTCAAGAGCTTCTCTGGCGAATCGTCTTGCGACGCTCCTCTCTATCCCGTTCCTGCAGCGATGTCGTGTTTTCAGACGACACATTGTGCATTTTATCTGCTATTGCATCTCCGGGGCCCTTCTTTTAAATGGATACCTCCCTTATCACAGAGCAAGTGAGTGCCATCTGTGTCACTCCACATCAACTTCAGTGTGTGGTGGGGCTACGTGACTGAAAAGTGAATGCCATGGGACACACGGTGTGTGTGGCGTGATCTATTCTCCATCCAAAAACAGCAGATCTACAAGCTCACAATCCAAAACACTGAGCTTGGCATTTTCTGTGAGCGACCCTGTCGTGGGGAGGAAGTATAAATCAGGCGCATACTGATTTATGCCTACGGGCTTCATGGAAAATAATCTCTTCAACATTTACAGCTCAATGACCATACAATAAAATATTATATTTCATACACACACAACAGATCGAGTGCAGTATGTACTTTATCTGCAGTTCAGTGCATCAGGGTGACAACATCTGGGACAGATGTTGAGGAAGAATTCAGCAAAAAGTTGACAAGTCACAAGTCTTGCCATTAATCTACATACGGAGTGGCAGAAGACAAAATAAATAAACCAAGACGCCTATTTTAGCAAAAAAAAAATTTACCTATAACTGGACCGATCGGTGTGAAACTCTGCACATACATTCCTCATAGGCCAAAGAAAAATCGGCCTTTTATAGCGCCACCAGGAGGCCGATTTTTGCATAATACATTTAGCTCCCACAGATTTTGTCCAAACGTCACACACATTGGTACACATTATCTCTATTGCCATGTGATCAAGACAGATGGATCTGTCTGATTTGAACAGTTAGGAGCTAATTGTCTTGCTCAAAGACACTTGGACGTGTATACTGGGTGAGGGTGAACCGCCAACCTTCCAAGTCCCAGATGGTCTCTAAACCCGCTAAGCTGTACAGCTGCCCGCATTGATTCAGTCTGCGTCCCTCACTGCCTCTGGAGTCTGGATGCAGTGGGGACTTTTATTTTGAAGACCCCCAAATGAAGACCCCCAAATTCACCCCAAAATAAACCAGCAGCAAAATCACCTAAAGCTAATGTGGCTACAGTCTTTTTAAAAGTCATCAGAAGCATTAATATTGTAACCGCGAGGTAGCGACGATTTAGTAATGAGCCTCAAAACACAGACACACACACACCTCAATCAGAAAAGTTCAGATCACGGTTACAATTGGCAGTGGACAGGGGGGAATCATTTCATTGAAGGTCCGGACCACAGGCGAGCCGAGTGGTGGATATCAGAGAGACAATTCTAATGAATAAAAACCTAAAGAAAGAGACGCCAAAGACGTCAACGGCAGCAAGTGTCATTGTAAATAAAGACGTCAAAGACTGCGAGTTAATTAGCTCCATAATCCCTGTCAGCAAACAAAACATACGTATAGTTATGATTGAAACATGGTCACATGTGCAATTGTGCATTCATTCCTAGCAGCATGTATGCATGATGCAGCTACATTGATACGAACACCTACCTTCAGGCAAGCACACAGAGAGAAACCCAGTAATGAATCATTTGAGCCTGTGTGTGTAATTATCAACGTTGAGAGTGAGGGCAGGGTTAAATTGTCAACCCTGGTCATCATAGCTGATAATTATAGCTCCTGGACATCAAACAGTTGAAAAGCTGTTGCCCAGGACGGAGATTAATCAAAAGTTCCGTCTTTAATCATATCATAACGGAGCGCACCATGCAGTCTACATGCTGGTAACGTCGATTGAGCAACATTCAATGTCATTTCCGGTTGGGACGTCATCCAAAGTGGTCCCTCTCCAAAATCTTCAAACGTAAATAACTCTTGATCTAAAATCTAAATCAATGCTTCCAATTCCAACTAACCAAAGATTGTGTTTTTGACTTCCCGTTGTTGTCGATCCACTCGGGGGTGTTTTGGCTACAGCTACAGCTATAGCTGCTTCTAGCTACTTCCAAAATGGCGCGGAGCAACCTTGAAATAGGCCCTAATGGTTCCATATAACCCCGGGTATTCGGGGTGTTAACCCTGGCATCCTTATTTGGGGCATGACATTATAGGCATGGTCAAAGACCCGGATATATTTCTACTTGCAAAAAAGAGATTTCAACCTTACTACTACTTTGTACTACTAGGACTTATGTTAAAAAAAATATGTAAAAAAAAATAAAAAAAAAATGAATTTTGATGAAAATGTTATGCACATTTATAATAATTATATAATAAATTAATAATTTACATTTGGGGGATATCTTTCACATTAATGAATAAAACATGTTCTAGACATTCTAATGTTAACAAAAAAACATATATTACAATTATTTTACTTACTTTTATTAGGGTTAAAGGTCAAATGTCATAGGTTAAAAAAATTCTAAATTGTCCAAAATTGTGTGAATTTCAGCCTCTGTGGGGGTATTTATATGCAAATATCATGACCAATGGCATTGCAATGAACATCAATGATGACGTTTAGGTGAAAAAAGAACAGAAAGAAACAATAATAATTAAGTAATTCATTAAAATAAAAATGTTACCGAAAAGCAACGCTGGGTCTTACAGGGTAGGTTAAATGGGCACAAGCAGCCAAGAGTGTGTAAAGAGAGAGAGTGTGTGTGAGTGTGTGTAAGTGTGTGAGTGTGTGTGTGTGTGTGTGTGTGTGTGTGTGTGTGTGTGTGTGTGTGTGTGTGTGTGTGTGTGTGTGTGTGTGTGTGTGTGTGCGTGCGTGCAATATTTGGAACCAGAGATGTAGTGGAGTAGAAGTAAAAGTATTGGAAATTGAAAATACTCAAGTAAAGTACAAATACCTCAAAATGGTACTTATGTACAGTACTTAAGTAAATGTACTTAGTTACTTTCCTATACCACTGGCAGTGAGTGGCAGCTCAGACTTGCATAGTCTAGCGCGTGAAGCGAAGAGTGCAGACAAGAGACATCTGGGGGAATGGTTAAGCCAGTGTTCTTTTAACTCTAAGAATTTTTTTTAAAGATAAACTACTAGACTACTAGCTGATATCGGTATGGCCGATGCCAATTCTGATATTTAAAAGAAAATATCTGATCAACAAATCTCACAACGCACACAATTTTAATTGTATATATATTTTTTTTAAATCACACCAGTGTGAAGTGAGGGGAGATCTTACATCATCATTCTGGCCAATCAGAATTTGCGTCCTCACCTTCGTCTTCAATGTTTGTGTTGAAATGCTATGTTTGTGTTTACACGAACACTCAAAATTGTCCATTCATTGTCAAGGGGATTTAACGTTCGTGTAGGACAAAGTCCCGTGCTGCTGGTGATGTGTGGCACTCGTGCCTTCATCATACAGTGGCAGGAGTTGGCCGGGCTTGACGTGCCGGGACGGCTTGTACACGACCCACTGCTGTATTTAATGTCTGGCCCCACGTGGCATGGGGCTGTAATCCTTTGCCTGGAAGACTTAAGCATGGGAAGGGGACTAACAGACCAACTCCACGACTGCTTGGGCCAATCACCCATCCAGCCGTAAAAAACGATTACAGAATCTGAAACCAGAAGAAACCATACCCACTTGAATCAAGGAAGCCACCCTACTAGCAGGGTACGGATGAATTCCTTGGGCCAAACCCATAGCGAAGCCCAAGGGAGGAAAAGCCTACTACAGTTCAAGTCCAAGTCCAGACTAGGGTGCTGGAACGTGAGAACTCTACACCAAGCAGGAAAGCTAGCACAACTAGCCAAAGAGATGAGAAGGTACAATGTTAGCATAATAGGAGTTAGTGAATGTAGATGGAACACCTTTGGGGAAGTCACCACAGCCACAGGAGAGAGGTTTCTGTACTCGGGGAGGGAGAGAGAAGAAGATCCACATATGTATGGTGTGGGCTTAATTCTCTCAAAATATGCTACCAAAAGCCTCCTGGAATGGGAACCCGTTTCCGAAAGAATCATCACTGCTAGATTTGCATCCAAGGGCCGAAATATCACCATCATTCAGTGCTACGCACCGACAAACTCGGCTGAGAACGAAGAGAAGGAGAAGTTCTACCAACAACTACAAGCGCAAATACAGAAGTCCCCAAGGAGAGATATCCAAATAGTTCTGGGAGACATGAATGCCAAGGTCGGGAGGGACAACACCAAGTGGACAAGCATCATGGGAAAAGAAGGCCTCGGAGATGTGAACGAAAATGGAGCTCTTTTTGCGGACTTCTGCGCCTTCAACGAACTAATCATTGGAGGGAGCCTATTTCCACACAAGCCCACACACAAAGCCACATGGATCTCCCCTGATCTAAATACAGAGAACCAAATCGACCACATAACCATAGCAAGAAAATGGAGAAAGCTGCTCCTTGATGTTAGGGTAAAGAGAGGAGCTGACATCGACTCCGACCACCACCTACTGATAGGAGAGTTTAGACTAAAACTAGCTGCAAAGCCAAGGACAGAAAACAAGGCACAGAGAAAGTTTGATGTCAGGAAACTAAGAGATCCCCAGGTTAGAAAAGATGCAGGGTTGACACTGAAGAACAGATTTGCACCACTAGCAGGAACAGGCGAGGTGGAGGAAGAATGGGGGAACTGCAAGAAAGCCTTCATAGAAACATGTGAACATGTTCTGGGGTACAGGAAGAGTGAAAGAAAAGACTGGATTGCGGATGACACCTGGCAGGCCATAGAGGATAGAAGGGACCTCAAAGCTAAGGGCAACAGGGAACCTGATAGGGAAAAGAAGGAACAGTGGAGACAAGAATACCAGCAGCAAAGCAGGACAGTGAAGAAGAAGACAAAAAGGGACAAGAGGAGATATGTCAACGACCTGGCATGCGAGGCAGAGGTAGCAGCTGGGCAGCGGAACATGAAAGACCTTTACAGGATCACAAGGCAACTGGCGGGGAAGAACAGGACTATCAGCCGACCAGTTAAAAACAAAGAGGGACAACTCCTCACAATGGAAACCCAACAGCTGGAACGCTGGAGGGAACACTTCCACGAACTCCTAAACAGACCTCCTCCAGAAATAACACCAGAGATCCCCATGGTTCCAAACAAAACCCTGAAGATCAACTGCGGGAGGATCTCAAAGGACGAAATAACAAGAGCCATCAAGAAGCTGAAGGCTGGAAAAGCACCAGGAGTTGACAACATCAGCCCTGATATCCTGAAAGCTGACCCCAAGGCAACCACTGAGGTTTTATACCTCCTTCTCAACAACATCTGGGATACGGAAGTCATCCCAACAGAGTGGAAAACCGGCCTAATGGTCACCCTTCCTAAAAAAGGAAACCTTAGTGAATGCAGCAACTGGAGAGGCATAATGCTATTGTCTATCCCTAGCAAAGTCTTCTGCAGGATTATTTTAGATAGGATACAATCAGCCCTGGACAAACAGCTAAGAAAAGAGCAAGCTGGGTTCAGGAAAGACAAATCATGCACAGACCATATTGCAACCCTGAGAATCATCATCGAGCAGTGCGTAGAGTGGCAATCCCCCCTCTATGTAAACTTTGTAGACTTTGAAAAAGCTTTTGATAGCCTAGACAGGGAAGTGCTGTGGAAACTGCTAGGGCACTATGGCCTACCCTCAAAAATCACCAACCTAATAAAAAACATGTACCAGGATTTCAGTGGCCGTGTGATCAGCAAGGGCAAACTTTCAGACACCTTTGCAATCACAACAGGAGTACGGCAGGGTTGTCTCCTCTCTCCTCTGATCTTCCTCATTGCCATTGATTGGATAATGAGAAAAACAACCAAAGATCATCGGACAGGAATCCAGTGGACCTTGTTTACACAGCTCGAGGACCTGGACTTTGCAGATGACCTCGCAATACTCTCTGAAAACCACACACACATGCAACAGAAGACAGACAGACTGCAGGCAAACAGCGAACAGCTTGGGCTCAAGATCAACACCGGTAAAACGAAGACTATGAAGATAAATCCGCGGGTACACGACCCCATCACACTTGGAGGAGAGGCCATAGAAGATCTGGAACACTTTACATATCTAGGGAGCAACATCAGCAGGGATGGAGGAGCAGACAGGGACATAGAGCAAAGAATCAGCAAAGCACAGCTGGCATTTAGGATCTTGCGACCAATCTGGATATCCAAACAGCTCTCTAATAACACCAAGCTACGGATCTTCAACACCAATGTGAAGACCGTCCTGCTCTATGGCTCTGAAACATGGAAGACTAACGAGGGCCTAATAAACAAGCTACAGGTGTTTGTAAATAAATGCCTGCGTTACATCCTCAAACTATGGTGGCCCATCAAAACCACAAATGAGGAGTTATGGAGGATCTCAAAACAGGACAGTATAGATAATACCATCAAACGCAGAAAGTGGAACTGGATAGGCCACACCCTTAGAAAGGACACAGAAAACATCACAAGGCAGGCCCTGGACTACAATCCACAGGGGAAGAGGAAACAGGGTAGGCCAAGAAACACCTGGAGACGTTCCACTATCCAGGACCTTAAGGACATTGGAATGAGCTGGCAGGAAGCAAAAGCGCAGGCCCAGAAGAGAGTGAGATGGAGAGCTCTGGTGGACGCCCTATGCCCCTCGACGGGGTAAAGAGGATTAAGTCAAGTAGGACAAAGTTTGTGCACACACACACACACACACCATGGTACATGGTTGTACTAAACAAAGTACAGTATGTTAAGTTGGCAGTTCACTAAGAACGTTTTTGTATCCATCCATCCATCTATCTATCTATCTATCTATCTATCTATCTAACATTAAAATTCTCAGTGTGAAATTATGCTTTTGTTAGCACTCTCTTTGTACACTCTCAGAGTTGGATGTGAGCGAACATGTGCACCTGAAAGCCATCGCGAGGAACACAAAACAGGAAGTGTTGAAAGGAGCACGAGGCTGCATGGAGTCTGTGTGAAATGAGGAGACCAAATAATGAGGCCAGCGGCGCTGCTGTTTGCTGCTCTTGGCTGGATGGCTTTGTTTGTCTTTAGTGTCAGAGCAAAGAGAGGCGGCAGCCAAATGGAATTCTTGGAAACACCAAACAAACCCATATTAAATTTCCCCCCTGTCTGAAATACTATGGAGAGAGAGAGAGAGGAGCCGAAAATGTGTGTGAGAGAGGAGGGTGGAGAAAGACACGTAGAGTGAGAGGGACAGAGAGAGAGAGAGAGGGGGGGGGGGGGGTAGAGGGGGTTTGACAGAACAGAGAATGATAGAAAGGACGGCCAGAGAGAGATGGAGGGTAGACCTACAGAGAGAGGGGGGTTGAAGCTGACAAGACATGTTGTCTGGAGAGAGAGAGAGAGAGAGAGAGAGAGAGAGAGAGAGAGAGGGAGAAATGGAGAGGAGGGACAATGGGGGTGTAAGGAGTCAGAGAGCAAAAACAAACAGAGGGAAAGAAAGGAACGAAACAAATTATGGGAGGTAGAGAGATATAGAGGGAGAGGCGATTGTAGCATTCTGCACATGGACTAAAAGCACCAGTGTGCACGGTAATGCTGTAAGGTAAGGAGGGGCCTAATGCTATGAGCAAAGAGAAGGAAAGCAAGAGAGAAAGAAAGAAAGAAAGAAAGGAAACAGGTGGGTGGGATATACACCATCGTATGGAACAAGAGATACTCATAGATATTAGTGACACACGCTAACGATGCGCTATTGTTTTGCGACACCAGAGCTGCAGGTGCGTCAACATCTCCCCAGTCCAACCCCGACCCCAGCACCTGCACTACCAAACTATGTACCGTGCCGTACAGTATGATTTAGGACGGCAGCCTGTCAAACTTCACCAACAGCCAAAGTCTGGGTCTGCTTGTACTATAGCGCTGCAACATTCTCCCTCTCTGCTCCCCCCACTACAGCCCAGAGGACATCTGGAGCGCATTACGACACTAAGGACATTGGATCTCCCCAAAGCGGACGGCAGGATGGGTGGCCCACTGTAGCCCCTTTTCAGCAGCAGGCCTGGATCTGCCTGATTGATAGAGGGGACGCACGCACGCATGCACGCATGCATGCACGCACACACGCACGCACACATGCATACACACACACACAAACGCGCACGCACATACAGCCCCCCCCCCCCCCACACACACACACACACACACACACATACGTATGGAGCACTGTCGAAACAAAACAGATCACATAATGTAAGGAACATTGGTTGATATGTTGCTCAGCCATAAACACACTACGATTAAACCAATTAAATCAGTCACCCACCGGACATTTGATACACAGCATTTAGTGAATATATTAGCTGCAATGTCACCACACCAAGTATACTTCACACGCTGTGGCTACTTTATACGTCATCGCATGGCCACGTTGCTCACTCAAATCTTAAATAAACAAATACAAAACACAAGGCATCAGGGTGTTGATGGCCTAATGATTATTATGGTAAGCTCTAATGCGAGACAGCGGGTTTGATCCCAGAGCCCGACGACCTTTGCTGCGTGTCACTCCCCGCCTCTCTCTCTCTCTCTGTTTCCTGTCATTCTCAACTGTACTAGGCTACAATAAAGGCGAAAAAGCTGAAAACTAAAGGCATCGCGTTGTGTAATTTCCATAAAGATATATTACAGAGGATAAATTATGCGCTGTGTCACGCATCCAACGTAGCCCATTATAAGCTCATGCAAATAAGTATCAATCAAAATCACCCTTTACTTTTTTGCTCAGGGCACCCCAGTAAAATAAATAACGTTTTCATCCACGGCACCCCTGAATAATGTTGTACTTCCATGGGCTAGCATCCGGCTTGTAAATTGAGGACATATAGGAAGTACATACAGTTCATATAAATGGCCCGTAGTCTCGCTGTTTTCCCCTGCTGGGGTCAGAACCAATAACGCCCTATTCAAGCGGATGGGTTTTTAGACGAACCTTACACCTTAATAAACATTGCCATATTTATGCTTCCAGTCGCTATTTTAAAGTCCCCTTTCAATCACCATGATATGCATTTTGGTAAATTATGGTCCCATTTATTTTAAAATGTTTGATAAAATAGGGTAGGCTGTAGGAGGGGCAGGCTCACCCATTGACCAACCCTCGCTCTGGTCCAAAACAATAGCATTCATATCTGGTTCCATTTTGGGACAGGATATAGAGTGATGGCAGATTTGAAATCTCAAAAAAATAGGCTTCATTAAATGTTACGATCTGTAGAACAAACCAATGGCATAACGCTGTCCCTATTTTTGACGGTCTATTTGGTCTCTTCTTAGTACCTTACAAATTATGACTTTACCCCTAAGATACAGTACAGTAAGATACAATACGTCACAAGGAAAACTAGAGAGAATATTAGTTTCCATTGGGACAGATTGAAAATAACTTCATATACTTGATGTTTACTACTTGAATCACAGTATCCCCTTTCAGGGAAAAAAAATTAAGTAGGTTGGGAGTGGATTTTTTGTTGGTATCAGCCGGTAACGTGCAGGAGTCTGTCCCCCGTTACAATGCCCCTAGATGCTGAAGTCAGCTCCCAGTACCGCCGTGCTACACATACGCTGAGTTGGCAGTGCCCGGGATCCAACCCATGAACTTGTGGCCCAAAGGCGAGAGCTCTACCGACTGAGTTAACCGGACACAAAGACATTTGGTATAGATAAAAAATAGAACACACCATATACAGGTCCATTGTTACTAACTAGGGTGGTTAAACGGAAGTGATATTGCTCAATTCCAAATATTATCAAAAAGTACTGGATTTGCGTCACGACACCCATAGGGTGCCATGGCACCCACTTTGAGAGATCTGCTTTGGTGATGTTAGCTAGAAACGGTCACACTCACATTCAGTGCTACTGTACCGTGTTCACTCTGGAACATTTTAGTTTAGTTTGGTTTGGGATTGTTTGTTTACCACTCAGCAAACACTATACAGCAAACACTATACCACTATACCACTATACCACTGACTTGACACATGGAAGTGATACTGACTGCTCTGTAGTTCACCAAGCACAGCGTAATGCATCGACACTCTTAAGATTCACAAAGCATTGCCGCTTACATTCCCCGACAGGGAGGACACAAAGGCTAATCAAAGCCCATCGTGTTGCTCGTTACCGCAGTTCTTATGATAGCATAATATGGAAATGTGTGTCGTCCCGTGACTTCACAGCACAGGCAGACTACGCAATGAGAAAATAACTTTTTTTTTTTTATTGTGGGCGATAGAGGAAAGTTCAAAGAATCAACAGATTTCGAGTAAATTGCCTTGCCATTTCAAATGAATTGCGGTGCCGGACAAAATTTGCAATTCACAGGAAGTTCTACCCCCAACCAACCACACAGACAAGGTTAATCCATATTTCACGTTTGAATGTAAGATGGAAGCGAGAGGGAGGGGATAAAAATGGGTAAGGAATGGGAAGATAGGTAACTCCATGCCAAGAGATGAGGAAAGGAGGAGGAGGAAGGGGGGGGGGGGGGGCAGAGGGGGACAGAGACTAGGAGGAAAGGGAGGGGGGCAACAAAAAGGCAGGAGAATAGAAAGAAAACAGGCGTCATTTAGAGTAAATGGCATCCAAAAACCCACTCCAATTATCTTTGCCTGCCATGCCAGTGAGACTGACTTAATTAAAATGACTTGAGAGGGAGGGGAGAGAGAGGGAAGAAGCTGCCAGTGATTGAGGGGGCAGGCGGGCAACGTATCTGCACCGAACACAAAGCTGAGGCATGGCGTGCGCCGGCGACCACTCTTCCCTTTTCAATTCCGACTTCAAAAGAGAATAAAGAAATAATAATAAAAAAGGAGAGGGGGCTCTCGCCATTTGGAGCCATGTAATTGCGCTATTTAAATCCAACATTTTCACCATCGTTTGAATATTGCGGGGTGGGGGGGTTGGGGGTAAGGAAGCTGGAGGGAGGATGGGCGGGATGCTTTTTAGCTCTCCTCCGAATCCCCATGCCTGTAATCCTTGTGCCTTTTTCCCGAGAACACCTCTGACAGTGACCTTTTCGCATGAGGTCTGTTACTATGGAAACAATGTGCAGCCCCCTACACATGTCGGGAGGTTTTCTTTGTCACCAGTAGGCCCGAAAACTGGTTGACTTGTGTCTAAGAGGAAGAGTCACTTTTCAATCTATTCAGACTTCAGATTTTATGGTTCCGGTATGAATTCCCTGCAGGGAGCCGTAGAGAGACCTGCAGTGACTGTAAAATGTGTAAACGATGTTCAGGCTAACGCACTAGTGCAGTGGTTTTCAACCCTTTTCACATCAAGGCCCATTATGTATTCAGCATTTGAGCCACGGACCACCATTTTTTATGAGATTTTGCCTCTCAGACCCAAGAAGAGAGAGAATATTTTGTTGTTGTTGGATAAACCTTTGTTCACATTTCCATGCTGTATTGATGTGGTACCATAGGAGAGATAACAGGCAAATATTGATCAAAATAACAATTCTTGCATGTTCTCCCCGTGTCCCCTAGGGTAGGTACCCTCACAAAAAGTAATCCTGGTCTCTAAACTGCCTCCCCCTGGCCAGCCGGGGGGACTGATGGAGGCGAAAGAAACTGGTTCGAATAACATGTTCCTTCCACGCGCTACGTTCAACCAGGGAAACTCCCCCCCCCCCCCCCCCCCGTCAGGTGTAAAGGAGCAACTTGGACACTCATGCATGAATGATGAGTTCAAGTCCGTTGCTCTCCCCAGGTTGGTGGGAGGGTGTGTAGAGCCCAGGATCACATTAGATAATGGGGTGAAAAATGGGTTACAAAATCGTGGGATAAAAAAAATAATAATAACAATTCTTCAACATTCTCTTCTTGTAAATTAACTAATGCAGATGTTTAACAATAATGTATCTTTTGAGAGCGTGACATGAAACCAAATGGACCTGTAAATAGCTGTTCTACAAGCTTGTACATCTGCTATTTACGCTCTCAAGAGTTAAAGATCTATAAGGGTCCACTTGGTTACCAACTCTAGATAATTTAGCTGGGGACCACCTGAAACCCCCTGAAGGACCACTGGTGGTGCCAGAACCACTGGTTGAAAACCACTGCACTAGCGGAAAGCAATAGGACTTGGGATACATCTTTTATGTTAATGCTTTGTGTTTCTGTACCCTTTACCATCAAGCCTTTTTCCATTTTGTACTGAATCGGTACGATCATTCTGTTCCGTGGAAGTAAAAAACATCAGTCAGTCAGTCAATTATGCATAATTATTTAAAGATACACTGCTATTGAAAGTTCAACTGATAATGCATTCTATAGGGAGGACTATTTATTCACATAATTTCACATTATTTGTATTATGTTTATGACAGTATTGATCTTATCTGCAGGGTGTGATGTGTTACCATTATGTCATAATTTAAAAAAAGAATACAAAAATACAGCCAATGCCATAATAAATTATGTATTTGTTGGCCAACTATAGTAGCCAAATATTGTGTGTTTGTTTGTTTATAAAGAGTTTGTTCACACACACACGCACTCCTCTGACCTGTTGATCAGCCAACATATCTGCTCATGTGTCACAGTTAACACCTGTTACTGTGTTTTGTCGTAATATTTATTCTACTTCAGCGGAACACTAAACTAAGGCTCTACTGTCTATTCTACAGAAGGTTGGTGGGCGCTTTATTCTCAACTTTATGCCTGGAAATAGCTAGGCTACAGTACATGGAGCAGCTGATTACAGAGCCCCTGAGTGGTAAGATAATATCTCGTCCGGACAAGATCATTTATTTTTCTTACCATGGCCACTCAGGGGCTCCGTAGCTGATGACTGAATCGACTCAACAAGAACCACTGTATGCTTGGACAACGGTAGGTATAGGTTAGTATTAGTATAGAGTATATTAGTATAGAGTAAAAGACAAACATAATGGGAAAAACTCAAATGAACCATTGTAAATGTCACCAAGGCATTGCCTGCACATTTGGCATAATACTGTTTGCCCATTAAGACCAGCATTTTCATTACGTAGGCTTGCATCATGATGATAATGCAGAGATACTGATGGAGGTAGGGAAGTTTGCGCTCTAAACTCAAGGCTTACTCTAGGGCTGTAAGCAGGTGCGAGAGGCCATCATGAAAGTCCATAAGCCAAAAGAAAGGGCTCACACACTGAAGGATGAATGAGGCTCTTTGGATGAAAAGATTAGAAAGTATGAAGACCTTTTTTCTTCTTCTTGCAACCAAAGAAAGAACCTCATTCTTCCTTCAGTGTGCGAGCCCCTTCTTTTTGCTTATGGACTTCAGAGTATGCACATGCAGTCATGCACCACATTTCTACCGGGACACGCCCTCCTCATCTAGACTGAGTGGCAAAACATTGAACAGGTTGGAGCATTGGAGTTTGGAAGTGCTTGTTGGAAATCACTAAACAGTCCTGCGTACCACCTGCTTCTAAATTGCACATAATGCAGGAGGCAGCAGGACATTGAGTTATTGAAAAGGAGCGCTTCCAGACTCTGACACTTGGAAAAAGAATCACCCACAAGGAATTTCTCGACAGAAAGTAGCTCATAACATGTCTACGGTGTAGACGTGTTAGAAAGAGTATAATACAAGCTTTCCGTACACCTGCAATGTTGGTGAGTCTAAGGTTGTTTAATACAATCAGATAGGACTGCTCTGTTTGGATGTGTTGGCCGTCAAGGCCAGAAAGTTGTCAATCAGTAGGCGCATAACGTCCGGGTACGACGATTTAATGCGCATAGCCTCTATACTTAAACAAGAAGCACCAATGATTTGATAACATTACAACGTGAGATTTGTGTGCTATGTAAGTGATGACATTGACTATGGCAGGGGTTCCTAGACCTTTCAGCCAGAGACCCAAAAGACATTTAGTGTCTCCCCAGGACCCGAACCTACAGAGTCACATACAGGCAGACCCTGTTCTAGACCTGTGATTCTCAACCTGTGGGCCGCGGGGTAATGCAAGCAGGCCCCCAAATAATTGAGGAAAAAAGATTTAAGGATAATAGTAACAGCAATATTCAAAAGTTATACCAATAAATAGGAACCAAAAGTATAGTACGTTAATTCCATTGATCCGAGGTGGAACACAATGGATTGATTGATCATTAAAATAAACCCGTGACCACGGGTAAAAGTGTAAAGTGGTCAGATGGGTGGGCGGCGAATGCTTTCAAGATTCTCAAGTGGGCTCTGATCCAGATAAGGTTGGGCTCTGATCCAGATAAGGTTGGGCTCTGATCCAGATAAGGTTGAGGAACCACTGTTCTCTAGGTCAGAGTCTAGACGCCTGGCCCCTGCGATGCCACGCTGTGAAAACAACAACCAGTTGATTCTAGGGTAGGACAAGAAGGTGCTCCATGTGATGCAATGTATTGTGATTGGAAGCGGGAATAGTACTGCTATGCATTGATTAGACACTGTTTAGGGGTTATAGGCCACGTTATAGGGATGAGACAGACAGACAGACAGACAGAGGAAGGAAGGTTGGGTTGGGTTAGCATGACAACCACTATTTTGATGGGGCCAAAGCCAAGCATCTCCACATATCCTCTTCCACCCCCCATTCATCTTTAAAAAAGAAAAGAAAAAAATCCTTCCCTTCTCAATCGTTCTGTCTGTCTCTCTCTCTCTCTCTCTCTCTCTGTCTCTGTCTCTTGTTTCCCACCATTTCTTCTCCTCTTTTCACTCACTGACCATCTCAAAATCCCTCCCCCTTTCCTTTTCCCTCTCAGTGTTTCACCCTGTGCAGGGAACTCTACATTCCCTTGTGTTGGGCTCAGAAGCGTGAGAGAGAGAGAGAGAGAGTTAGAGGCAGAGACGTAGAGAGAGAGAGAGAGAGAGAGAGAGAGAGAGAGAGAGAGAGAGAGAGAGAGGATCGTTGTTGCTATACCCTTGGCCCCAGCGTTCTCCTTCTCACTGGCCAGATTGTTCTCCCCACACAGACTGTGCTCCAGTTGCCAGGGAGACCGCCATACCAGGGCTCTGACCCAGGAGGTTTGGGACTGTTTTCTCTCCCCCCCAGCAGGAGACGGATGGCAGCTGTAGGACAGCTGTTACTACCAACCAGCCAGGCCCGTGTCTCAAACCCATCACCCGTCAGACCTGGCCACCACTGCCGCAAGGACCAAAACACACACAAACCTAATAATTAAACACGTCCCGTTGCTAGCCGTAGAGTTTTTGTTTGTGTGAAGTGTGTGCCCACTGTGGCTGACACATTCATTGCAGATCCAGTGCCATGAGACAGGAATGCGGTGCGTTATTATTGTATGAAACGAAATCATTTATATGGTCAATGTTTAACTGATTTCATTACGGCGAGTTTGGCGGTGTGGCTCTGCTCATGTGATATTACAGATTACCTGTGCAACATACACAATCTGAGATCACAAAGCCCCCCAGATCAGAGCATAAGATAAGTCATTACATGAACAACATAACAACGTTCAATGTATGCCATACCAGATACATTATGATACATATCACACAGAACAATCCATAAATCACATCATCACCAAATCACCCATTAAGGAACTATAGATATCACATATCATAGACTAGTACAACCCATAAATCACATATTGGAAGGGCTAGCGTCCCTCAATAAATAAATAATAATAATAATGCACAATGGTTCATCGAAAGATGCACACGGAGCACAAAAGGACAGCACATCTTTGTATTTACTTCATGTTGGTTCCTCATGGTTTATGCTTCCTTCTTGCACAAAACCACATCCCTGTGATTCTGCTGGCATGTGGCATCCAAACAAGATAATTACTTCCCACTTGGCCCTTCAATGGAAAAGTTGACATTGAAGAGCCAGAAATTTGGTATTCACGATATTCTCCAACGATGGTAAATTTGTTTTCTTTTTCATGTGATATTCACATAATCCTTTGATCTGACAGTAGTTGAAGAGATGGGTGGAACTTGAAAGAAATTCTAAAGAAGAAAGAAGCCAGGTGCAAATGCATACACTTGTAATTTGCTCCACAAATATTAGAAAATGAAACGTGTCGTTCCCAATGCGACGAATAAAAGTTATAGGCGTCAATGTAATATCTATCTTTAAATGCATGACATCTGTGTACTCCCACACACACATACAGTATCTATAAAAGTGTATCTGTGGGGACCCGAGGGAGTGCAGTGCAGAGTGGGAAGTCGGAGGGATCAGTGCTAGTCCAGAAAAATCTATAAATCCCCAAATGCTACATAAGGTACATATACAATATGTGATTGGTTAGCTGATTTGCTCGTTTACATATGACAGAGTTTTCCCTTCAATGTCAATGGCGTTTGATGTGTTGATGTTTAATTTACGTCATATTTTGCGGAATTCTGACGTAATTTCTCTGTTCATTGTCAATGGCAAATATTGAGATGTGTGGGGGATTTAGTGAGGTGCGCTCTTATCGTACATCATCATACATCATCTCATTCCGGCCAATCACAATTTGTGTCCTCACCTTCATCATCAGTGTTTGTGTTACGCAATGTGTTTATACAATGACGTAAAATTGTCCATTCATTGTCAATGGGAATTTAATGTTTGTGTAGGGACTGCTCTCGTCACAAGTTGATGATGTCATATGCCCATGTGTGGTCTATCTAGCCCTATGGAATGTATGGATTGAATATGCTAATAAAATAAATCACACCCATGAGGGGGCTCTTATCATCGTACATCATCATGACGTAACATATTGATTTGCTCAGACACATATGACATACATTCTCCATTCATTGTCATTAAGAATGTAATGTTTGTGTAAGACGAAAATATACACTAATAGTTGAATATAGGAGGGGCTAGCGCCCCTCAAAAAGAACGTAATACTTCCTAAGGTTAATATAATATGATGTATTAAGGTATATTTGTCGGTATTGCATAACCGGAGGGGCATGTGTTTCCAAGGGGCATCGGCCTAATGTTTAATAATAATAATAATAAATATAGCTGCAAGCAGCGATAAGACGGGGTCAAGCCTTTAAAGCTCCTCTCTTCACAGCGTCTCCTCTATAAATAGCTGGTTGGAAACTGGAAATTACATCACTATTTTGTTACGCTGATTGGCTGAAGGGGTTGTCTGTCAACGCTGTACTCCCGCAGCCAACCATGCATTAGCAGGGTCCAGACTACACACAAATTAATGGAAATGCGATTTCAAGGGGGAGTTGTTAACCAGGCTATGAAAATACTTGATGTCACTTTTTTTATGTAAAAAAAAGTGGATAGAGCAGATCATATAATTCATTCATTGGGAGATCTACGACCTAAAAATGCTAAGAATTGTGGGGTCTACGCCCTTTGGGCTTGACCCTTAATAATAATAATAAGAAGAAGAAGAATATGGTACAGGTTAGTCCTACAAACAAACACAATAAAATGTTATCCTATAAATGTGTTATCAGTTCAAAAGCCTTCATAAAAGGTCAAGAAAATGGTGACCGGTTGTCTATTTATAGTTTATGTGCTGATAGCTTACATGGCTTGAGTCCTATCATCTGTACCCAAACAAAAGTATCTGTAACAAACTAATGATGCCAAATGATGCCAAGCAGTCATGCCCTTTGTACCAGTCAGAACACCCCCCACACCCCCCGGCCCTATAAATAAGCCGAAAATGCACAGCCAGAGAACAGAGTTTGGTACTATCGTATCGAACCCACTTACTTCACAATATCCATTACCCCTCTGACTCCAAATGCTGCTGCTCACAGGTGAACACTTTGCTTTATTCAGCGTGTAATAGAATTTGGCAGGGCCCTCATCTACAGGAGCCAAAACGACCATTGAGCTGAAACCCAAAGCACACAAACCGTGTCAGCTTTAAGATGGCGCAGCAAATTAAAATACGGTCAACTGATCTGCAACTGCAGAGCACACAATATAGGTATATTCCAGTGGGGAGGAGACATTTTCTCCAAAATGGATGGATGTACAGTACACTTAGTTCCCCATGCATTTCAAGGGCGGGCAGATCACAGTGGGATCATAATTTTTGACACAGAGCTGGTTAAGTGGATTGAAGAGGGAAGGCTGCATCTCCACACTCACGGAAGACAAGAACTATACTACAGCTGCAAGAATACAGTACCCACACTCATAACCACAACACAGAGAAATACAAATACTGCCTGTTCAGTGACAGACGATTCCTAGGCTTAATCCGTTTGTAATATCCATCAAGATATATACAATATAGGACATGATCACTGCCTTGTAACAGTAATGCATACATGTGGTTGCACACAACTTGAGATAACTTTTGTTTACCGGCGGCCATCGAAGTCCTTTTGTCTATATTCCGCACCCCTCTTAGTTCCACTCTTGTATAAATAAACTGTGAAAAGTGTGGGAGGATTTAGACATCCACACTCTCCTAAAGTGAGAGTATTTCTGTTCTTTCGCCAGTAATGAAGTTTTTCCTGCGAGTTTGTTCGGAGGACAACTTTCTTATGAGAAGTTACTTAGAGGAATTTCCTCCTAATATTCAATGCCTGAAATGGCTCCACAATGTGATAATTGGCCAGAACCCATGGGCAATTATGCATGGTTCTGGATGTGCCTTCTTTCTCCCCCACCTCACTATAAATCAAGAGTCTTTTAAGAGTGCTCTGTCTCCATCTTTATAGTTAGGTGGTGGGAGAATGGTGATCTGGTTCATCTTTTTATCTGGGCCGATAGAGAAAGGAGCAACCCAAGTTAGAACAGTGGTGATTTCCGTCCCTCCCTCCATCGGTTTTGTTTTCCTTCCATCTCCCTATTTTTGATGAGCTGGGTCTTCAGTCCTCCCTATAAAATCCCATTAGCCCTTAATGAAGTCGGGCTCCTAGCCTCTCGGCCTCACCTCATTTAGCACGATTGTCTGGCGGCCATTAGCATGGAGGCAATTACAGCCGCGCGACAAGAGTAATTGGAAATGCCGACAGGGACCCAGAGAAATGGGAATAAATAAATATTTTTTAAAATAATATTCGAACTAATAAGCTTCCATTGAGATGACGGGGCGGGGGAGCCACATGTGTCTAAGTTAAATCAACATAATTACAATTAGGGTTGGTAGGGTAAAGAGCTGCGGTGAGGGAGAAATAGATACGGATGGATTGGGGGAAGACGGGCACAAGGTGGGTGTTAAGTGAAAAAATGCAATGGCACGCTGAAAACTAGCAATGAAGGCCATAAGCAAAACCCAAACATTGTACAATATAAAGGTCACACAATTATTCCAGTTTGTCTCTCTCTTTTAGGGATGATCTTTCTCTTCCACTGCCAAAATGAAATCTCCAGCTTGCTGAATTGCCTTGAAACGATACCTAAACTTTTTGGCTAAATTGTAGGCCCTTCACAATGATGATTTCATGAGTGGGATGGTGTCATATTTACATGCAGTGAGGACAAATGAGTCATATTACCGTCTCTGGCTACAGTTTGTGCTGGTGTCTATTGTAGAATTTGAAATGCCAGTCTGTTCCTCTGTTGTAGCCTACAGTAAAATCCACAGTGTTAATTTAACTGAGTGTGTAAATGTAACTAAAGGTGAACAAGATCTTCACCTTAGTTATAGCAACACAGTTTAAAACACTCAATACTCAAATGTGCCTAATAACACACCATGAGAAAAGACATAGTTTGTCTGCACATGTATGTGTGTGTGTGTGTGTGTGTGTGTGTGTGTGTGTGTGTGTGTGTGTGTGTGTGTCTATGTTAAGTCTGTCCCTTAAAAAGTGCTAGTAGACCAGTCACAGTTCGTGTCTATATACATGTGCACTGCATGACGTAACAAAACTGAAACACGTTTGGCCAAGAAAGCATGAAATTCAAGGTGAAGCAAAAGTGAAAGTAGACCATAGTTGAAAAATCAGACCTGTCTGAACTGAGTGGTGCTGTACTACTGTACTATGTGGTTCCCAAAGTGGGGTCCCGACACATATCCAGGGGGTCCGCAAAATAATTATTTTTTCTGCCAGTTAATTATGGTATGTGTGATATGTGAGCTTACCATAATCACAGTAATCCTTAATCATATTCCATCATTCAAGGGCCTTTGGATAGAAATGAACAGACTCCATGCAGTCACTTTCAGTTAGAGTGCTGCAGAGACTGAGTGTCTGTGACTGTGACCAGCTGATGGTCGTTGATGCTTAATTGATGCATCAAGGAAGGCAAAAGGCAATTATGTTTCTGCACTGTCAAATAGGTCTACATCTATTCTATAGCATCTTAAAGAAAATGTGTTGTAACTTGTGACTTTGATTGAAAAGTTTTAATACAAATAGTTCCAATGGCATCTAAATGTAAGGTTGCAAATATGGAGGATGAGGGGGTACCTGGAAAAGATTCTTCCCCCTAAGGGGTACCTGGGCCAAAAAAGTTTGGGAACCCTCCACCCTGCAGGATGCAGGCTCTGGGAATCGCATGACGTGAGTGGGTGACCCTAGCCACGCATGCGCAGTGACGTTTGTGAAGGTGGGAACAGCAAGCTAGCCAATCAGAGGGCTCAGACGTTCACGTTAACACTAACTTTAAACTTGTAATAAAGGATACAGTGGGATATTATAGCGCTGGAATAACAGCAGGCCCATGGCTGCTGCCAGACTGCCATGGCATCTCACCTGCTAACCCCACAACGCCTCTTGCCTCTTCCTCCCTCTTAAGCTGAGTGACAGGTGGCAGAAACATGATCAGTGTCGGCCTTCATCAAGGAAGCGGTCCCCTCTGAAACGGGCACATTGCCTACTGGCCCACCCATGGGCCACAGCGTAGGGGCTTCCGTGGTTGGGGCCGAGCGAGGGAAGAAGGGAGGGTTGGGGGGGGGGGATGAACTACAGTGGGAGTGGGAAGGTCGGGGGAATGGGGGTGTAATGGATTTCTTGGCCGGAGCGACGAGCACCAGCGCTGGCACCGGGAGTCCAGGACCCAAACGGGAAACAGGAGGCTAGTTCCCACAATAGTCAAGGAGAGCGTCCCACAGGGGTATCCACAATAGCAGCGGGGCAAGCGGCTGCTCTCAACAATGACCTCCAAGGCCTTGCTGCTTTAAATGACACAGCCTCACCCATCAGCACTTCCCTTTTGACGTTGCAACATAGCTAAAGCAGGGATTATTATTAGTGCCTAATGTGTTGTGATTGAAGTGCTTTCACTTGAGTTTGTTATTCCTGCTCCGGCTATCGTGTGATCAGATTAATTAATGTATCTTGCTGCTCAGCAGAGTAGATTACTCCATCACACTGTAGAGGATGTCATGTTACTGAGGGTTACTGCTGTCATATCTCTTAATAACGGGAGTTGAGAAATGCATCTAAAGTATAAGAACAAACAGCAAGCAGCCAGCCAGTGGGCAAAGACCTGCAGACAGCTTCTTTTCCTAACATTGCACAGAGGGGGATATCTTGTGTATACTGGAGCAGCTTGGCATGAAATTGAAGGACCACAGTGAAGCACAGTTATTCCTTGTGCAGCCTACTGTCCCCGCTCCCTGTAATAAAAATGTTTATTTGTCTTAAAAAAAAAGGACTAAAAGCAATCGCTCCGTGTGCCTGGAGTGAAAGAGGGACCATGCAAGCAATGAAGGGGGGGGGGGGGGGGGGGGTCTCCTACCAGGAGGAGATTTAATTAGTAAAATCTCATTAAGTCTAACAAAATTAAGCGTAAAACAATCCTTGGCGGGGATTCTGCCTGTTCTAGGCAGGGGAGGCAGCACAAAAATGGGGAACACTTAGGGGCTGAGAGGATATGGAGACAGGCAGCTCGACTAGCCTGTCCTCTGTGCATGAAGTCGGAAATTGCTCAGAATACCATGCCACTTTGGTATTCAATTCAAGAGACTGCCTTTTCCTGTATAACATCTCCCATTGTCATTGTCTTGTCACCCCTCATGAAAATGTAAGGTTTAACTGGTTGTTTTCTCATTGTCAAAACACATGGGGCTAGGTAAGCATATGGAAATACCATAAACATAGCCGACTAAGTTACTAAATCTCAGGATGGGTAGGTGTAAAATCAGTGATCAGTGCTGAGAACTAATGTAGCTCTTGAAGTTATTAACATATTTCAATTAGTACCACCAAGCAGATGGTGCCAAGCACATAACGTCTACAGTATACCTTAGAGCATGTAACAATTCCTGTGCTCATAGACATGAATGACTGTATTCTTCTGCTGTAAATTATGGTCACTCACTCATGGGACGGCAGGTGGATGGTCAGTACTTGTCTAATCACGTGCTTGCATACAAATGACCATCGGTGCTTGTCCAATTGTATACCTTCTAGGCAAATGAAGTTCAAATGTAGTTTAGTCAGCCTCTTGGCCCAAAAGTGTTATTTACGCACGCACACGCACGCACACGCACACACACACACACACACACACACACACAGAGCTGCTAACAGACGTGCTGGTGTCTCACACCAAAATTTGCCGAAGCCCACAATGCAGCTTGCAGATCAGTTATTTTCGGTGCAAGACATGGTGCACATTCTGGTATAAATCAGGCTTTAGAAAAGCTCATCATCCCTTGACAGAGACACTAGAACCAACGTTTGAATACAGTATGTACATGTACTTTGCTCTCTTCCATGTGTAGAGAGGCAAAGACGTCAGAACATACACTGATCATTTTGTAATCATGACCCCAATAATTAACATCACATCAAATCATGAGGCTGTAGGGAATTCATGAGGGAATTCACAATCATACTCCCCACCCTACATTTGTACACAAGATGCACAACAAACTCCTTCTCCTTCCCAACAAGTTTGGTTTATATTTATCCTGGTCTATTTGGCACAAAAATAAAATTCCTTTTGAATAAAACAAAAAAAGAGGCTCTGTGTATAGCACCAAAAGCCATCGTGAAATTATCATTTGGGGAGATGTGGAGAAGAGGCTTAAATGATTGAAGTGGTTGTTTTGTGTCGACTGACTGAAATGCAGCAGGGGATGGGAGATCATTAAATGTGATTCTGACAGGGCAACATGTTCGTAGTGTGAATTACATTTGATTATGTGCTCTTAAAATGTTATCACAGAGTGATGTGATTATTAGCTCCCAGAGAAGCAGATTAACTTCAGCAGATAGTTTGTGAATGTAGCAGTATGTGTGTATTTATGATTCAACCACACCTAAATTCCATGCATGTAATCCCATGGGAAATTTACACAAACCACACACATATCCATCTGACTCAAGCTGAGACTGAACTTCCGAACTGTAGTCTAATTTAGTTTCATTGTCAAGTAGAATAGTGTCATTTTCAAAACAGATTATAACTGATTCCTAGATTTACTATCCTATAGGTAGGTATGCAACTTTGACAGCACTGAGCAACAGCGCAGCCATCATCGGCATGGGGACTGGCTATCCGAAGTTCTGAATGACGGCATTATGTGGTTATCACATACGCTGTCCAAAGTTCAGACATTGGATAGAGCATGCTATGTTTCAGTTAATTGACTTGGTGTGCCTCAAGCCAGCGTCTGTTGGCACACCTGTGACCTGCCTTCTTTTCAAGCAGGGGTCTTCAACAGGGGGTCCCGGGACCCCTAAGGGGTCCTCAGAGTTACAGGGGGGCCACCAAATATTTTGTATTTGAACATCCCTATTCTGAGCACAACTTAATCTACAAGCTCGTTGTGAGCTCTATTTTCGGCAAAGAGGTTTGGTTAGGAGGGGGAAAAGAGCAGGCTAAGTACAGAGTGAAAGGTCAAGTTTACTATTATAATTATTATTATAGTAGGATGGTTAAATGTCTGAAAATACACAATCTAATAAATAAATAAATTCTGCATCGTGACTACGAAATGTGCAACCTCTCCTTCCTATTTTCAAGTTTGTCTCCCGTGGTTGGCACCTCCCCACTATTGGTGTGCGCTCCTACCTCTTTGTTTAAGAAAATACACATTAACATGATTCCAACATGATAGTGCTGTCAAACAAATCTATGAAGCTATGAAAAGGTTTAATCTGCAACACAATTTTATACAATATGTAGTAGGGGGTCCCTGCTTCATCTCTCTCTCAGCTAGGGTGGTCCTTGGCCTGAAAAACGTTTAAGTCCCCTGTTTTTAAGTGATGTCAAAAGTTGTGCATTTGTTGTAAAACCATCATTATGCGCAATATGCTGCAAAATCTTTGAGATAGCAAGAACCGAAGTTGCCGTGGTTGTTGCACCATCAAATGACATCCAGGGGCACAGGCCGCTGGCATAGCAGACTGGGCAATACATAAATGAATAAAAATCAACCAGGACAGTGTAGGGCATGTTTTATGTATATTTTGCTCTGGGAATAGCATACACAGTACACCTTATACAGAGGGGTTGGTTGATCGGCCAACTTTGATGATGGCACATGAAAACATAAGCTAAAAAGAATGGAATGGAACTTACAAGTTGTTTGCCCACAGCAGCAACGCAGCAGGATTGGATGGTAGTTGTCTGTCTGCTCCGTGGCCAGTGTCCAGTTGTCCACACAAACCCTGTTAACAAATGAAGACATTTTAGCAATGTAGTCTAAACAAGTAGGCCTACAGTATATCACATTTATCACAGATGTCCTCAATACATTAATTATACATTAATGAGGAAAATAAGTATATGGATACTCCGACTGAAACGTAAACCAAACACTGGAAGATTTAAAAAAATAAAAAAGTAGAGACATAGTGAGTAGACTTCTTACATACATGCATCTAATTACAGTAAGTTTCTTTTTCTTTTTTTTAAAGGTGTGAACAGAGAGCTTAGGGGCTTACTGTGACTCAAATTCCTTCGTGCATTTCGCTGGCCTGCTATTACTGAGCCACCCTGAGAGCTAGAAGTAGTGAGGAGTTATGGCGCACATGTAAAAGATTTAAGTTCAATCAAGCATTCAGGGCCGGACACCTGATCTTTCGCTTAAACCGTCTCCAGTCAGTGGGAGTGTTGCAGGGCCTCACAGTGGGCCCTATACCTCCAGCTATATCTGCTAACACAGAGGCTCTGAAGGGATGGTATTTATCCAGTACTGCACGGCTCAGTGGGGACTACTGTGTGTGTGTGTGTGTGTGTGTGTGTGTGTGTGTGTGTGTGTGGTAGGTAGGTAAAACCCAGGGCCTGGACTGTATAGAATGGCAGCTGTGACGATTACTTTCAATCATGAAAACAGGGTTTATGTCATGCTCTTCTCCGCAATGTTCACTCGAAATGAAAGTAGTGTCTAGGCTACTTTATCATACTACTACTGGTGGTGAAGCATATTAACTCCAGTCACAGAGATTTTCCAGCAGGACCTTGAGGTGACTAGACGTACTGTTTTGTACGTAATGTAAAAGTACAGCCCATTATGTTCCCGTGCAGTTAAAATATCGGTTTACCATTCTACGTTTTCCAAGCTTACAAAGAACTTCCCCCCTTTCCATTCATGTTAACCTCTATTTAAATCAGAAAACATCAGTCACGCATGGGAATTAAACTCTGATCTGTCTAAGAGAAATGCATGTTTGCAGCAGATCGAGGCGTAGATCAGGGTGCTGAAAGTCGCATGAAAGGACATTTAGGGCTATTCAAATATGTTTGTTGTTTAGGGTTCCCAAACATTTAAGCTCAAACCCCAAAAGAGAAATTAGATGTTGCAGACAGGATGCAGCAGACCGGAAAGGAGGATCAGGAGTGGATAAACGCCCGATCAAGGACACCAGGATAACTCCAAAATACCAAGAGTGCTCAGGGACAGAATCTCACTGCAGAGACAAAGACAAATAAGGCTAAGAGGCTAGCTCCTACAAATAAGGCTAAGAGCCCCAAACCCCAAACCCCAAATACCACTAAGTGAAGAAAGGCAAATTCCAGTTATCACAGATTCATCACAAACTGCGCTCTGCCCACAAGTAACGGGGCATGAACAGCTTAAACCTGGCCCTGCGATCGCATCCGATGAGCCTCAAAGTTACGTGCTAATCACCAAGAGGACAAAAGAAGTGATCCCTTAGTTGCCCGTGATGTCCAAGATCTTGACGACCCTGACCTTGTTGACAAATCCCCTGAAACTACTGCATCCAATGGACGATGCATGGGGGGGGCCGGACCCTACTACAACGAAGCTGAACGACAGTCCACGCCTGGTGCAGTCCATGCCACCAGTCCCTTATTCAGGACCAACAGTCATAGCTACAATTATAGCCGTGCAGAGCCTGTCCCCACTTCAACAGCCCTCAATAGACACTCAGGGGCAGTCTATTATAGCTCACATAAGCTCAGCCGAAAAAACTGACGCGCAAGAGTTGAAGAAATCAACGTTCCGTAGCCAAAGAATGGGAAGGCCTAAATCGCCTCCATCAACAACTGCATTCCTGATGGAGGCAGGGGGGACGATACCCATACAAGGAGCCGCGACAGGACCTCCCCCACTAAATTCCAAACAGAATGACAATCTACTCCAGATCCAAGTGTCCATCACCCTACGTTTCATCGTCCTGCTGACATCACCTGCTGCCACTGTCTGCTACAGCAGTCCAATCGCCGCGGCCAGCTCATGCTCGGTGCTAAAGACTCCATCAAACACAAAAGGAGGAATGAATTCCGATCGGCCGACATCCGTAGGTTTGCAACCTACAAGGCATGACCACACAGGGGTCATGCCCCTATTGCAGTCACGTCTCCTTGGTCAGACGAATCATCACCTCGAGATGTTGAGCTCTCCAACCGAGCCAGAAACAAAGTATTAGAGCCTCGGCCCAATGGTCCGAATCAGGGCCTTGTGCGCCTGACGAATGCAAATTCCTTGAGGGAGTTGTCTTTGATACACCAATGGGCTTACACTACCATGCTTAGGCAGTGGGCCATCAGCTTAATGTGGTGCCTCTGCAATTCCTTACAACAAGTGGCACCTCAGACCAGACTAGCAGGTCCCCAACCCCCGTAACTATCATCAGGAAGACAGCAAAAGGAAGAACGTAAAGTCCGTTACCGTGGATAGTTCAAATAGTGAATTTGAAAACATCGAATCCACTGGGGGACTGTTGCCACGGAAACGGATGATAGTGTGATGTCACAGCATGAAGTCATATCACCTTCATATGGTGTAGAGAATAGAAGCATTAGTGCAGCATTAGATCATTCATTAAGTATATAAGAAAGCACTAGAAAGGAGGTATCTAAAGACAGGCTTTAGACTCAAACTTGACAAGCTCTGTTCCCTCCCCAGATCCTTAAGCTATAAGGCCTCCCCAAATAGGAGCCCTTATAGACTTCTCCGACGGTTCCCTACAAATAATCTCAGTTACACGGTCTGCTGATGTAAAACTATTCAAATTCGTTTTTTGATTTAAACATGGAATTACTTTGAAAATATTTCAAAGTAATTCAATGTTTTAGGTTGTTGATAGATAAAGTGGTGAGTACTTGTGTCTCAACCTGTCGTTACCATTCAAATTCTGGCAGTCTAAAATGTATGCATTTTTATGATAGCAGAGAAGAGCCTTTGAATACAGGAAAAGGTATACGGCTTTTGAGATACTGCCTCTGTACAGCGTCCAAAGCAGCCACCCTAAGACCACAGGAGGCTTGGGATGAGAGCATTTCTTCGGTTTCTTTCAGCCACAAAGAAAACATTTTAGCCTCTCAGAAATCCCTAAGCTCCGAGGGCCCTTCCTCCCTTCTGCGCCATTCCTCTGTCCCACCTGGGAACCCGGAGTAGTGTCTCTCCTGCCTCCTCCAACCACAGTCTCTCCATGACCCCTACGGGACCTGGCCGCTCTTCCTGTTGACGTCAAAGTAAATTAGAGCGGGGCCACATGGCAAGGGGCTCCACCCAGGGGGCTGGAGGTCTAATCACCTTGTTCCTCGCAAAACCCACAGAGGAAGCATTAGCATTCCTGGTGCCGTGTACCAACCACTCTGCACCCGTGTAAGATATTATTTGTATGTACATGTGTACACACGCACGCACGCACACCCACACACACACACGTTTGTTCCATAATCCTAGACCAGGGCTTCCAGCACAGAAACAGGAGGTTATCAACAATGTATGACATTCAATTTATTCTCACCAAATGAGACAGACATTATACAGGAGGTTGATTTAACCAGTGTCCTGAAACTGGGGAAAACATTCAGATTCTGGCGAAAAATAGCTGATATTTAACACGGGGGGATAGACTCAAGTCAGCTCAAGTCAACAAAGAATATATAGAGTTTAAATGGTTGAATAATACACATAGCCTACCTGTACAGAGAAACAGACAGATTCTCACGCACCAACACATGCACACATTTCCATCTAACCCCACCCAGTACAATGAATCCTTCATTAAATCAAACAGTGGGAGGATGGGGCGCTTGGTTTGTTCTCAGGTTACATTTTCACTTTATTAATGCTGAAGGAATTGGACACGGTGAGTGCTGCTCCCATGACAAGTTGACGTTCCCCTTACACTTCTTTTTGTGGAGGAGGGGGGTGATTAATTGTCACTATGTGTGTGTGTACGACAATTTCTCTTGTCAATAATGGGATATGCTCGAGTGCCTTCAGCAAACCCAAGGAGACAATTGAGCTCATTTTGCTCATTAGATTTTTACTGTTGCAAATTTTAGTTTGTTGTTGCAGCATACTGTTTTAGAGCAGAGATAGAGGTGTTGAATATTCACCATTTATTCTTATTCCCTCAATCGTCTCTAATCACATGGAGAGACATGGCACGGTGTAACGGCTCCAGATGGACATCTTTAAGATTCCAAAGTCCTCCTCTTTTGGCAAGCAGGAGGTTCTGGGGTCAAGGTGTGAAGGGAGGACCAAAAGACTCATTTCCCACAATCCCTTGTCAGCCGTAGCCCCCCAGCTGTTCCAGGACTTCCATAACAACAGCTGCGCAGAGTGCTTTAGTGCTTCATGTTGCTATGACAACAGCAGGACCAATTCACATACACAGACTCGGTGCTAATAGGGAAAGTGACATTATGCCATAGTTTCATTTCCATAAAGCGCAACCATGGTTTTCGCCATGCTGAGACTCTGTGTGAAACATAAAAAGAAGCAAATAATTAATATTGCATACTAATGTACGTGGCTCGTTCACCCCGAACTTGGAGAAATCGCCCACGCCATCGGAAAGAGAAAAAAGGAAAGAAAAGAAAAACAAGCTCACACTTCAACAATATCCTTTGGCAATAGAATTAAGTCAATAAAATCTATGAATGTGTCCGGGCTAGTACAATAGAAGAACAACTTTTCATAGCCGGCAGCTGGATGTGCCACAGATCACTGTCTGGCAGGATGTACAACAATTAGAAACAATTCTCTTCTCCTGACAAACAGGATATCAGGTCACTCGGCCATCTTAACATCGGGAATTCAGCCGCTGTGGTGGATTTTCACACCATTGTACAAAGTCACACAGAGCCGACCATGCTGTAGTCAGGCTTCGCTTACTGTGTGCAAATGAATGTCTGGGAATTAGGCAACAAATGACAAGAAATCTTCACAAATTTAGTGCAAAGTCAAAGCACAGGAAAGAAATACAAAATCATTGTATTTATTAGTAGGCCTAAGTTATATATTGTTGCCGTCAGGCAGAAACCTATCTCCATATTTCAACTTTTTAAGGTTTTTCCACAGATGAATGGCCTATAGTCACAAGTGTCACACGGAAGGAAACTTCTATTTACACAATTTTAAAATGGTTTTTTTAACAAATAGAAAAGGACATTGGACATTGCCCCACAGCAACGATCTGAAAAGCCACTCAAAGTTCATGGTTGCGTGCGTGGTGGGGATCCATTTGTGCGTGTTTAACAGTTATTCTAAGCCCGGCACTTGGGACCGTCACTCGGTCAGCTCAGCGTTGACTTGGCGGTTTTACTGCTCGGTTTACACACCCGGAGTCTTGTGCCGGAAACAGCCGATCTACAAGCTCACGGCGCGTCGCGTCCTGGACACGCTGTGAGCTTGGAGATCGGCTGTTATCGGTGCGGCGCTCCGTCTCGCAATGAAGTATAAATCAGGCTTAAGGCTAACGACTACAGAGTTCCAAGGAATTACAAGGGCTTGGGATGACAATGGCAGGTATTCCCATAGGAGTAACTGGACCCAGCATGGCGTCACAGCAGTTTTAAGCCCAGTGTTTAACGAGCATGCCGCTGATATTGGCAGCTGTGCCAGACAAAGCACAGGACACACATTTAACCTACACATACACGTATGCACAAACATGCAAATACGCATGCTATGGAAACGAGCACACCATCACGGCTATAGAGTTTCTATCAGAGGTTCTACACATTTACATAAACACACACACACACACACACGTGGGTGAGAGTGAGCTTGTGTGTGTGTACACGCGTCCACACTCTCACCCACAAATGCAGGCTTGCACGCACACACAAGAAAAAAACAATTTGAATGACTATTCAAATTGTGCGGACATCTTTTAGGACAGCAATTGTTTTAGGACAGCAATTTTGTTTATTCTTTTTAATAAGTTGGCCTTTTTAACCCTAAGCATTAAACCGTAAATAGTCGATCTATAAGCTCACAATACATCAGTGTTGTGAGCTTGTAGATCTGCAATTTTCGGTGCACGACCGAAGCAACTTAAGTATAAGTCAAGCTCAAGCAACTCTGACCGACCCTAAACCTAACCTCTAAAAGCCTAATCATTAAGCCTGACACCAAGCCTAACTCTAAACATCATGTTGAACCATAAAACCACCACATTTCTGTTGTGAGGGCCAGGGGAGATTCGACAATACTTTATACTTGGGGACACTTGACCCTCAAAACAAGTGTAGTAAAACAAGTAGACCTACCCCCCCCCCCCCCCACACACACACACACACACAATCTAGCCAGCTTCAAACTTCACTTTGTTACCGGACACTCTTCCTTTGAGTTTGTTTCTGTGTCGTACAGTCAGGCTGGTTTTCCCAACATTGATTCTTCTTCGCTGTCTGCCAGAACAGGATAGCGCCTCATGAGGGACAGCTAAACAGGAATCTACCGCTAAAAATATCCCCAGTCTGATGAGTCAGAGTGGACAGCACAAACAAATCTTTTCATTTTTTATGCCTAGAAAGGTTGAACGTACAGTAAAGCCGTAATGAACAGCTATGGTAACTATTATTTTATGTGAAATAATTAAGAGCTTCCGGTGGGGTTTTCATTTTAGTTAATAGAGAAGTAAAAAAGAGAAATAGAAGTGTGGCCTAGTATTCAGATGGAATGGTATGTTGTTCTTGTTCTGAAAATCCTCTTTTTAACACCAATTTGCTTTTGCTATAGCAGGCAGAACGATCTCCCACTCTGATGAAATTGGGATAATATTTTGCATACATATGAACCCATATATCTCTGTATTCAGTGCAGTAATTCAATTTCAGTGCAACTTCTCAAATGCAATAAAACTAAAAGGAGCTAACAAGCTACTGCACATAGCTTGCATCATGTGAACCATGCTTTTCAGGCCCCTTGGGTCGGGTGAGGCCTTATACTCATATGCTCTTTCACTTATATGAGCCACAGAAGACGCAATCCCAGGACTACACATACCGTTGCTACAAAACCAGCAAAATACAGTATACTGCATCACAATTCTGAGGGCAAACGTTCAGCAACAATTCTAGATCTACAAGCTCATTGCATTGGCTAGAGATCTTTGGGGGTGAAGATATTTAGTGTAGAGCGAGTATAGACTAGCTGAGCCCTATAGGGTGACTCCTGTCAACTACTGTAAGTATTTTATTTACCTTTATTTAATCAGGGCAGACGATTGAGAGCATGCTCTCTTTTGCACAACATGATCACACATACAAAACAACAAATTACACAATTTGACATAAGGTGAAATTAAATATAGATAGATGAGCAATGTTAAAAAGAACATATACCGGTAATGCTAATACACTGGGGCTACAAAAAACAAGTACAGTCACTATGTGTTGCATCCTCAAGTAGTGCCAAAGAACAAGATTCCTATACAGGATCACCTCACTGGTCAACAAAAACACCTTGAAGACCCTAACAGGAGCCCTCGTACAAGGACTATGCATGCACCTCCTGGTACCACAGCACCTCTCTCTAAGGCACTTAAAACAAGGCTCCAGACATCCCAAAACAAACTGGTCAGACTACTACTTGGCCTCACTTCCCAAACCCACCTCACCCCTGCCCACTTTGACAAGCTAGAATGGCTTAGGGTTGACGACAGAGTACAGCATCTTGCAATGGGTCTGCAACCCAGATTCGGAACAAACAAGGGACTAAATTTATTTCGCTCCTATGCCACCAAAATGTGGAACGCCCTACCAACAGTCATTAAGACATGCGGAAATTGGGAATCCCTTGACTCCTTCAAAACCGCTCTCAAAGGGCACCTACGGACGGCCGCAATTCGAAACGGCCCCCGTAAAATCTGAATCCCCCACCCACCCCTTTTCCCCCTCACTGTATGTTTTTTTCCCCTTTTTACCTCCTATGATGATTTCCTGTTTTGACTATATACTGTAGTTGTGTATATTCGTACGTCTCTAAATATTTAGATGAATTGAAAATGGTGGGCCCTATTATAAACAAGTGTAATGCTTTATGGTGTCGTCCACTCACAGTTAACAGTTTTTGTATTGAGTTGTACTTGAAATGTACTGTAATTCTGCAAATTGTTAATAAATCAATCATTCAAGTGCCTTCATTTTTTTTTTTTTTAAACATATTTTTATTCATTTTCTTTACAGTACACATAAGTATTTTCAACAATTGACATATATTTCCCCCCCCCCCCACATCCCCCTGGCAGCACAAATACAAACAAAATCTTATCACAAAATGATTTGACAATAATAAATACAAAAATTAATCTATAGAGACCAGTTTGTCCATTTTCAGAGAGTCCTGGATTTACAGACGGTACAATTAATTTTACAGTAGAGTTTAAGTGGTTGTGGTTAAATCCACTCTGCTAGAAATCATGTATCATTTTTTTATTGTTTTTTTTATTCAAACAGAGCTAAGTTTTATATTAGCTTATTTGGTAGTGGCCATCTGTTAAGCTAGCAGATGAGGAATGTGGGAGTGAGTTTAATCGTTGCTAGTATAAATAACATGGGTGACATGGTCAATACTGACACAGAATGTATAAATATTATATAGATTGTGTAATATACATGATGTACATGTACATTACAGTTCATGCCTATTACTATTATATAGTAGTATATTATATGCTGCTTTATAACAGTCTCATATACCATTGTCTTTCTCATGAAATTCATGAGAAAGACAATGGTATATGAGACTGGTATATTCATGACATCTGACTGCCTGTATATTTAATATATATATATTTCTTCAATCTACTAGTAGGAACCTTTGATTATCCTGCTTTCCATTGCTCCTCGTTAGCTACATTCTTCTTCCCCTTTCCTGAAAACTTCAAATGATGGAGAATGTCACGCACCTGTAAACCTGTGATGTGACAATAAAGCTGATTCTGACATTAACCCTGGACATTAACCCCCTGACCCAGAATTCACACTCCATTCGCCTTTCAATGCTACCGCCCTACTGTACATGCAAACACACACGCACGCACGCACGCACGCATGCACGCACGCATGCACGCACGCGCTCCTTTGTACATCTTCATAGTCAAAGGGAGGGGCGGAACTGACCATGAATTATCATCAGATTATCATCAAATTTCTGCCATATTGCCTTGACAACTGCAGCTGTCTAGAGAATAGTGATCAACCCACGCTGGGGAGAAACACAAAGCAAATAAAACATCTACCTGGAATTTCTCCAATAACAGAAACGAGCAGTTCATGCTGTTTATGACCCGCGGGCGTCAGTATACACCAATGTCATTGGTTATCTCTCTGTGCTGAGCCAGAGGCGAGGGGAGTGTGTGTGTGTGTGTGTGGGGGGGGGGGGGACGGACGGACAACAATGGACATGGTTAAGAAAGGTCATGGCAGTGGAGAGAGTGAGGAATTCCCCATCAGTGTCTGAAGTGGAGCTAACCTTGTTGTTTTTTTATTCCCCGACTGACTGTCCCCTCCCGCCGGCGAGCGCAAAGGAAAAAAAGTTAACCCCTTCACCATCACGCAGGAGATATCTTCTCTTCTCTCTGAGTCTGGTTTCAACCGTTATTTCTTTAGAAGACAATTAACGCATTTTGTTTTATATTTGTATATTTGTTGAATGTTGGCCCAGAATACGGCCGGTATCTCGGGTTCAATTGGTTAAGACTATAGAACTGAGAGGATGGTTACTGCTCCGTAAACGCTGCTATTCATTTTCACACATTACGAAGGCCTAAAACCTAATTCACAATTCCTCAAGTGCATTTACAGAATGTTTAAAGACACTACACACTTTCTATCCCAGGAAAAAGTGTCTTTAATGGAGTGTTTGAAAACTGAGATGCGTTCTGCCATCTGTATTGAATATCCGTGGCAGTTTATAAATACCACTGACGCAGAGGGAACAGGGAAGGCAGCGAGTCGGTTTGTGAGAGGAAGAGGCTTGTTTGTACAGACACACTCGCAGGCGTACAATGTCATACTGCTGGACATACAAGTACATATACTGTGGGTTACATGATAAAAAGACACACACACGTACGTTTACAGGGAAACAAATGTAACAGGGTTTACAGTTCATGGGCACCTTCTCCTCCACACAGACAAACTGCCTATAACAGCCGCAACAGAGCAATGTTTGGCAAGTCATTTGGCTTTGCTCTTTGTCATGTCAGCTATTATCAGGCCACTCGTGGTCAGTTTATATATATGTATATATATATATTTATGAGTGAAAAATCTACATCTGTACACAAAGTTTGTTATGATTCTAAGTAACGGTTGGTACTTACTGCATGTAGCGCGCGCACGCGCACACACACACACACACACACACACACACACACACACACACACACACACACACACACACACACACACACACACACACACACACACACACACACACACACACACACACACACACACACACACACACACACACACACACACACACACACACACACACACACACAAAACTGGAAATAAAGAGGCAGGTGTATGTCATCTCTCTTCTTCACTGGCTTACTAACAGGACACGCAGATTAACTTCTTCCAGCCTCTGGCCCCAAATGTATCCGTTAAGACTAAACAAACAAATATGGCCCCCAATCAGAACTCTCGCGTTTCAAAACCCATTTGCACCATACTGACACCACAGCAATGCCCAGGCTCATGCCAACTAAGGGAAACGGCCATGCACGGCCCGCAGAGGGGTTTGGAGACCTTGACCACATTGCCAGCTGGCAGCAGTTGCGGCCAGTGCAGAAGAGCTTCTTTCCTCGCCCAGCGAGGGTCTGGTCGTGTAACTGCAGACAGACATGGCAGAGAACCTCCACCATGCTGTTGCTTTTACACCAACCCTGGCTCGATCGCCAGCTGTTTACAATTCACTTTCAGCGCAGGGCCATCATCACCCTTTGGAGATGAAACTTTATAAATACATCCCATAATCCCATCCACACTGCACTAGTCATCGCTCAGGTATCTGATGGCTGATAGATTAATAACACCATCCTACCACACTGGATATATCCGCCTTCTGTCATTAATCTTTCCATTCCCACACAACAATATGCAGGAAAAACAATTGCATATTTTGGATATAGTTTGAATGGTGATTATTTAATCTGATTATTATTTTGTATCGTTTGACAGCCCTACTATACTGTATTCTGTAAATTATGTATGTTCTGCTCTTTTATTCTGAGAAAATTAAATAAAACATGTTTATGGACGGTTGCTTTCCAACAAGGTTGCCAGTGATCTGTGTAGGACATTAAGGGCAATACAATAAATATAAAATAGATAACTAAATATCCAAGTTATATAGAGCCTTCAAATGCATTATTGTTGCCATTCAGTAAAAGGTAAACGGCTCCTAGTAGGTGATGACAACTCCCACTCTTCTAGTGATAAATAACTACTAACAGTTTCTGCAATGCTGCAGCTGGGTGGCTCTCAGTTTCTGAGCGGGCAGTATCGCGAGAATACTGCATTCTCTCACACTTCAGTGAATCAAAGGCAACAGCTCAGCTTATCTTATCTTAAATCACTTTATTTTAATATAAAATAAACATTAGAGACTTCAGTTGTCACTGTACAATACTTTAAAACAGTTGCCGATATTTGTGCAGCTCTCATTGAAAACAATATATTTAAAACTCTCGAGCACTGCATGGCTCATGACCGGCGCTGTTTTCTGCCCCTTTATTAGCGCAACTCTTCTCATCATATAGCCCTGATCAAGACTAAACATGATTATGGCCTGCTTCGTTACGAATGTAGTGTTGCACATCTGTGATATGAATTGACCTAGATCTATAGAGTGTAGCAGCAAATCAGCATGTCAACTCACAGTGGTCGTCCCCAGCCTAGCATAGTTTCTTCAATACAGCATATGCTCCATTATACGTTCTCCACCCTGAACCAAAAGCAAGGAGTAGATTACAAGAACCAGACATTAACGCTTTCATCTGTTTTACTAAAGAATCTATCTTATGTTAAGTAGTAGCCAATGACTAAAACGAATTAGGAAAAGTGCATATCTAGATTTTAAAGAAGGCTGTAGCGATTCAGTCGTTCTATCTACATCTCTCACCTTTGAGGAATGTCTTGAACAATGCATTCATTGGAAGAGCAAACCTCTTTATCGTGGCACATATCCGAACATGCTAATTACCCTGCACACAGTTTGAGTTCATTTATTATGCATGAAATAATCTAATATGATGACTGTGATAATTATGTGCACACAGATAAGATAAAAGAGTGGTAACCAATTATGGGAAGGGAGTCGGGAAAAGTAATTTTTCTTTGTAGTGGAAAAGTCGTAGTTCAAAATAGGATTATGTCTGCTCTTTCAATTCTGAAAGTATCGCAATTAACATGTGGAATAATGTCTATGTTCAAAGATAATGTTTTCGAAAAAAAGAATAACTTTCCTTTTGTTTAGTTTTTTCAGATAGTTGTATAATAACAGCTTAATTCACATTGTAGAGTACAGATCCTGTGTAGCAACTACATACATTTTAAAGATTTAACATCATCAACATACCAAAAGAGTAATTAAATTCTGCAATGGCAAACACAACACAACCAAGCTGACATAAATAATAAATCTGCACTTTGCTTTTTTGCCACAGCTGCTGCTGACAGAAAAGCGATTTGTGAACAGAGTCATTTACGACCATGTGTCTGTTATGATAATTCTGCTGGAGCTTCTTCACACACTTGAGAATCTGACATGTTTACATTATGAATTGAAAGGCGACATGACTCGCTAACTCAGGCCTCAGATCAGATCAGACGCAGCAAATGGAAAAGGACAGTAAGGATGAAGCAGCAGCATGTTGTCGTCAAACACTAGAACACTGCTTCCCAAACACTGGGCCGGGACACATGTTTGGGTCGCGGACCAATTATTATGGGTCACGAGTTACTTGCAAATATCGCTTCTTTATTTATTTATTTTTTACTATTATTTAAAAATATATAGCTATTGAACATTTAATAAATACAATATTTCATAGACTTAAAAATAATAGAAAAGCCTTTAAGTAGTAGTAGAATAGCAGATGTACAAGCTTGCCGTGCGTTGTGAGCTTGTATATCGGTTATTTTCACTAGTTTTGGTCCCGGTGCGACATTCAAATTTGTCTTTGGGGTACTATCGAGCTATAAAGTTTAGGAACCACTGTGCGAGAAAGTCAGATGCATTAACCATTAAATACTCCCATTTCCTAAATCTGAACTGGCATGTGGTTAGCCCCCCAAAAAACACTGTACAAACATACTTGACACTGCACAGCTTTCACTGAGAGGTTGTGTGTGGCAGATCTGACATGCTGCCTACACCTACAGTAATACAATTTTGGCTTGATTGTTTGTCCTAAAATAAAGTTATCCAGGAATGTCACATCCCGCCAGGACACAAAGTTGTTGAGTCGTGGATTGTATAAATTCAGTAAAGCCGTTTGTTTTTGCAGGTTAGAAAGTAGAAACTATTTCCCAGCTTCACTCACGTTGTCCTTAGAGACATCTATATGAGGATTGTCTAACTGCGTTCCATTCTGACTGGGAGCATACAGGTCGACTTCACACCCTTCCCAGAAACCTTTCTCAACCCACTCTCTCAACCCACACGCCACTACCCAGTGGTGTGGAATCCCAGTGTCAAAGTATAGATACCGGGTCAAATATCACTCAAGTACAAGTGAAAGGTGCTATTTGAGTTAGTATACTTTCTTTAAAAAAAACCTCTTAACTCCATTGGACCCTCAAACTGTCTGCTAAAACAGCCAACTCCACCACCTCTCCCCCTCTCATAGACGTCATTGACAATCTATAAAGTCACAACACCAACTAACACCAAAGTATTGCTTTGGTTTCAAAATATAAGATTTCCTTAATTTCCTGAAAATTTATATTTTTCATTTCCTGAAAAATGAACATTGTGGAGTTAGTTGTTTCATCCCGACAGCAGAGATATATAAGTATGCAAAAGCACACGTTTTTAAATATACTAAAGTATTCAAAAGTCCAATTTAAAAAGTGCCCTTTGTTTCTAATATCAATGCATTGTACTGAAATGTAGAAATAATTTCAAAGATTTCCCATAAATGAAATTAAATCTAAATTGGTGAAAATAAGCTGATCCACAAGATCAGCTGATCTACAAGATCTACAACGCATATAGTAGGCCCTGAAGTCCTGACATCACTTGCTCATCCCCTGGGTTCCCAAAGTAATTTCTCTATGGAGAATAACATTAGATAATCTTAGAATCGTCTCATTGTGGTCCAAAAATAAACAAACTGTCTCTGCGATATTGTCGGTGAGGTGGCTCTGCACGTTTACCATAGTCAGTCACTCATATTTGATACGGTCAAGTTCAGTTCTGGCGAAGGTTTTGCTACCGGTAACAAACGTTAGTCGTCATATCCATTATGAGTAAAACCATATAATTTGTTTATTTTTGGAACACAGTTCTTATTTGACGCAATATAAGAAAAGTCTATGGGAATTCAGAATGGGTGGAAAAACACAACCGGGGTAGGATGTGTAAATCACGTCAGACTTCTGTGCTCTATTGCATCGTGAGCCTGTGAATCTGCTATTTTCACTAGGCCTATTTGAAATAGGGCGTATGACTTCACCATTTTCAACCTATCTTTGTGCTCACTAATGCTCACGATAATATGGTTAAAAAAACTGTACTCAGTCTGTGTCTCAGAGGAGGGCTATGGACTGTTCAGAAACCCGTCTACCAGTGAGTTTCAAACTAAATTTCATATTTTTATATTTTATTAACACGATAACAATGGCTTCCATTATAGCATGCTAACTTTCCAGGAATAGTAAACCTGCCGTTTCTATTAGCTGCCTTGGACTCCCCATCGATGATGTCACTGGTAGGCAGGTTTCTGAACTGTCCACAGGCAGAGTAGACAAAACCTGGTGCCATATTATAATGAGCATTAGTTAGGAGGACCAATAGATGAAGATAGGTTGAAAATAGAAATAGAAATGTGGTGGAGTCAAAAGTACAATATTTTCTTTGAAATGTTGTGAAGTGAAAGTATCCAAAAATACAAACGCTCAAGTAAAGTACAGATACTTAAAAAGATATAATTAAGGTACTCAAATAGCAAATGATTAGGGCTGCGATCCAAATTTAGGGTGCTAAGCTAGTTAATAAGCTTCTCTGTGTAGCTAGAAAATGCATTTTGTTTAATTGGATTCACGAAAAACCTCGATCAGTGACTCAGTGGTATAGAGAAATCTACAGAATACTTAAAAAATAAAATAAAAGGTACTCAAATAAATGTACTAAATTACTGTCCACCACAGCCAGTACCCTTCAGCTACGGAACCAGGTCCAGTCAACTAATGGTCCTCGCAGTACATTCTATTAGACTAACCCGATCAGTACATTCTATAAGACTAACCCGATACTCAAACATCTTCAAGAACAATGTATGCCCCCGCGAAAAAACCTAATGGCACAATGGTACCAAACAGATGTTCACATTCACAGAACATGAGAAGGAGAAAATATTCTTGTGGTTATTGATCCTGCAACCATTAAAAACCCATTCAGACCTCAATGCCGGGAAGACGTGTACGTAATTTTTGATGTTGATAAATGTCAGCCTCTGTAGCAGACAGACAATTACTCTAATTTGCCCTAATGTTCATTAGAAAACATAATTTCCATAAATCTCTGTATGTCATTGTTTGTCTTTCCTTTTGTATAGATTTATTTTTTGTTGAAATGAACATTGGGAAGATTTAAGTAATTTCAGTAAAAGCCAAATGTTTAAAGCTACAGAGTAGGTGAACATTCCCATCGGAATAAGTGTGCTAGGGTTCAAGCGGAGTCCCAACGGTTCCCCTCTACATAAAATCTTCCAAAATGAATGAAAAATACAAAAAACATCGGCAAGCTCAAAACACATTACATTTGCAACGCATTGCAAGCTGCTATTTTTGGACAAATGTTCACCCCAGAATAGGGACGATAAGGTTCATGTGGTTATAGGTTAACATCAACTTTTTCTCCGACTCTCTCACTGACTGCCAAAGTCATAATGTTCTGAAACTAATGAAGTGAGAAGGAGAGGGGAAGGCAATGACAATGAACAAGGCCGAGCTGGCAGGCTCAGCATTCTGTGCACTTCACACAGACAGCCAATGTGCTCTAAATTGTATTCAAAACAGTCAGACAATTTTGTGATGTGATTTCAGTGCCAAAAGTCAATTGATAGTCACGTTCAAGAACCTAAAATTTCTAATTAATTCAAATCAATATAAAGGTGTAGTGAGTGGATATTTTGACAATCTTTTATGAAGTTTTACAAAGAACATTTATTGATCAGCATTACAGCCAGTATACTGAATATAGTACTAAAAAATAATTCTCAAACAGTATTGTATTTTTAGTGTTAACAAGTATGGCATGTTTTGATAATGCACTTATGTGCAACAATTAGGGGTGTAAGAAAAATATTGATAAACTTTTTCTGGATTTTATTGATAGTTACAGTGGAGATGAACAGGAAAGAGGGAGAGAGAAGGGGAGAGACATGGGTCGTCATTAACGGGACTCGAACACGCCATGCGCTGACAGTCCAGAGCCTATAGTGTCTTGCGCCTGGACCACTAAGCCAGCGGGCGCCCCAAATATTGATAAACTTGAGTAGTGATATTGTTTTGTGGTATCCATTCTCAAAAACATTGTATATATTTTGATTAATTAAAAAATGTTTAATTCCTTTGCTCAGACAGACTGTACAAAAAGTAGTGTGACTGTGACTGAGAGTTTGCGTTGCAATTCATCACTCCGATGTAAAGGTAAGATGCATAGGGCTCTAAATTGTCTAATGTGTCAAAACTTCAGGAATCCAGCAGCTCTGAGATTTCCCAGATGCCAAAATACTTAATACCTTCTATTATTGGGATAAGGCAGTACAACTACTCCTTCAAGTATTTTAAAGACTCTTATTAAATACTGTTAGAAAGTAGAAACGCAGCACAAGTGGGAAAATAAATCACACTCCAAAAGCCTGTGCTGACATAAAGTCTTGGCACTTTTACAGCAGGGGAATGGACTGCATAAAGGAAGTCGTCTGCGGCTAATAACGAATTATCACCAAACTGCATTGGGACAAATTATTCTGTCCTTGACATTTAATGACGCTTGTGCTGTGGTTTGTTGATAACCTCCAGAGTTCTTACAGTTCTACATCAAATATTTCATAATCAGGCACCACATGGAGAGAAACAACAAGCTAAGCTAAGTGGTGAACATATTAAGTAACATTGTGAGAAGTAGCCAGGGCTTGAACACACTCTACTGAAGCCTGATTTCTACTTAGATGTACGCCTGTGTCATGTGCTAAAAATGTGCAATCTACAAGCTCGCAATGCATCAATGACGTAATGTTGATCTGCCACTTTTGGCACACGACACCGGCGCACAATCAAGTATACGTTAAGTATCATGCATTTAAATTACAGAACATATGACTTGGTTGAAGGAACTTCCAGTTCACTATCATAAAAGAGCATTATGAGAAATGTAACTGTGCTTGGTGTTTGCAACCATGATGGATTTGCAATTCCTTTTCCAAAAGCAGCAGTTTTATGGGCTGACCACCAATACCCATTCACTATAATTTTGATAACAGGTGCCAAAGAAGCTAATCGCTTATGCTAGTGCACATATAAATTATTTATATCGTCATTATTGGCAGTAAACAGTACTGAAGAGCAGAAGTTGCTTTAAGAATAGCTTAAGACAGGTTTTGAAGTAAAACAGCAAATTTATAGAATATTGGATATCAACCTCAATACATACAGTATTAGATTTTTGGGCAACACATTATCAATACTAAATGAGAACAAATCAACAATTTGCGTATCAATCATGGTAGGTAAACAGCTACATTTGGTAATACTGTATGGAAGTAGAAATAGCACACGTCACATAGGCCTACTGAGTGAATACCACTCTTGGTTGGCAAAAACCGGATTTGAAGACTATAACATTATAGAATATTTTCGAGGAAAAGTAGGGACAGAATATTTTTCCCATACATTTATTCATGTTAGAAGGAAGTGCAAATATGCAGCCACACAAGTGCTTGGTGGGATTTTCTCTGCTTTGATCTGCTGTTGAATTCAAATAAAATATTTTGAACCTCACCCAGCTCAGCTGTTACCAGGACTCTCCAATATAATAAATTCAGGATTTACTGGCAGGCTTCATATTTCTCTCTGTGAAGCTGTATTAATTTATTAGGATTATCTACATTCCAGAGATAAGAAACAACGACACAATGAGGTTCAACGTCTTGTTAAAGGCTATAAATTCAGAATTTATAATAAGCTGTTGCTAATTTGATTTGGTGTTTGATCCTTGAATAATAAGCATTTATGTATATATACACCGGTAAATACGAATTTGTAATTGTTTCTGTTACAAACAAATAACAAATAAGTAGAACTGATCAAAGAAAATACAAAACATATATTATTAAATACATTAAGTTGTAAACTAAATATTCTGCAGCTGTATGTTACATTATTTGACTAGTCAATTCTATGCCACAACTTTGAGGTAATTTAAGGAATGTGTTCCTGCTGGTTTTTCATTTCCCCCGTCTCAAAAAGGAATGCAATCAAAGTTCTGATGCAAAAAACATTACCTAACGACAAAAGTCTTTGTATGACTTCTTTCATGCTGTGCATTCAATTTTATAGCCAACGATTCAGGCAGCTACCCTTAATTGTTAAAAAAATAGGCCTCAAACAATTAATATACATTAAATTAAAAAGGTGATTCTGAGAGTGGATTCAAAAGTGCCAAGGTCAATCGAAGAATTGATCGAGCTTGGTATAATCAATCCATCAATCAATCAATCAATCAAATAGTAACCATATTTAGGAGTAAAAGGGCCACTTCACCCCTTTTGCAACCAGATCTTATTTTAATGATGTTTGGAAGACAATATTGTGTGGAAAGCATGCTAGAACTTTGTGAAAACTGGGAGGCACGTGTTAGTCCGACATCCCGTTAGTCCGACTACGTGGCAGGTTAAGACTCACCCGTGGCTTCTCTGTGTGGTTAGGGTTAGTAAAGGGCTCTATGGTCAGAAAATTGGGTAGAATATTGGGACGTTTAATACATGAATACCATAATCACTTTTATTTTACTACCGGTATTTTAAAAGTATACTAGCTGATGCTCTGTAATGTGATAGAAAAGCCATGCAAACTAAGAGAATGTAACATATTATCCATCTTCTCACTGCCTACCGTGCACTAGTTTACTTTAACTTGCCAAGGTTTACAAGCGATGATTCTCTTACTAGTTGATTCCCAAATTGGGGAAATGTAATCTTAACTATATTGCATAAAAATTACATTACTTGACTGTGACTGTAGCCTAGCAACTTCTATACATTTTACAGCCTTAGCACAAATGTATTTTCATGACATGTCTATGTCCCCTCAGAGTGAATGATTTGCCTATCGCACGTGATTCCGACAATATGGAGGATCGTTAAATCGGCTGGGTTCTCTTCTTGGAGCATAAATCAAACCAATCCATCTCCCTGACCCTCAGTCCCTGGTGGCTTACTTAGAGCCATGCCAACGCAGCAGTGGCGGTGGAATGAGCAAGGGTAAGCATGCAAAGGCTGTCTTTAAGCTGAGCTGTCTGACGGTATAAACAGGCCTCCGTGCCTCCTCCTGAGAGCAATAGGGATCAACCGGGCTTAGTGGGCATGGCTTGCGAGGTCCCAGACAGGGCCAAAACATGCAACACGCAACACAATTGTCTAAAGAATTGCTGCACTATTGAGCATAAAAAAACCCGACAGTGCCTGCCCCACATCACATTGCTCACGGGCCCGGAACAGGACCTTGATGCACTCCACTGAGGATACCCGGCCGACTAAGACCTCATGAATAATTCTGAACACTTTTTTCAGGGTGATTTAAGAAAGTAAGACTGTCAAAAACAATTAGAGATCGTGCTGAGATCTGACTGCCGAAGAGAAGGAGACTATAAAGTGAGGGCTATTTGTTCTAACCCCCCCCCCCCCCCCTCCCCTCAATCTTCTGTGACAATGAAGCACTATTACAATACTTTGGGGCTACAGTATGAAGACTAATACTAGAGGCAATGGCGAAGGAAATGACAACACATTTGCTAGTCCTTTAATTCCCTCAATTGCTTTATAGCCATACATAAATGCTTAAATTGGTTTGTAACATATGCTCTCCTCGCTCTGTTTACTTCCTTCATTTAGTGTGACTGAATCACTTTATTAGCGATTATCCCCCCAAAAGCTACGGGAATGCACAGCATCACAGCCCATAATGTAATTTACTAATTTACCCATAAAGTAGGAATGGGAATATGCAAATAGTAGCTGGGTGTTTTGCAGCTTCAAATATGCCCCAAGGCTGCCTGTCCAATGACACAAATCATCAATTAAGATCTCAGCAGGGTTTAGGGAGATCATCTAAATTGGCAAAATCCCTATCTGCCAATATTTAGAACCATGTGGGGTGCACAACAATGAAAACAAACAACACTATTGTTCATCATCACCAGTGATGCTGATGGTTTTAGAGGTTAAGTGTGTACGTGCTTGTGTGTGTGTGTGTGTGTGTGTGTGTGTGTGTGTGTGTGTGTGTGTGTGTGTGTGTGTGCTGACTGTGCGCATGCGTACATACTTTTATATTTTGATTACTTGAAACACAAACAACAGTCCATGATTATTAAACAGCATAAGAAATACTGGCCTACAGCAGTGGTTCTCAAACCAGGTCAGGGACCTCCAAATGAATGATTTTTGGCTGTGAATCTTTTTTGGGCCCCCCCATACAAGATTTGTGTTTTTTTGAAAAATGCAGATCTTCAAGCTTACAACACATCACGTTGTGAGCTTGATGATCAACTAATTTAATTTAGCTGGGGACACCCTGGAACCTCCTCAACGACCTCTGGGGGTCCCCAGACCCCACTTTGAGAACCGCTGGCCTACGGAACTTTCCATTCAGTGTTACAGATACTGTACATTTCTTCTGAGGCCTATGTTTAGTTCCTCATGTGATTTTCTTTCAGTATTGTCCATTTGCCACACATACTAAAATGGGGGAAGTAACGTTTTGGAATAGTACAAATGGACAGTACACAACAGTGGTAATTCCAGCTAAATTGATAGAGCTAGATTTCATCTATCCTTTACCATAACATGCAGCATTATAACACGATGGAAGATGAGAGTGCTTTGATAATCACTAAGCTACTGTATTTGTAACAAGGCTGGGAAATAGATTGATATTATACAGTATCAATATTGTGATATAAAATTAGATATCTGAGAGTTGTATGGGAGAAGTGTTTTCCTGGTTTTAATCATTTAGACCTTATTTTATACTTTCAGAATTTCTCAAAAACATTTTTCACAAAAAGCAGTCTAGAATAAAGCTCACAACACTTCACAATACCATTTGAAAATCAATATTTTTGTCACCATCTTATCTGCTCCAAAATATTGCCCTAATTTGTAATCAAAGACGTGCGAGATGTGCTCTCCCACAAGTTATATGATAAGTCATGATGATAATTAATTCTCCAGGTTTTGAGGCAAAGGCCAACACTTCTAATTATGACAATGTTGTGAGTGATGGTATTTTTTTACATTTGTTGGAGGTCATTATAGGCCTAGATTTACTGTAGAGACAAAATTTGTTGAAATATCTGGTCATTGCTGCAGAATACTGTAGGCCTATATATTCCCAAAATACTAAAGGTATTTAATTCATGATTCAAGTCTTCAAAACTGTTATTTATGCCAATCAAAAGCAATCTTATAAAATACTCATTCATGCAATTGTGGAATAACTACTCATCTCAAATAGAAAAGGGTGAGCACTGCAGTATACAAAGAGAGCCAGTGTTCAGTGTGGGAGTTCTTTCAGGGCAGGGTAGTCTAAAGGTAAACATTAGCCCACAGTGTTGCAAACAGTTTGGTCTTAATCCGAAGTAGACTTAATTTAAACTACCATGGATAGAGGGGGAAATTACCAAATTATAAAGATTGCTACATAGTATAATACTACACACTTTACTATACTCACCTGCAAACATTAGTAATTTGTGTATTTACTTTTAGAAATATACACAATATTGAGTTGAGAACATAAGAAATGCATGCAGGCAATTGGTTAGAAGTGAGCGTCATAAGTATAATTCCAACATTTGCAGACAGGAAAACTGTAGTAAATGGCACCAATGCAGTTCATCTCTCCAACTAATCATTCTTTATTTTGAGTTGTATAGAATCTAGATACTCACTTGCACTCACACACTCACTCTCTCTCTCTCTCTCTCTCTCTCTCTCTCTCTCACACACACACACACACACACACACACCAATTCCAGCAAGAATAATTGTAAACTATAAACCTTGATTGAACTAATTTTAGCATGCCAATCACAATTAAGAGTATAGGCGCTATAAGGAATTAAATAATCTTACAAACAACTAACTTTCGTTTGTATAGCTGTTAATAGTCCAACCACCTCAGAGGAAAATAATCTGCACTAAAAACAGATAGGCCTACCAGTATCAAGTATCAATTAAAATCTAAATTAAAATCCTCGTGAAACGACCAGAATGCAATGTCCCATCCTAGGTGGCAATCAGGAGCCAACTGATCAGTCAATAAAATATCTGCTTTCCTCCTATTCATCAACGGTCCACATTCTCTACAATCACATGCTATGCTTATATTCACCTGTTACAAAATCAGAAATGCTCAAACAGTAAACACACAAATAAACTTGGTAAATAACTCGAATAGCTTAACTGCGTCACATACATTATTTCCATAACACATAAATAATAATCCGATCGCTGCATCATGCAACAACAAAAATCCAATGCTCTTTCAGTCCCGGCACAAAAATGCATCTCCTCTCCCGTTCTCTCCTTCTCTCTCTCTCTCTCTTTTCTCCCTCCTGCAGCCCCCCTCCTCCCCCCTTATTCTCTCCCTCCTCCTCCCTCTCTCCCCCCCTCTCTCTCTCTCTCTCTCTCTCTCTCTCTCTCTCTCTCTCTCTCCTCTCACTCTGGCCTGGCTTGTCTGTATGAATAATGTCCTGCCTTTTGTACTGAGGGGGGGGAGAAAGCCGCCGCGGTGTTATCCCTGCTAGTCCATGGTCTGACATTGAAAATGAATGACAGCTTACCTGAATGCCAATCTTCATCAGACTGACACCAGGCTGACAGCACAGCCTATACTCCTCGACACCAGCGGTGACGTGTGCCACGCGAGACCCCTCCCACTCCCACCACCATCAAGCCCTCTCCTCTCATTTCACTACACCGCTCTGTCTCTCTCCACGAAAAAAAGGAGGCGCGCGCGGCGTGCGTGTCGCACGCCGCGCGCGCCTCCTTTTTTTTATTAACCGCGGATCTGGCCAGCCCCCTGTTGGTGCCCATCAATAATTACACCCTTCAATTTTCAAAGCAAAGCACGCTGTCACAATGTTTCCCAGTGTTTAAAGTAACACTAAACACAGGGGTTTCTCTCTCTCTCTCGCCCATGCTTTGTCTCTACTCAATTCTACTACTACTAGCTACTACGTTTGAAAATGTAGCCAAATTATGTCTTTTTCACCAAGGCATGTCAAGGTCGCAGCCATGCAGGCATGTAGACTAGTGAAAACAAAGTAGCATGCATGCCCTGGCCTGAGCGAGATTATTAAACACGCATGGGCAACTTTCACTTTTTAGCAGCAGCTAATTAAGTAACTGCATTTTATTTAATATAACGCGATTTTGATTATCGTAAACCGAAGTCAATGTAACCAGGTGTAGAGATAGTAGACAGTTTCAGACTTCCCACGCAACGCTGCCAGTAGCCTGCCTGCGCATGCATATAGTGTAGTCAGTCAACACCGTCCCTCAAGACGCGCTCCTCGTTCAAAGCGACACACTGGACAACATTTCCCAGCATTCTTTTCGCTGTTCAGTAAGAAGCCCCCTGAGTGGCTGATTTCAACCCTTCTGCAACTCGCATCCAGTGAAATTGAAGTTCATTGTTGCTAAGACAAAGCGTGCAGAGCTTGTGTTGTTGCTAGGAAGTTGAGCGGTGCAATGGAAATCATACTTTTGATACTTCGAAACGTTGCTAATGTAAACGTATTTCCTGATCAACTCAGTTTTACGTTAAGGGGAGTACGCTTTTAATTTCAAAAGTACATTATTACGGGAGAGTTTGCCGTCGGACGCTTTTCATCTCAAACACTTGTCAGCACACGATAAGCCTGCATGCTAACACTGAGTTGGTAGTATTGAATAGTATTAATAACCCGTTTTTAAGAATGGCTACCACTGTTTTGGGCGTTGGTTTGGGAGTGTTCATCATTATCCTCGTCTGGATTCTGACTCTAGTGTTTGCGATCATCCTTTTGAGGGGATCTGGGTCGACAAAGTAAGCAGGAGAAACACATAAACATCCCATTATGGATGCAGTTACACACACACACACACACACACACACACTTTAACAATGTATTTGTCAACATAAACGAGAAACATAGGCCTACAGGGATACAAATATTATAGGTGCACCGTGCAGTAAGGTTATACTTTCACAAAACACACACACACACACACACAAGTTATGCTTTGAATAGGCCTAAAGAATTTAGATTCCAATCATTATGATTTTAGCAGCTAATAATGCAGTAATTACTGTATCTATATGTTAGTCGCTCTATGCAAAAATGCATCTGAATTTGATTGATAAGTTTGATTTCTCTGGGATAAATAGTCTATACCATACTGCCCTGTACAGTATGTTACATTCTCACTTGTCCTGACCTGACTACCCTACCCATAAGAGAGAATCCAGTGACAAGCATGTGCTCATGAATATTTGCCAATTTGAGAGATTCAGTTCAGTTATAACTACATCTCAACTCATAAGAAATAATTATAAAGTGCTTGTGTCAGTACAGTTTGTACAATCTAATCTGTCATAGCTGCCATCTAGTGGATGAATAGTTGATTGCACATTATAGACCGACGAAAGCCTACAATAGCGACGTAACTCACGCGGGGACTCTGTAAGGACTAAATAACCTTGCGTGTTTTGTGTGCGTTTTCTCTCACCCCTCCGCAAGGCAAAACGGACTCTGTCGAGGCCTTTACAGGTTTCTTTACAAAGCCTATAAAAGGCCAACAGATATGTCATTGATGTTTATATGTTCTAAGAAGCGGCAATTGGTCGTCAAATAATATTTCATGATGTTGACAGCCCTACTCACGATTTGACATGAGGATGAATGATGTGTGTTGTCTTTCACCAGGCTATTGGTGATCCCGCTCCTCCTCATGGCTCTCTTCATCACTGTAGCCCTGGTGTTTTTCCCTCGCAGGTCAGAGACCACCTCTCCTGTCAGAGAGAAGGAGGTGAGCATCATATACCCTGCCTTTTGAAACATCATGGACACTTATATACACCACCTCAAGACACACACACAGACACACACACACACCCTTGTTTCATGTGGTACACCATGTCAAGACAAATTGTTTACCTAAGTCCCTACCAAGAATATCACTGGTAAAATTACGATGTCACATTTAGCTACACAAAAAAATCCAGTGTTACTCACAGTGGATGTCAGAGAAATATGTATTTCAGATTAAAAGAAACAGCCAAATGGTGCTATTCTTATATTTGCAGCTTCTAACAAAGTCAAAATATAAATTGACAAAACTAAGTTTAACATGAATAATCATACCTTGATGAATACAGCATTTAACTAAACTGGACTTTTAATTGAGGATATAAGCTGGTTTGTGGTGCACTACATTCTTGGACACAAAGAGCACTGAAGATGTTAAATCCATGACTAAATTACAAAGTTTAAGCTTAATCATGCTTAAAAGTTAGCACTTCCCTAATGGCTAGCATACTTTATGGCCAAAGAGAAACAACATGAATGATCAGAATCATCTTTGTCACATCACAGTTGGTGGGTGAATTAGTTTTTGTGCATAGTTCCCATCATGTTATCCAAGAAAAACAAAGAAAGGGAAGAAGAGACGGGGGGGATTAGGTGATCAAGGCAAGAAAGAAAACAAAAATAGTTAAGGGCTACTTTATTCACTTTGTATTCACACATCACTTTTATCATTCACAAACAAAACAACACAATGTATGTATTCTCAATAAGGCATTCACAATACCACAAATCTGTGCAGCCGAAAAATATTTATTTTTACTTTGACTTTTACATTTTTTAGTAATTATACTTTGTGGTATTGCTACTTTTACTTACATCCAATGACAATGTGATGCTGTGATCCTCTGTTTCTACTAGTTGATCTGTTTTATCACCCGCTAGTGGACACAGTTGCAGACATAGTGCACAAAGACAAGCAGCTTCAATATAATAGTTAATATGCATCAGTTTTTGGCTCAACCAATAGAGCGCCTCAGTCCCACCCCCTACCAGGGCCCAGGAAATTATTCCCTGTTCATTTTCCTCATAGACATTTCAAAAATAATTTATTTACAGGTGTAAAGGAGCAACTTGGACACTCAGGCAAGCAGGAAGCATGAGTTCAAGTCCGTTGCTCTCCCCAGGTTGGCGGAGGGTGTATAGAGCCCAGGATCACATTAGATAATTGACACAGGGGTGAAAAATGGGTTACAAAATCGTGGGATAAAAATTATAAAAAAAGAATGAAAGGGGGCGGGACTTTGATTGCTATCAAAGCAACAAAGCTAGATGAGGCCTAATGGTGTTTATTATCTCTAACATAAACCTCTAGTCTTAGTGAAACGGACCAGAGTTGCAACTGGTTAATTTTTCCACCTACGCTTGATATTTTCTGCAAAGGCTTATCCCTACAGTACAGATGCTGGGGCTTAAGTGGTTAATGACCTCTAATAGTGTAATACCCTGTTCCTAAACTTAACCCCAGTAAAACTATGCCTAACCCTAAACTTATTTCTAACATTATTCTCAGTAAAACAAAATAAAGAATACAAGAACCGCCGCACCAAGCGGTCAGCTTGAGGTCGGTGGAAAGAAACAAGGGCGAGATGGATTATTGGTGACCGTACCCGTTACTGACAGTACATGTTATCCCCATGCTGTCCACAATTATGTAAAAGGAGTCAGGACATGAAATAAATTGCAATTTGAGTGCATGATTGCAGCTATAGGAGAGTACTGTATGATAACTCGACAAGTAACTCAGATTGGAATTGAAAGTAGTAAGTAAAGTAATAATTAATTTAAAAAGAAAAGAAAAAAAAGGACTCGGAGGTGTGTGGGTGTGTCATGGGAATATTATGCATCAATTTGCATTTTGCATGGCAAACATATTTGTTTTCAGTGAGTTCTTTCACATGGCACATGACACAATGTAAGGCCTATTTTCATGATGCCAGTTGTACCACCTGTGTGTGTGTGTGTGTGTGTGTGTGTGTGTGTGTGTGTGTGTGTGTGTGTGTGTGTGTGTGTGTGACAGCAGAGAGGTTTTTCTATTGGCTGTGCTTTTGATTCAAGTTTAGAAGAAGCTTTCCTTACTAAACAAGTAAAATATCAACCATTAGTACAAGCCATTATACAACTAGGCTATACGTGTCAGCTCATGTTTTTATATTTGGCAGCTTGGACCATGTCCACTAGTGGTCAGAGGCTTGAGGATTATGGGGTTGTCCAAGTGTAAAGCAAAGCAGCTTGCAACATACTGTTCAATCTCGTCCATTATAGGCGGTCTATTTGGAGGAAAAGGTGCTTTTTGTACCCATGACTTTTTCTTCTCCCAGCTAATATGACAAACTGAAGTGACGAATGTTGGCTGTGAAAAAGTTAATGTGCACGTGTTGCCTAAATACGTGTGCCCTTGATACTGTATTTTTATAAATGTGGACTCAAATAAAGAGTGTGTGTGTGTGTGTGTGTGTGTGTGTGTGTGTGTGTGTGTGTGTGTGTGTGTGTGTGTGTGCGTGTGTGTGTGTGAGAGAGAGAGAGAATGTGTATGCGCTTGTCATAAAGACCTGTTCTGCTTTATCTTATTCCAACAGCAACACAGAACAAATACACCCCCATGTTGCCTGCTGCTGGCCAGTAAGCCAGCCAGATCTGCCAAGCAAGCTGCCACCCCACAGAAATAGCAAAGCAAAGCAAAGCGCTGTCCTGGCCACTTTACATTTTATAGCCTTTGTGTAAGAAAAAACAGAGACACTGGGAGGAAGGAACATGTCACTTCCTAGGTTTCTGTGCAGTAAAATCAGCTAATGTTGTCTACCTCAGCGAATGAGGCCCGTAGTTAGTGGAGCCATGATTAAAATCAGGAATGATAATGAGGTATGCTAATGGTGTTAAAAACGTGACTGCCACCATTACAACATTTGGTCTAATTTGTATTCCTGTGAAAACCCCTTTAAGGTTACTGTTAAATATAGGCCTATGCATCAAAATTAATGTGGGAGTCTATTTAAAGCATGCTCAAAGGGCTGTAGAAAGTATTTCATGCAAGGTTACCATAATGATTCAACATTTATATGTATTCAGCAGATCTTTTACCAGAAAACTATCTTAGAGTCTTATTTAAAGTTTTTCCCCACCATTTAAAAACACACACGTGCGCACGTCCCGTCATTGCAAGACATCCTGTGCCTTGCAACATGCTGCTATAAGTAGTGCTAACGTTGAGCTATACTCTGGGGCTGCGTGATAGGGCAGTGAATGATGTCCGTCGTTGTGGTGTAGTTAAGACGTGAAGGTAGCATGACAAGTGTAATCAGTGTTCTCCTGAAGCTGGGTTTGAAGTGTCAAGTGTAGTCTCTCTGTGGCCAGTGAACTGACACATGCGCAGTACGGCAGCTGCATCTCTGCATGTTACTGCATGAAGTCAACAAAATCTGATAGAAAACTAATAATGGTGTAACGCAACCATGCATGCGCAGTAACGGCAAAAACTCTGCTCAGAGTTAAAAAGAGTTTCCAAAAAACGCTAATAATTAAACAGTGTTACATTGAAAAAAGAGCCTCATTAAAACCTCCATAATGTAATGGTCAATGCCTGTATGCAAATTCAGAGACATTGGTGCAGCCACTGAGGAGCGACGATATTGGCTCATACAGACAGACTAAAATTATTGGTATATAATCGAGCACATCTTTTTGGGATACGTAATTCATTTTATTCTCATGAACAAATCGACTAAATCGCTTTGTCTGATTAACCACTTAAGCCCTATCTTATAGCTGTACAACAACAACAACAACAACAACAACAATAGTTATAACGGTAGTTATAATAGCACCCTTAATCAGAAACATAAGGCAAACTTACACACATGGCAGCCAGTTTAATTTAGTTTTGTTCTCTGATCAGATGTATTCTTCAGTGAACCTGCACAGATGGCATGCTAAGCTGACATGGTATCCTGATTGATAACTACCTTGAATTTTGTCAGTGTGTGTGTGTGTGTGTGTGTGTGTGTGTGTGTGTGTGTGGACGCACCAGCGCATGCGTGCACGCCGGTGCACTTGTGTGCAAGTAACTTGCTGTAAGGAATGTGTAACCTCACTGCTAACTGAAGTAAAACATCATAGTGCCAATTAGGCTAGTCCCAGACCAAGGGTGGGATGTGGCTGGGGGTGTTTTGCAAAAGAGCCCCCTGCCTTTCTGGCTTGCTCCCTCTATTGTGCTCAGTGCTGCATTAATAAAACATGGACCTTGCTCTGGGTTGCTGCTCGCTGCCTAATTGGCAAATTAAAAGTGAGATGCATTAAATTATTTCATAAGAGACAATATGCCCCACTCTGTTTCTCCTGGACTCTACCATAGAGCTGTCAAACTAATGGTGAATCATTCAGTGTTCTCTCTATAAACAAATGGGCATTTGTTTTTTTTATTATGTTGATGCATCTTTGACTTTGGAGAATTTGGAGATGGTGCCAAGGCATTGCGTAGCAGAAGCCTGTGATTGGACGGGTGGTCCGACGTACTAATAGTCCTACAGTCATGAGTCCGAAAGCCTACCCAAAGTCACAGGAAGCCACGGGTTAGTTTGAACCCGCAGCACGGACTAGTTGTAACCGACAGTGCATGTCGGAGCAATGGTGTTGTCGAACTAATGCCTGTTGGACTGATAGTATGTCTAACCAATGTATGCACCCCAGTGGTAATCAATAACCTAAATTTGATTATAGCCAAGGGACTAAACCATTGTCAATTTCATGCACTTTTGTCCCAATAGAATATTGACCATGGCCTACCCTGCCACACTGAATCTGCTTTTTGAACAGGATTTCGGAGAAGAAAAGTTGTTACAGTGCTTGAATTGGTTTGGTACTCACTACTCTACCATTGCCTTGGGGAAGCCCTGTAGTGGAGGAGAGAGTATCCCAATTTAAAATGCGTCTAGTTCACAGGATTAGAAATAATGTAGCACTCAAATATTTCTGTGACTATTTTTCAAAGGTTGATACTCACAGGCACTACACCAGAGGGAGCCCTACTGATTTTAAACCCTGCCATTTTTTGTAACAGTAATATGGGGAAAACATCATTCATTATAGCACAACTTGTCCAATAGTGACTAATTACACTCTGATGTTGCAATAATATCCATCTATAAATGCACCAAGTCTCTGTACGTCTGTGTGTATGTCTGTAATGCACGTAACTCGAGAACAGTTTGCCCCGACGACTTCAAATTCGACACAGGTGTTCTACACCCCCACAGGGAGTGCAGTGCCTGTTCTGACATCACAACACTCCATATTTGGGCATGCAGCCTGACACAGAACTCCATATAGGAAGAAAGGGACACAGAGAGACAGATACAGAAATCTCCATATATGGGCATAAGAGGGACAGACGTGTCAGACATATTCTGACACGGGTGCAACAGGTATTGCATAGCCGGGTGGGGCATGGAATGGATCTCCAACCTCCATCGTTACCGACTCGGTGCTCTACAGCCGGGCACTGGTATAGTGTACCACAATTGACAATGCAGGTGGTTAAAATTAATTAATTAATTACTTGTATTACTTGTCCACTGAAGGCATAGTTTTACATGCATTGATTGCTTTTAGGCCTTGTCTTGCCCTTTCACATCAGTTAACCCATCACAGATGTAGGTCAAATTAACATTACACTGTTCCATTAACTTATGTTCATTACAATCACTAGACACATTTTCCAAACCAACAAGTGACTGGGAAATTATGGTAGAATACTGTACTGTAATTTGCCCATGGCATTAACCACCTCGGCTCACACAGCCCTCTCATGACATCTAGTGGCTAAGAGAAGAAACAATCAATTGTCAACTTGGGGATGGGATAAAATAAAAATAGCTCAGAGTGAATGGCTAACCCTCTTCTATTTTCTTTTACAGATAGTGGACTCGTTCTTCATTGGCCGCTACGTGCTGCTGTCAGTTGTCAGTGCAGTGTTCCTGGTGGCACTCTTCATGATGCTACCCCTTCATTTCCTGGAGCCAGTATATGCCAAGCCCTTAAGAACACACTAGAGCTGCCAGGGTCAAGTTGGCAGCAGGACTGTATTGTCAGTGTACACAGCTCGAGATGAGCGGGGCCAACAAGAGCCCCCCCTTCGTTTGGTAGTGGACTTCAGAATGAATCCCAAACAAAAACAGTGGGAGAGCCAGTGTTTCCTTTGCAGTTGTTGTATTTGCCATTTTCTGTAGGTTAAGGGCCAACTTATATACTTAAAATATAAATTATAAGTTGGTCCGATTGCACACTCGTTTTAGTTCAGTTAAATTGAGTAATAGTTAAATTGTTACTGATTTAGATAATTTCTTAAGGTTCCAAGAACTCTTGAATACTACTACAACCATCTTGACCAGCAGCTCTATTTTCCGATGAGAGACATGCAGCCACACAGCCTCCTTGAATGTAAAAGTTAGTTTTTGTTGGTAAATCACAAAAAAATATGAAATGCAAATGAGTTGCATTATATAGGCTTAATCCTTCCAGTGAAAACATGGCAACTAAAGTAATCAAAACATTCAACCAAAGAACATTTGTGTACAGCATCTCCTCACTCCTCACTGGTCAGTGAGAATACATTGAGGACTCATCCAATGTCACTTTGACTACGCATGCACATCATGGTACCATGGCACCACAAAGGCCTTAAAAACAAGGCTTAGACATCCCGGATCAAACTGGTCAGGCTACCGCTTGGCCTCACACCTACATCTAATTGAACCCCTGCTCATTATGATAGGGTGGGATGTCTCAGGGACCAGGGTAGAGGACAGAGAGCAACTTGGTGGTCTGGTCTACAAGATACTGTACACGTCCTGTACCTGTCCAACTACTTCAAAAACATCAATGAAGTCCACAATCACAACACCAGAGGGAGCTCCAGAAATCACGTTCAACCCAGATTTGTCTCAAAGTAGGAATTCAATGTGTTCTCCTGCTTTGCCACAAAAATGTAGAATGCCCTAGCAACAATCATAAAGACAATGTGTTTTTTTCTTTTTTTTTTTTTTTAACATTTTATTTCCCCCCGTTTTCTACGTGTTTATGTTTTAGCATAGTATTGTATATTTGCCTATCATTAAATGTTTAGATGAATTGAGTACAAAACCCCAATGAAAACCAGTCATAGGCTTTCTTGGATAAATCCTTTTAGCAGACCTTGTATTGAACTGTACTTCCCTGTGCTTTCCATGCAAACTGTTAATGAAGTATTCAATCAATCAATCAAAGCAATTTGACAAAACCTGACTCTAAGGTCTATTCAATCCAAGACGTATCAGGACTGAGCAAGTTTGTGGGTCCACTCACTGCTTTATAAACAACTGCCTAGATCTAATTGAATTACTCATTAAATGGCGTCCCTCACTTTTCCTATCAGGTTTCACAGCAGCTTTTTGGCGTCTTTTTTTTTCTTTCATGGATCAACTGCATCTTAGCCTCTGTCATTATTTTGTCTAAGAACATTTGTGCAGCTGGTCGCTGTGCTTCTCCACACTCTTTTGTGAGGTTTGACCACTGTATGGTTCAACCAACCCACTGAGTGAGTTGAACCATATGGACACTGCTGCAGAAGCATGCAGCATTTTATAACCATCTCATATGACTTGACAGCAGTTGACGGAGGTACACATGTAACCTCTGTACTCATTCCCCTTGCACAGTTTATGCTGGGGACATTTGTGTGAAATGTATTAATTGGGTCTTTACAGGTGAAAGTAGTGGTGCCAGCCATGCACTAAGCTCTAATGGGCCAAGTCAAGTAACTGAGCATGGCTTTAATGATTGACCTGTCCCATGTGAGATGTCTACATAAAGCTGATGTACAAATGGGTCATTTAATGTGTCATTGCATGTTTTGTAATAACATTTAATTGCTGAATAATTACTTGCAAAAGGAAGTCAATGACTTCAATGAAAAATTCCATTGAATGTAATAGATGATTCCATTGTGTACGAGGGACTTTTGCAGTAAAACCCTATACTTGTGTTGCACATGTGTGACACATGAGCTTTAAATCTGCTATTTTCACAGAATGTTCGTTTGCTAGAATAGGGATGCTAGTGTTCAAGTGGTTAGAGACTCGATTATAAATAGTTGCCCCTTCCACCTCAATTTTGAAAGTGTGAAGCCCAAGGAGACGTGGAGTGGAATTCCAACCAGGATGATGAAAGCGAATCTAATGAATCAAAACCAATCCTATTAGTTCCAGCCCACATCTCCATACAGCGGCCCTTGTTGTGCACAACAATCCACCACAGGATTTCACACAAGCTGGGGAACCGGGGGGCTTCAGAAGGATGAGATAGAGGATATGAAACCTTTCAACCTGGAGGGCCGTGTTGTCTGTAATTGACCACATGATTACCACAATGTGACTACCTCTGCAGAAAGTGTATCTAAGAAACAATTGTCTTCATACATTTTCATCCCCATTTTGGGCATGCCATTAAATAAAGGATATATTCTTTGAATAAATATTCAAAAGATTGACAAAAAAATGTCCCAAACTTTTAAAACATAAAAAAACTGATCCACAATGCTTCGGGTTGCGTTAATTGCTAAATCAAACTTGCTTATGTTTACTAACATACTTTGCTGTCAATGATATTATGCTTGAACTATGAAATCTGTAAGAACTGATACAAGCCCAGAGGTTGAGTTCTAGAACAATCTGGTTATATAACCCAGTCTGTGTGTCTATTCCTCACTTTCTTACTAGTTTATTCCTCCCTCATTTTAATTTTTGCCGGTAAACTCCTTCTCTTGGTAGTGGGAAAATGGGCAGAACAAAGCATGTGGGGGTTTGAGGATCATTTAGAACTCAGAGCCTAAGTCTTTGTGGAGCAGCCAGCTGGACATATAAAGAGATGGGGGCGGGTGATACGGAGAAAGAGAGAAAGATGCGAGGGCAGAAAGCTCAGGGTGCTTGGTTTGGAAGCAGCAAAGAAGGGGATGGGCTGTGCTCCTCTCTAGTAGATCCCGTATTGAGATCAACTCAAGCAGAACGCTTGCCTTGCCTTTCACACCCTCATCAGTCTCTCCCCGTTTGCGATATGAGCCACCCCCCACCCAGCTTTTGCATCGAGATCCCCCTGCTCCCCTCCCCAAAAATGTGCTGCTTGAAAATAGCTGGTTATTCGTTTGCTGTCAGGGAATGTGACAAATGTACAAGAACACCGATATTGCTTGATCCTCTATCCATGGGGGTAAAGACTTAATTAATTCTGAAACCTACTGAGTGTGTGAATTTGACATGGTCTTATGAGCCAACAAAGTGGAAGTCTAGCAAACATGGAGATGCCATCATCCTGGGTTTCTTGGCTGGGTGTCTGACTAGGGCTTGAAAAATCGTATATGGTTGAAGGAGGAGAAAACGAGCTGGGAACTAGTTGCCTCAGTGACAAATTATGTATTTTTAGAGCCAACTGAGGTGGATTTCTCAGTGGGTGGATGGCTCTAGTCCATCACTCCCCGTTGTGAGAAGCCAGAGGGTGCCGTCACTGAACCACACACTAGGAGGACAATATCGCAGTCCCTATGCCCTGGTGTTGTCTCTCGTTTTTACCTTTCTCTTAGGAGGGAATTACCCTAAAGCTGCTTTCCTTTGGGGGAAGCTGAAGTTTAGAGGTCAGAATGCTTCCCAGTGGCTCTTTTTGCTGCTTGGACATGACGCCCTGTTGTGTGCCAAAGCATTGCCCTATGGGGGTCCCATTTCTACAGTGTTGAAAAAGTGATTGGACATTTGTAAGATCTTGAAAGGCAATGGCTACACTGCTCAAAAGGGAGGCCCACAATGGTAGAACAGGGGTGGTCATTGCGGTCCACAGAGCATGTTCAGTAGTGTATGCAGTTAGGTTGCTGTGTCTAAGGTGAAGTACAGGTAGGCCTACACATTTTTTACAACAGAGTGGAAGAAGAAGAATGTAAGAATGTATTCAAATGGAAATAATGACGTATCAGGCAATAAATTACTTATTGTTTAGGTTTAACTTTTTTCCTTCTTCCTTTTTGAGGGGTTGAAATGAAAACTGGCCAAGGCAAGACTCCAATTACCTCATGTTATGTCTTTTTGAGGGGCGCTAGCCCCTCCTAAATACAGGTTTAATGTTTGTCTTTAGTAAACGCCATTGACAATGACGGGAAAATTTACGTCATAATGTGCCTCATTAATACGTCACATTGTCTATTCATTGTTAATGGCGTTTAATGTTTGTGTTGGCAACGTTTGTTTTACATCACCATTACATCACCTAATCAACATGAGTTAGACTTTAATATATTAGCGCCCCTCACTTCACACATTGTTTAAATAAGTATAGGATAGGAGATAACAATAATGCTGATGTAATGAAATAATAATAAATATAGCTGCTAGCAGCGATAAGACGGGCCAAACAATAAGAAAAATCCCACCTGTGTGATCTGAGTGGTGCAGGCTGCTCAACAACACCACTGGCCGGCTGCAGTTAGTGCTCAGTGTGAATGGCCCTTTTAGGCTGCTCAACAGTGCCACTTTAGGTCACCCAGCGGTATTGCAGCTGTTCGTACCCCAAACATACATACAGACCGACAGACTTGCTTGTTCAAAGTGCCTGTTATCGCTGCTTGCAGCTATACACCGATATACTGTATATATTCTTTTTAACACATTTTCACATACATACATTTCAACTGGCATTTCAGATAATGTTCCATAGATTGTGTGTAGAACGTTTCACACAAACTGCTCAAAATGGCTTCCAAACTCTGAGGGCGGAGCTTATACTGGTCAAAGTGACAGATGTGTTCCGCATGAGTCAAGGCACATGTGTAAACAAGGTCCATGGCTTTTGGCCAAACGAGGCATGAGTATGGCTGTTCAAAGTTTTCATTTTCAAACGATTGCTAATTGCTCCTTTGGCCAATCGGAGTAAGACAGGTTGTGGAATGGTTGTGGGCTTGGCATAACCATATTTCCAAGTTTAGCTAAAACCTACTGCACGGTTAAGCAAGAACTGCAATTTTTGGCGGAAGAAAAAAAACAGACTAATACAATAAGGGAACATAGGCCCTTCGGACTTGGCCCCTTAATAAACATTGTGCATAAGACGGTAAAGAACCATTAACAAGTTTTCTTCAAACTGTGAGTGGCAAGTGAAAATTATGTATGAGCTCCATACTGTGCAGAAAAGCAGCTACAAATTTCTTGCACTATTGACTGGTGGGGGGCTTAGGGGGGCTTGAGATGTCTCACTAAGGAAAACGGTGAATGAGGGAAAAGAAGCCTTTGTACTCGTTTCCCTTTTAGCTCTTCAGAAGAAATGACATTACTGTGGTCTGTGGCCAGATAATTTGCACATGATGAGCCCTGACAATTGAAAATTGTCACCATGCAGCACAAGTGAGCAATCTCCTCTTTTGGCAATGCTCCAACGTTTCTTTCATTTAGATTTAATTTGGCACCTATACTTCCTGCCAACCAAGCAGGAATGTTTCTTAACAAAAACTTTGCCTCTCTAAGAAGTTATGATAAGGGGGTCAAAATAGTTTGAACACAGTTTTGAACTCCCTTGTAAATGTAATTTTACTGCCCATTTTATAACCTCAATTAACTGCTGTGAGCATGCACCCTAAAGTCCAAGAGCATGTCACACAGTTTATACTTTACAGAGTTGCCCTCAAATAATCACTGTGTGAGGTTTGGTGATTTTGTACCGAGCAGAAACTGCTGTCGTGCTGCATTAGACCAGTCGAACGGCAGACATTTGATTGATGAAGCGGATCCAGTTTGAGTAAAACAGGCTTTTCTGTGTCACCTCCCCTCGTTCCAACCTCCTCTTCCTCCTCCCCCAGGCTAGGCCTTGTATTCTTCCCCCACACCCCCTGCTCTATGCAGAACGAATGCCACAGATGTTGTTGGACAAGACAGTACCCCTTGGACCCCTTCCCCACACTCCTTGCGCAGCATGGGGTCTGAAACTTGTTTTTTAATCATCCCCCCCACCCCCCCTTTCCCTCCTTAAGAAAAAAGAAATAGGCAGAGAGGAGGGTGGCACAGTGAGTGAAGCCAACTTAAAGAGGGAGGGAAGAGGCGCACAAAAGCATGTTTACGAAATACAACGGCGGAAAAACAATCTCTAAGCATCAAATTGTGGGCCAGGGTCTTGTCTGGGAAATGAAGGTATCGTGGAGCTGCCCAATAGGAGGTCTCGAATCTCAAGAGGTTATGGATGGTGCACAAGCGCCTGGCATCCATGCATAGGCTTTATTTCTATCCAGGAAGTGCACATTGGACCTGTGAAGATGTGGGTTGGTGCATGGCTGTTCTGGGCATCCTGGTTCTACACCTGGGCAGCAGGATCACATCGTTGCCAGTGTGAATACATTTGTCCGTCAGAGTCAGGACTGGACCAGAGGTCAAAGACCCCGGTCAGGGAGCGTGTTCGTCATGGTTTGGAACACCAGCACACGCGTCATAAGAGCAGGCCACACCGAAGAAAAGGTAAACTCTGCCTTCATGCAACTTCACCTCACATTGCTCTGATTTGAAAAGACAGATACATGTTGCAGAAGAGTTCGTTAAATTAATGTCAATGTAGTTTGATGTTTTTGATAGATTGTGATGTACTGCTATTGACTTCAGAAACACTGGACAGATCAGTTACTAACATGTTTATCACTTGACAAAACTTAACTTGACTTAAATTTAACATTGGACCGCAGAGAAAACCCTCACCACAAGAAATGCATTCATCAAACTTGTATAAATGGAAAATCACTTTTTCTTCTGGTCTTCTTTTAGTTGTAATTGAATCTCTTTCTTTTTAAAATCATATACATAAATGTTTTGTTTATACATTTTAATAAGCCATTTCTTTTAAAAATAAAGTTCTTGGTTATTTTGGTGACACCATCATCTGCATCCAAGTTCAAATATGCAAAGTGTTGGCCACGATTATGAACTTCAACATACCGGTAATATGGGTGAAAAATAAAGTAAATATTTCAATAAAATATTTTTGCTTAAAAAAACTCAAATGCATTTTGATATTATAATAATTTAATTGTTTAATGTGGCAGATATTTCAAAATGCAGAGACTGCAGTGCTTTTCAAGCAGTCAAGTAACACTAAAGAATTGACTCTTTAAGTCAGTATTTTACACATTCCTTACTACAGCGGACAGATTCATTATTTCTTTGCCCCATTATTTCATCCCTCCCTCCTGCCCATTCCAATAGTACTTGTGACCTTTGACTATAGAGCATGAAAGAGGTTCATTCCCTGGGCACATCTCAGCCCACCATCATTCCCATGGGTTGTGTTGAGCAGACTCATCCCTCATACTCTCTAAAGTCTAAAGCCTTTGTTGCTCACTGAAAGCTGGCCGATGCAGAGGCCATCTAGCCCAACTTGTTGGATCAATATAAGCATCCATCATTTGGCCCCGGCCCTTTCTGGGCCTCACAATGACCAGTTGACGGAACAATACTTTATTTATGTGTGCCTTTGCGACGAATGAACTAGTGGTAGTTCACTTTTCTCTAGCCTGCCCCTGCTTTGCTATGGCTCTTGGATGATTGACTATTAGCTTCTGCAGTGTTCTTTTTCCACACCTCACAGTTACGGTCGAGCTCAAACCTATTGTTTGAGCCACAGTATACGATGTGAGTATACTCTAAACAAAGGTGACTGTAATGAATGGCAGCATATATTATTCATTCTGAATAATATATGCCAAAACATAATGAAGTCAATTACATTGGGAACTATTTTGCCATTTTCCTTATAAAAAATGCCACAGCCCACAACCTACCCCAAATAATGTGTAGTGAAGTAAGTTTTTTTTAATAATCTACTTATACGTGCATATATGTAATATAGACTTGCTATGGTGAGCAAAGTCCAGTCATAGATTGAACTACAGTACAGTATGACATGTAGCATCTGTGTAGACTCCTTAGATGTTGAGAAAGATGTAGCATTTCCTTCAATTGTTTTAATGTTTGAGAGTCTGAATTTCCTGTCTCCTTGGAGTCCTTGCAAGTGTCGACAGAACTGCAGCCACAAATTGACATTGGATTGTCAACACCTTGAAAAATGGAATGGGTACTTAAGTTTACACAACCTAAACTGTTAGTAGTATGACAACTATTCAGAGCTTGTAGATCAGCTTTTTTGTGTGTGCCATTTCTGACAATGTTTGCCTATATTAAATGACATACAAAAAATGTTTGATTGAAGTGGTTAAGTAAAATTACCAGTACGGCAATGAAACAATACTTGGACATCTGGGCACCTTGATTGGCTATTTTTTCCGAAATGTTAAAAAATAGAATATTTGAAAAATGGTCTCATATAAAGTAAAGTATACATGATTAGAACATGCTTAAACATTTGACAATTTAGGTCTAATATTTCTACAATTGCTACAAATTGGCACAACATCTATATCCAGTCATTTGGGGCATAAACAAGAAGTTGAAGGATAATGAAGTTGAGTTGAAGTCTGATACTTCGTGCATGTTCACATCATGTATAGGCCTACTTTATATTCCTTAACCATTTTTCAAATATTTATTTTTTTAGCATTTGAGAAAAAAAAGAGACAATTTCACATCAAGGTCACCAGGTTTCCAAGCCAAGGTGCCCAGTTCTGCCCACATATCCTGTATCCGTTTGAACTAGCTATAGTTTAGTCCAGTGACTGCCAACTATAGGGGCCAGGTCCCTCCAAATAATCACCAGATACATCTGAAGGGTCGTGAGAAGATTAACACCCTAGTCTATTCAACCCGAGTTGCCACTGTACCCGGACTGCTTTTCCCCCGCCTACATCAAATCTCAGTCTCACCAACAGAAATCATATTATCAATTGTCAAATCTTCACCTGAAAAGCAACTATAGTAACTAAAGCTTTTATAGCAGAGAAGAAAGTATGCCATTGCCTATGTATTTTCCTTTGAAGAGGAGAGGATGAAAAGGCATAAAATGGAAATAGCCTACTAAAATCACAAAGGTATCTCATAATTATTATACTATACTTTCCATCAGTCTTAAAATAATCTTTTGAATATTTGGCTTTTTCATTTGCAGGCTACCTAGAAGTAGGCTACACAGTGGGATAATTTAAAATAATTCAAAAGCATTGAGTTATGAGATGAGGAAATATGTGGATTTAGTTATAGCCTTGTTTTGAAGTCAGATTGTTGAAATGACACTTTTTGCAAGGGTGGCCTTGTCACTGGATAAAGACAGTTTCACAAAGGTCTTCAAAATTTGAGCTTTTTGGTGCAGTAATTTATGAATTAAAATAAGCCTTAACTAGTGTATTCCTATAGTAGGCATAAGCATTGTTATAATGGAATGTTGTTCAGTAACATGCTGCAGCCTGCATGCATGTCTGGTCTCTCCAGCTCTTCAGTAAACAGAACATAATTTACAAGTTACATGTCTGTCGGGATACCACTTTCATCCAATCAGGAGAGAGAACACACGGGATAAACAAAAAGTGGAAGTGAGGAAACAAATACACCAAACAGCGAACACAGCGTTCGGAAATGCGCACCGGGAGCGCACTCGCCTATAGTTTGCATTGCACATGCGTTCAGTGCGCTACCTCTAGTCTCTCCCGAGTCCCGATTGGATTGATTGATTGAAGTATAGGCTATTTAATAACAGATTGTAGAATTAGGCTACAGTACATTTCAAGCACTACTCAATACAAAACTGTTAACTGTGTGGACGACAGCTTTACAATAGCTATAGGGTCCACCATGTTCAATTCATCATAACATTTAGAGACGTATACACTTCTACACACACACACACACACACACACACACACACACACACACACACACACACTTCTATAAACTTCTAAGTTCCAGCCAAAAACAGGAAATCATTAGAGGATCGAGGTAAAAGGGGGAAGAAAACATTAAGGATAACATATAAGTAATCCACCTGAGCATGTATATTTGTATTATTTTCTGTTAGTAGCCTAAGTTATAAACCCAACCCAATCTAAACCAGCTGGAGAGAGGGATGGAGAGCCTGGGACTGAGCACTACTGATTTGAACAGTGAACAAACACTATAATGATTAGGCATACGATCAAAGAAAGTTTTCGTTTCAACCAAAGAATATCCTCCACCTTCCAGAATTAAGCTCAGCTGCTTGACTGTCCAACGACAAACTAACTTCACACATTGACTGTCTGCAGACTGCAGCCAAACCTGCGCAGCATCCTCAGACTCAGAGGTGCAGCTGTTGGTCACAACCGTCACATCACAAATACACACAAACTGAGCTGGCGCTAGACTGACGTCTGTTCCGTACGTTTAGACAGCCTGGAATTCATTACACTTACAGCCGGGTCGGAATTTACAATTAAGTGGCTCTCTGGTGTATTAGCAGATAGTTGAGACCGTTTGAATTTGGCATGGTAGGCTACAGTATCATCTATTGCGTAAATGCGCCGCGCGTTACCGACGCTGCAACCATAACTGTTCTTATGCACAAATTATAGCCTACTTAAAATGACCAGAAGCGTTTTTATTAGAATGGTGGCGTTATGGGGGATCATTGGAAGCCCAGAAGGTACGTGTACTTGTATTCATTTGTTTGTGTATCACTACTTTTACAAAACATATGTCCATCTCTTTTCAGCCTCGATAGCGCATGGCTCTCCTCTCCTCATATGGTTGTTGTTGGGGTTTTTTTAGGCTACTTGAAAACATATTTGGAGCAAGACTTGGGGCAACTTATGCTCGGTTGCTTTGACATTGACACAATTATGTTAAAGTGCATAGTTGAGGCATGCCTGTTAAAGTCTTACGACTTGATTAGATTGGGTTGTTCACTTGCCCTACTTGAAAAGGCTATACCTGTCCTGCCGTGTGTCTTATTGTGTTTACTGTTTATTAACTACCACAAATCTCAGCCTGTCACTTTCGGATAGTTCAGCTCATTTTGCAAGTAGATATTGGGATGGGGAAGCAGGTCCCAGAAAATGATAATTAGTCAAATTGTGAATCTCACAATGTCTCGGTTGCATATATAGTTTGTTAATGAGTGTTTCACTGAACTGAACATTAAAAATGTCACAGTTGACTGTGTAGTGATTGTAAATCAGGATGCTGTCAACAGCCCTGTCCTAATAATGGCAGACCAAGAGGTCATTGAATGATGACTTCAAAAAAGAAAGAAAAAAGAGCATCACAACCATTATTCTATTTTGATTTTCACTTCTGGGCCACACATTCAGTTTACAGTTTACACAGATGATGACTGCATCAATTAAGCATTTTAGGGATTCATTTAAAGTATAGGCTGCAGTCACATTTCTGAAATGAAAACATAAAATGGTATTCTTTTCTTTGCATGTTTATTAGTTACTGACTAATGAGACTGTCCCCAAGAGTGAGGACACATAAAAAAGTAAACAAGTGTGGTAAATGTTGTGTCCTTAATCTCTCATAATGACAGCCTAAAAGTCACTTTTAGTGGAATTCCTGTATAAATGTGATCTTTTGTTCTGTTCCGGATACGGTGTTGATGAGGGAGTTCCACTGGCTTTTGTTGTGGATGACTGAGCTCAAGTTTCCTGTCCTGTGCAGGAAGTTGATCTCAGTCCCCCCCGTTTCCTTGAATGTGGTCATCTATTCAAACAATAGCATTCCAACACTGTTGGTTGCAAATAGACGTTGTTTGTTGGGGTAGCAGCACTGAATACTGTTTGTTGCCATTCTGAAAACCTACTTTAATGAAAGCATGGATGGTGCTACCTACTTCTAGGGGGCTGCTGTTTGGGTGTGGTGCTTCCCCACATAAATAAAGAGTTAACTACAGCCTTTTACTTGAAAACAAAACCACATGGTTCCAGATGCAGCCTAACGGCCGTTGGTTTTGATGGAGACTGACGTTCACTTGCTTTGGCTCCATTCCTAACCTTATTATGCAGCATAAGCATGCACGCCTGTACAGCCACCTCTCCCGTTATCAAACATCCGTACTAGATACATGTTAAACTATATAACCAATACCATATCCCTTCCCTTCTTTAGGTTCTAGGGTACATGCAGAGGATGTTCCACCGCGCATTATACACCATCCCTCTGATGTGGTGGTGAAAGTAGGCTATCCTGCCACACTGTCCTGCCGGGCAGAGGGAAATCCTGAGCCCACCATTGAATGGCTGCGCAATGGCCAATCCGTGAACATGGACGTCCAATCGCCGTCGACAGCAATCGTTTTATCAGAAGGAAGCATTTTCTTCCTGAGTGTGGACGGAGGAAGGAGGGGCCAGTCAAACGAAGGCGTGTATACATGTGTGGCGAGGAACAGTGCGGGCAAAGCCACCAGTCGCAACGCTTCATTGTATATTGCAGGTAAGACTTGTGCAACTGGCTGAGGGATTATTGTGTATTGGATATAAGGAATTAAGGATTGAGATGAGCTGGAGAGAAAAGAAAAACCCAGGATAGATACAGCTCTATCACTTCAGAGAGAAGATGAGAGCAATGTGGGACACACACGTATTTATGGTGAAAGAGTCAGAGGTCCAATGTCAATTGTTTGAGAGGAGGGAGTCAAACAATGCTGGTGGTTGACCTCTGACCCTCAGTGTTTACTTATTGGAATCCCCTTGAGGTGCTGCACATGCTGCTACTCTTTCTTGGGTCCATGCAGCTTCAATGGATAAGACTAGCGTGGAAACACACCTTTCCTAAGACTGCAACACAAAAAAGATAAAGAAAAAGAAAATGCCCCATGCTAAATGCTGTTCCCAGGATTTAGATGGAACGCCATGCAGTATCAAATAGTTTATGTACGCATTAAAGAGTCATCTGCAATCAATGTGATAAAAGGCTTTAAAAAAGCCTTTGAAACTTGTAATAAAAGTCAATGTGCGTTCACTACTGTACTACATTCCATGTGTTGAACAGCAGTACATAGCACAGGGTTTGACACCAACAGGTTGCCCGACTGCCCGTGGCAAGTACTGTAAATAAAATATTCAGGCAAGCTGAGTTTGCTTTCAGGTTGCCCGACAGGCATGTGCATTCCATCTTCTTCATGAAATATTGTAGGCTATTTATGAAGAACAATGCTACATTCATTCTACATTCAACCCCTGGCATCTAATTTACAGATGGTAAAGATACCTTTGATTGCATGGCTAACATGGACTGGTCTGTTGGTTTGTTGGACAAGTTTGATTAATTGCTGCTTTTTTGTAATCCATCAATTACAAAAGGGGGCCCCAATACAAAAATGAGACAATTTGATGAGGTTCGGCTGCCCCTCGTCCATTATCTGAATAGTGGTAGCACCTAATGAACAGGATACCATTGGTGTGGTCAACTGTCTATCATCATCATTTCAAGTCTTGGTTTTTGTCATAAAAGAATGTACATTGTACAAATTGTATAACGTTTTATAATCTGTTCTTAATAAAACTGCGGAGCGTATACAGTATCTCCACCAGGCTTAAACAGGGCTGTGGAATAGTTGTGGGTTGCAGCTGCCAGGAAGCGAGGAAGCTTGGGGGTGGAGGGTATATGGTTCAACTTTCCACATTTGTGCTGCTCCTTGTTTAGGAGGTGCACTCTATAGAGGCCCCACATCAGATTCCAATGTGGGGTTTATAGAATATATGGCATTGTTTTGTAAGAAATACAATATTAATAAAATAACAATATTGCCAATGCTACAACTAAATTGTGTGACCAACCGTTCTTCTACCCCAATAAAGTGCTACGGGACGAATTCAAGGTTCAACCCAGTGATGTGGTGGTTGCGGAGGGAGAGGTAGCCGTCATGAACTGTGCCCCCCCAGTGGGACACCCTGAACCTAATGTCACCTGGAGGAAGGATGGACGTCCCATCAACAGCACTGATCACCACTACACCGTAAGACCCTCGGCCTGCCCTGAACTTATATCCTATTGTGTCACCTGTGTGTATATATACTATACTTCTTCCTACTCCGTTTTGGATGTGTAAAGAAAAGTCATAGTACTTTCTTTGTGATTATTATTATTATTTGTTTTAAATTGCACTTATTTAAATTCTTTGACTTTGTCGAATTTTAACATGTTCGTAATAAAGCTTTTCATTCGTTCTATCATTCATTCATTCATACTACATACAGTAAAACTAATCAATTATTAGTTTTTTCCGTTTCTACACTGAGTTTTAAGCTCAATACAGTATATGCACAATCGCCCAACATTGTGCTTGCCAAAAAGCACATTGTATATCCCATCCTGTTTTCCAGGAGCTGAGTGGAAAGCTGATCATAGCCCCTGCAGAGAGAAACAACTCAGGGGAATATGTCTGTGTGGCTACCAATACTGGAGGAGTGAGAGAGAGCAGGGCTGCTCGGTTGTCTGTGCTGGGTGAGGATGAGAGCACTGTGTGTTTTTGTTTTATCCATGTACAGATCCATCTACAGTATGTTCTCCGCTGTTTTGTACTGGGGAGGGGAGGAGGGGGCAGATCTAGAAGCTCACGTTGTGAGGTGTTGTATATCAGCTATTTTCTTTTGTCTCTTACATTATTTGACAATATGGCCAATGTTTGACTATTTGTATAGTTTGTTAATTACTTTTGATGTCATATCCTCTCTTTTATTCTTTTTTAGAGGTATTAAAAAGGTCTAAGGTCCTTGTCACTGTTACAATCATCATGTGGGTGATCCACAGGTTGAGAACCTACAATAAATCCTTTTGTGTCAGGCTTACCGTCCTAAACAATGGTCATAATAAGCAATCGCAAAGCCAGTATACCTTCAACATGTCAATAATACTACAAACATTCGACAAGCATAAAGTGGTATAGCAACAATTAATACCGACCCACCAGTACAGAACTAAATTCTTGCAACCTCCTTCTCTAGCCAAGCCTGTATTGATGCTGAAACCAATGAACATGTCAGTGCGGACTGGGGAGTCGGCCCAATTCCACTGCCAAGCCAAAGGGGACCCGCCACCTGCTGTGGTTTGGAGCAGAGCGCAGGGACCATTGCCCAATGGCAGGTACTACAAACCATAACCAAATTCAATTTTATAAATGTATATAGTGCACTGCTAACCCCCAGCACTCCTCCCCCAGCAAGTATTTGGTTACAGTGGCAAGGAAAAACCCCAAGTAGAACAAGGTAGTGGGAGCGGCCATCTGCCATGAGAGTTCAGTTCAGTTCAACTTCAAACTCAACTATATCCAGTAGTGAAATACTACATGTGCTTACTTTTTATTCATGTAACAAGGACTGGTAGAAGCATTAGTGGTAAGAAGAGCATACGAGCAGAGTGCTAGAAATGCCACTCAGTTCTATCGCAACAATGTCTGAACTACAATAAAGATGGCGACACATCTAGCGTCCAATCAAAAAGAACGGTCAAATCTGCTTCCAATAACTTTATTGACTTTGTCAACAAAAGGGTCTACATTTCTCAATGGAATAGTAGGGAGACCACCTCCAACCACTGCAGATGTGTTAGTTATATTGCATTGGACCCAGATTGTAACTTTAGTATATCTTAGCGGGGATGGTGAAAATGTTCTGGCGTCATTATTTCTTTTATCATTGGTTCATTTATCTATTTGTGCAGGTATCTGGTGAACCCAGACCAGAGTCTCCAAATCCACTATGTGACAGCCCAAGATGCTGGGATGTACACATGCACTGCTGTTAATGACGTGGGTGTAGTCACTGCCAGTGCACAGCTACTGGTTGAAGGTAAGCACTGCTGTTAATGACTTGGATGCAGTCACTGGAAGTTAAGCTAAGGTTGCCACTTGCCAGAGTCAGATACAACCATAACACTGCCCAGGATGCACATTGGTGGACAAAATGACCCTGAATAGTGTGTGATGTGAGCCGTTTAAATAATATAGTAATGTTGGCCACCTGTTCTGGCTCCTCATTCATTCAAAACTATAATACTATTTACGCAATAAATAGGGCCTTACAAAATATGGAAAGCTTGGAGTGAAGCATCCACTTCACAAAACTAAAAGGTTTACCCCCAAATTTGAAAATGTAAGAATAGAAAATACAATCGGCCAGGGTGACAATTTATGATGTTCAATTAGGTTATTTGCCGTTTCTAAAACTAAGTGTATTGTGTTATCAGAGGCAGCCAACACCAAACTGAAAGATCTTCACAGAGAGCTGTCTGCCCTGCGGGTGGAACTGGAAAATGTCACCATCATGGCCCCTGCATCGAACATGTCCCAAGTACAGTGGAAGGTAATGTGGGACAGTGCTTACTGTGCATCTTTAGTATAGTTTGGCTTCTACGTGATCGCACAAAGATGTTAATTCCTCCCGTCTTTGTAACTTGTCAGAGTATTTTGTTAATTTCTAAATTTGACAAAATAAATGTAAAAGCAGCTTTTGCACAAAGTGCGTGCTTATCACAGCCGTCGTGCAATTATTCTGACAGTAATCATGTGCTCTTTCTCGCTACACAGCTGCAGTCCCTCCCGGCCGAGCCCCACTACCTCGATGGCTTTGAGGTCCTCTACCGCTCTCTGCTGCCTGCCAGCTCTGACTGGGCAGCAAAGAGAGTGACGCTGCCTTATTATCAGGCCCAGGTTGGCCCCTTGAAGAGAGGCTACAAGTATGAGTTCAAAGTCCGTCCCTACGGCAGCAGCCTGTACGGCAGGGAGAGCAACACGAGACACCTGAGAGTGCCTGAGACAGGTGAGAAATGTTTCAGTGTTGGCCCCTCACTTCACACGGGTGTGATCTTTTTACTTAAGAAAAAGTATTAATACTGCAATGTAGAAAATACATTTAGTAGATCGGCTAATTTTGTAGTAAAAGTACAAAGGTTTTGTTTTCAAAATGTACCAAAAGTAGAAAGTAACCATTGATCCTGGTCTCTAAAACTGCCTCCCCCTGGCCAACCGGGGCGCCTGATGGAGGGGAAAGGAACTGGTCAGACGTACGTCCGGCCGGGGAAATCCCCCTCTGTAAGGTGAAAAGAAGCAGCTTGGACTCCTCATGCATAGACGCATGAGGTCAGTCCGCTGCCCCCCCCCCCCCCCCCCCCCCAGGTTAGCAGAGGTGTAGTGCCCAGTATTATATTAGATAATTGACACTGGGTGAAAAAAATGCCATTGACAATGAATGATCAGGTTTGAGTGTGGTGAGGACGCAAATTCTGATTGGCCAGAATGAGATTAGAGGATAAAGACAGAAATTGTGATTGGTCGGAATGAGACTAAGTATGATGACGTATGATGATAAGAGCGCCCCTCAGTCACTTCACATGGGTGTTGATTTAAAAAATGCATCACGAAGCATTGTAAATGGCCAAAATGTATATATAGCTGAAGTGGTTCACTGTAAGTTTTGTAATCATAATCAAAATATACAAAGTAACAAGAAACTAAAGTTATCAAATAATTGTATTGGAGTAAAAGTACAATATTTGCCTCTTAGATGTAGTGGAGTAGAAGTAAAAGTATTGGAAATTGGAAATACTCAAGTAAACTACAAATACCTTAAAATTGTACTTAATTAAATGCACTTTCCACCACTGCAAACATCCGTATTGCTTCACACTTTGCATCCCAAGATGATACTGTATGTGTTGTGTGACCCTTGCCATGTTCCCATAGTGCCCAGTGCATCACCGCGGGAGGTCTCTATAACGATAAACCCTGAGCAAAATAACACAGTCCATCTGAGCTGGGAGCCTCCACCTCATGACGCTCACAACGGTATCATACAGGGTTACCAGGTACAGAGCCACACCGACAGTACACAAATGTTCTTTCCACAACGAGTCAGTCTAGTTTTAGTCACTTTAGTCATCTGAAATGTTTGTGTTTTAGATATTTAGTTTGACTAAATATCATAAGATTTGAATAGACTACATTTACAGTTGTTTTCTTCCTGACAAAAATCTATGTTGGTGGGCCTTGATGGCTTCATAATGCCTGATTTTAGACTTGGTTGTATGTTGAAAATAGCCGATCTACAAGTTCACAATGCATAGCTTGTACATCTGCTTGTTTCAGAACGACCAAGTGCGACCAAACATAAACTTGATCTCTTCTCCACTAGTCCCTCCCTAACATTTTAGTCGAGTTTGTATTTGTTGACGCGAGCATACATATAATCCTTCCTCCTTGAATTCAATTTGATTAACATATATGTTTGCCGGTCTGTCTGTCTGCCTGTCCAGGTGTGGTGCATGGAGTCAGTGGGTCAGCAGCAGTACCACAACTGGACAGTGGATAGTGGCCGACACAGTCTGGACATTGTCGCCCTGACCCCAGGAAAACAGTACTGGGTCACTGTGGCGGCTGCCAACGGAGCAGGGACAGGGGCAAAGAGTGAACCCCGTGGCTTCATCATAGGTTAGGATTATAAAATAGTAGCCAATTCATCATAAAATATTTAAACCCAGCCGGCTGTGTTGGACCTGTGCTCTTTAAATATCTCAACAGAAAAGCACGGAGACCACATCAAGCAACTGTAGATATGCGATAGTTATACATTTCTTCATATATAACACCTACCTCCTTGGCTCTCAGATCCTGTGAAAGGTGGCTCCGCTCAGTCAGACAGCCGTGGTGGAGAGTCCCCGGTCCTGGCCTTGCTCAGAGATCCAGTGTTCATTGGCAGTGTTGCCGCCCCCATGTGTTGCGTCCTGATGGCCGCAGCTGTCTGCTTCTTCCGACGGCACGGGAGGCCAAGGCACCTGGGAACAGGCAGCAGGAGGAAACCTAAAGGTACAAACGGAGGAGGCAGCTTACCTTTAACTCTGCACTGAAAAGTGTTCATTTTGTGTATGTATACACAAAATATACATTACTTAAAATATACATTAAGTACAACCTAGAGTTAAATTTACATTATCTCTGTGCTTGTCTTCTCAGGTTTACACAAACTGGCCAGTGACGACCTCATCATAAAACACAGGTAAACAAGCACAGCACAGGGAGTGGTACAGCAATAAGAAAGACATTGGTTAAACTGGCCTCATGTTTTTCAAATTAAATTCAAATGTCACTGCCAAAATGATTTAATGTAAACAAAATGTCTCTTTATTTTCCATTTGGGAGTTCAACTTCAGAGTAGTTTTAGTCTTAAAAGCCTTTATATACCAATATTATTTTTGTATACATCTACCAGAGCACTGGAAAGATGGCAACGAGACTAAAATGTATCTCTTTTTGTGTGACCTTTAAAGCACCGTACTTTGATGCATTACTACATCATTGTTGTATAGTCATTCAACAAAAAGCTAAAGGACCAGAAATATAACTCACTAATTGATTTTTTCCTTTTTCCCCCTCCTATGAACACAATGTAATGCAACTGTAGTTACAGCCGAATCTTAGATTGCCCTCACTCCTGGTTTGTTTGATTTATCAATTATCTGTGATACCTGAAACATTTCCTCCTTTAGCTTGGTGGACCAGGTGAGAACAATGTCATTCAAATTGCATTGTTAAGCCTGAAACATACTCCACACAAGAACGTCAATGTGGATTGACAAGCTACACAAGACTGATTTCACATGTTGCATTCTGGATTGTTTCACCAGAAAATCATAATGTGGCACGAGTATTGATGTTTTCTATACTGGCAGGCAACTACAGAATGAAGCTGTCATTGGATTTGTGTCCTCTTCTACGCTTTCAGAATAATAGCAGGTTATAGGAATATAAGCCTATGTTGGTTTATTACCTAGACCGTTGAGTACAGTATTGTGTGGAGTATGTTTCAGGCTTTACAATGAAGACATCCTTCAGTTTAAAGTGTCACAGGATGCTGTGACCACACATCTTTATATTTGACTTCAAGCAACATAGCCTGCTATTCCCCACAGGATGGCAGCACCAGACTCCCCATGGATGTCTGGAGCATGGAGACCAGCCTATTCCAATGAGAAGTACCAGGGCCTGTGGGTCCAAACTCAGCAAAGTCCAAGCACCAGAAGTGCCAGTGAGTGTCGTTTAAAATGTATAACTGTATGATTGTGTATGTGTATATCTATATATAATTATGTACACACACACACACACACACACACACACACAACCACACCCCTTCTTTCCATCTCACAGGTCTGCCTGTCACAGCCAAGAAGGACCCCAGCTGTGCTGACTCAACTGTCCCCATCGTGCCTGACAGCTGTGGCGTCTACGGTACCTTCTACGTGGACCTGACAGCGAACGGTCTCAAGACCTTTAACAGCCCTGGCCGGCGCCCAAAGATGCCCCACAACGTGGTTCCCCAGCAACAGCATGGCACTGAAACCATCCGCATATCTTCCCAACCCGTTTCCCAAACCCCTGCCTCTGGCTGCCACGAGGCACTGCCCTGGAAACAGGCTCTTCGCTCCCAGCCCAAGATGGGCATACTAAGAGAATCGTGGGAGAAGAACCAAAACAAGCAAGGTGAATAACTACAGATGGAAGCCTATGCCAAGGGGTGCACTAATGTCTTTTCTCTCTCCATATCTACGAGTTGCTGTTAGTTTTGTTACTGCTTTAGCAACTCTTAAGTAAATGGCCGGTAGCTTAGTGATGAGAGAAACTCTAAAAGGCTGACTTGAAGCATTGCGTTACATGTTCATTAAATGTGAACACATAAGATAGTATTTAACCCTGTTTTTGAGTGATTTTATACTTTAACAGTTTGCAGAAAAAGCACAGGAAAGTACAGTATAATACAAGGTCTGCTAAGAGGAAAAACCCAAGAAATCCTATGGCTTGTTTCCAGTGGGGTCCTTCATATTCAATTAATCTCTGATTAATTGAATATGAATTGAAACTCAGTGTGGTGAGTATTTCAAGAAAGGCAAATCAGGCCTTTAATGGCATTAATACTAGAACTAGAATGGAAACTAGAACGGTATTCCTATATAAATGCAATCCATTTACCATTTAGGATAACACTCACAACTCTTCTCTCTCCCCTAGAATTGCATGCAGTCAACAGCGTGCCTTTGGTGCAAACCAGGAACCACACATACGTGTCTAATGCCTACAAACAGAGACTCGGTCATCTGCCACCAGGTCCGTTCACCTACAGTTCTGTCAGTGCACTCTACTCACCTACTTAGTACTGATCCACTGTGTGCATGAATGTGTTGGCGTGTGAGAGTCCAGGGTAAAGTGTTTGTCTTTGTCTTTAATTCAGGGTTGATTGCAGGTGTGGTAGTCTCAAACACATGAGAATTAGGGTGGAAAGATTCTTCTTTGTGGGGTCTTATGGCATACAAATGGTTGCATTACCACCCCCTTCTGTTAATCGCAGTATCTTTACTTAGTCTATCCAATAAATCAGTTTATTTTATTCTAAACACTGTGCCTCTCCCCGCATTATCCTCTGCTGCACATTTTAAGGAAGACAGAGACTAAGAAAGTAATATTCTCCCTTTTATTTTTCCATGCTCAATTAAAGTGCTCAAAGTGTGACATGTTTCTAGGGCTCTAGGCCAAAGCAGTTGCTCATGATCAAGGTCATCAAGGAATCTAATCAAGTTAATCACCATGGAAATTACAGGGGAAACTACTTTATATATAACCCAATGACATAGAAGGTAATAAGGTATAGCATTATTTTGTGGTTGGATGTACAGTATATAGCATTATACTGTACATCCAACAACAAAATAAATGGAAAAGCTGTGTGTGAGAGAGGTAAACAATTCATGTTAGATGGTAACTAGCATAACATTTTAGGAAGTGCACACTGCATGACTGGTTGCAGTTGTTGGCTTTTTGGTTTTCATTATTAACTATTTAGGAAATCTTATCTTACTACTCTAATCTAGCCTATATCAAAAGTGACTGTTACAAAAAGCTGGTGCCAGTAGCTCTACAAAACAATAGTAATCGGACAATCAGTCAGCCAGAAGCTGCCCTGAAACTCTTCATTTTAACATGCCAAAGGCTGCCCTGAAACTCTTAATTTTAACATGCCAAGAGAGAAGGAACAAAACAAAACACTAAAGACAAAAGGGTGTAGGTCAAGAACATGGTGACAGCGTTCAGACCACACACCCACCATCTCCATGGACAGTGTCTAGCGTTCAGACCACACACCCACCATCTCCATGGACAGTGTCTAGCGTTCAGACCACACACCCACCATCTCCATGGACAGTGTCTAGTGTTCAGACCACACACCCACCATCTCCATGGACAGTGTCTAGTGTTCAGACCACACACCCACCATCTCCATGGACAGTGTCTAGCATTCAGACCACACACCCACCATCTCCATGGACAGTGTCTAGCATTCAGACCACACACCCACCATCTCCATGGACAGTGTCTAGCATTCAGACCACACACCCACCATCTCCATGGACGGTGGTATAGTTAGGTATAGTATATTTTATATGGGTATTAACATTGTGCACCGGGTGTCTGTGGTGGCCCCTGCAGGTGGACGCTCAGAGTGTGCTAAACTGGCAGGCTCTCCCCGGAGTACCCGGAGTCCCCGCATCCTCCATTACTCCACTTCGCTCCACTATGTCGACATGCTGCCCACCCCACCGCCCATACCCATAGACGACACCACGGACACGCACAGCCTCACCTCCGAGGAAGGGTGAGACATGTGCAGATTAATACACCTACAGCTCACAATTATGGAGGGTGGATTTACTGGGTTATACAGTATGCGCACAGCCGCACACACAGTGCACACTCACACAACTCCTTTTTCCGTCTTAACTGTCCATTGTTCACGTTGTCCTGTATCCTGGCTTTTGCCAGACACATAATGTGGATTCACGTTCTGTGTCTGGCAAAAGCCAGGCTAGTTTACCTTGCACCTTTAAAACATCAGAATGCTGTTGACTGATCCATCTGGCACAGTCTATATGAAATTGAGCCACCTGTTTCCTTCAAGAAGGGAACATCAAAATGCTCATTTTGCTTCATTCAATAAAATCAAAACACGTTCCGAGGTCGAGTCTCAAGGCCAAGGATTCACGCAGGAGGCTTTCCCACATAGCTTGTACATTCCCGTCCAGGTCGGGACTCGGGAGATGAACTGCTAGCTCTGCTTGTGCGGGGAGGCAAAGGTTGTAGTATGTGAGGAAAAGAGATAACACTAACAGGAAAGTGGACCCGGCTCCCTCAGATCCAAAAAAATACAGAATCAGATAAAAAAACAGGAACACACGATCGAGGCAGCCTTGACTTGTACAACTAGAAGGCGAAGGTTAGGTAGCTGGTAGTCTCTCGAGACAGACTGTTGACTTTTCAAAGGAAAAGAGGGCACCGTTTTTCCTTTATTTTTTGACGATGGGTTGGCTAGCTGGTAAATCCTGTTGGATAATATATGTCATAAAAAACTACATTCATTCCCCAAAGAAGGCTGTTACCTGCCGAAACGTTGGTTTCATTCATCTTCTTTTGTGGCTTTCGCCTATATTTTATGGAGGGACAGACAGTAGGCTGACAGGAAATGGGGAGAGAGATGGGGGGAAGACATGCAGTGAAGGCCGTCGGGATCGGGAGTTGAGCCAGCGGCACACTGCCAGACTGGATTACCAGCCAAGGTGCCTGGACCACTGAGCCATGGCCCAGGCCGTTTTCATTCAGCTTTGTCCAGAATAGAATATTGGCACTTGGGCTACCAGTGTGTGTGCGGCCACTTGATTGTCCTGTTGCTGGATACGAGTACATTTCTCGTTCTAATGGTATTTTGAGTATATTCTTATTCTGGTTGTAGTTAATTTAGCTTATTCAATGTATTCATCTTCACTATAGGTCACAGACAACTGAGACAAGAGTCATTGACACTTCTTCTGGTGAAGAACCACATACTATTTTGAATAATTGAGATAAAGTCATAATGTTCTCCAAATCTCCTGCATCCCACTCAGCTCCAGCCGGTCTACCAAGCTAACAGTGGACGTGGGGTCTGTTCGCTCGGCGTGTCCTGCATCAGGCCACCGTAGCCCCCCTGACACCCCCAGCACCATCGGTTGTCCCTCCTACAGCCACTTCTCCACCGCCTCTTACCGCATGTCATTGGACCGGGAGCAAGGGGCATCGATGACATCACAGGAAGTTTCCCAGTACCTCGAGCTCAGCCCCAAGAATGAGAGGCGTGGGTAAGGTCAACACAGAGGCTAGACTGGAATCTGAGATTTTCTTACTAACCGATTGGTTTTCAAACCTTTCCTGCCCAAAGCACATTAATGGGACAGTCTAAATCTCAAGGCTGTATTCATTCATTCATTCATTCATGCCCAAAATAGAGATGTCAGGTTGAAAGTGGTTACATTCATAATTGTTCCCTTTTTTAGGATTTTATATAGGCCTACAATTTACAATTCAGGCATTTAGCAGACGCTCTTAATAATACAGAGCGACCTACAGTAAGCAAGGACAACACAAGGTATCGAAGGTAATGCATCAAATTACAGCGGAAGATTGGGGCTGAGGGCAGATTCACACTATGGTCCCGGGTGCGCACTCGGGACCACTTGGCAGATGTTGTGGTAGAGTGAATGCTGCGTAGTGCGTACTGTTCCCCGGAGCGGATCGCCCAACCATTCCGGGGCCACATGGAGGTAGTCTCGGAACGATTGTAGTGTACTCAGATACGGATCGATGCAATGTCAAAGCATTGAATACAGTTGAATGAAGTGTACTCGGGTGCGGAAGAATCAAGGCTAATGTGAATCATGGCCAGTGGTGACCAGGCAATCATATCCGGGAACAGTATGAATCAAACTGACTCACTGTGAATCTGCCCTGATGTTCGAATTGCAATGGGGAGTTCATATCATTTCCGTACGATTTAGTAAAACATAAAAAACTAAAAACTAAACATGCAGAAATAATGTGCGATTGTCACAAAATCTCACGGCACAAGTACAGTATGTATGACAAACTGTCTGGGAACCACTGCAATATAGCTCATGTAAACAAGCACACGTTGTCCATCCTGTCACACTCTGTCCCCTCAGTGCCCTGAAACAGCAGCCTCCCTCCACGTCGTGTCCCTTCTCCCCCACTATGGGATACATCTGCGGTCCCCACCCCTCAGATCAGCTGGAGGATGACACTGCCGGCGCCGACGAACAGGAGGCCGCTCCGCCCGTGTCGCGCCGGGCCCGCATCCAGAGCACGCCTTCTTCCTGCTACAGCGAATGGGAGGGCTCGCTGTGGAACAGCTGGGGTTCAGTCATGGAGGGCGACATGGCCAGCGCACGCACCAGCCTCATTAGCTCGGCCGACGGCTCCTACATGAACGATGCCAATTTCGCCCGCGTCCTGGCTGTGGCGGCAGAGTCCATGAGTGGAGCCTCCCTCTCAGGTAAAGACTTGTTTTTGTTTGTTTGAAAATTATGTATTATGGGGCGGGCGGTGCAGGGGTCCCGAAACATGGCCAAAGCATTTCCGGGGGTCCCCAACCCAAAAAATGTGTGAACCAGTCTTACACCACTCGTTCCCAAACACTGGGTTTTCAGTTTTTGGTTCTTACACTTTTGGTTTCAATTATTACAAAAATACATCAGACGGACTGACAGCCATATATGGTGGCATGACGTGTCACGAGGCGTGACTGACGGATCGACAGACTGACAGATTTTCATAGTAATCAGCGACCTAGTACGGTGAAATAATATAAAAGTAAATACTGGCCAAAAACATTCCAAAAATAGTTAACAAAACACTTGATGGCTAAACTCAGGAAAAACAACAAACCACAACTTAAAGAAAATGAGCAGGCTATGCCATTTCATTTCCTTTCCTTTCATTTCATTTCATTTCCGGGCTTACCTGGTGTTGTCACCTGCAAGTCCCAAGCCAAACTGAACTTCCATCACCTTTAGCATGCCTGCCTTTTAAACAGGTGGGGCAAACCATCCCAGTAATCAGTAATGCATAACGCAATTAACTCACCCCTGTCTAACTAAGGCCCATGAGTAAACTTTCACCATTACTATTACTTTAAATGATTTACAAACACTCAACTATATTTCAGAGGCCCAATTCTTTTACAGATTATTAATTAAAATATAACGTTAAAACACCCCTCCTCATCTACAATACTTGGCACCCTCCTATCTAGAGAGGAGGGCCAGCACTGATGAGGTGAGCTGACCAACAAATACCGTAATTCAATTTCAGTGTCAACAAACATATTTAAAACTCTTTCAATCATTCTGTTAAATTACTTAAAATTGTAATTTGTACAATATATGAAACATGAAACAAATTGAACAGTCACTTCCAATCGAGCTGGTGTTGTCATGATGGCTGTGTGCATCAGTGCGTCATAATAAAGTGTATTACTGTGTCTCATCATCATAGGAAAAACAAGACAAACTAAAAAAAGTGTCCGTTGGTCAGTGCAAGAAAGCGTGAGAAACCAGATCATGCTTTGATTACCAAGCAAGGATCGAGGCATTGTGTCCCATTTTATAGCCTTTGGTATGACCCGTACAGGAAATTGAACCCTGACCTCCCAATCTCAAGGTGGACACGCAAACCACAAGGCCACCGAGCTGGTCAGCCACGGGAAGTGAGCTTGTAGATATAGCTACAGTATACTGTAGGAAGGCTATTTGGGAAGAAAAGGAGGGGAAGTATAAAGTTATGAGGGACACCTGTTAATTATGTATACAGGGTTAAATGTGCAGTTATATCAGTTGAATTAATTTAATTAAATTTTCCCTCTGTTGTAGACTTTTCTCCACCGGCATCGCCCCTCAGTGCCCTGTATCCTCCATTCCGTGGAGAAGGTGAGTCAGTCGGGGAACTGGACCCCATGCCAGCGTGGGACTGGAACATGGCCTGGGTTGAGGATATGGAGGCCCAGTACAGAGCCCATTACCACGGAACACGCAATACCACACCCTTTGACACCTAGGAACCAAGGCAGGACAGGGTCAACGACATGAGGAGACTGGAACAACCGTGACATTGTGAGAGTTGACCATCGTATGACAGTGTCCAGCACCGAAAATGGCAGATATACAATCGCAGCATGTTCTGAGCTTGTAGTTCTGCCATTGTCAGCACGGGAAACAGCTATATAAATGAGTCATTAGTGATTTATGGCTTAAAGACTGGTGGCCTTTTTCCACAAATGTGTCCCCGGGGTGCAGACATAACAGCTGTATTTACTACATTTGAGATACAACTGGAACCGGATCCTCAGTGTTTCTGTGACACCTGCTCTGCAGATATGAAATCTGCTGTTGTTCTACATTAGCTGCAATAAGACTTAAGCCAGTATTTACCTCAGAGCAGCACTACCACCTGCTATTTAACATCCTTCAGGCGACTTTCACTGTGTCTGTTCTCTGTGCAATGTGATGTCTTCTCTCTTCTCTTATTGGAGAAGAGAATAATGACAGTTCCTGTGAGAGGTGGCTGTAAAGGCAGAGGAACTCATGGCTGTGAGAAGTCATTTGGGGAGAAAAGTGTTTTCTTAAGGAAATACTATAGTAGCCACTAGCCTCTATGAGTACACATGAGCATCAGCTTGAAACACACAATATGCTGAATATTTTACATGGGCTGCTGTCCTACCAAATAGAGAATTTTATCATGCAAATGTGTATATTTTATTGATCATTCAGTCAGTGTAAATATGCCACATAATGAAACATTATTTAAAGAATCTTACAACACATTCTTTTTGTTTAGTATTTCTACAGTCTATATTATTGTATTGCTTTGTCTGCATGTTTGTATATTATATACTGTTTTTTTATGTTTGATAAACGTACCAGTAAATATTAGGCAAATCTAACTTTAAAGGCAGGGCAACAGATAATTTTAAATTCTGGATATTCAAATGTGCAAAGAAATAAACTTACTTAAGTTCTAATATGGAATTCTAATAAATAAATATGATTTACGTGTTACTTAAAGGGGTGTGAACAGTTCAATCTGCAGCACCCCCAGTTGAGTGATGTTGTGTGATGTCAGGAGTGGAAGAAGTCATATAACACTGGTAAAACTTAATTCCCTGAACAAATGGATATAATTAATATACATTTCATTTAACCTTTTACAATACTATAAAGACTTCCACAGCATTGCAATATATCTGGATTTGAATGCTATATATTTACCATTTGTATTCATGCTAATATTAAGCTACAATAATGTGTGCAGCTTCCTCCACTGGGGATGTCATCACTGCGATTCCATTCTGCTAGCTGTAGTGTCACATTTTCAAAGATTCTCATTTAATATATCAAACATCTGTTGCCCTACCTTCAAAAATGTGTAGCAACATTTGATTTGATAATGTGTTGTGGTGGTGTCTCAACCAACTAATTGAAAGCTTGAATAACTTGAATTTTAGTCAGACTAAAAAAACAACAAACTTCGAATGTATTCATTTATTTCTTTGCTGGGTCTGTATGTTAGACCTGGTAGGCCTCATGGACTTTTTTTTTTAAACTGAGGAATAAGTAGGCTATAGTTTTATATTAAAAAGTCATGCAGTTTTCCCTAGGCTTTACAATTTTGTATGACTTAATGTGTGTGATAGTTTTAAAAGCTCTGACTTCATTGCAATCCAATGTAACACGTTTCATGGTTTGTAATACAGTAGGTTTCAATTTCAGCATGACATCAGTTGAGTACCACATGTCCTTCTGAGCTGAAGAATTATTATTCCCTGCCATATTAGGCTACATATTGCATGTGACTATTTGAAGTGACAGTTTCTACCACAGTGGCCTTGTTTAATAAAGATCTCTCATCTGTAACTGGGTTAAGATGCTAAATCGCTGATGTCCCTTCATACAATGGTTTGTATGAACCTAAATTATTGAATCATTTTACTGCTGTGGCAGTGACACACGTGTCAATGGCAAAATACATTTACTATGATGTACAGTAAGTGCACGGGTGCCACAGCGTGTGGCCCCGGTGATGTCATGTGGCATGCAGCCATTGAAGTCTATGGACTTTTACAGAACAATTTATTCCGTACAAACTTTCAGGCCAACGACATCATACATGCATGATAAAAAGGTGCCACTCAGCGCCCACTTCACAAAAGGAGCACTAGCAACTCCAACGCTTGGCTTTGTAATTTGTATGTTCCACCCGTGACGTCGTGTGAGACCAAGTCTGTGGACTTTTTATGATTTGTTTGTGACGTACCCCCGTGATTTTCATCGTGATAAAAGGCACTTCACACGAGTGATTTTAAGTTCTCAACAACCATTGGTCCGACTAGTACAATGGACTCATACAAGTCAGTCAACCACTTCAGCTGGCTTTATGTATGAAGGTGTTGCGTGATGAAAATAGCTATTCTACAAGTGCACTTAAATTGGATTTTTTTAAATTATATACGTTTACCTATGACTTGACCAAAATAGGATCACCAGGTTTAAATTGGTTAACTTCATAACACATTCATGGCAATGCTGAAACAGTGCAATGTTATCGTTTTTGTCATGTAAGTTTAAATTGCGGCATGCCATCAAAACCTTCAGTAAAAGGGGATGTTCATGTACATTTCACTGATGAACTAGAAAGGAGAATGCAGTATACCGGCTTTTCATTGGCTGTTCATGGTCCGCACATATTTAACAACGAAATAAAATAGAACCTTTACCCCATTTCCCAGCTAGCAATCATACAGGACAATAATGAGGCCCTCTGTTCTCCCCCCCAGTGCCTCCCCGTGGATATGCTCCTGAGGAGGAGGATTCTAAAAACGACTTATAAATCCTAAAGCCTTGTTTATACTTCACTGTGCAACGGTCCTATGCTGGAAAATAGCAGATATGCAAACTCACAGCACATCTCATTCAAGACTTGCAGATCTGCCATTTTTGCCATCCAAATGCATTATGGTTAAATGGGCCCTAAGAGATGCAGAAATTAACTAGAAAAAGTGCCCTTCTGGGCACAGGTCTCCACCAGGAGGATAGGAGAGTGTGTGATGTTTGGCAAAATGTTTAGGAGTAAATTAAACATGTTTGTGTGCGTGTGCGTGTGCGTGTGTGTGTGTGTGTGTGTGTGTGTGTGTGTGTGTGTGTGTGAGACGCAACTTGGCCTGTTGTAGCGCCACCATGAGGCTGATTTGAAAACTGTCAAGTGGCATTTTCTTCCTCAGCCTATAGTGGGAATAGGCATGCACGGCTTGGGAAGCCGTGGATATGCACGGCTTGGGATACACTGCCATGTCTTCCTTCTCAGAATGCATTTCTTTCATGTGGATTCCAAGGGATTCGATTTCCCAAAAGTTGCGTAACTGATCTGACAGTGCCTGTTCCTCTCTGACGCTGATGTGCATCACTTCAATGTCCACAACTTCAGTTATGATATTTACTTATTTAGCGTGGTGACTTCTCCTTGCACCAGCCATGCAAATAGCCTACACTTTCCAGTGCAACTAGTCCTTCATTCAGTCTCTCCATTTTTCCTGTGACCATTTTCCAAAATTGGTCTCCGCCAATTAGGACTCCTAATTCCACTGCATCCATCCCTATGATGGGTACGTCATCTGCTATGGGCATTTATTTTGCTTCCAAGTCCCTCCTTATCTTTCCGTTTGGCGCTTTAATCATAGAAGAGCTCAACTTGGGTGTTTCCAATAAATGGACATCAATGCTTTGATTGTTCTTAATATTTCTCAAACGAGCCTTCACTTTCCTGCAGGTAATTCTCTGGGGTGTTTTGGAACCAAACATACATATTCAACGTTTCTTTTATACTATAACTGGCAGGTTAAGTGCTCTGGAAATATCCTCATGAAACTGCGGGTGCTACCCTACCCCCATCTAATAGGCACCTGGCTACTTGGCTTTGCGTTGGTGCATCTATCCAAATGGTAGCTATCTGCAGTAATACTGTACTATTGTCAGAGTTGCTTGCTACACTGGTCAGCCTGTCTGTCGTTGCCGTGGTCGGCGCGTCTATCATGCGCTGTATATTGACTGGCTGTTTGATTGCACACACACACACACACACACACACACACACACACACACACACACACACACACACACACACACACACACACACACACACACACACACACACACAAACCCAAACAAACATGTTTAAATTACTCCTAAACATTTTGCCAAACATCACACACTCTCCTATCCTCCTGGTGGAGACCTGTGCCCAGAAGGGCACTTTTTCTAGTTAATTTCTGCATCTCTTAGGGCCCATTTAACCATATAATGCATTTGGATGGCAAAAATGGCAGATCTGCAAGTTCAGTGTCTTGAATGAGCTGTGCTGTGAGTTTGCATATCTGCTATTTTCCAGCATAGGACCGTTGCACAGTGAAGTATAAACATTAAACAATGCTTTAGGATTTATAAGTCGTTTTTAGAATCCTCCTCCACAGGAGCATATCCACGGATATTCCCAAGCCGTGCATATCCACGGCCGTGCATGCCTATTCCCACTATAGGCTGAGGAAGAAATGCCACTTGACAGTTTTCAAATCAGCCTCAGAAAACATCAGGTAAGTGATGACACCCATTGCAGAAATCTGCACGGCGTAGCACCTGGTAATTATAAAAGCCTAACTTAATTTGCTCACTTCTTCATCACAGCTGACTTCCTATAACACCCTAACACCCAATTAAAATAAGAAGCTGGCCTATTAAAACAAGAACTATATCATGTCTAAATGTAATTATAGAGGGCAATTATATAGTGTATTGAAGTCTGACTTAGAACCTTAGAGTATGCTTAGAACTGACACCACCTGCTGGACTGTGAAAGAACTGCATCCGGGCGATTGGGGGGCACAAATGTCACGTGGCCACAAAGCGATTGGAAACATCCACAAGCGTAGAAAAGAGCCGCAAGACTGTAAATAAGATGACGTGCTTACAGATCCTTTGTGTGTGTGTGTGTGTGTGTGTGTATGTTTCTGTGTGACATGCACACATTTATTTGCAGGATCTGGAAAACACAGGCGAAACACGGAAAGCATGTGTGAATTCTCTTGCCGGTTACAAGTCACAAAGTTGATTTGCAAAATGTAAAATACAAATTTGGCGAGGGTCAACAAATGTGTAAATAATAAATAAATAATTAAATTGTTTGCAAACGCTATAAAACAGTGAAAAGTGAAGGAGTGCAAATCTTTGCGAGTTGTATTTTGCAGACAAGTGAAGCAGTGAAAACACAAGTGAAGCAGTGAATACATTTGCGACGTGTGATTTGCGAGGTTTAAAACACAAGTGAGGAGACCTAAAATACACGTGACGAATGATGGTATGTGTGCCGAATAATGTCATGTTCTTACTTCCATAGTTCCATTCCATAGACTTCGGTATGTATATTTATTACACATCAGTGTAATAAAAAGTTCAGAACATAAACACAACACTGCATTGTGGGTATTTTACTCTTCTTCTTCCGAGTTTCTGGCAGACTAGACCTAGTCAGGTTGGGGTATTGCTGCCCCCGACTGTTGATCTTGGGTAGTGCCCCATTGTGCATGTACAACAAGGTAACCTGAAGAGTGGGCACCTTCATTCACTCCTTTCTTTGCAGACTGGGAACCTTTTGGAGATAAAACTGGCATATGAGGTGTGATGACTGGGCTCTTCTCTTTTCCCTTTCCCCCCTAGAACACAGATGCTGGAGTTTAAGTGCAGGAGTTTAAGATTATGTAGACATCACTGTCTCACATGTGGTTGCCATAATGATTGATTGATTGATTGAAATATTTATTAACAGTTTGCAGAATTACAGTACATTTCAAGCACAACTCAATACAAAGACTGTTAACTGTGAGTGGACGACCCAATAAAGCATTACACTTGTTTACAAGAGGGTCCACCTTGTTCAATTCATCAAAACATTTAGAGACGTACAAATAGACACTTCTATATAGCCAAAGAACATAACAGAACAGGAATTCATCATGAAGGAGGTAAAAAGGGAAAATAAACATATACAGTGTGGGGGGGGGGGTGCCACCTCATAGGCGAGGCCATCCTTCACATGAACATTATGGTCACTATAGAACAGGAGTACGATGACCCTTGAATAGATAACATTCAGGTCATACAAAATGTTATTGGTTGTTGCCACCATCTTAACTTTAGATGAGATGGTCTTGTAAAATACATTTGACCAGGTCTTTTCAAAATCTGTCTACATTGACAACTGTGTGTGTTTATCTACCCACTGATGATGTTCACAATACTCTTGCTTGATGTTGTAAACAGAGCTAAGTCACATTGCATCGCTATTTTATATGCAGGGTAGCCTATAAAGCTATTTTGAGAAAAGTAGCAGCCTTTTTCTTTTTTGGTTTTATTCCTATACTAATACAACATTACCATGTTATAAGGCAGTTACTCCACAAACATAGGCTACCAACCGAAATAAATCATACATATTTTTCTTTCATCCTTTTTTTTATTCTTTTTTTAATCAATCTTAATTAAACATTGAATGATATTTGGATGGTATACTACAAACACAAGCCGATCATGCTGCTACTCAACACTCTCGCTTGTACAGTCTCCATTCTTTAAAGCCCCCTGACGTCACGACTAATGTCCAGCCACACGCGGATTAAAGATGGCGCCCTCGCATGTACTGAGAGTCTGTAAACGGGCTCTCAATTGGATCCCCATAATACTTGTAAACGTGGTTGTCTTATGGGCTTATTATGCGTACGTCGTGGAACTTTGTGTCTGTAAGTATATCTCTTTTTTTTACCCTTAATATTCGGTGCGTTTCTTTGACTGTTCCAAGCTGTTGTCAACTTCAGGTGAGTAGTTACAGTAGCAGCAGCTGAGATTTTAATCTGACAATCTATCCGATTAATAAACCATTAAAACCAAATAAACCATTCGCAATATCTTTACAGTGCGGTCAATATTTATGAAAAATGAAGGACATTACTTAGCAGAATTGGCTTAAACGTGATATGGTACCATGGACAGCGCCATACAATGACTGCCACAGACTGACATTGGGCAAAAGTAAAACTAATGCATGCAGTGTTTTCCTCCTTACACAGACAATAAAAAACAGTAACACATGCTAGCCTAGCTATTTCGTTGAGAGATGGATGTGCATATATTAATTTTCGACTATTGACAATAGTGGTAGCTGCTCAGTCTCAAAGAAACACGCGGTGTAAGTGTAACTATAGGATAAAACAAATCACACACAGTAAAAACTCTAAGAGTGTACAAATCGACTTGTATCGTTTTTTTCAATTAACACTGAGGATTATATTGCACACTATACTGTGTAGACTAGGAAGTTTTAGCTTAGTTTTTCAAGTGGTAGGCCTACCATGCAGGCACATGGATACAATATGTTAAAAATGTAGTATAACAAATTAATTAATGTTTGAACTATTAAACGTGTAAAAAGGTTGGCAAATGTGATTTTAATTTGGTCAAAAATCTAAACAAAAAGGTAATCTGAATCAGCTGTATAAACTGACTAGTGGTCAACTTTTCCTGTAATGGAACAGTGCATGGTCCCATCAGTCATCATAACACAACACTATTAAACACATCACGTCTGAAACAAGTTCCCTGCACACACCGCTGTATGGATAAAACAATACTTAAAAATTATACCAGTTGTAATCATTTCTTGGCATCTCATTAAAGTGTAAATTGCAGATAATGCCAATATATGGTTGTGCCAACTGCCAAGTCATGATATTTCTATAGGCCTATATGGACCGAACAGTGTGGGCCCCATTTGATTTATTTTGTACACCCAGGAGTTAAATTAAGGATTCTACTATACTATCCTTTTACACAATGTTACTTGTTCAGTCTTTCTGCACACAGTAGCTTATTGTTTTGGTTCCTTTCAGCCTGGAACTGATACTGTATCTATGACCAACATGTAAGGAGACCAGTCAGTCAGTCAGTGCCAGTGGACAGTGTAAAGTACATTTAGTACATTAACTTAAGTGCTATACTTAAGTACATTTTTAAAGTATATGCACTTTACTTTACTTGAGTATTTACATTAACCACTTCAGCTATACATTTCGGCCATTTGAAAATAGCAGATCTCTTTTCTGCTATTCAAAACATGTTTAAACATTTGAAATCTTGAAATGGGATAGTCTGCATAATGAGTACTTTCTACTTTGGTACTTTAACTACATAGTAGTACTTCTTGTACATTGCAGTATTGATACTTTTACTTAAGTAAAGCACTAGTACTTTCTCCACCACTGTTCAGTGCCATGGTCAGGGCAGGGACATCCCTACTGCGTAGACAAAGCACTCCCTTATAGGAGGCTCACCGCTGGCTGTGCCAGGCTGCAGGCCGCATGGAGTGGGCGGGTTTGGGTGTGGGACAAGGGGCTGTTGGTGCGTAGGCCCTATGGAGACTGTAACTGTCCAGCTGGTAATTGTTTTACTATTGTGTAGTCGTCTCTATGTAGCCTGTAACTTATTAGAACTGAACCTACTGTATCAGGTAGTAGTAGACATCTAAATTCACTGTACTTAGTTGCTATACAACTGGGTGGAAACGATTCAGACCATCGCTGAACCAATGGACAATGTTTGTTTCACTTGTGTGTATTAGACTTCTCTAATCCATATATTTTCTTGTTGGTCTCATACAGTTACAGTCCCAAATAATGACGAACGAAGTAAGTATCACACACACGCACAACGCACACATGTACATGTACGTGCACACACACACACACACACACACACACACACACACACACACACACACGCACAAATTGTTCCACTAACAATCCTTCATTATCAGTGTACAACTGCAAATGTACATTCCCACACTCTCAGAGTTAAATAAACAATAGTGGTTATCTATCTTGTCATCACTCTATTTAAAGATACATATTTAACATTGCCATGAAATCCTCAGTCAGCAAGCATGCGATGGTTTAGTGGTTCTGAATGTAGGTGGTTCTGATGTGGTAGTGAAATAGATTCACCTGGTGTCCGTGTTGACTAATCATGGAGTGTAGGTTGAGTAGGTCTGACCAGGAACACCTACTGTACAGTATGTTTTCTTACAATTAGTTTGTAAAAGAGGATTACGAGTAGGTTTTTGTAGAGTAGGTTGAGTGGGTTTTGGCCTCAGTGTGAGCATTGTGTGGCTGTGTGTGTGTGTGTGTGTGTGTGTGTGTGTGTCTGTCCTACTCCATACAGTCAGCTACCTGGTCGTCTTTCACGTCTTCTTCTTCATGTTTCTTTGGTCCTACTGGAAGACCATCCTTGTCAGGCCAGCTTTCCCCTCCAAAGAGGTAGACTGTGTGTGTGTGTGTGTGTGTGTGTGTGTGTGTGTGTGTGTGTGTGTGTGTGTGTGTGTGTGTGTGTGTGTGTGTGTGTGTGTGTGTTGATTAGAATAATTTTGATTAATTTGTGTCAGTGGTGTATTCTACCGTCCGTTATACTCTTGCGTAGTATGCCGTGACGAAGTACTTCAAAAAAAGGTGTGAACCATCTGCTAATAATTTCATCCATTTCATCTAGACCTCTTCAGTACTGATTTGAGTATGTCGCTCTACTTTATGATGTGTAAATTATAGATATAATGAAAAGGGTATTTTTCTCACACTAAGTAGGCAGTCTCTCACTAAGTAGCATCTCTTTTCTATGAAACGTTGTGTGTGAGGCATCTCTATTCTATGCAACGTTGTGTTTTCTCTCCTCCAGTTCTGTCTGCCCAAGGCGGAGAAGGAACTGTATGAGAAAGAGGAGAGCCCTGAGGTGCAGCAGGAGATCCTGAGGAGAGTGGCCAGGGAACTGCCAGTGTTCACACAAACAGCTAAAGGCGGTGAGGCAGTAGAATATGGCTGTTGTAAATTAGCGTACACTATAAGCACTAATGTGACTTGCATTTGATTACTGTATGTACAGTTGTACGCTTACTATATCTGTTCCTTTCAAATCAACCTCAATAATTGAATCTTAAGGCTCATTTAAGTTGAGCGGGGGCATTCGAACATGGGGCTAAATGTAATTTCCTGGGGTCTAGTAGGACAATAGTAAATAATAATAAAGAAATCGCCATACAATTCAGTAAAAAAGTACATATTTAGCCCCATGTTCGAATGCCCCCGCCCCCCTGTCAAAGATAGCTAAAATCGCTAAAACTAAAGAAAGCAGCAAATGAAAAAAATGAACACTCATCTTTTATTTTCTCTAATAACAACCTAAAACATGAACCTTGGTTGAAAAAACCCCCCAAAGTTGTCCTTTAAGTGATTAAAGTGAAAGAATATTGTCAGAGATTACCAGCATTACCGAAATGTCCTTTGGGCACTTCAGTTGGCACGCAGGCAGCATGCCTGAAGGACATTTCATTGAATGCTGTCGTTTTGGAGAATCTGGAATTTAACTGTACACTGTAATGTAATTTGTGGCCTTTTTGCATTTTATTCCAACAGTTATCCGATACTGTGACCACTGTGAGATTATCAAACCAGACCGCACCCATCACTGCTCCACCTGTGAGATGTGAGTGTTAACTGTCTTACTGTACATTGGAACATCTGCCCTTGACGTCTAATACATTTGTAATAACAAGCACTCATCATCTGTTGTTCTTTTGACTATGTTCTGAAAGGTGTGTGCTGAAGATGGACCATCACTGCCCCTGGTACGGTATTCCTCACTTGATTGTAGCACTGCAGTAGCCATTGTATAAGCTACATTTATTCAATATGTGCTTGCCTTCCCATTCCATACATGCTATCTACTCCATTAGTTTGAAAATATTAAATAGGATTTTCTTAACAAATTACTCCTGTGCTCTGCACTTTCTCTTGTAAAATCTGTCAATATTGCGGTATTTGACGGTTTCTCTCTCTCTCTCTCTCTCTCTCTCTCTCTCTCTCTCTCTCTCTCTCTCTCTCTCTCTCTCTCTCTCTCTCCCCCCTCCAGGGTGAATACCTGTGTGGGATTCTCCAACTACAAATACTTTATATTGTTCCTGGTCTATGGCTCAATGTTTTGTGCAGTAATTTCGGCCACAGTTATCCAGTATTTCATTCAATTCTGGACCGTAAGTATAACATTACATTTTATTTTTATTCCAAAGGGAATGCAATTTGTATTTTGTACATTACTCTCACAGTTAAATTAACACTGATGATTTTACTGTGAATGGTCAGACAAGCAGGGAATGAAAGTTGCACCATGTCTGGTGATCAGAGTATCCTTATCCTCAGTGTCTCTCATTATTATTTGATAGATAAGAATGACCTACTCTGCTTCCAAGGTAAGTTGTGCCCCATGTAGGATCCTAGCCTACTATAGGACAATAGATAACTCCCTGCTGGCTTCTGTTCCAACTGCCAACTTGCCAAGAGCCTGGGTGTTGTCCTACAAAGCACACACATTGCAGCAGTAACCCGCTGCTGTAGGTTTATAACATCCGAAGGATCAGACCCTTCATCATCACCCAGGAGTCTGACCAGCTCCTTATCCGAGCCTCAGTCATGTCCAAGCTTGACTATGTAACTCCCTCCTTACTGGCTTCCCAGCATGCTCACATAAGCCCCTCCAAATGATCCCGGTTGGCTCCCGGTTCCTGCTCATACAAAACACTGATGTTGGTGGATAGGGCAACCAAAGGCATGGCACCTCTATACCGTCAATACCTGATCCTACCCTTACAACCCTTCCCGCTCACTTAGATCAGCTAACGCAGAAATAGTGTATGAGCCTTCCCTAAAACACCCAAACTGTGGACTCACTCCCAATTTTCAGACTCCACCTCACCCCGGCCTAGCACTTCACTCTCCATGTACCCCTTCTTGACACCCTTTCTTTAGATCGATGCTAACCAAGATATGGCTAGTGGCTACTATGACATATATTGGTCACTAGTTCTCATGTTTTTGTTTCTTAGATTAAATAAAATAGTAATTTAGATAGCATATTATATAGATTATTTATTACCTAGTAGTGTCAAATGTAAAGACTTTTATTTTGGTACCATGTTGCTTAGACAGATGCTAGGTTCACTATTTCACCTGATGTCCTAGCTTAATTTGAGGCACTACACTGTGCACTGAGTGACTAGAGTTCATGCTTACTCTGCTTATTTCCATCTCACAATTGTAACTCACTCTGGTTAAGAAGAGTGTCTGCTAAAGGCCTAAATGGTACATTGTGCTTGTTCACATCAGATGAGTCTAAGGTCTCTCTCTCTCACTCTGGCCTTACATGGCTTCACTTGAGACAATGATGCCCTTGTCTTCACTGTCCAACTGCAAGAGAGTGTGAAGTGCTATCGAATTGGCTGCTTTTAGAATAGTATGTTTTTTTACTGTGCATTTTTGTTTACAGTACGCGGCCCATTCATACTCACTGCGGTGTACTACAATATTGCATCACTCACCCTGACACGTCTCTCTGTTTTTACTGACCGACATCTCCCCTTTCACTGGGTGTAAGCACACTTGGGTGTCAAGGCGCTGCAAAAATCCGCTCGTGGCAGGCGTCTTCCTGGATTTTAGACAGCTGGTGGATGGAAATTAAGCTCCACTCATCGGCCAGATTCCCAGAAACGCCTGGAGCTTCATTTCCATCCACCAGCTGTCTAAAAACAAGGAAGAGACGCATGCCATGAGCGGCTTTTGGCATCTTTGTGACACTACAGTGTGCCTGCACAGTGCACTGACTCTGGGCTATCACCCCATTCACTGATTGGTCCAGAAGTTGGGTGGGCAGTCCCCTTGGTTTTGCAGGTGGTTGCACATCTGAATCAGAGGGAGGCGGGGTCAATGCTTTAAGTACGATGGCCTCGACTCATTATCACCGTTTAGGTGATAACGACTCGAGCAACTTATGGTGAGTTGAGTTGAGTTACTTATCACCTAAAACTGTAGTATGAATGGGCCTTAAGTCCCGTCCTTGCACGAGTTGATATGATATGATATGATATAGTACTTTATTGTCAGTTCACACTGAAATTTGTCTTGCGACACAGCAGCCAAGTATGCAGAACACATATACAAACACAAAGAACAAGACAATTTACATACATAAAGACATGAGCAATATCCACCGCTTAGATTATCCTGTGGCTACTACATCTCCTGATTAAGCCTCAAGGTCGACTGGTAGACAAAGGACCTCTTTAGTCTGACCTTATTGTATGCTGGTACACCATATCTCCTTCCTGAAGGTAGCAACCGATATTCTCCATACAACACATGCTTAGTATTAGAGGTGATATTCCTTGCTAACCTTAGGATGCTGTTATCATATGTGGATGTATAAAGTTTCTGAAGTTGTTGTCCAACAATCTTGGATGAAGTTGGTCTAAATTCCACACTATCTGGGTGTTTTGATATTTGTCACATAAGCAGCGTATTTTAGTATTTAATCTGGAATGAGGACGTCTTCCCCACCATCATGCACTGACTCAACTAAAGTCTGCACTGAACATTTGGAAAATGGAAAGGTTAACCTGTTGTCTCTTTCTTTTCCCCTCTTCAGCAACAGCTGCCTGAAAACCATGCCAAATTCCACGTCATATTTCTGTTTTTTGTGGCGATCCTGTTCTGCCTCAGTATGGTGTCACTTTTAAGCTACCATCTATGGCTCTTAGGAAAGAACAGGACAACTATAGGTACTGTACATTTTTCCATATCGATTAAACAGGACAACGGTCAGTTTCTCATACAGTAGTTTCATTTGATTGGCTCAGCAGCAGATTTGAACCGGAAACACATGTGAAGGTGTCATGTTTGTTGTTGTTTTTTTGTAAAACATGCTTCTGAGCCAATCAAATGAAACTATGTGAAACTTACCCAGAAAAGGAAATGTTTATGCCGCCTTCTTGAAAAAAGAACTACAGTTATGCACAGTTGTGCACAGTTGTGTGCACAAGTGTGCAGTATTGCTTAATTTAACAATTAATTCACACCAAGCCAAATGCATAAAGTTACATATACAGTAGTATGTATGAGGCCGGAATAGCATTGCACTTATTATATGGGAGGCAGGCATCAGAAGCAGACTTGTACCCAGTGAGGCATATGCCAGAGTGAGGCGCTTGCCAAACGAGTGCTGTGATGTCTGTTCCTGCCAATTCATACTCGTCAACCGACATACAATGCAAAACTATATGCACATCCCAGTTTCAGAATACGGTGCTGGACCCAAAAAATGACTGAATGAAGAAAAAAGTGTAATGTCCGCACAGGATATAGTTCTGCTCCCCGTCTTTTTTATTTCAACCTAAATACAACAACGTTTCGCCCCTCTGGGCTTTCTCAAGTTACATGGGTATGGCCTTGAAATCCTTAAATAGGTGGAACATAACAGGGTGTCGTCATTCAATCAATTGATAAGCCAATAGGCTGTATGTGAAGATCCACTCCAGAGCAATACAAATACATAAATTAAGGCCATACACTCACGAACAATAGGTTTAAAATACAATAAATACACCAAAACATATATACAATACAAAAGGAATACACAGAGATAATAATAATAATAGATCGGAATGTCAGGCAGGTGTATTAAAGGAATGGTCTGATATCTAGGTCCAAATTCATACCAAATGGTGTAAGGGTTCTCAATTCATAGATCCAAAATGCTTCTTTTTTTAGCAGGAGAGACTCCCAGTCTCCTCCCCTATGTGGCTTTTCCACTTTTTCTAATCCAATGTATTTTAAAGCAGACACATTATGGCCAGCTTGACACTTTAGCATGTATACTAATACATACAAATATATTTCTTTCCTGTAGAAGAATGATTAAAAAACCAGAGAGATATTCTCTCCCGGAGGGGCGAAACATTGTTGTATTTAGGTTGAAATAAAAAAGACAGGGAGCAGAACTATATCGTGTGCGGACATTCCACTTTTTTCTTCATAAAGACTGGCACTTGCTCAGATGTTTTCCAACTTGTCATCAAAGTAATAGTACAAGAATGCATTGCTTCAGCTGTGCGATAGCATCTCAGCCAAGTTACACAACAACAATCTGTAGCGGCCAGTAGATGGCAGTCTGAGGCAACATTTAACAGTGGAGGAGACTAGAGAATAGAGATGAGACTGAGAGGGTTACGGGATTGAATGAATACAGTAGATATCATGTTGATTTGGTTAAAATAATAAAAGTTTAAAAAACAATTTAAATGCATTAGTAATAATTAGATTTTTGTAATATTGTTTTTATTAGGCATTTTGTATTGTCAAAATGACTTTGACAAATAAGCAGTATAAAGCAAAAAACATTATAGTGACAGAGAAATTATGTAAATGTTCCAGATGAATACAAATAAATAAAGTATATAAATGCAATAAACAAGAAAAAGGTTTTTCAACAATGCCTTTTTACATCATCTTGATTTGGTATTCGGTGTCAAGACTCCCATCTCTGGGTCTAGATTCCCACATGCAGGCCAGGTGTATGTGTTCCAAGTGTGAATGTGTATATTCATTAAAGTATATAAACTGTCAGTGATGTGTAGGGCTGTCACGATTACACATTTAAGTTGACGATTAATTGTCACACAAGTAATTGCGATAACGATTTAATTGTTTTTGGCTTTGGAAATTGGAACAGTATGAATAGAAATTAAAAGAAATTGAATTGCAGATATGACAAAAATAAGATACAAAATAGCGGAAATAGCTGATAACGCGTTAGATCTGCCATTTCTGTTTTTGTTTTTTATGTATGAACATTTTTCAACACGATCACGATTAGACGATTATGTAATAATTGTGCCAGCCCTCGTGATGTGTTCTCTCCATGCTGTGTTTCAGAGGCTTTCAGTACTCCTGTCTTCAGCACCGGCCCGGACAAAAACGGATTCAATTTAGGCTTTTGCCGAAATGTGGCTGAAGTCTTTGGAGAGCAGAAGTTGTCTTGGTTTTTTCCCGTGTTCTCCAGGTGAATGTCCTCCTCTTGCCACAAGTGATGTTATGGCATGCAAGTTACTTAAACTTGCAAACTATTTGAGGTCGACACACGCAAATGTTTAATGGCATTTGTAATGTATTGTGATGGAACTGCATGTGAATAGATAACCTTGCATGTCCAAAACCGTTACTTTCAAAGAAATGGAAAGAAATAACCTGTGTTCGAATGAATCCAATGTGGTTATTATTTAGTCGAAAGGTCTTCTTAATACTTTTCAAAATGTTTCTAGAATAGACGATCTACAAGCTCATAACGGATTGTGATGCCGTGCGTTGTGAGCTTGTAGATGGTAAATGTTCGCTACTTTTTGCGACACTCCTGTATGACTAAGTAGGGCATTCATTTAGAAAAAAACATTGTCCTGGCCGACAGCAAAGATATGCAGGTCATTCAGACTATTTTAACTCCTGGATCCCCTTCATTCCTGACAACCATCTTTGTTTGTCTCTGATGATTTGCCAGTCTGGGTGATGGACATTCCTTCGTCACCCGATTGGTGCATATCGACCCAGAGCGAGCCAACGCTATCCTCCAGCAGAATGGAGGTGAGTCCTTGATCCCATTTGACAGTTTGATTCTTTCACGTTCAACACATCAAGTGTTAACCTTTAATCTGCAACAAAGCATAAAACACAGCACTTGCTTGTTTTTTGTTTTTAAATTGTATTTAAATTATACACAAAATAAATGTTTCTGACCTGTCTTTTTTTAATAATAGTTTCTGAAACTGTCTTTTTTTATATATGTTTTTTATTTTATATTTTTGCCTTGCAGATGGAGGAGGGTTAGTCTCTGTCAAAGTGGAAAATTAAAAATATGTAAGTACTGTAAGAAATGTATCCAATCATTCTAAATGTATTGAAATTGGCCGGCAGATTTGGTCTGAACCTGCTCGGTTGTGATTGAATTGCCCTGCCCCCAAAGTTGTGGAGAACCAATCAGGGCGGGTTATCACCAGAAGCATTCATTTTCAAATTTAATTATTATTTTTTAATTTTTAATTCGCCCATGGAAATGCAGGTTCCACCCACAGATTCCAGACTAATAAGTGATATTAGTCTGGCCATACCAGCCTACATCTACTGCACTTGTAAAAAGATATAGTAATACAATCTTAAACCCTTAATGCTACAATATGATTCTTCAGGACAAAATCATCGCTGATATTTCTTTAACGTACTTAACCAGTGTGAACATCAGTGGCTTGATCAGTGTTGACTTTGGGGTGTTCTCTTCTTCATTGTCCCAGGACATCTGCCCAGTGAATATCTAAAGCTATCAACTCTGATGCCTTAAAAGCAGGAGCATTGACATCTCCGTGGAACATATAGTCTCTTTTGTTCTGTGCTACAGTAGTAAGTACAGCATCCTCTCACACAACAAGTACCATTGGTACCATGGTCAAAACAGAGGCTGCGCATACAGACTGCACCAGACTCAAGCACCGTTTTTAGAGACTCTTTGTTCCTGTTAAAAGACACTCAAAACAGCTACTTTACATTTATTTTTGCAGCTGGCACTGGTATATTTATTTTTTGTTTCAATTCATGTAATTATTTACTTTTACTCTTACCGGACTAGGTTATCCACTTTACAGCTTTAAGCAAGGGAAGAATTTGGAATAAGTATGTGTTGAAGCACAAAAACAAGATTTATTCTCAGGGGCATTAGCACTAAATGACTAATGCTAATACTTGACATGTGTTCGACTCCACACTGAAAGATTTGCACTAGGGCTACACAGTCATGGCTAAAACAACCGATTGTTTAGCTGAATTAGCCATGACATTTGGATCAACTGTGATTTGGGGAACAATTTAGATTTTACTGCACTTTTTGAATCTTACTGTACTGTATATCAACATCTGTTAACCCTAGCTTTGCATCCCATGTCTATAATGCATTATAAACATACTTCTAACGTATTGCAGTCTACTTATATCACGGTATAATTTTGTTGTAAGAAAACATAAATACTCATACTTCTTTATCACAATAAAAGCATTTTATGTTTACTTACAAGGTCAATTATGAAGGCATTGTAATGTGTGTCACTGTAGAATTACAGTTATAAGCACTCTTAGTCTCTTAATGCAATTATAAGTCATCATAAAGCCTTTTATAATTACTTATAAAGCCAAGTATTATAATACAATTATTGCTGGGCACTGGCAGACGTATGAAAATGACAATACATGATCCTTGAACAAGAAATGCCAATGAGTTTCCAGCAATTATGAAGTATTATAATACTTGTCCTTAAATAACTAATTATACCATTTTATAAGCAGATTATAATACATTATACGTATGTTTCTAATGCATTATAGACATGGGATGCATGGCAAGCCAACATCTTGACTATTTTCAAACACATGTTTACAGTGTTTACAGTTTTTATATTTGTTTTTCTAGTTCAGGGTTTTAGGTAACAGGACATGTACAAATCATATAAGCTTAAAAAGCTATGAGGACCAAATTCCTTCTTGAACTATAGGCATTATTCATGCCAACCTCTTGCACTTGCAATGTACACATTTTTGTTATTTATCTATTGTTTGCAGCACATTTATTCTGCTGTAGTATGTTTTTCTTCATTAAGACAGTCAGACAGTAGGAATGCTGAGAATGAGACTACACAAGGGAACACATTAACCACTACACCCCTCACCACTGCTAGTTAAAATCTCTCTTCGTGTATCAGACCTGCAGTAACGCATACAAAGGATTAGAGATACTGCAGTTTTCTTAATGATGTTTTTTTATTTTATACCGTACTGCACTACATTTTGCATTTTATTTATTTTCATGCATCTAGAACGCGTTTGGAATAATTATTTATTATTTATGTTGCTGTTGTTAAATTGCCATATGTGCTTTTTACTTTGCTTTTTATGGTGTAATGTGAAGCTTTTTTTTCTTTATTCTGGAATTTATTCTGGGGACAAATGTGGCACTAACCAGTTATTCTCTGACCTTATGCATTGTAATAGCATACTGTAAATAGTTTAATCTTTTGTATTAATGCCAAGCATTAAATTTGTCCAAAGCACACCGGTTTCATTTCCATTCTTTCTGCCACCTGGTGGACGCAAGTGCCGAAGCTTGACTGCCGACCCGGATCTACTTTGTTTTAGTGTGACGCACGCTGGATGCACGTCAGGTTTGGGCGCCCATCTTAGATGCTAAATAATTAGTGTCAATGCTAGCGAGCCTGTAGGTGTGCAAAAGCCTTGCTTTCTAATGCTAGCGAGCTAAAATGATGCTCTAGAAAGCACCAATGTTCTATTTGGGATCACCGGATAATCAGAAAAGACCTCCGAACATTGCGCTTTTGTCAAAACCATGGAGAGCTCCATAGATTTAGAGTTATTCAGCTTTTTAGTGTGCTTTTATACAAGAAGTGAACGGCACAAAACCCGCCTAGGATCGCTGAAGAAGGAAAGACCAAGCAAAAAAATTAAATCCTGTTTGATATCAATAATAATGCTGATATGATGGAACGTTCCGCCAAAAGCGGTTGCCGGTTGGATTCTATATGGCGGAACGTTCCGTCATGAGCAGTTTTGTTACTAGGATGTATAGCGGAAGTTAAAAGTAGAAAAAGCAACAAACATATTGTTGCTGTCGGGCAATCTCCTGTCTCCATATTGTAACTTGTATGTTTTTTTCTTTGTAAATGAATCATCATCATCATTTTTCGACCGCGGTCGAGATCATGGATTCCACAATGCTACGCCAGACTTCCCGGTCCTTCATTGCCACCCCCAGTTCCTGCCTACTGAAGCACCGGCCCTTCATTCCCACCCCCAGTTCCTGCCTACTGAAGCACGTGTCCCTAGCGATGACATCAGGGAACGACAGCTTTCTACCTCTGGTCCGCCCTGAGGCAGGACTCCAGAGAAGAAGGGAAGATATAACCTCATTGTCAGCTCTGTAGCAGTGGCCGGCAAACTGCACTCTTCTGGATCGGACCAGTGAAGAAACACGGGGAAGGTTGCCGTATATAACAATGATTTTACTGTGTACTACTAAAGTGATATGGATGAAAGGTGCTTAGTTGAAAGAAGCGCTGAGTTGTGACTGAACCCTAGGTGGAATCTGGGTGGAGTGTGCTTTGCTTACGCAACATCTTCCTGAACAGCACACACACCCAAGGGTCAGTGAACGAGGTGCCAAGATGACGCACTGAGGAACTTGGTGACTCTTGGTGACTCTGCCCTGCAGTTTTGTGAGACCATTAAAACACAATGTGGTAAAACACTGCTTGTAGATGGTTATCTCCTACAGGTTACAACTTTGGGTTGCTTTACTTTCTATGCCAAGGGAGGGCTAGAACGTGACCAACCAGGGACAAGACAATTTACAATTTAATCCAGAGCGATTTACAATAAGCATGGTCAACAAAGGTACAGTAATACACCAATTGCATAGAAATAGTAATCTAGGTCATACTGTAGGTAAACCAAGAACCGTAGAACAGTAGAATATCCCCTTAAAAAAAAGTACAGACTATGACCCATTCAGGCAGGGGTCTGCTGCCCCGATTTGATTCAGTCTCCCACTTCCTCCCACATAGGCTGTGTACATATAGGCTGGCACAGTGCCACCATTGAGAGCTGTCCAGCTGGGGTTTGGCCAGCATGGTTTAGGACCACTTTCTTGAGTTGGTGGTAACCCATGGTGGCAACTTCACAGTCCCTGTATACTGTGCAGAGGGGGTTCAGTGACACTTTTGGGAAGGCTGGGGGGCAAACCCTGCTGCCTGCTGGGACCTCTTGATTCCCAGAAAGCCACTCCACCCATTTGGGACTATAAAGTCTTGGAATGACTACAAACACACCCTGACAAAGGTCATTCCTCTTTAAACACGCTGTGGGTTAAAACTTCAGCCTTTGAACCAAAGTCCTGCTCCTTCTACTACCTATACGCATTCCTACTACACTATAGTTGGGTATTGCTCCAAGAAAACTCAGTGAATGAATGAGAGAGGCAGGTTCAGCCATTGGCCGAGGTGTTCCCATAAACTGAGGAAACCTTACTCATTATACCTTCCTTAAAAAGGCCTCATACGGTGAAAGTTCACTAACTAACTAATAACAAGGTGCTACTTTGAGCTGTTATATACATATTTATCAATGTTTTTAACAAGCCAACAGTCAAGAATTATTGCATGTTTGGAAAGAAGATACATTCAAGTGAACTATATCCCTTTTGAGGCTTTTTTTGTTTTGTTTTAGTTTTTTTAATTATTTTTTCGCTTAGTTTTGGCTTTAAATCCTTTCTACTGGTCATGGAGGAAGCCCTGAACAGCACGATTGATCCGTCTTGTTTACAAGAACCCCCATTGGCCATTGATGTGATAAGGGGTAAGTTAATCTTTGTGTGTCTAAGAGATAATGTTTCACTATCAAGGAAGCTGACCTAATAACTCACATTATCTCCATTCGATATCAATCTACAGCAATAATAAAGACAAATTAATAAGATTGCAAGGAAATGCCCACACAGTAATATCATATCAATATATGGTATGAACTTGCTTTTGAGACGGACAAAAGATATTGAATTATGAGCTATTTTATATATTTTATATGCACACAGGAGTGAGTCAGCTTCCAGCCAATCCAAAACAATAATAGGCCTAATGTTCAACTAACCAACTAATTCAAAATCAATTGAAAACAGCTTAAATGACCAGGGTTATGCATGGACGACGTCTAATTGTTATCACTTATCATCAGTGAGTTGCTAATTAAGTGGTAGACTAGAAATTAGAGGAGCCTGCTTGTGACCAACAACCTGGATAACAAAGGTAGGGAAAGTGAATTGGAAAAAGTCTTCTGTCCCATAATCTAATCTACTGTACCACTAAACATTTCAACTATTGCAGTGCCCTGGAGCAAGGCAGTATCCCCCAATGGTTTTGTTGTAGAAGCTCCATCACAATATTAGAAAACTATAAGACTAAGTCTTACAGATGTGTACAACTATGTCATTGTAAAATGTTAAAACATTGCTCATCGTGCTCAATCGACGTTGCCTGGCAAATAATGTCAAGAACAGTATAGATGGAAATTGGCCTTCTAATTAACAAACGTAACCATGATTTAACTCTGTCGTTATTTCATCTATATTCTGAAACCTGTCCATCCTTTCTTCCTGTTCTCCTTTGAACCAGATCTGGATATGTTTGGGATGTGTCTCTATGGCATGCTCACCTTCATGTCCACCCTGTGCCTTCTGCTGTACCTGGAGTTGTGTGTTTACCTGTACAGGAAACTGCCCTATCCCAAGAAGACCACCACTATTTGGGTCACCGGCGCCGCACCAGTAGGCATTGAAGTGGCCATTAATGATAATAATAGTGCTCCATGTTGATGATGATGATAATAATTAGGGATGTCCTGATCCGATTCCGATCATGGGATTTTAAGTCCAATCCGATATTTATATCACAATAGTACAATATCCAAAATCACAGACAATATCCAATCTAATATGATGATATTGATATATTGATACTATAGGGATCCGATCCGATTCCGATCATTTGAAAATGACATGATCGGCCCCGATTTACAATCAATTGATCAGATGGGGACAACCCTAATAATAATAGTGATGAAGTGGAAGAAGACTTCAATTTCCTGAGTGTACTGTAATTCTATTGAACTGTTTCAGGTCATTGCCACCATGTCTTGCTTTGGGATGTGGATCCCTAGGGCAGTAATGTTCACAGACATGACCTCCAACTGGTAAATTGTCTCATATTCATCTATGGTAGTGTATGGTTTAAGGGCACCTAAGCATTTCTTAAAATAATGATGAAACAAATACCAATAGAGGCATGGGTCATCGTCATTGTTAATATCCAGTGTAAGTCTTGAAGCAGCACAAAATCCTCATTAGAGGTTACATCCTTTAACTGTTCTTATTTCTTGTGTGCCACCCCTGTACCCACACATGTCCCTGCAGGCATAGAATTAAACTCTCCCAGAGTATTGTCTCCTCTGCCTGCCATATGCTAGCTGTCTCCCTCTGGATTCAGTGAACAAAACAGCAACGCGCGCTGTCTTCTTCTTTACGTTCCATTTTTCTATTTTCACCATGAGCTATCCAGGAACTTTAATCGAAATATGCCAAAATATCATACAGAAAGGGGGCACACACACACACACACACACACACACACACACACACACACACACACACACACACACACACACACACACACACACACACACACACACACACACACACACACACACACACACACACACACACACACACACACACACACACACACACACACACACACACACACACACACACACACACACACACACACACACACACACACACACACTGTCTGTGGTACAGAATGTAACTCTGGTACAATGCAGCATAATAAAACATTATAATACAGCCAGTCCAAGAAATAAAATAAAAGTAAAAGCACAGCTTCTATGGATAGAATTAGGCTATTTCTCTCTCAAGAGAAGCCCAACAATCAGCCAATTGTTATTTTAATCATAATCTTTATCTGGCAGCCATATAAAGTGGTGAATGTCACAGAACAAAGGTTATATTGCAGGGCACCGGTCCTGCAGTTTCTTCCTGTTCACATTAAATTACATTACGCAAGTATTTACGTATAGCTCCATACTCCATTCTGTCTTCATATAACTTATATAACTGCACATTATACCACCTTCTTATCCAGTTTCGCTGTGTGTGTGTGTGTGTGTGTGTGTGTGTGTGTGTGTGTGTGTGTGTGTGTGTGTGTTTTTTTTAACATACCCGTTACATACCTGACATACTGTTAAATACCCTGGCACACATCTGCTGGTTGCATCCCTTGAGTCAGTGTCCTCTTATCTATAGTTAAAAGAAAAAAAAGAGGACTCTACTGAAGGCAACGTCAAAGTGAAAGCATTATGTGGGCATAATGTAATGCTTAACCATTCAACGGATCATTACACCTGTCAGAATGAGCAGTGGGTCATAAAACGTGTTGCGGAATGTACAGAAAGAAATATTTACAAGGTTGTTCCACCACATTATGGAGCCCAATAAATATGTTTTATGTGTTTCATTTTATGTGGCAATAATACAAACATCACAGGGAGTACAGTAGGATGTTGTGGGATGTAGTTCAAGAAGAAAGTAAAACAATATATGCTGCAAAATCAAGTGTTAATTTAACTAGCTGTAAAGCGTGAGTTATACTGGCACTGGTGTCACACACCAAAAAGAGCAGATCTAGCTTGTCTATTTTTGGTGTGTGACACCGGCACACGACTCTTTCAATCCCCTTAAGGGTCTTTACTGATGCACAAGCGCACTGTATCTTTGCATTCATCAGGTCGCTAAACGGTGTCCCTGGCCTGGTCTGAGGTTGTGTCCTGTAGAAGTTCAAATCTAATATACAATCTTCAAAACACAGTCTGTTATATTGTCTGGTGTGAGACAGAATTGTTGCATGCATGTACATTATAGTAAGCCCATATTCTACTGTAATTACCTCTCGTACTCTGTAGTTACTTTGCAGTGGTGGTGTACAAGATTCTGGTTCTGATCATAGAGGAGTTGGGAGGCACTGATGGCTTTCTGAAGCGGAACTCTGGTCAGACCTTTAATATTAGCACCGGGCCCTGTTGCTGCTGCTGCCTCTGTTTACCCCGCGTGCCCATCACACGGTATTTAACCCTTCATCTCTCTTCCATCCCTTGAAGCATATGAAGCCTACTTGGTTGCGTGTTGTGTCGTGCACCAAAAATAGCAAATCTATTAATAATCGCATCTTGTACATCTATTTTCAGTGCACGACTGGCATTACAGTATAAATCTCCCTTCTCATGTCAAAATGATGTGCATCCATTTAAAAAAAATATGACCTAATTTTCATTGTTCAGAAATTCCAATCCAATTACTTTCTGTGTAATGTCACTAATGTGTGTGTGTGTGTGTGTGTGTGTGTGTGTGTGTGTGTGTGTGTGTGTGTGTGTGTGTGTGTGTGTGTTGTGGCAACCCAGGGGAGAATAGGCAAGATTCACAATAAAATAAGAGGCTCAGAGTCAGATTCAACATGTAACTTAAATTGTCTTTTATTAACTTGTTAGGGAAAGGGGAAAACGGGGCAAAATATCAACTTAGGGTTCCTCCTGTATGGGGCTTGGGCTTCTATGCTTCCTGTGGGCAGAGCAGAGAGAGAGAGCTATAACTAATGTATTCAGGTGGGGGAGAGAGCTGTATGCTCTCCCTTGTGGAGTTCAGTCGGACTAGGAGGGAGGGAGAGAGAACGAGACCAGGTGAGCCACAATACACGCACAGCACATCCAAGTGGGTCCAAAGGTTTGAGTTCAATCTTGTACTCACTTATGAGATATCCCTCATACCAGCCTCCTCATGAACAGAGTGATTCCTGCTTCCTCAATCCTCCATTAGTCCAAACTGACTCCCCAGGCAGCTTGGGCGTCGGCTATTTAAAAGCTTCTGTTGATTGCCTTACTGGCTGCAGGTGCGTCCATGTCCAGGCTCCCATTGGCTGCCAGCAATACCTGTAGGGTGATATACTCCCTTTATCACTTCCCCCAGCCTCCTTCTGTGGGGAATAGGCCTGGCTGTTTCCCCTGGTTTGCCACAGCTGTGCACATGCGTGATTGTGTGTTGAATAATCTTAATAACAATATGATTTAGCTTGATCAACTAGCTGGGGCCATCTCATTCAGTATTTTGGTGTTTTGGTGCAGTAGACAATGTCCTGTACCTAATATACTTTCATCTGGATTACGCGGTCTATACAGTTGATTGAGTTAGTAAATTAACCTTTACTATAAGAAAAGTGTCAAGGATAGTGCTGCACAATTAATCTAAAAAATATCAATATCTACAGTAGATTCAGACACCTACAGTATGCAATTGCAATCTTACTTTGAGAAGAATCGTGGAAAATGGTGCAGCACTATATATAGTTGACTGTCCGATTCATTTTAGTGACTTGTGTTTTTGCTTTGAGAGATTTCATTCAAGCACTTTGATGTTGTCACAGTATAGTTGGCTCCAGGTGCTACATTTTGTAATGTTCAGCAACTACAGACTATAAAGACAATAAATATTTTCATGGAAGGTTTCATGGAGAATTGTGTGAGAATCGTGATCTCAATTCTCAATTCACATTTGTGCAGCACTATACTAATATAGGTATTAATGTTTCTCTCATGTAATGTAATAATCATTTTTAGTTCAGTCTTGTTCATTTCCATGACCATGAACCACTGTTTTTAGATCTAATACATTGACTTGGTGTTTTTGTCTGATGATGAAGTCAGTAATGTTGGTCACTTTTTGTTCTTCAACATGCAGGCGAATGATATTCCTGCTTAAGTTGGGGGCTCTTCAGTATGCTATCTTAAAGACAGTACTCTCTGTCCTCTCCATAATACTGTGGACCAATGGGAACTTTGATCTTTCTGATGTAAGTTATTGAAAGGCTTCCGTGGCTACGTCATGTGAACTTTACATGATGTTCAACGCCCACTATGCCTAAATGGAATATGTCATGTCCTTGTCCAGCTAGAGATCACCGGCACAGCAATCTGGATCAATCCATTCATCGGTGTCCTCACCATCACCTCCCTTTGGCCTGTTGGCATCGTGTTCATGCATAGCTGCAATGTCATCCGCAGCCTCAAGATGATACCCAAGTATGCCATGTATCAAGTGAGTCTCCATTTCCTGGTTTAAACAATGCTGACATCAACAACATACTGTATCAGTTGCCAGAGATTATGATTTCCTCATTGGTGTGCCTTGGGCACAATACAACGTTGAAAACCACTAGTGTAACTGATCTTTTTACTACTATTTACTATATGCCTCCATAGCTGGTGCTTGTGTTGAGCCAGCTGCAAACATCCATCATAAACATCCTGGCCTTGGATGGAACCATTGCATGTGCACCTCCCTTCTCCTCCCAGGCTCGCGGCTCCAGTAAGTACAGTGTCTCTCATCTGCAGGGCAGTGGAAGCAGCACAATGTATTTTATTTTTAAGATACTTTTATTGGTTTTTTGAAGGGACAGACAGTAGGCTGACAGGAAACGGGAGAGAGATGGGGGAAGACATGCAGTAAAGGCCGTGTCGGGCTCGGGAGTCGAACCCGCGGCACACTGCGACTGGATTACAAGTCGGGTGCCCAGACGGTTACGCCACCGCCTGGGCCACAATGTCTTCAGCCCCTATCTGTTCTTTGGTTTCATGTCATGGTACTTCTTACCCCAGCACTTTAACCATCGCATAAAAAAATAAAATAAAAAGCCCAATTAGGTAAGGCATAAGGCAAGATAGGGCCCTAAAACTATTGATGTGTGTTTGTGTCACAGTGTTGTCTATTGATTTGTTTGTGCTACAGTTCTTACAGTATTTACATCTCTCATTAATGCATTGTATTTGCGCTACAGTGTTGAGTCAGCAGATGATGATAGCGGAGATGTTCATCATCACTCTGGTCACTCGGCTGCTGTATCGTCGTACATATGACCCTCTTCCTTCTGGCACTGAGGAGGACGACAACAACGACAACATCAAGTACTACCTCCAGACTGCAGGCCAGGAGCATGATGTCTGAGGATGTTATAATAGTAACTTACTGTACAACAAACTATGTCACCATGGTGGTATATGTATTGTAGGCCCCTGGACACTTAACTCTGGGATGAGGGGGATGAGTACTGGGTACAGGGCCTTTTTATTAGCTCATTTATTTGTGGAATATTCTAGAAAAAACTTGAAACTGTTCTGGGAATGTGTATACAGTAGCATATTTGGAAGGATTTGTTTTTTTCTTATTATTATAATATTACATATTAAATATCTTATTGAAGATAAAAAGTTATGTCTGCTATATCTCAGCTCTTTGGAACATATGGACTGTATTAGAACTTCACAACCAATCAGTTACAGCATTATGTGCAGTTCTCACTGACCAGCGGCTGTCAATGGCCAGTCTGGCTACAACACACTTGGCTGTGGATCAAGTGCATGTTTGTCATACAGTACCTAATCTTACTTGCATTACAATAGTTTGATTTATGTGACATATTTGTGGTACTGTGTTATACACTGCTGTCGCCACTGACATCAGGGATGTCGTTGATGTGGATCATGATGTTAATGTGACTTTGCCAGTTTGCCACTAGGTTTGTACAGAATTCACACACCTGTTTTTTTCCCCCAGTCAGGGTATATAGTAAATAAGTAACATAACGCACATACACACCCATACGGAACATACCAAAAAGATGAGAATATGTTTACATATAAATGTCATATACCACCATTATGCAAAAGTGTGGTAATTCACACTTCTGATAATGATATTATTCAACATGATGCTAAATGTATAATATTTCGCTACGCTACATAATTCATTATTTTTCCAAATACAGTATATTATGCATTGCATGCCAAGCTACCACCCTGTTTAACTCCATTTATTTTTCACCATGGTGTTGCACCAGAGGGGGTGCTCACACCACACCAACTGGAGAACACACAAACCTTACACTTCACAGAGAGTATGATCCATTTGTATATACTGTACAAATACTATACTATACTGTAATCGATTATGTGGTGTGGCAATGTATAGAGATATTTAAATATGTTCTGAAATGTTAAGTCTGAAAGCAGCCTTTATCTGATGAAGGCTGTAGGCCTGAAATATTTGTGACCGTGATCTGTGTGAGGCATATGAGAGAATAAAAACATCTGATCTATGTGAGGCATATGAGAGAATAAAAACATCTGATCTGTGTGAGGCATATGAGAGATTAAAAACAAGAAAATGGCTTTATATCCAAGTGTGACGATCTTATTAGGATAGCACACCAGAAGTGGTCAGAGCACGGAGTGATCAAAAACAACGTTGTTGTAAAACCTGAACACTGAACCTCCTCTTGAAATCTGTAATGGGAGATGTGATTATTTTTTTGCCAAGCTAAAATTCAGTCTAAGGGCTCCTCTAGTAATCCCTTGAGTCCATGCAGCTCCTTACACCCAACCCAAATGGTTGTGACAGACATTGCCATCCTCACTAATATGGCTTAACATTGAAAAGCTTAATTTAAAATCATTATTAGTGCTGGAATTGGGGTGTCTCTTTTACAGATCAAGAAAGAAACCACAAAAAAAGAAATATCAGACCTACGAGCTCACAATGTGTCGCGGATGTGACACGTTGTGATCTTGTAGATCTGCCATTTTCGGCATGTGACACCATCGTGTGACAAACTATGAATCAGGCTTAAGAGTGCTATAGAGCAGTGGTTCCTAAAGTGTGGTCCGGGGCCCCTTAGGGGTCCTTGAGGGACTTCCAGGAGGTCCCCAGCTAAATGATGATTAGGAACCAAATGGACCCTTATGGGTCTGTAACTCAGAGAATGTACAAATGGAACCCATTTGGTTCCATTAGTACACTCTCCGAGTTAAACAATTAAATGGGTTGAGAATGTCTGCTAAAGCCTAATTAGTCTAATTAGTCCCTAGCCGCGGGGCAAATTAGTGTCAGTTTGGGGGGTTTGGGAACCCCTGCTATAGAGGAAAAGAGAGCACGAGAGGTCACCAGAATAAGAGTATGTTCATCCTCCAGGGAGAGGGAGTATGTGCAAATAACATTTCTTAGCAATCCAGGAAGTAGTTTAAGATATTTAGTTTCGGTCCAAAGTGTTGGACAGAAGAACCGATGGACCGCGGCCGACTGACTTTACTTTTATTTTACTTTATTTGTTTATTTAGTGTATATTGATGAACATTACATAAAAAAATGCAAAATCATGCTTATTTCCATCTGTAGTCCCCACTGCAGACATCAAACATACAAACAGGACTGACATACAGAACATAGCATACAAATACCTAGTACATTTCAAACGTAATAAGACTAGTAAGAATAAAAAAATAAGAAAAGATTAAACTATTATTAGGGTAGGTTTACTCTATTTTGGACTAAGCGTCATACATGATCACAAGATCATTCTTTTTTAACCATTGTTTCAATTGTCCTTTAAAAGCTGTGAAAGTGGGGATCTCCCTCAGTGAGAGAGGGAGCTCATTCCAGTATTGACAACCTTTTATGGACAGTACATTTTGACTGACGGTAGACTTTCTGCCATGGACCTCACCATGACTGACCGACAATGCTTCCTTAAAAATAAATATTTTAATTTGTCAACCAAATCTACCAACTTCTAAAAACGGACAACATTATGCTATCTGACACAATGATAATGTTTTGTTCAAATGATGTACTTTGTCTTTAACCCATTCTGACCTGAGATAAGATTCTAAAAATGTCTTCTACATCCTTTTTTCTGTTTTCTGAAAAAGCTATGTTTCTATGTCAGCCGTTAGACTATAGCAGACTATAGCAGACCTACAAGCTCTGTTCTGATAAATGCAAAAATACAGTATCTATTCGAATGTTCCCGAGTATCGGTATGCTAAAACTGGCCAAAAGATGTATTTGAAAATATCTGCATATAATATTTAGAGCACCTCATTCTGTTTCAAGTGGTTATATCAGGTCAGAGTATTTGGAATAAAAGAGTAGGCTATAATAAGTCCTATTAATGGATTATTCCCTCATACTTGTTATGTAAACAAAGTAGTTAGACACCGAGGGAGAAGGAGGGGGGTAGACATGAAGCATGTGAGAGAATAAGAGAGTTAAAGAGAAAGCTGTGTTTTGGGGTGGGTGGATGACAGCCTCTGGCTCCGCATTGCTGACGAAAGCTGCTTAGCTCCTCAGTTGCTATGGCGACCAGCGAGGGCAGCCAGAGAAAAAGAGGCAAAGGGGAGGGGCGGTTTGAAGGGAGAAATAGAGGAGAAAGGGTTGGATGGGAATGCTAGGCAGAGGGAGGTAGGAATAGACAACTGACAGAAAAACGGAGGCAAACGGAGGCGACGCCAGCCTTTCTGAGTGGAAGAATAAAAGATCTAGAGGTGAGAATTAATAACATCTCAGTCAGCTGATAGGGTGGAAATTACTGCAGTAAGTGATAGGGTTATATAGAGAAAGGCGAGGGAGGCAAATAGAGAAAAGATGGATGTACAATCGGAGAGCGTCGACCCCCCGCCTGACGAACCCCAGCCTGCTGGCAAAATCCGAAAAGGATTCAAGCTATTTGGCAAACGCAAGCCTGGTAGCATCTTCTCCATCCGCAAAGGCGAAGGGAACAAACCATCCATTGCCAGGAGCAAAACCCTGGACGGATTAACAGAGAACGCTGCACCGGGTTCAGAGCAGGAGCCCGAGACGGAGCAGGAGAAGGTGGCAGAGGCGAATCCAGGGGAAAACGGGCAAACTGAGGAGGGGTCGTCTGGGGAAGATGGCGTTCTGGCTGCCTCGCCTCCTCGCATGTCTATTTGCTCCACCGCCTCTGTCAAGTCCCTCGGCTTCCTGTCGTTACTGCGTGGAGGCCGCAGCCGAGGAGGAGACGACCGCCGCGTGCAAACGGTGTCCCATCCCGCGGGCCGACAACGCCGTGGCCTGAAGAATCTCTTTGGCGGCGTGGGTTTTCGCCAGAAAGACAAGGATGGAGCGACACCACCTAGTCCTCTGCTCATGTCATCCCGCACGAACAGCGTGGAGATCATCAAAGAGCAGCTGGGTCTCACCCCCAAGCCACCGCCTCGCTGTCTGGATGACCCCGATTCAGAGAGTGAGAGTGAGACAGAAACCAGTGATCCAGCCAGCCGCTTGACACCACAGGACAGCCCATCAATGACCCTATCAGAGACCACAGTTCCCCAGGCACCTGAAGATGTACCGCCACCTGTACCCACAACTGCACCGCCTATGGAACCAGGTGAGACCAGTTTGAGCAACTTGCTTGCAGACATATCATCTCTCCTGACGTTTGACTCGATCTCGAGTGGCGGAGACTTCATGGCGGACGTGGAAGCGGAATGGGGCAAAGTTAGCCCAGTACGGGCAGGAGAGAAGCTCCCGTTACCAACTGTATCATCCAAACCTGCATCTCCTTCTGTCAGTGTCATCACCACAGCAAAACCTTCTTGTCCACCTGCCACAACTTCTACGGCAAAGCCAATCTCTGTAAGCACTTTTCCCATTACCCAACCCGCCTCCACATCCATCATTACAACCAAACTTTCCTCTTTCACCCCTTCAATTAAGTCTAGTGCAGGCCCTACTCTGGCCTCCGAACCTGCCACCACCACTTTAATCAATCCCACCCCTATTGCCACAGCAACAATGAAACCTTTAACTGTAACTGTCCCTGTCCCTAGCTATTCAAGCTATTCAACTCCTGTAATAATGTCTTCATTTTCAAAAGGATTTCCTCCCTTCAAACCAGCCCCTACCACCATAGTCACAACAAAACCTTTCACTGCACCCATAACGTCAACAAGCTATTCAAGTCCTGTAATGTCTTCCCCCTCTGCGATAACTATTAAACCCACCCCATGCCCTGCTTCTGTTACTATCACAACCCCTTTTGTCATACCTCCTGCCACTGTACTTAGCGCTGCGACTGCCAAATCGACTCCAGAGGCTGCTCCAAATATTGTGAGTAAACCTTACCCTGTAGCTACACCAAATGTTGCAATGAGCCCTTTAGCGACACCCAACATTACACCAGTAAATAAACCTATCCCTGTAGCTACACCAAATGTTGCAATGAGCCCTGTAGCAACACCCAACATTACACCAGTAAATAAACCTATCCCTGTAGCTACACCAAATGTTGCAATGAGCCCTGTAGCAACACCCAACATTACACCAGTAAATAAACCTATCCCTGTAGCTACACCAAATGTTGCAATGAGCCCCATAGCAACACCCAACATTACACCAGTAAATAAACCTAGCCCTGAAGCTACACCAAATATCGCAATGAGTCCTGTAGCAAAGCCCAACATTGCAAGTGTTATTAAACCAAGCCCTAAAGTTACCCCACCTCCAACCATATCTAAATCGGCAGTGGTGACCCTGAGCAATGAAACTCCAGTTCTTTTTACTACCACTACACCAGCTAAATCGGATGCCTCAGCCATCCAGGGCTCGTCTTCCTACAAACCTAACATAACTCCAGTTGCAGTTGAATCTAAAGCCCAGACGTCACTGTCATTCGACTGTGCTGTGACATCCCCCACTCCGGCCCCAGTTGCCTCCTCTAAGATGCCAACTTGTCCCACGGCTACCACTGCCCCAGACTCTCCATGTGCAGCCCCTCTCCAGCCTAAACATAGCCCTGGCCCACTGGGCCAAACTAAGGATCTTCCATCCTTTGTCCCTACCCCAGATCCAGTAACAAAGGCTCCTCTTGATGTTGCACCTACTCCTGCTCCCATATCGTCCACTAAGCCCCAACATGTGCCAACTTCCACCCCTCTTTCTTTAGAAAAGACCACTACCCCTTCTTTTGCAGCAGCTTGTTTAGATAAGATGCCCCCTGAGTGCATAACAGCCCCAGCTACCACCGCTCATGCTACTGTCCCTGTCCCGATCGCCGTACCTGCCCCTACTCCACCCCTCCCTTCCTACGCCCCCACTCCTACACCAATTTATCAAACTGAAACTCCTCAATTCAAACCTACTGCCCCTGTCCTCATCACCCGTCCTGCTCCAACCCTGTCACCTTTGCTTGGTGAACCCCTGACCTCCTCTGCTAAGGTCAAGGCCAATGGTCAGACCAACGGGGGATTGGTAATCCCAAATGTCATGGATAGCCAGGGAGGCCAGACTGTATCCCCTAAATATGAAGAACTGCTAAATGAGTCCCGCGCAAACATCCAGGCCACGAGCAAAGAAAAAAGGACACTCAGTAAAATCCCTGTAGTTGGAGGGGGCAGAGGAGGAAAGCTGCCCCTACGTGACAACCAGCATGTTGACGATGAGAGCGATGGGAGCTTGGACCCACCAACTCCGGTGATGGAGGAGCGGCCACGTCTTGACCTGCAAGAAGCACGTGTTAAAAATCGAATTGGCGATTCTGAGGCAGGAGTGCCTGCCTCTAAGCACAGCCAAGAGGAGAGTCAGAGTCAACCTCACCAGGCTAAGGTCGTCGGCGGATTACCACGTGAATCAAAGATCCCTGTGAAGCACGGGGCTCAGTCTCACCCAGCATCCCAAATCCCTCAAGCTAAAGAGCCTCCCCGTACCAAGATACCAGTGTCTAAGGTCCCTGTGCGCAGAGCTGGTAATAAGCCTGCAGCTGCAAGCATGAGCAGCCAAATTAGAAAATGAAAACAATGGACAAGATCAACAAATACCACAATTGTGGCTTTGACCATCGATCTTAGTTTTGTCCAATGCAACTACACAAGCATCCTTTTGCTGACACGTCCTTCTTTGCTGCATTTATTGTCTCGTCTCTCTATAATTTCTTGGCTTTCACAACTACACCATGAACAGTGAAACAGCATGCAGAGGAGAGAGGAGGGGAGGGCTGACAGCAACTCAAGCACAAAACATCTCTGTCGGGGGCCAAGAGCAAACAAACCCAGCCTGGCTCCTTATTGGTGCTGGGTTAAATACCGGACATGAACTCAGGTAGGCTTCAAGGGCAGACCTGAACAAACGACAACATCAGAACTAAAGATAAGCAAAGCAAACGTTCTTTGTGGGAAAATGTAAGTGTACAGACAGTTGCCAACACAACATAGGTGAGTGCCTTTTTAAAGGGTGCTTTTCCTTCTGACTTATCAGAACAAACGAACAAAAAAAATGATCTTTTGTAGGACACTTTTAACCTTTGTTACTTTTTGTAGAACCTTCAAATGTTTTCTTTGTCTCTTTGATAATTCTAGTCTTTTTTTTTTTCTTTTTTTACCTCAGTGCTGTCATGAGCAGAGCACCAGACTCTCCATGAAATAATCTTCACAGCAACATTCACATTCCACACCTACTGTATTTATATGTAGCAGAAAATGTGCCATTATAACCCAAGGGATTTGTCACCCTATATTCCAAGTGGGTTTTTTGTGTTGTTATTCCTTACCCTATACCTATAACTATACCCATACCTCCCTCTCCTACTGGACAAACACAGTCAAATGCCACTGTGAGCCATGCAGTGAGAGTCTGATTGTGCTATGTCTGAGGTGGACAGTAGAGAAAAACTGGAATTTGGAGTCAGATGCTGCGAGGAATGCTTGGATAAGAACTTCCACTGTTATACAGATGTGTATCATTATCCTTATCCTACGCTGTAGTTGTCCTAAAGATGAGAACAATATCCGTATCTGTATTTCTCATCTATGTCGTTCCCATTTCCTATTTAATCAATAAAATGATATGAGTACTCCGTAGCAATTTGACACCTGTTTTCAATGACCTACTACTGTATCATATTTAGTGTTTGTTTCCCCCATCTTTCCTTTCTAAGATATGGTGAGAATTGACTGGGTTTGTGTGAGTGTAAAAACCTACATAAGTATACTGTAGGTGTAGGACAAGGGAGGGCTTCTTAAATGTCAGACAAATGTCATATGTGCAAATGTACAATGACAACAACTTACTTTAGCAGGGCCTATTGAGCATTCTACGCACGCACACACACACACACACACACACACACACACACACACACACACACACACACACACACACACACACACACACACACACACACACACACACACACACACACACACACACACACACACACACACACAGGATGTTTTCATCAGGACCTGTGCATTTCCCAGAAGTTAACAGACTAATCAGTTGCTAGATAGAGTATTATGTAGTCACATCAAAGTGCTGAAATACTTCCATTTGCATGGGAGAAGTACACAAGTATCCCAAACATTTTCATGTCAAGGACCCCAGCATTGCTACAGCATGTGTTACGGACCCCCATCTGTTGTCTATAATTGCATGTCCAAATTAGATTGCAACCAGGTTGAAAGTGGTTAAGGCCTGAAGGAAGGGAGAGAAGGGAGGGGGCAGCATTTTGTCTGTTTCAGCAACACATTTCCACTCAGGCTTGCCATGTAGAAATGGTGGCATTCCACTGTCTTCCTCTTTGCAAGCTCCATCCATGCTCAGTGACCCGATTAGCCCATGCATGAATGTCAGCAGAGCCTCAGCCAATCAGCTGTCGGAGAGAAACACAGTGAATTGTGGTCAACTGTGCTAATCAGGAAAAAGATGTTTGACAAATGTGTCAGAGCTATTCTTAGCCTAGTGTGTACTGTATACTACACACACACACACACACACACACACACACACACACACACACACACACACACACACACACACACACACACACACACACAACAGAAATGTGGAGGAGCTGATAATTATTCAACGTGAGGGGAGAAGAATGGAAATGCCATTCAGACAGAATAAAGACTTACAGAGAAGTTCTTTGTTAATACAATTAAAATTAAACGTCCTTAACCAACAAGCAAGTAAAACAAGGAGACTATTGTGTTGAAACTTTACAAATTCCAAAATTTGCCAATATTTTAGAATACATAATGTGTTTTCTTTTAACATCTAACATTTATGGCATTTCTAAAGTGGTTCCACTGCAAGAAAACCTGACCACTCAGGGGCAATCCATCGTCATCACTGACGGACGGATGCCTATGATGATGAAATTGGTTTTAGCCTGGAAGGAGGGGTCAGCTATACCGGTGTGCCCCACACACACCTGACCTTTCAACTCTCCTCAGGCCAGACCCTTTAGCAAGGTTGAAATAGTTTGAGGTTCGGAGGGCTGATCTGAGTCAGGAGGGGGTCTGGTGTTGGGAATCAGGACGGATGTTTTTTATAAATAAAGCATTACGTACGGCAAACACACAAATAGACCCTCTGTTCGCTGCGCAATGCCAGAGGACATGAGGAAGAGAAGAGAGCTTTAACACTTTAGCCAGGAAGAACACGAGGACTTTACCGCATCGCCTTCTGATGTACATACGTCAGGGGCAAAACAGAGTGAAAACAGCCTGTTCCATAACCTCACAATGATTAAGGAACAATATTAGCTCCGGGCTCCGTCTCAAGACTCCGAGTACTGATGTGGGATCCATCATGTAATGCTGGCCATTTGGGATTAAAATGAACCGATTATATTGGAATAGGGCTGTGGCTATCCATTATATTCTTAGCCAATTATTATTATAAGCAGATTTTATTAATTTACATCCCAAAAATAACACCAAAATAGTGTTTCACATTTTCTTTTTGAGGGGCGATAGCCTCTCCTATGTCCAGCTTTTGGTGTGTGTAACCCACATTTTGTCCTACACAAACATTACATTCCATTGACAATGAATGGACAATTTTGAGTGTTTGTGTAAACACAAACATTGCGTAACACAAACATGGATGACGAAGGTGAGGACGCAAATTTTGATTGGCTGGAATGAGATGATGTAGGATGATGTACGACAGTACAATGATAAGAGCTCCCCTCACTTCACACTTGACTGCTCGTAATGATTATGTGTAAAATATTGACAATATGGTGGTTAACTTGAAAAAAAAAAAGTCTCACAATTGAATAACTATAGAGGTTCGGGCCACTACGTCACCCTCGCATCTAGAGTTCTGGCAGCTATGCAGCCCTCACACGTATAGCACCACCAATCTGACTGATATGCATATGGAGATCTCTGTTGCACTGGCAATCTGACCAATGTCCTATATATCTATCTGTCAGTCCTCTTTGGGCGTAGCTGCATTGGGAACTCCTTATATGGTTATGGCTGAGTCATAGTGACTTTAGCCACGGTTCACAAGACGCTCGTCTATCACGAGCGTCATGGCGGAACTTCAACCTATTTTACGCCCTTGCTCAATTTACAACGTTAATGTCTACAGAAACTTTCAGATTTTAAATATAAAGTGCTGCTGACCCCCGGGCCACAATTTTGCTTGTGCGGGTAAATGGAGTAAGTGCGAAAAACAGGGTGAAGTTGTGTCAGGGCTATGGTGTGATAGGAGCGTGGCGACTTGGTCTGCCTGCACGCCGGCCGGTCCTCCCTACAATATGTTTAAGTGTCCTCCCTTATGCCAATAAATTCTCAAAATGTAAAAAAAAAAAAAAAAACAAGAAAAAGGAAAAATTGCAGATCTAGAAGCTCATAAAAAATCACTAGAAGGGCTATTTTGTTCGTTGTACGATGAAGTATATGGGGAGGGGGGGGGGGGGGTCATCTTTCAGTATGTCAAAATTATTTATTTCTACAAAGGATTATACTTATTCACATTTTACATTTTACTACAATGTGTATGTATTTCAAATAATTTTTAATAATAATTATTATCTTTTCTTGTAGTGAATCTCTTCATACCTATATATCATTTTGGAAGAAAAAACAAGATGACTCCCCACAGGTACAGCTGGTTGCTGAGGGTAAACTGGGGGATCACGTGTTTGGCTGTGATGAATTACGTCATGCGTTGTAAAAACCTCCTGCGTGGCAGACAGGAAGCTGTATACAGATCACATGATGCCTGTTCATTCAGTGTCTGTATGTACTGTAGGTAGCAGAGCTATTCTGTTCCGGCACACTGGTCTGGTACACTATACTGTGCTGCTGTAAAACAATTCCTGCCAGCCCTGCTCATATGTCTTTAGTATTCTTAGTTTAACCACATGAACCCTATTCTGGGGCAAACATTCAGAGAAAATAGCAGATCTAGAAGCTCACAACGTGGTGGGAGTGTATAATAGGGTTCCAGCGGTTAAAGAAGAGGTTTCATCAATAATTACTACCTCTGAAAGCTGCTCACATGATTTCCCACAGTGTTTTCATGCCCGTTACTGTGATAACTAAACACTGGCCTTGGGTAAGGAAGATAACAGAATAAAGGAAGGAACAAACTGTTTCAGCATCGTCATGAAAGGCTACTATTTAGCCTAAGAAAATCGTCTTGTCCCACATAATGTTTTACAAATTGCAACATGCATAATGCATGCAGAGGCAGTCATGGGGACAGGGAAAATAACACACATCTTCTGGCGCACAATTATTTTCAGATGGTGGTCTTCAACCAAATCCTTGACGGGAAAATGTTTGAGAACCGCCGGTGTACTGGATGCTGTTTGTGTCTGCCTTTAGTCTATGTCTACCTCTGGAGAGAGGATGTGCTTCCTTAGAGCCTAATTTAGCATGCTTCATTCCACGTTTCCATGCCAACCCCACTAGGTCAACCAATGAAAGGCTGTGAGAACAGGGAGGAGGGGTTTCGATGCAAGAAGGCCCTAATGAGTGCGTTTACAGAAAGTGCCCATGCATGCAAATAGAACAATCATTAATTGTGTGTTCATTTTTGTCAATTAACTGTTTTAGCATTGATTTCTTGAATTATCTAAAAATCACTTCATTTTTTGCAAGCTGAATCATTAAGTAATTAAAGATCCAGTTGCCTTGACGAAAACACTGATCTGTCTGGGCAGCATTATTCAAAAACATGTTATTTTTTGTGTGACACTTTGCTTGTAGATCTGACAATTGGGGGAAAAAAATACCCCAAAACTAAATAAAGATGTTGCCATGGCACAATGCAAACTAGGGATGTAAAGGTTAATTTGGTTGGAGCTGGAGAGGGAGTGAGACCCCTGTTATTGAACACTCTAAGCAAGGAAAGAACATTGTTTTAACCAAAATAATATCACTTAATCTACCTTTAATATTTGTGTGTAGTACTGTTCAAAGGTCCATATAGTAATAGTATACACTAGTGACTGTAATCAAACAGCCAATGGGCTGTGGAATTGCAACATATTGTAAGACAAAACATGAATCTCCCACTGAAGTCAGCAAGTGGGTTATGAGTTTTTGGATATTAAAAATACAGATGCACAAGAACCCAGATATGATTTCTGAAGAATCAGCTCAAAATATCTCTGCAGTGGGAATACCAGGCAGGAGTAAAATCTACTTGTCCGAGATATTAACCACTTAAACTCTAAATACTTCATTGACCCCTCCAGGGGTCTGTTGTTGGCCCCCTCCTTTCCCTTGAATACAGCAGATCTATAAGCCCACAAAGGTGCAGGGAAGTATACAGATTTTTTTTAACGTAATTGCAGTGGATTTGAAGGGTGATTTGAAGAGAAGCCTTCAAATAATAACAGGTCACTCTGGCCTGTGCACTTTTACGCTCAGTGGTAAACATAATGGCTGCCTGCTCCAAACACCATGGAAAAACTCTCTTGCTTGTATTATCAGTTGATTAATTTAATATTTATTATTATTATTATTTATTTATTTATTATTTCAGTTTTTATAAAATGTATTTTCATGTATGTTCAAAACACAAAATGTGGTAAAATACATGGTTAATTTTCACCCAGGAATAAAGGATACATAACTCTCCAATGTTAAAAACATAATCACTGGCCTTAAGGCATAACCTGATGAAGTTGGCTAATTCAAATGCAGCAGATGGGTATTCTGGACGACCTACTGTAAATGAGGCCATCCATTCACACACACGAGAGAAAAGGTGTTGAATTAGCAGTGTATAATTGTGCAGAAATAAAGCAATGGTAGGCTAAGCAACAACCCACTCTGTCTGCTCGTTGTCCTTGTTCCAGCTATGCAACAATACTGTACAATAATAAACAATACACTTAAATGTTCTCTTTAACAAGACCAGGTTGAACATTTCTAATAAAATAGCAAAAACCTTCAGTTAGAAAAACTATGAATATATTCAACAGACTATATGCATCACAACAGATAATTTGCGATGTATATTATATTCGTATAAAATCATTGCACATGAGATATCAGTTATATTTAAATATATATATATATATATATTATAGCCTATAGTGTCCATTAAAATAACCACCATGTATGTACATATATAAAATGTATGAAATGTAATCAAAATGTCAGGACTCAGGAGCTTGTTTGCCAGGCTTGTGGTGAGATCCAGTACAGACTACAGAGGGTGGTGTTGTCATGCATTGCTGTGGACTGAGATACACTGTAGGCTACAAGGTCACAAGAGGCCTTGTTGAGAGTCACCCAGGGGGACGCTACAACACATCTGCTCTGTAACCCGAGCTACTGTTCTCACTCTCTTCTAGCACTCTGTCGAGAGAAACAGAAAGCCTGGAGGTTGCAGAACCAACTAGAACTGCACTCTGCCGAGTGCATACTTGCTTGTTGCACACTAGTAGGCCATAAATGGCCTACTAGTGCGCAAGCAGAGCGCGCAAGTACTTTCGACCGCTGGAAAGTATCACATCTCAGTATCTTTTTTTTCAATTTTTAATGAATGTTTTAATGGTAATTGAGTTATCTTCCGTATATTTGGATTTTCTAGAGGTGATTCTCGTAATCGTATCATTTCTCTTTCTACATTCTTATCTACTTTGATCTTTTTAGGACTAAAATCAAGTATATATAGATCTCTTATCCTTTTCACTCGACTGAATGCTACATAGGCTTGTTAGAACTGGGACCAGAGTACACAGTGTGTATATGTATGACTAGCTCTCAGTGATGACGTAAGAGATATGGTCATCTGTGTAGTCTGGTCCCAGCAGACCAGGCACAGATTTACAAATTACAAATCACATTACAACTACATACAGAGTATGTAGTTGTAATTTGATTAGCAGTATACTGTGGTTACTTGGTTCCAAAAAGTGAAGCCAAGTTTTTTTCAACCGTAGGTTTGTGCCTGGTTTGCTGGGACCAGTTACAACATTACGTCATCGTTGTGAACTGGGACCAGAGTACATGGTGTGTATATGACGTAATGTTGTAACTTGTAACTTGTAACTAGTCCCAGCAAACCAGGCACAGACTGTATATAGTTGTTCTAGTTACAACTACATACAGAGTATGTAGTTGTAATTTGATTAGCAGTATACTGTGGTTACTTGGTTCCAAAAAGTGAAGACAAGTTTTCTTCAACGGTAAATCTGTGCCTGGTTTGCTGGGACTAGTTACAACATTACGTCATCCTTGAGAGAGTACATGGTGTGTATATGACGTAATGTTGTAACTTGTAACTTGTAACTAGTCCCAGCAAACCAGGCACAGACTGTATGTAGTTGTTCTAGTTACAACTACATACAGAGTATGTAGTTGTAATTTGATTAGCAGTATACTGTGGTTACTTGGTTCCAAAAAGTGAAGACAAGTTTTCTTCAACGGTAAATCTGTGCCTGGTTTGCTGGGACTAGTTACAACATTACGTCATCCTTGAGAGAGTACATGGTGTGTATATGACGTAATGTTGTAACTTGTAACTTGTAACTAGTCCCAGCAAACCAGGCACAGACTGTATGTAGTTGTTCTAGTTACAACTACATACAGAGTATGTAGTTGTAATTTGATTAGCAGTATACTGTGGTTACTTGGTTCCAAAAAGTGAAGACAAGTTTTCTTCAACGGTAAATCTGTGCCTGGTTTGCTGGGACTAGTTACAACATTACGTCATCCTTGAGAGAGTACATGGTGTGTATATGACGTAATGTTGTAACTTGTAACTTGTAACTTGTAACATTACGTCATATACACACCATGTACTCTCTCAAGGATGACGTAATGTTGTAACTAGTCCCAGCAAACCAGGCACAGATTTACCGTTGAAGAAAACTTGTCTTCACTTCGAAGAGACCAAGCGAAACGATTACTTGCGCGCTCTGCTTGCGCAAGTAACTACATACAGAGTATGTAGTTGTAATTTGATTAGCAGTATACTGTGGTTACTTGGTTCCAAAAAGTGAAGACAAGTTTTCTTCAACGGTAAATCTGTGCCTGGTTTGCTGGGACTAGTTACAACATTACGTCATCCTTGAGAGAGTACATGGTGTGTATATGACGTAATTTGTAACTAGTTACAAATTGTCTGATTTGTAACTAGTTGATTAGCAGTATACTGTGGTTACTTGGTTCCAAAAAGTGAAGACAAGTTTTCTTCAACGGTAAATCTGTGCCTGGTTTGCTGGGACTAGTTACAACATTACGTCATCCTTGAGAGAGTACATGGTGTGTATATGACGTAATGTTGTAACTTGTAACTTGTAACTAGTCCCAGCAAACCAGGCACAGACTGTATGTAGTTGTTCTAGTTACAACTACATACAGAGTATGTAGTTGTAATTTGATTAGCAGTATACTGTGGTTACTTGGTTCCAAAAAGTGAAGACAAGTTTTCTTCAACGGTAAATCTGTGCCTGGTTTGCTGGGACTAGTTACAACATTACGTCATCCTTGAGAGAGTACATGGTGTGTATATGACGTAATTTGTAACTAGTTACAAATTGTCTGATTTGTAACTAGTTACAAATTACGTCATATACACACCATGTACTCTCTCAAGGATGACGTAATGTTGTAACTAGTCCCAGCAAACCAGGCACAGATTCACCGTTGAAGAAAACTTGTCTTCACTACGAAGAGACCAAGCGAAACGATTACTTGCGCGCTCTGCTTGCGCAAGTAACTATCTGCAGTTTTGCACTGCTGTCTGTGCAAATGTCAACACATTTAATCAAAACAGACGACAGTAACCTGTTGCACACGCTTTTGTCTTTCGAGTCACAGGCGCATTTCACCAAAAGAAAACCCAATTTAGCTCTTCTCCATAGTCTCACATGTGAATTATAGCTATTATTAAAACTAATTGTGTCTTGAGAAGTTGAGAGATAGGCACTCTAATAAGAATTAGAGTGGAGTTTTAATTTATCATCCCAATTAAGTTAATGGGGAGACATTGATTCCAGGTAGTGTTGAATACAGCTTTGCGAAATAATATATTGCATGTACCTTTAAAGCCTCACTGAGGCTTTAACTGAGCTGGGAATGTGCAGTATCATTTTCAAATAACTATTTTTAAGTTATATAATAGGCACATGAGACAGCTAGGTGCTTTGTTGAGTAAATCAAAGCAAAGAAAGGCATTACAAGCAAACATCTAATGAACACTATAGATTGTTGTGTCATCTTATCTTAAAGAAATGTAGGGGGGGGGGGGGGGGGGGGGGGAGGACTTCTCATTACTGAATGATACTGTATACAAGTGGAAAAACAGTGTGTTGCATGGCCTACAGTTTACAGTAACATATTCATGATTGTACCTTCCTGTTCAGATGGCAAATGGCTATGACTTACATAAACATGTAAGTTTATAAACATGTAGTCCTATATAAAGATATATTTCTCAAATATATTTGAGAAATACCCTGCAAATTCTCATAATTAACTCAGGATTAATTATATTATTTTCTAACACATTTGTTTGGAATTGGATTATTAGAAGAATTTACAGCACCATTTCAGTTTAAATGAAAAGAATATATTTGCAATGAGGACCTCTTCTGGTGAATAGCTGGAAGAGCAGACTGTAGACTGCTACATTGTACATGATCATCAATCACTGTGGGCTGTGGTACAACATTGCCTGACTCCTAGAGCTTGTAGATCCGTTTTTCTTCTCTGTTTCATCCACCGTGAACGGCTACATTAAGGGGCTGGTGGTGTATGATGGTACATCATATTCCAGGTACCATGCAACAGCAATGACACTACAGCTCCTTCTAAAAAAAGGAAGAATATTCTGCAAAAGTAAATTTTCTTCCATAATATAATTCAAAAAGTGAAACTTTCATATATTATTCTCAATTCATTGTGCATAAAGTGAAATATTTAAAACCCTTTTTTGTTTTAATCTTGATGATTATGGCATACAGCTCATAAAAATCACAAAAATCCTATCTCATAAAATTAGAATATTTTACGAGACCACTAAAAAAAAAATTTTTTAATCCAGAAATGTCGACTATCTGAAAAGTACATTAATTTATGCAGTCAGTAGTATTTTGTCTGGGATACTTTTGAACAAATTCATTAACGGGGCGTGGCATTGAGGTGATCAGCCTGTGCATGGCAACGTTGTGGTGTTATGGAAGCCCAGGTTTGCTTTGATAACAGCCGTCATTCATTTACATTGTTCAGTCTTATGTCTCACACCTTCCTCTTGACAATACAACCTAGATTCTCTGTGGGGTTCAGGTCAGGCCAGTTGGCTGGACAGTTAAGCACAGTAATGCCATGGTCAATACACCAGTTACTAGTCGTTTTGGCACTGCGGGCTGCAGGCATGTGCCAAATCCAGCTGGAAAGGAAAATCAGCATCTCAACAAAGTGCTCCAACATATCTTGATAAATGGCTGTGTTGACTCTGGACTCGCCGGTTTTCCGTGGTTTAGTGCATTTTAGTTTTACTTCACCTTTAAATTGCATTGAATTGAGAGAGAGAGGATAGTTGTTTAGAGTTTACACTAGATGAAGTAGGAATGCAAAAGTACCGAATTCATTAAACATCATCAAACAATATCCTGAAATACTATTGGTACTATCATTGGTATTCACATTTGTATCACTTTATCATAATTTAGCTGACCATTTAATTGCACAAAATAATTTGATCACTTTGGAAAACTATAACATCTGTGGGTTTTACATACTATACTGATGAAGACAGCATGTTAGCATAACGATGAAGACATTTAAATTTGAAACCACATTTCGCAGCAGCGAGTTGGTAAACCGGCGAGTTCAGTATTCGATATAACACAGTGGACCAACACCAGCAGATGACATGCAGCCAGATATATACTGGCCCGCCCCAAAAAATATTGTTTTTTATAATACATTAATACATGAATAATGTGGTGTGGCGTCACGTGTGTGCATGCAGGCCCACCCACTCCTGGCCAGGGCCACCCAAAACTTCAGTACTGGCTTTGCCACTGATGACATGCCACCCCAAATCATCACTGACAATGAAAACGTCACACTGTAGTCAACGCAGCCATCTATCAGGATATTTTAGAACACTTTGTGCTTCCGTATGTTGACAGGCTTCATGAAGATGCTGATTTTCCTATCCAGCTCGATTTGGCAACTGCCCACAGAGCCAAAACTACTAGTAACTGGTGTACCGACCATGGTATTACTGTGCTTAACTGACCAACCAACTGGCCTAACCTGAAACCCATGGAGAATCTAGGTTGTATTGTCAAGAGGAAGGTCTGAGACATAATACTCATAATAAGCTTTTAAATACTTTACCTTACGCACAATGAATTGAGAATAGGCTATATAAAAGTTGAACTTTTTGAATTGAAAGAAAATGAACTCTTGCAGAATATTCAGAGAAGGAGCTGTATACTGGCAAGGCCTAGCTCTGGTCCGCAAGTGCTCCACATCCACAACAACAGAAGTGTGTAACACACATCAAAAGGGCATGTGAGCTCAAACCCACAATTCAACATTTTGGTTTTAAGATATTGATATTAATTTTGTATTCATCCTTAGGAGCCCAAATCACACCTTGGAAAGCATGAGTGTCTATTTCAAACAAAGTGTTTTTTGACTGGGGGGGTCATATTTTGACAGCAGGAATTTGACCCCCCAGTATTAGGATGTATTAGGATGTTGATATTCCTTCATCAGCCAACACTCCCCACTGACAGGCACTTACACCCCCCCCCCCCCCCTCCAGAGAGGACGTACAGGGCCTTAGTCCTACTCCTCCTCCCAGCCAACACTCCCCACTGACAGGTAGTTACCCCCCCCCCCCCTTTTGATTTACATCAAAAGGGCATGTGAGCTCAAACCCACAATTCAACATTTTGGTTTTAAGATGTTGATATTCATTTTGTAATCATCCTTAGGACCCCAAATCACACCTTGGAAAGCATGAGTGTCTATTTCAAACAAAGTGTTTTTTGACTGGGGGGGTCCTATTTTTCAGCAGGAATTGCCTGTCATAATTTGACCCCCCAGTATCAGGTTGTATTAGGATGTTGATATTCATTCATCAGCCAACACTTCCCAGTTCCCACTGACAGGTAGGACGTACAGGGCCTTAGTCCTACTCCTCCTCCCAGCCAACACTCCCCACTGAAAGGTAGTTAGTCAATTAGTTTAAACTAATTAGTTTAAACTAATTGACCCCATAAACCAAGAAAGGTGGGGGGGAAGTCAAACATAATTAATCTGTCCCATTACTTCCAGCCAGATCAACACCAGACCGAACTGTCCCGACAAACAACAAACCAACAGGTTAAAGAAGGACCTCTCCCAGTATCACCTGGAATACAACAGGAAAAAAGGTTTCAGCACCACGGAGAGCGCTCTCCGCACTGACAAGGTGCAGCGGTATAAAGCGGACAGATAGACAGTGCCGGTTCTAGGCCTTTTGAGGCCCTAGGCAACATATTATACAGAGCCCCCCCCCCCCCCCTCCTGCTTTGCCACGCCGGATAAAAATTGTAAATTTGCCATGAAAATGCTTCAATCTGGTGCACTTTGAGATCAAAATTAAGAAGCTAGGTGGGGGCCACATGTGGCCAGTAGCCCATGTAAGGTATAGGGGATACATGAAAAAAAAAAAAAATCTTCTCCCTGTGACGAGGCCCCCTCAGTGGTTGAGGCCCTAGGCGACCGCCTAGTTCGCCTATGCCTAGAACCGGCCCTGAGTGGTCCTACCCCCCCCATGAGACTTACAAATCCCAAATGTTTATAAACAAATCCCAAATGTTTGTAAACAAATCCCAAATGTTTATAAACAAATCCCAAAATGTTTATAAACAAATCACAAATGTTTATAAACAAATCACAAATGTTTATAAACAAATACCAAAATGTTTATAAACAAATCCCAAATCCCATGAGACTTGGTCCTACCCCCCCCGACCATGAGACTTACTACAGGCCAACTGGTAGTGGTCCTACCCCCCCCATGAGACTTACTACAGGTTAACTGGTAGTGGTCCTACCCCCCCCATGAGACTTACAAATCCCAAATGTTTATAAACAAATCCCAAATGTTTGTAAACAAATCCCAAATGTTTATAAACAAATCCCAAAATGTTTATAAACAAATCACAAATGTTTATAAACAAATCACAAATGTTTATAAACAAATACCAAAATGTTTATAAACAAATCCCAAATCCCATGAGACTTGGTCCTACCCCCCCGACCATGAGGCAACATATTATACAGAGGCCCCCCCCCCTCCTGCTTTGCCACGCCGGATAAAAATTGTAAATTTGCCATGAAAATGCTTCAATCTGGTGCACTTTGAGATCAAAATTAAGAAGCTAGGTGGGGGCCACATGTGGCCAGTAGCCCATGTAAGGGATACATGAAGGAAAAAAAAATCTTCTCCCTGTGACGAGGCCCCCTCAGTGGTTGAGGCCCTAGGCAACCGCCTAGTTCGCCTATGCCTAGAACCGGCCCTAGACTGATGATCCACAAACAGCATTTTTGCAAGTTGGAACACTGAGGACTCCTTAGCAATCTCTTCTTTAAAACAGACCCTGATTGACAGGAGTTGAGTGGGAAAGTCATTTGCTAGGTCTCTGTTGTATAGTGGTCAGATTGGAAAAAGGCTCACAAGCTCTTTTTCCATTGTAACAAAGACCACATGCTGCATGGGTCTGTTTTCCCAGTGAAACAATAATAGACAGACAAAGTCACTAGTCGGATAAAGTTGATAGTCAAAGTTACTTTAAGCAACTCAACTCATATAAACCACTGTCCAAGTATCCCAAACCAGTATTAACCTACCAATAAGGACCAGGGTCCAAATGCCATTGCGCAGTAGCCTACACCAACAAGTCTATGAGTGGCATGTGAAACTATATCGTGCTGTATTTTGCTTTCCATTTCATGGTCATGGTCATGTGAGGAGAGAGAGAGAGAGAGAGAGAGAGAGAGAGAGAGAGAGAGAGAGAGAGAGAGAGAGAGAGATGGTGCAGAGAGAGAGAGAGAGAGAGAGAGAGAGAGGGTGCAGAGAGAGAGAGGTGAGAATGGAATCATCGTGCGTGCGCATATATGGCACATCTCTCTCATGTTTAGGTAATTGTCACGGTGGCCGTGGATATACACGGCTTGGGATATCCGTGGATATACACGGCTTGGCAAGCCGTGGATCTACAAGCTCCAAGTGTTGCGTCCACATGCAGCGCGTTGTGAGCTTGCAGATCGTCCAGGTGTCCTAGAACATTTCAGTCAACTACTTTGAACATATGCAGCTGATCTCTCACACATGTAGACATTGAAAACAAAGACAGAATTCTATATAGTTTTATTACATGACAACGTTTCGGTCTAAACGACCTTCATCAGGTAACCTGATGAACCTGAATGTGCTTCACAAATTCACATGGTGAATGTGGTCTGCTCTAAGAACAATATGGTTAAGACCTGCCTCCAGCAGTGATCACATGCAATCAGACACTGAGTCACAATGCATAGCAATGGCTGCATTCCAATGCAAATAATACTATGGAAGAACAATTCTGCTATAATGTCTCTTACTGTGAGTGTTGTTTATTACGCAGATCAGAAAGTCATGTTGCAATGAAACTGTTGCATTTAGCATGCAACAATGCACAGGTTTCTTTTGTTTTTCCTTCACCATCATGTCATTGACACTAGCAGACTGCATAGCATCAGAGCTGTTACTCTCCTCATATGGAATGCAGGCTGTTAAGTAGGCTAGTCACAGTGTGGGAGTATATTCACATTGCATTTTGTTTGGCAGCCAAAAAGTCCCGTTAGTCTGAACATGCACTGCTCCCATGCTTGCGGTTATGTTTAGGTTTAGAGATGGCCAGATGGAGATAGTAATTTCGGAACAATGAACCTTCTGATTATATGACACGCCACCCACCTCTTTCTGTTGTTCTTGTACTTCCTTGTTGATCGCTTCGAGTTTAGTATTTATTTCTTCTTTGAAGTTTGTAAACTCCTGTCGCATGTCTCTTTTAAACTCTTCTTTGAATTTTGAAAAATATGTCCGTAGGCCTAATCCCTTTCTTTAGTTCTGTCATTTCTTTGGCGATAAAATCCTTCATCCCCTGGAGTAGGTCGTGCCGTGGCGTGGCGTGGCGTGACGTGCCCCCGCCAGGTAACAGGTCATCTCGCCCCAGAATTTCGAAACGTGAAGACGGCTCGCCCCAACTAGCCGTGGATAGCTCGCCCCCAAAGCGTGGATATCTCGCTCCACAGCGTGGATATCTCACCCCAAAGCACGGATATATCGCCCCATGTTTATTTCATGTTTATTTTTTACCTTATTTCTCATATTTGAACTTTTAGAATCAATGTTGTTTGTCAAAGGAGAACATTTAGAACCAGTTTGTTGTTGTTGGTCAAATGAAAATTATGCATGAGTTATGAATGGCTCCATTGTTCTGGAAATTCCATTCTGGAAAGGTGTTCCATTCCTCCAAATTTGTTACAGAAATTAGTTGTTGTAGGCTACTATTCTGCTATGTCTGCCTAAAAGTACAGTACTTGAAATTCCATTCTGGAAAGGTGTTCCATTCCTCCATGACTGAAATTAGTTGTTGTACTATTCTATGTCTGCCTAAAAGTACAGTACAATATTTAGCTGGGGACCATGCTGCTCGCCTTCCAACTTCTTATCGTTGCGCTCTGTTGTCTTTTCCAACTGCATTTTGTTCTTTGCTCCCATTAGATGCAACATGATTATTGTACCTCAACATGTGTGTGGACAGAGATGCAACAGGCCCTCTCTGCCACCCAGACCAACCTGTCTATTGCTTTTGCCAACCAACCATGTGTCTCTCCAGTTGTCTTTTTCATCAATTTCTCCGTTCTTCTCTTTATTTCTCCTTCCGTCCTCTCTCTCCTGAGGAGTTTCCTTTCTCATGGTTGTTCTGTCGGTATCTGGGGAATCTTACGGTCAAATCATACCTGTGCTAGTCTGATGCGTTAGCATGAATTTAATTTGGTCATTTTGGTTTTGGGTCCTTTCATTCAGAGTTCTATGTAAGGGGGTCAGTTAACCTCTGGACCATAGTAGCTGGAGGAAATCAATAGCCTACAGTATATTGGCAAATTATTCATGCTAAATGATCTATCAAACTAATTGTTTCTGCTGTTAAACTATGATTTAATTGGAGGAAATAAAGAAATGATAATATGATGTTTTGTAGAAAAAACAGGTCTGATATGGTATGGATGCGTGGATTATAGACCTATACATGAATAAAATGGTGGCAAGTGCATAATGGTGCTTATCCGACATCTCAGAAATATGGGAAGTGTTAACTTCTGAGCCATGGGCTGTCCTTTTATGAGGAGGGGGAGGGACTAGGACAAGTGGGTGGTCTTAAAGGAGGATGCGAGGGACTGGCTAAAGTTAAACTAATGCATACCTAATGAACATTAACAATAATTAATTAATAATTAACAATAACAATAACACCAGATGATCATGTTTAAGGGTGGAAAAAAATCATGGCACTCCATCTGAAAGAATGTAGGCCAGTGATACTCAACCTCAGGCCCGCGGGCCACATCAGGCCCGCGGGACCATTATGACTGGCCCACCAATGAAAATCTAAAAAAAAGAAGAAAACAAATTCTGGAAAATGAAATAAAAATAAATAAATCTGAATGAAGTTATCTTTAATTACATTATTATAAGTAATACTATTAGAGTTGTACTATTACTCAAACGAAAATAAAAGCTTGGGGGGGGGAGATGCAATGCAAATGAAAGACATATACTGTGTATCCCTATTCCCTGACATAATTTTATAGCTAAACGGACAGAATTCTATTTTATTTGAATGATGAAACCCAGCTGCCATTAATAGTTGGAAATGGAAATTGCGGAAATTGCGGAAATTGCGTAAATTGTAATTGCGGAAATGGTGGAAATGGAAATTGCGTAAATTGCGGAAATGGAAATTGCGGAAATTGCGGAAATGGTAATTGCGGAAATTGCGGAAATGGTGGAAATGGAAATTGAGGAAATTGCGGAAATGGAAATTGAGGAAATTGCGGAAATGGAAATTGCGGAAATTGCAGAAATGGAAATTGCGGAAATGGTAATTGCGGAAATTGCTCTTCACTTATAGCTATCTATTTTCAGGTAGATTGTTTTATTTTACTCAGTCAGCCATATCACTACTCATTTTTTTTCATGAAAAAGGTCATAGCTGGGTAATCTATTTTCAGGCAAATTGTGTTTATTGTATTTTATTTTACTCAGCCATAACAATTTATTTTCTGTTAACCAACTTGCTGGCTGGCAGGCAGGCAGACAGCTACTCATAGACAGGCAGACAGACAGACAGCTACTCATGGAGAATTGGACAGGCAGGCAGTCAGACAGCTACTCATAGACAGGCAGACAGACAGCTACTCATGGAGAATTGGACAGGCAGGCAGACAGCTACTCATGGACAATTGGACAGGCAGGAAGGCAGACAGCTACTCATAGACAGACAGACAGCTACTCATGGACAATTGGACAGGCAGGAAGGCAGACAGCTACTCATAGACAGACAGACAGCTACTCATAGACAATTGGGCAGGCAGGCAGACAGCTACTCATAGACAGACAGACAGCTACTCATGGACAATTGGACAGGCAGGAAGGCAGACAGCTACTCATAGACAGGCAGACAGACAGCTACTCATGGACAATTAGGCAGGCAGGCAGACAGCTACTCATAGACAGGCAGACAGACAGCTACTCATGGACAATTAGGCAGGCAGGCAGACAGCTACTCAGACAGGCAGACAGACAGCTACTCATGGACAATTGGACAGGCAGGCAGGCAGACAGACAGCTACTCATAGACAGGCAGGCAGACAGCTACTCATAGACAGGCAGACAGTAAGACAGCTACTCATTGACAGACAGACAAATAACTACTCATGGACAGACAGACAGACAGACAGACAGGCAGGCAGGCAGGCAGGCAAAGAGCTACTCATGTTATGTTATTATAACAGCTACTCATGTTATGTGCAATAATTTGTGCAGTTATGGAAACAGCTCTTTGTGTTTATGCAAGAAAATGTAACACATTTATTTATTTACATATTGTGTGCATGCACATTGTACTTTGATACATTTTGCGAAAATAAAGCAATTGAAAGAGAGAAGTTATCAAGTATCATTAATGTCGTAATTTTATCTACTGGCCCCTTGCCATTTTTGTAATGTGGCCCACAGGTAAATCTATTTTAGTATCCCTGATGTAGGCTACACAAATTACACCTTTACAGAGCTAAGAAGCCTGGTTTCAGTGCACTTGTTGTGCCTCTAATACAGTTCAGAGGTGTTCTGTAGCGATGAGTTACTTGAGTACTGTACTTTATTGAGTATTTTGGGATACTTGGAGGACTTTCAACTCCACTACATTTCTAAGACAAATATTGTACTTTGACTCCACTACATTTCTTGTTTATAAATTAATAGAGCAATGCATTGATAAGAAAAAGGAAATGTACTTTGTAATTTGTACCATTGAAAAGTATTATTTAAAAGCATGTACTCCAGTACTTTTATTTCAAGTACAAATTTGAACATCATCCTGTTGTTGCAGTTGCAGCTCTTTGATCAAACATAGCTGTCTTTAACAGAGGAAACACATTAGCAACACAGCTTGCTTCATTTATATGGAATTTACTGTATGTTGCTGTAGTGTACACTTTAAAACCTATAGAGTAAGAAAATACTAAAAGGTTGCTAAACAAAAATGTGCACACCCTCTCATTTACAAATGGTTAAATGAATGCTGATACTGTGTAGGGCTGCATAATTAATAATGTATAGTACCGTATGAGTTTAGTTAATATAATTCATCACAAAATACTGGGATATCAGCAATACTGAAACTTTGATCAACCTGTTGCTATAAAATGTGGTTATTAGTAAAAAAGGAGAAAGAGAAAACTTTACGAAATTATAAAATTATGATTGTTCTTCAAATCATCCATTGAAGCAATCACTGTGGCTTACATGGGGTCACAATATCTAGCAATCTATCTGCATTATTATTTTAACCCCGTGGTTTTGGCAACTTGTATCTTTACAAAAATATACATTTAATAATCATCACAGTTCAAACCTTATTTTGGTTTGTCAGGGATAAGTTTGTGCAAATCCTTTTTTTGTTATAGATGGCATAATATATGCCAAAATGATATAACTTTGTTTATTTCAGAACTAGAAGCACACAACGCATCACACTGCGACACGCTGTAAGATCTTCTATTTTCGAATAGCCGCCCGCAATAAAATATGGTTTATTTACTATAGGCGCAATATTTACAAATTCCACTGGGTACCCCTGGAACCTCCTCAAGGAGCTCATTAAAGGGATGTGCTTGCACACTGTTTGATGTGGAATCCTTAGCTTGTGTTTCAAAATGTTCCTTGTAGTGCGGTTGAACATCGACATCAGCTGCATACAGGGGAGGCAGTGGCGGAGGTGCTAGAGCGGCTGCTTGGGAATCAGAAGGTTCCCGGTTCGACCACCAGCTCCCCCTGGGTTAGTGTCAGAGTGTTCATCAGCAAGGAGGCACTGAACCCCTAAACGTCTCACGATGAATAGGTCGGTTTGCATGGTTTCCTCTGCTGTCAGTGTGAATGTAAGGCACACTGTAAAGCACTTTGGATAAAGGCACTACTGTATATACAGTAAAGTAAATGTACCATTTACTGATGAGAATAATCTTCATCACTGTCAACAATCCCACACTGGAACTTTGGTATATATGTTGATCCTTTTATTTGTATTAAAATTGTGGAAAGGGCAGCATACTGTACAGTATGCAGGTCTCTGTATGAAGATGGTTGGTTGTTCCAAAATTAGATATCCACCTTTTAAAAATGTATGCATTCTCTTCCAAAATACACGATAAGAAAAAGATGAAAAACGACTCAGGAAAAACTGGTTGGCTGTTCAACTTTGTCATATAAAAAGTGGTTAAAAAAAACCAGCTGCACAACATCCACACTGGATCTTTCCGAAAGGCAGCAAATAGCACCAGAACCATGCCCAGTGTCACTCTGGGCAGAGATCAGCACATTACACCATGAAGTGCATGTGTCCTTCTGCACCGGTGACGATGACATCCATCCAGATGCGCATGGCCTCGGGGGAAGGTGCCACCATGTAGAACACCCTGTCATGGGTCTTGACACTGAAGGTCAGCGACGGGTTGGGGCTCTTGGGTATGTAGAGTACATGTAATTACAAGAGAGGATGAGATAATGAGAAAGAAGACATGGCCAGGCAGGTGGTGGGTGGACGGACGGATGCAGCAAATAGAAGACAATCAAAGAACAGGAAGAGATACAGTATACATTTCAGCATCGATCAAAGACAGACTGAGTGCTTACAGCAGTGACTTTCAACCTTTTTAATTCCAAGGACCCCCAGTTTGATATGCATTGATGAGGTCACGGGTACCCAGCCTTTTTTGCACCATGGACCATTAGTTGTAGTCAATATTTTTGCAGACCACCGGGTGGCATCATCAAGCATGCGTGTGTGGGAGCAACGATCAACAGAAATATAAAGGAAAATCTCCCATGAGGGTCCATTTGGTTTGTAACTATCAACCATTTAGCCGGGGAGCCCCTGGTACCCCCTCAAAGACTCCTGTTGAGAACCAGTGGTTTACAATATCTATACAAAGATACAGAACATGAGAAAAAAGGGAAGAGAAAGAGTTTAATTTGTTTACCTTGTGTGCATTCTTTAAGTGGTCATAATAAACCTCTTCTATAGCTTGGAAGTATATGACTCCTTTCATCTTGGTCTCGTGCTTGTCTGAAGCACAGAATACACACAGAGTTTAGAAAGTTAGAAATTGAAAACTGCAGTTGCATATTGCAAGCTTAATCTTGATTTCAGTTGCATCTTTTACAGAAGCAGAAAACTAAATAGGTGTAGAAGTCATGTAAATGCATATAGAGGCTACAGTTGTATTTAATAACATTGAAGAATGGTTGGGGATGATACAGAAATTAATGTAGACCTTTCAGAGAGACAGAGGTTTCCGGATTCACCTGCATAGTAAGTCAGCGTCCGTCGGTTCTGATCAAAGACGAACCAGCGTTTCTTCCAGGTTTTGATCTTGCCGCCCATTTTGACCAGGAAACCTCTGCAGGTTTTGTCTGTGATGGCCAGATGAAAGCAGGCAGCTGGGTTGTGGCCAGCCGCCTCAATGTGGCCGTGAAGATCAAAGTCATCTTTCCTCACAGGGAGGTACCGCGTCAACAGTCTGGACTGGGGGACACACCGTGAGATTAAACGTAAAGATATAAAAATGCAACCATAACATTGTGTTCATTTGTTCGTAAGGGGGGGGGGGGGGGATGCAGAATGTCATTCTGAGATCCTCACCTGGGATCGTTGTTTCTCCCGTAGTTTCACCTCCCTCTCGACAAGCTTCTGCCTCCTACTCGTCTCCTCTTGTAGCCGTTTCTCCAGATCCTCCCTTCGTCTGCGTTCTTCCTCCAGAGCCTGCCGGCGCACCTCCATCTCTCGTTCCTGTGGGAGCAACGCAGACAAACAGCTGCGGATTCAGAGACACTGTGCAGGGAACACAGCAGAGGTAGTGCGTTCTTGGGTTCAATCCCTTTAGCATTGTATTTGTATTAAACTGTACTCTTCTGTGCTTTCTTTGCAAACTGTTAATAAAGCATTACACACGCACGCACACACACGATTGACAATAGCTGGGCTTATATCATGCCTGGGTAGCTACAGTATAACTCCAGGTGAAATTCCAACATGACTTTAACCCTAGCTTGCGGCTTTAATTACCCTGTGTTCCAGGAGTCTCTGCTTCTCCACCTGGGCCTCTCGTAGTAAACGTTCCATCTCCTCGATCTTTGCCATATTGGTCGTGCTGGCGCTGCGAGGAAGAGAAGGATGGATATCACAGTGTTTTGAAATGGGCTGTGCCAAAATATCTTTTAATGTAAAAATGACAAACCAATAATGTGATGACAGGTGTTAGTTTAACAATGAGAAAAGACCAGTGTTAATTTTGACAGAATTTCTTGATTCAGTTTTAGTCATGGTCTTTTGAATAAAATTAGTTTTTGTCATATTTTAGTCATCTGAAATGTTTTAGTTTTAATCTAGTTTTAGTAGACTAAATATATTTTGGCAGGCCTTGATGGCGTTGTAATGCCTGATTTTATTATTATTAAATAGCCGATTTACAACTCACAATACGCTAGATACCAGAGCACAACCAAACATAAAATGACTTGTCTTTTAGTTCTACTGGAGCTCTTCTATACTAGTCCCCCCCTAACATTTTTGTGTAGTTTTGACGAAATTGGCAATACATTTAGTCATAGTTTTAGTCATCAAAGCGTAGCTTTTATAAAAAAAAATCGTCAGTGAAAAGAGTAGTCGACAGGCATTTTTCACCACGTTTTAATCGACAAAATCAACACCGGAAAAGACGATGACAAAATGTGGAGGCTCTACAGACCTGGATATGTTGTCCGGGGAGCACGCAGAGAAGCTGGTCTCCAAGCTGTCAGAGCTGTCCACGCTGACGGTGTCTGAGGTGTTGAGGCTGTTGTCTGCATACGAGAACGGCTCCAGAAACACGTTGTTCTCAGACGCTGTCCTGCTGCAGTAGTCGTTACGTTTCTGTCTGTCGTCGTTCATGTACATGTGACTGTTGTGGCCTGCTAATATGAATACCGAAAACGTACAGATCAAGTTGCCGCCCATTTTCATAGAGATTATTAGATTTGTATAGCTTTCAGATATACGTGCATAATTCATTTTCCATTTTAGGGAGAAAAAAAAAGGGAAGCTCCGCACACTCAAATCTGTGCACAATCAATATGTTTATTTGCAAGCTCTCGGTCTACACTGACCTTCTTCAGGCATCATCATTTTTTCATTATGATAAATGGAAAATTAATTATGCACGTAATCGCATATCTGAAAGCTATACAAAATAATGATAATGATATGTTCATAGTTCATTTCTCTAAAGCCATGTGTTTAGGCCGGGGGAAAAGGTGTATAGCGTGTCAAGCAATTTATGCACACAAGTTATCATGTATTTGTTTTCTTAAAAATGTCGATAAACCATGACAAGAATATACGGTAGTTAAAGGAAAATGTAATCTGGACGTACTCTTGATCATCCGTCGGGTGTTCAGATCCCTGGAGGAGAGAGTGAAGCCTTGAGGGATGAAATTCCCACAGCTTGAACTCTGGGACAGAGGCAGGTGAGGCTACACATGGGACAGAGTAAGAACACACACCGTGGTCAAGAACTGAGGAAAACACCCCCTCTGTTTTATTGGTCCTTCATAGCTCGGTGGTTCTCAAACATTGTTCTGACAATTAATTCAAGTTTTATGATACCTGGCAGCCATTGTAGATCATCTTGCTCAAATGTCACACTGAACCTACTACTGTACTTGGTATTTGTCTAATGGGGTTTAAATTTGGACTTGGACATGTTTAAACTGTTCCCCCCGAGTACCCCCTGAACTCACAATGCGTCACAATGCAACACATTGTGAGCTTGTAGATCTGCTAAGATTATTTATACATTTGACAACTTTGTAGCATAGTATTTCTACATTACAGTATTGATGCTTTTACTTAGGTAGTTATTTTCCACCACTGCTGCCAGTGCCTGGGTGCGTGGACCTGGCTGCCAGGTACGTGTGCGTGGACCTGGCTGCCAGGTGGCTGGTACGTGGACCTGGCTGCCAGGTGGCTGGTGCGTGGATCTGGCTGCCAGGTGGCTGGTGCGTGGACCTGGCTGCCAGGTACGTGGCTGGTGCGTGGACCTGGCTGCCAGGTGGCTGGTACGTGGACCTGGCTGCCAGGTGGCTGGTACGTGGCTCACCTTGGGAGACAGGCTGCGACCCAGAGACCTGCCGTAGGGAGTGAGGAGCTGCTGACTGCGTCTGTGAGGTAGGCTGTCACTCAGGTGAGAGGAGGAGGAGCTCTCCCTACCACCGCCGCTGCGCCTCCTTTCCTTCAGCGAGTGCAAGTGCTGCAGCGGGTCACAAACAAGGGAACAGTGAAACACGGCGGCCATTGTTGCCATGTCGGCTTATTATAAGCGACTTTGGGGCTTGCTTCTCTGTAAATTCGCTTGTAATTATTGGTTCGTTGTGTCCCGCAGTGGCTCAGGGGTAGAGTGGCCGGTAGAGCTGTCGGATGGGAACCGTGAGATTCCACGTTTGATCCCGGGCTCCCCCAGAGTTAGTGTCCTTGATCAAGACGCTGAACCCCTAATTGCTCCTGATGTGCCTTTCATGGTTTCCTCTGCCATAGGTGTATGCATTTGTGTGCATTTGTGTTTCTATTAAGCGTCTGCTAAATGCCTTTGTAAATTGTAAAAGTGTAGTTGCTAATATATTTAGTGCAAGGGACTCCCACCCCCCATACAATATTTGGGTTGAAACTTGTTTTCATAGACCTGGCTCTCGCAAAGAACTGGCAACACTGAACACGGCATATTCCATTGATCCTCCACATCCACATGTGCCATAGGATGGAGCCAATCTAAGGAATTATATTTTCCCAGACATTGTCCTTCATGTTGCAGTCCGTGTACTGTGCGTGCTGAAATGTCAGCATAAAGGAGTTTAAAGGAAAAAAGAAAAAAGAAAAGAAAGACAGACAGAGACAGACAACATAGACATTTATATAGTAATTCATTATAGTGAGGTGCTGTTCTTGTGACACACAAGCGCCCTCTGCTGGATAGATTACGCATGAGCTGCAAGTGAATCGTGTATTCTTTCTTACCTCCTTAATGGCCCCAGGGTTGTTAGTGAAGGCCTGGCCCCCAGAGAGGGCTGCGTACTTTCCTTCCAGAGAGGCCAGGTTCTGCTTCTCCTGTAGACAAGGCTGTTGTTTATTTATACATCCCCGGGAAAAGTCACATACACACATGTGAGCTGCCTGCTATCACCACATTGAGGAGCGCTACTGGGCCTAATCAGTCTCCCTGGGGCAGGAGCAGATCTACAAGCTCACAACGTGTCGCTTCGCACCACAGTGTGAGCTTGTAGATCGGCTATTTTCACTACTACTTACTACTTACTTTGTTTTCTAATTATCGAATTTCTTAGATTTTTCTTTTATTTCTTCATGGAATTACTGAAAAAAGAAAAAGAAAGATTTTGGGAATGTTTTATGAAAATATATTGAATAATAATAGGTACCGGTAATAAATAACAAAGTGTAGAAAAGGAAAAAAAAGTGACCCACCAAAGAGTGGTTCAGTGGTCAGTCATTATGATGAATGGATAATAATTTACAATTTAGGCATTTAGCAGACGCTCTTAATCCAGAGCGATTTACATAAACAAAAAACATGGTAATGCATCATATACATAAGAAATAGTCATCATGAATCATACATCTGAATCATAAGCTAAGAACCTAACAGTGGAATTTTTATATAATGAAACTACGTATGCATATGTATGACTACATAAAATGCTATCTAAGTTACATAAGTTGAGCCTTTGCCTTTACGGTTGCATACATACAGTACAGGTTGATCAATATTTGCATGCAGGGAGCTTTCATACAGTATACCTTCTGAAGCATGATGAGCAAATTGTTTTTCTCTTTCTGGAAATGCTCTTTTTCTTGTTGAGTTTGAAGGGCGATCTGAGTGGATTGTCTCTTCAGCGCCAGCAGCCTTTCCTATGGAAAGCAAAACAAACACTGTAATTGACGCCAGCAAGATATTGGGAGAACATTCACAAACGAACACCAAAGAAGTGGCTGTTTTAGAAGTCAAATGTATTTATTTAATTTAAATCTAAAATATATTTTGCCCCAGTATATAATACATCCAAGGCAGAATTGTCTGTTATTAAATACATGACGTTCCACTACTACTACTACTACTGCTGCTTCCTTTGATAATTTGTTGGTACCCATTGTTAGTATGTAAAACTATTTTATTTATGGATGGGGGAACTTTTCTTTCCATTCTTTGTGAAGTAATTCCATGTTTTTGAGGAATTACTCCTCACGACATTAAACTGTTAGTTGAAAGTTACCAATTATTATCTGCAAGGACTAAATTATTTTAACAGGCTCTAACCCACCCTTTGGCTTTGCTTTTGTTGTTTTGCTTTTGTACACAGAAACCGTAAACAGCATGCTAAATATTATTTCATGTTTATTTCTGGTATTGATTATTGCTGTCATTTGTTCATGCTTTGTGCCTTAATCATTCAACAATGCTGTAGTAATAATAACAACAAATCATGCCAAGTGAAACGTTTCCATGTGGCAAGAGGCAAATAAAATATTCTATCTACAGTCCTGTTAAAAGCATAAAAGCATACTTTCCCCTCGATAGAAGTTTAAAATTGTGTGTAAAGTACTAAGCAAAGAGCGTCATATGGTACTTGGAGCGCATTAGGTGCTCTCTTGGGGATAGCAATCCAAATATTGGGTTTCTTCCATCTTTGAGTTTTTATAGACCTATTTACAAAACGTCTAAAAGCCTCTGTGGACAATCTCTTGAAATTATGCTGTAAATAGAGAGAACTGAAACCTGTGATGTCTCCAAATGCTCCATATAGAATGGATAGATGACAGGAGGTGACTGAGTGGTTCTTTTGAATTTCTTGTGTTTAATGTAGTCATTAAACCTCACTTGGTCTCACATTTTTGTTTGTACATTAACATTTTAAACATATGAAAGCAGGTTATGAAAACTTGAAAAGCAACCCTTTCAGAAATAAAATATGCTTTTTTCCCTCCACCCCAAATCTCTTGATTAAATGTCCAGAATAGGAATGTAACAGTTCAAATAGTTGCATATCATGTTGCATTCGTTTTGGCCTTAATCTTCTGCAGGACAAATTGAAAACATCCGCATGCATTTTTAAAAATCTGTCAACACTGTGTATACCAACTCAGCTGTGCCCAACATCTCTGGTGTGAAATGGTTGCAGATGAATTACATTTCTTCCCTCTCAATTTCCTTGATGACCATGATCTTAATTGTGTTCGGTACATCACTTAGGGACAGATTTGTCTCCATGACATTAGTGTAAGAACATATTGGCACAATGTCATTGCATACATGCAATTCAGCCTAGCGTAGTAGTCTACATCAGTGATACTGAAAGTGTGGCGCAGGGACCTTAAGGGTTCGGTTCAATGAGGGAGTTCCAAATGGGCCCTTTCATGTCTATAACTCTGAAAGTGTAGAAACGGACCAAATGAGTTAAAAAGTGGTCAACATGCATGCATGTGGCTCGCTGCATACCTTGCGTGTGACCATAGTACGCTGGCACTCAGTTGTTTCACGGAGTAGCTTCTGTGTCTCACTGTCCTCCTCCTCATCCTGATGACACTCTCTCTCCAGCTGCTGGAACTCTAGCACATCACTTTCCTAAGGATTAAAACATTCGGACGCACACAAGCACGCACACATGCACGCATGCACACACATACTCACACAGTCTTAATTATATATATATATATTATAACAACAACAACAACTTAAAATTGTATAATGCCTTTAACGAGACCATTACTTTTTGTCCAAAGGACATTTTACATTGAAAGAAACTAAAACAAACAAGTAGACAAAACTAGCATCCTTGACTGCATGATTTCAGGGATGGTTTAGACTAGAGAGAGACAGATTATTTTCTCATTATTGCACGTTTATACCTGCGACTTGTCTGTGAGGTTTGTCTTCTCGCTGCCGCCGATCTTCTCCTGGAGCCTCTCTAGGAGCTCTTTGTCCCTCTGCAACTGGGCCGTCTCGGCTTCCTGTTCCCCGTCCAACAGAGCACACTCCACCTCCATCTGCAACGCAGAGCGCCCACACAATGAGAAACACTGTCCCCACATGCACATCTGGGGAGTTGCATGCCTTTGGCTCGGCTGCGGTCGACTCAACAAAAGACTCGAAATGCAACAAACATACCATCAGATAAACACCAGGGAGATGCAGTACTACGTTCGCTGTCAGGCAGAAACCTCGCATGTCCAGATTTCATACTTTGAATGTGTTTTCCTACAATCTAGTGTCACCAATGGTCTCACAGTGTGACTGTGAGTTACATAAATATTGAGGACTAAAGTGACAACTACATTGAATCTACTGGAACACAGGTCCTGTTTTCCAGTGCCTGGACAGTTATGGTTTTGGACATGCAAGGTTTCCGCCCGATAGCGACTAAAGACAGTTCTCAGGATCATATTCACAGGAAAGTGTGCAGCTTTAGATGATTGCGAGGCATGCCTCAATACACACTGCTTCTGAACCCATCGAACTGCAGGAAGACAAATGACACCAGCCGCCTGAAACCAATCACTTGTGTTTATATTGGCATACAGCACAGCAGGGCTTCCCAAACATTTACATGCCAAGGACACCCAAATAGCCTCGCCTGTTTTTTTTAGGCACATCGAGCAGGACAGCAGTGGAGGACCATAGAACCCGGGGAACATAGAACCCAGGGACTATAGAACCCAGGGAACATAGAACCCAGGTAACATAGAACCCGGAGAACATAGCTGTGTTTCTACAGTATATTGGCATCAGTACAGTACCTCTCTGATGGACTCCTCCATCTGGTTGTCCAAGTCTTTGGCCTTCTGCTCCAACTCGTCTATGTTGTTCAGAACTTGAATCCTCTCCTCCTCTATGTGGGTCACTTCCTGTTTTAGCTGCATGCTCTCCAGGGCCTGCCAGAGACATCATGCATCCACCGTTACGTTCGTAGAGAAAAAACAAACGCAGCATTTTCTTAACCACTTAAGAGCTCCTAAATATGTATTACTTGTATCATGACAAAATAGTGAAACCACAAGCTCACAAGTTAAGTTGTGTTGTGAGCTTGCAAATATGATATTCTTTTTGCCATTTCTTTAATTTTAAAGATTTTGTCCACACACTGGCTCACTCCAAAAGTGCTATGAGATATGAACTGTGATGAATGTGTCACGTCATTTTCTTTAGTGCTTGGGAAAAAATACCCAAGGGTGTGAACAAGTGGATGCTACTGATGGATTCATTTTTCTAACATTCAACTTTGTAAAAGTCAACGATCCATGAAGGGAACTGCACCACACAACAATAGCTCGTAAAAAATATAATATATATATATAATATATAATAATATATGATTTCAATTATTATTATTGTTGTAGCCTATTTGTGCATCCTTATATTCTTGTGTCAATATGCCAGCTGTATTATGAAAAGGATTTCTTGACAGTTTAAACAGAAAGTTGGTAAGAGTCCTCATAAACTGTGACAAACTGTCCCTTTCTGGACAAAAATCAGTTCTTTCCATACATTTGATATGCTATTAAACCATTTTCCCAGCCACTGCACACCATCCTTTGCCAAGGTGGACTAGAGCCACAGCTGCGTTTTTAATTCACTGGAACCTGGCTCGCTGACAACGAGGGCAGGATTCCATTCCACTTTGTGAAATGGAAATATTTTTTCAGTGTGCTTTAACTGCCACCACAGTTCTTGAACACCCACATACTTTATCTCAGTGGCTCTCCAACATTTGAATTTCAAGGACCCCTGCAGTTTGATACGCATTAGGCCACAGACCCCCATTTTCATCTCTGGGACCCACAATCTATAAACACTACTAGAGTGTACAAATGGAACATTCCAAGTACAGGTACACTCTCTGAGTTACAGACCCTTAACTCCTCACGGACCCCTGAGGGTCCCAGGACCCCGATTTGAGAACCACTGCTTTATTTCATCTATTGCTGATACTACAATACAAATACATTCATATCACTGTAGGTATTTAATTTACCGGTAAGACAAAACAGATCCTAAAGCATCAGGTAATTTCCAATGGAATATTGCTTGCTTTGCAACCCTTTAGTTTATAATAGCCCTTTCTCAAAGTATTGTCTTAGGTATAGGTCTACACAGATATAAGTACTGAACAAATACATGATGTACTTACTTAGGTGTATTGACCAAATGCAAAGTGCAATATGTAAAGTGTAGCTGTATTCACATTGTGTAATTATTAGACCATTAGAGAGTGGTGTATTCATAATCATTTTCAGTTGGTTGAATTGTAATGCTGCATTTAAAATACAGGATGTAGGCCTACATTGGAAGTGCAACTGTCACATTCTGGTGAGGCGAGAACCCAAAAGCAGGACAGCCAGGCGGTGTAGTGTTTTAATATATGTGAACGGAACAATACAAACTCAAGCTAACATGAACTAACACCAAACAATGGCCGTTTCTCAATACCCAAACTTTGGAAGTTCAGACTAGCATCCTTGGGAGTTCGGGAGTAGATACTTCCGAGTACGGTGGTTCTGCTGTAATGCGGTGAAAACTAAAACATTCTGGGTAATTTGCAGCGCAAAGTGTCAAGTTCACATCCGGGTATTTGGTCTGTACTTGGCCAAATGGGAACTTGAGAATTGGAATAGTACTTAATCTGCGACTGATGACATATCATGAGTTCGCAAGGATGTAAGTACAGACAGTTCGGGTTTTGAGAAATAACAACACAAGGACTGACTAGGGAAACAAAGAACAATATTCTGCACCAATAAAGTGATGCAATGTTTGTTCTGAATCAACCTGTATGAATGAGGCATCATATGTATGAACTGTTTTTATCCAATAATATCAAACTGGGGAACAGATCAGATATACAGTACACAAGTGGAATGATTACACTTGAGATACAGCTGGGAGAGAGAACCAAGAACCAAGAAAACTAGACCAGGTATCAATACATAGAAATACAAGACCTAGTCCTAGACTACAACAAAAGACACAAAAGTCTGTGACTGTAGCAGCAACTGGGAAAATAGTTACCTGAGAAGCTCTTTCATGCATGTCTTGAGTACAATTCCTGTGTTGGCATGAAATGTAAATCATGGCCAATAACGACCCTTTAAAACTCACATAAAAGTTGATACGGCCGCCTGTGTCGGAGTACACTGAATTAAAGGCATTGTAAAGCTAGGGCTTACTGAATGCACCCTGCTCCACCATACGTAGGTAATGTAGCTCTGGAAATGCAGGAAAGAGAATAGAAGGTCCTGGATGATTCATAAATATACTATTATTATATCCTTGATTCAAACCCAAAACCTTCCTCCATACAATAGCTTCATTGTAAAGAGCAAAACATCTGGAAAAAATAGATGCCTTTGTAATTGTGCTCACATACAGCCTCTCTCCCCATTCACGCACGCACATATGCACACACACATTCTCTCTATCCCCCTGTGGTGCACGCACCCACACACAGTGAACAATTATCTACTTGTACGAACACACACACGCAGGCAGCCACGCACGCACACGCACACACACACACACACACACACACACACACACACACACACACACACACACACACACACACACACACACACACACACACACACAATAACTACTATAACTACTCTACCATACACGAAAAAACTATAGATCATACATTGTTGCTGTCGGGCAGAAACCTTGTATCTCCATATTTCAACTTTCATTGCTTTTTTGTTAATGAATGCCCTACAATGTCACACAAAGGTAGTAAAAATAGCCGATCTACAACTCACAAGATCTCTGCCATTCTTCTATTTTGTTTTAAATATATAATAATAAACTACATCCGTTCAATTTTTTCAGAAAAAATAAATAATAATAAAAACAATATATACATTTTCTGAAAAGTAACAGTTTGGAATTGGAACATAGAAGGTTTCTACCCGACAGCGACGACATGCACATCTTTACATCACACACACACACACACACACACACACACACACACACACACACACACACACACACACACACACACACACACACACACACACACACACACACACACACACACACACACACACAAACGTATTCTACTGGGGATAAAGTCATTTCCTGCCCCCCCTCCTCCTCCTTGAAGAGACTGCGGGGCTGATGGCTACAGCCAAACTGTTCCAAGGAGAGCTTCTATCATTAAAACCAGACACACCGCTAGTGCGTCGACTCTTTACCGATCCGGAGTGGAAAAAAATGGCGCCCCCTCTTTTACACGAGGGGGCTTTGCACTGTAACTCTGTGGTGACTGAGCTAGTAAAAGTGTGTGTGTGTCGTGGGGGTAAACGTGTGGACTATAGCTTAGCAAAATACATGCAAGAGGAATTCCTCAAGAGGCCCTGCACTGTTTAGAAATCCTCTCACAGGCCCCAAGAGTGGGAACCTACTGTATATGTTTCCGTGCTGCTCACACATAATGCAAACATACTGTACACTGTAGATGTATTGTATACTGTACCCTAATGCACGGAAATGCTTTGGCCATGTCTTGCCCCCCCCCCCCCCCCCCCAATAAAAATGTACTGCTAGTCTGTTACAATAACCTTAAAACCTAATACATCTTAAATAAATACTGAAAGCAGTATTTATATTTTTTAATAATCTGGAGACACCAAAATAATGGATGAGTTAATACTTGTGTTGTGTGCCGGTGTCACGTACTGAAACTATCCCATCTACATTAAGCTCATGCGTCTGGGAACGTTTTTTGCCAGGTGAAGCCTGGCCTATTTTTGCTCGGGTTTGGCTAGTCTGGACCTATAGTCATGCTTACTCTGAAACGCAGACTAAGCCAATGGGAGTGCCTCCTAAGCCCTGAAAGGCCGCAACGCGGAAGTGTTAACCCAGACTCTGCAACGCCCTATGGCAATGCCGCAACAGTGGCTAATGTTATGAGCTAACTGAAGCTACAGAACAAAACCGCTACTGCCCATAGATCCGAAGTCCCGTTAGTCCGAACATGCACTGCTCCCGTGCTTGCAGTTAGGTTTAGGTTTGCTCCCGTGCTTGCGGTTAGGTTTAGGTTAGGGTTAGAGATAGTGATAGTAATTTCGGAACAATGAACCTTCTGACTAATGACACCAACAAAACACAGTGATTGAACTTGCTTTGCGGGATATTGTATTTTTTCTAACAGTGTATTTGTGTACATCCACACAGAATGGCTGCCAATGGCAATATTCTGCACCAATAAAGTGATACAATGTTTGTTCTGAATCAAGCTGTATGAATGAGGCATCATCAGGTATGATGTTTTCATCCAATAATATCAAAACATCTCTCATCATTTTCATTTGTTGGTGTGTAAATGAAAAGGACTTTAAGTCAGCTTTTTACACAAACACCAAATCGTAACCCTATTCCTGATAGCAAAAACAACTGATATAATACTGTACAAGCTCAGTACAAGTCATGATGTGGTGTGTTGTGAGCTTGCAGATCTGTGATTAAGAAAATACAAAATAAGAATAAATACACAGTATATATTTGAACATTAGTGAAACTTTTTGCCTATAATGAGTTAAAAAGTGGTAAAAATGCCATTCAGGAGTTTTTACAGTGTATGCCTCTCAGTGTGTTTACTGTGTGTGCGCATGTGCGTGCGTGCGTGCGTGCGTGCAGAGTTTGCACGTGTGTCATGCAGCATTGATGAACTCCACATTCCTATCCATATTTGGACTGTAGTACACAGGGGAGTCTTACTTTGGCTCTGTGCTGAGCGGAAGGCGAGGGAGCAGCGCTGCTGTTCAGGTTGACTGCAGGTGAGCGCGACCTGCAGGTCTCCCTGTAGACGCTGGGCTGGAGCAGGCCGCTGCCCGGACGCTCCTCGGCCAGCCGGTAGTCCCTGCCGTTGCTGCCGCCGCTGCCCGGCGCCTTGGCCTCCAAGCAGCCGTCCTTTGGAGAGTCGGAGCACGACACGGAGTCCTCCTCGTCGTCCGAGACCTGCAGCAGTGCATGGTGTAAAGCAGTGCTTCCCAACCTTTTTCATGTCAAGGTCCATTATATTCAGCATTTGACCTTTAGCCTCTCTGACCCAAAACTAAAGAATGTTTTGTTGTCGTTGGATTTTGTCCACAATTCTTTCCAAATGGATGTTGTTATAGCATAGGAGAGGCAACAGATAACAATACTTCTACATTGGCAAGTAGGCAAATATTGTACCTTTAGTCCACTGCATTTATTTGAAAACTTTAGTTACTTTTTATTTAAAAGAAAACATGTCTACTTCAGCCCTATATACATTTCAGCCATTTGAAAATAGCCGATCTATAAGCCCACAATGCACGCGCATTGTGAGCATTGTGAGATTTTCAAAAGTGAAACATTTGAAAACTTGGGACATTGGGACACAATGGGACATTCTGCGCAATGAGTAGGCTACTTTCTACTTTTGGTAAGCTACTTAAAGCACATTTTGATACCAATACGTCTGTACTTTTACTCAAGTACATTGAATTCCAGATGTTTACTTGTAACCGAGTAGGTATACTTCTACATCGTAGTATTGATACTTTTACTTAAGTAAAAAGTTGTCTTATCTTCAATTAAAGAAGGTTCTAAAATCACTTCTCTCAACCACCAAATACTTCCCTTACGGTCTGCCAATTTAACCTGTTTTGTGACTTGCTGTTTTCTTGTTATTTTGTCCATACAGTGTATATATATTTTGTTTATATGATATGTGTTTTTAATTGTGGTAGATCTGCATTATTCAATGTTGATGTCGTTTTTGTCCTGTGAATGTACAGATGTTCTTGGAGAATGCCACTTCTTAAGCCCCTGGAGGGTTATTGGGCAATCTCCTTCATGTTTTATTGACTTTGTGTAACATTATATAATATTTTGTAAGTGAAAAAGTACTTTCTTCCGACCACTGACCTGCAGCTTCTCCAGCTCCTTGTTGATCTTCTGCAGGTCAGACATGGAGGAGCCCACCGCCTCTCTCTTCACCTGGCCCAGCTCCGTACACAGGCTCAGGATTGTCTCCAGACGCTGGCACTCCTGATAGACACGGAGAGGCAGCTATAGCGGAGATGTGTGTGACACAATAGGGTGACACTTTTGACTTTGAGTGTGTGTGTGTGTGTGTGTGTGTGTGTGTGTGTGTGTGTGTGTGCACACATTATCCAAACTACACCATGGCCATAACAGTACCTGTCGGCGTTCCAGCCAGCAATCCTGCAGACCTATAGGGGTAATAAAACCCATTCGTGTGATCATCAAAATCTTTATATTAGAGGTCCTATGGATGCCAAAAACCAAACTAGAGAAACGAATCAGGAGGGTGCACGTGTCATGGACCCTTCCTAGGGCCTCTACTAATGGATAATACTTGATTCTGATTACTAATAACTTTTATGTAAGCTAAAATGAGCTTCAGACAACCATTAAATTAACCTGGTTGAATATACGAATAAACCATATTTACATTTTAGTTGTTGCTATAGGTGACCCTGGTGTAGGTGGTACTATTTGGACGGGAACCCCTTTTGATGTTTTAAACATGATGTTATAATTTAGCTATTAAAAAATAGCAGATCTACAAGCTCATAGGTCTGCTATAGGTCTGCTTTCAGAAAATTGTCATGATTTTGAAAACTTTTTTTAATTTCGACGTCAGGCCTGAATGGGATAATAGACAATTAGACACCAAGACATGCAGTTGTAGACAAATAATGCACTCACTCACTCACTCAGATCACCTTTGGATCCCTTTAAGCTCATATCCCTCACACAAAACATGACAACAAACTCACCAGTCTTTGCACTTTCTGCTCCTTGAGCCGCTCGTCTCGCTGGTGCAGGTGGTAGTCTCTGAGCTCCTCCTTGCCGTTCAGCGAGGTGATGCTGCCCACCCTCTGGCCGGGCCCCAGCCCACCCTTCCCGAAGGACAGCCTCCTCTCTCCCAGGCCCAGGTCCAAGCAGGTGGAGGAGCCCCTCGGGTCCCTCCACCCCTCCTCCTCCTCCTCGCAGCCCAGCGAGCTCAGCGAGGACATGCTGGCCCTGCGGGTGGGTGGCGGTGTCACAATTATTACACAATCGTCTTATGGCAAATTGTTTTGTAATAATCGTCATAATCGTGTTGAAACATTTTCCTACATAAAAAAGCAGATCTACAACTTCTTGGCGCGCTGTAAGATTGGAGAGCAGCTATTTCAGCTATTTCAAGTATAAATACATTAAAAGAAAATGCCAGTAATTTCTTGGTATAATTTCAGTTTTTTTTCATATCAGCCCTGTGCACTTTTTTATTACGAAACCTAAAAGACAAATGGAATTGTAATTTCTATTCACAATGTTCCAATTTCCAACGCCAAAAAGCACAATTAAATCTAAAATCTAGTGATGCATATTCGGCTGCAGAAAATATTCGGCAGAAAATGGCAAAAAATGCATTTTCAGCCTATTCGGTTTCGGCCCGAATAGGCAGAAAATATATCGCCGAATAGCGTATGCAATTAATGCATTAAAAAAAGTTGAATAAATGTTTTATGGTCCCATACTATACCCGATTATGTATTATTATTTAAGTTCCCTACTTTAATCGCAATTATTTGTGTGACAATTAATCATCAACTTCAATATGTAATCAGTAGGCATCAATATGTCCATACTCCATACATGATAAATGTGTCCGTGGCAAAGACTTGGTCTTGTCCGTGTCTGTGGCAACTTTTCTTTTTTACGTACATTATAAGACCGACTTGTCAAGACTTCTTCAGAATATGTATGACACTTACTAACTGCGACACTATATGGCACACTAGGAGTCCAACTAATACTAGTGGTTCTCAAATGTTTTAATTGCATGGACCGGCCCCTTAACTCTGAGAGTTGTAATTGCAATTGTACAATTGTACAAATTGAACACTCTCAGATTTACAGATCTTATGGTCATTCGGTGCTAGCTCTTTATGTGTTTCTGTTAACATTATTGTCTACTTATTTTGTATGTCCATAACAAAAATGGAATTATATTACCCCTGTGTGTAATCGTGATAGCCCCTACCTGCGGGACGACGCGCCAGGAATGCTGGCCGTCACCGTCACATCCGGTGGCTGCTCCAGAGACAACAGGCTGCGCCGCGACACAGCCGCTGACGCCGTCGTCCCCTCTCCTCTGTGGGGACCACCTGTCGTCCCCTCTCCTCTGTGGGGACCACCTGTCGTCCCCTCTCCTCTGTGGGGACCACCTGTCGTCCCCTCTCCTCTGTGGGGACCACCTGTCGTCGCATGGCGGCCGGGTACCGGGAGCAGCGAGAGCGGAGGGGCCTCCGATCGGTTCAGGCGGGGCAGGGAGCGGCTGTGGGTGCTCAGGCCGTTGAGAGAGCCCGTGGAGTACTTCCTCTGCCTGTGGTCCCCCGTGCGGCCCTGAGAGTACACCCTGCGTCCCATGCGGGGACTGGAGGGCATGCTGGCCGCGCCGCTTTTGACCCGGGGCGAGCGCGGCACAGGCGGGTCACCGTAGGAGGAGAGCAGAGAAGAGCCTCCGTCCGCTAGATTGGCGGAGAGCAGCAGGCTGTCTTGCGACCGGTGGCGAGGCGTGGCGTGGTGCCGGAGTAAACAGTTGGGGCTGAGGGGCCGCTCCCCCTGCCGAGGCGAGGGGGGCACGCTGCTGCTGGAGAAGTAGGAGGTCCTGGACGAGGTGGGAGGAGGGCGCCCGGCAGGCGAAGGCACGCTGAGGTAGTTGCGGCTGCATTCGGCCGCCCTGAGGCTGGCCTCCAGCGCGCTCTTCCTGCGCTGGAGCGTCTCCATCAGCTCCTGGAGCTCTGCCTTGGAGCGGGAGCCCCTCAGCACTGATCCTCCTAAGCTGTGTTCAATCTTCACACAGTCTGGAGAACACAGGGTTACATTATAGTCTTTTTAAAGCAATGATGGACTTTGATATATATAGCCATGGATTGTATAGCTACGCGGGTGGGCAGGAATAAATAGTAGATAATCATCTTTACTAAGTAGAATCTGCCAATACTCAAAAAGTACTGGGCCTTTTCTCTTCTCTTCTCTTTTCTATTTATTTTTAATTATATAGGCCTATTAGCATAATCTGTTTTCTGTACCACCCGAGATTGGAACCCGTGTCCTGCATGGTAGACATCTACCTCTTGCACATGTGATCTTGAGGCAGTACTACTTCAAATCTTGCAGTGGCGGCCACTGTTACATGCAAAACCCTGTTATGGGAAAGCTACCTTGCTTAATAAGCACCAGTTAAGCTGAGAGGAGCAGACGCATGTGCTGACTAAGATGGGAAAAACCAGAAAAGAATGCAGTCTGGTACAGTTCTGAGTCCAATGCAAACATTGGGCCAGTGGCTAAAAGTGTCTTCTAAAAATGGAAAAATGCTGGTGCGTCCGCCAAGACAAAACAGAGTGCTATCAAACAAACTTGAAGATTCCGACCCCATATTGTGAGGATAGCGATGTCACTCCTGTCATGACTCCTGGACTTATCTGAGACACAGTTTACCTATGGCTGTGCTGTGTGCTGTAATTAGATATTACCGTCGACATCAGGGAACCTCATCAGACAGATGAAGCAGGGACCCCAACTATTGTATACATTTTTTGTTGCAGATTAAACTTTTTCATGGATTTCATAGATAGATTAGCTTCATACATGACTAATTTTCTGTTACTATGTGTACATATTGTGTATGTTCAGACAATGAACCTTTCAAATCCTCAATATTTAGTCAACTTGACTGGCGGCTCTGTAGTTGGTCTGCTCTTTTCCCTCTACCTCAACTTTCCAAAAATAGCGTGAAGCGTTGTGAATTTGTAGATGTGCTATTTTTGGCTAACGTTCCCCATCACACAGATTTGGTAGACCCCCTGACCCTGTAGTAACTCTGAGGACCCCCTAGGGGTCAGGAACCCCGTGTTGAAGACCCCATGGTCTGCATATAAAAAGCCTGAGTGGTGGACAAAGCCATTCAGTCATGTGAACATTTTAGAATTGTATTTTCAGTTTTCACATTGTCCGACCAGGATTCAGGAATGGTTAAAATATAGTCCTACTGTAGATAATTAGATTGTTATGTGACCATTATTTCCAATGTCTTTAACATGCTGACGGTCATATTCCAGACACATATTACTTTACTTTGGTTCACTACACATTAAAGTGACCCATATGATGGATATGAAATGCATTTTCCAGTCTGGTGACAGGCAGTATCTTCAAAATGAATGAAAACAATAGACTTAAAAAAAGAGTAATCCACTGATCTAATGTGACTCCAGACTTCCTTTTAGAAGCATGATTATCTTGAAACAACAGCTGTTTTACAGCTGTTATTTCCTCAAAGGCAAAATAGGCCAGGTGGTGGTGGGGAAGGTCACTTTTGACTATTACCTGATGAGCAGTCCATGTGTGTTCCATATTCTGTGATTCTTAACCACTTCAACCCCAGCATCCCTATTCTAGGGGAGGGGGCATTTGTCAAGCATAGCAGATCTACAAGCTCACGATGTGTTCGGTTGCGAGGCGTCCTGACAGTCCTGGCTGGGTTTATAGATTCGCTATTTTTGATGAGGAGATTATTTGTAGTGTAGATCGAAAAGTACAGTGCAACTCAGGTCCGTAAGTAAGTATAGTTAAGTATAGACTATAGAGGGCCTCAGTGAATGGTCAGGTCAAAGGTAGCGGGAAACAGCGACTGGTCATTGAATTCATCCTACCTGAACCATAGCCCAAAGTGAATTCATCCTACCTGAACCATAGGCCAAAGTGAATTCATCCTACCTGAACCATAGCCCAAAGTGAATTCATCCTACCTGAACCATAGCCCAAAGTGAATTCATCCTACCTGAACCATAGCCCAAAGTGAATGCATCCTACCTGAACCATAGCCCAAAGTGAATTCATCCTACCTGAACCATAGCCCAAAGTGAATGCATCCTACCTGAACCATAGCCCAAAGTGAATGCATCCTACCTGAACCATAGCCCAAAGTGAATTCATCCTACCTGAACCATAGCCCAAAGTGAATGCATCCTACCTGAACCATAGCCCAAAGTGAATTCATCCTACCTGAACCATAGCCCAAAGTGAATTCATCCTACCTGAACCATAGGCCAAAGTGAATTCATCCTACCTGAACCATAGCCCAAAGTGAATTCATCCTACCTGAACCATAGCCCAAAGTGAATTCATCCTACCTGAACCATAGCCCAAAGTGAATTCATTCTACCTGAACCATAGCCCAAAGTTAATTCATCCTACCTGAACCATAGCACAAAGTGAATTCATCCTACCTGAACCATAGCCCAAAGTGAATTCATCCTACCTGAACCATAGCCCAAAGTGAATGCATCCTACCTGAACCATAGCCCAAAGTGAATGCATCCTACCTGAACCATAGCCCAAAGTGAATGCATCCTACCTGAACCATAGCCCAAAGTGAATTCATCCTACCTGAACCATAGGCCAAAGTGAATGCATCCTACCTGAACCATAGGCCAAAGTGACTGCATCCTACCTGAACCATAGGCCAAAGTGAATGCATCCTACCTGAACCATAGCCGAAAGTGGCGATGGGACTCTTCTGGGGAAACATGCTCCTCGGCTGACTGGCCTCCTTCAGTATTACTTTGGTTTTGGTTTACCAAAAGGAAAGGACACAGGGAGAAATCTGTAGAAAGAAATACACATACAATCAATGCCGGAATAGCGGCTTGCGACATTTAAGTACATGTGGTGTGCTACTAAAAAAGAAATAAAATAAATAAACTCTGTTAGAAGTTCTGGCAGTCAAATCAATGACTCTGAACCACACAAGCATTCTTGCATGCATGCATGCACGCACTCAGTTCAGACGGGTCAGATTTTTTTATCTTCTTTTGATATTGTTATTGTCGTCACCCTGTTTAGGAGACTGACTGACTGCAATGTTTTCGCAGCTGTATTCTAATGTCTGCCTTTTTACCAGTGGTCTATGAATACTCATGATTTCAGGCTCAAGATAACAATTCTCCTGTGTTTTATCTTCCACTTTCGATTTCTTTCTCGCTTAAATTACATATAAATAAATACATTTTAGCAAAGTAGCAATAAGGAGGAACCGAGGAGGCACAAACAGGCAGTCTCCACATCATGTTAACATTAGTTTGTCTCCATGTCATGCCAATAATAATAATAATGCATTTCTTGCATTTCTTCTTGTCTTAGTCCTGATTCTAATCAGCGTGCCACTGCTTAAAGTATGAGGACCTGAAGAGGGCCATGAACTGTCCCCCTGTGATACTGTAATTGACTCTAGTGAAGTGAGTCAAGTGACTGTGTGACAGACTGCGTGACTGAGTGCCTGACAAACCTTGTGGTGAGGCAGGAAAGGAGAGAGAGCGGGAGAGAGACACAAAGAGAGAGATGGAGAGAGAGGAATGGAGGATGAAAACCTCTCTCCCCCCACCACCACACTCTTGACCGAGTGGAGATGCTCTTAACATTAGCGTAAGTTGTGGTTGTACTGGTCTGACCTGATCCCAGATATGAATGTACAATATCTCAACACGCAGTGTGACCGTCACCAGTCACCACTATCGCATCATACTGTGATGTACAGCAATGGAATGCAATGCTCTAAAGCATGCAAACTTCAACTCAATTTCATACCCCCACCCGTTCAAAACCCACAGGCCATAGTTCACTCTGTTCTTTTTTCATGCTATTTTGCTGTGAGATAACCCTGGGGTGTTCCTTTCTTTTTTCATGTCACCTAAGAAAGCTTAAATAATCTGCTTGTAATCTGGTACAAGATGTTTTTGTTATCATTGTAGCCTATCGATGTTGTTTTATCATTCTATATTTTGTAATTTGTATCGTACCATTGTGAAAATAACCAAACTAAGCACTAAACTAAATAGACAATGGGAAGGCCAAATTACTGCTGTTACTGTTGGCTCCAATGAGACAGTGTGAGTGGAGTGACTTCAAAAGTCTCACACAACAGCTCAAACCACAGGCATAATGGGCACACGCACACACAGAGAGAGACAGACAGACAGACAGAGTCAGACAGAGACAGCACAGACGGAGGGTCTGACTCTGATCCAAGGTTTCCTCGGTTTCCTCTCGCCGGCTGGAGCGAGCGGACCTACAGGAAGTAGAGTATCCTTTTACACCGTCGGCTACAGGCCACAATCAATCAGCATGAGCTCACTCTTCACTCTCCACACACTTGAAGAGGCCGGCCTAGCGTCAGGAGCTGGCGAGAGCCTTATACTGCATCACACAGACTACGGGCCTGCTGGACATTAAAGTCAGTGGAGCAAACTAATGCTCACTGTTTGTTCAGTTACACTTATGGGGACTTTCATTCATTGGATTCAATTTGTTGATTTGATTACATATTATGCTCGCATAAAAAGTGGTTCTCAAACTTTTACATATCAAGGACCCCCAGGCTGGTATGTATCAGGCTACGGACAGCCATAACTCTGAGAGAGTACAAATGGATACTTTTGTACACTCTTGCCATTTGGTTACCAATCAATCAATAATTTAGCTAGGGACCCTCTGGAACCAGTTGTGCACTAATTAACTGTGGTATTACCAGGGTAACCCTTAACTTGGTGGGCTTTATGGACAGTTGTCACAGTTCAGAAACTTGCCTACCAATGACATCATCATCGATAAGGATTCCAATCTAATAGCAATGTTCTCTCCCTTAAAATTATGCTAAAATAGAAGCCATTGTTCTTGCATTAATATAAATCACACGTGTGAAGTGAGGGGCGCTCTTATATCATCATACACAGAGGCGTCAGGTTACACACACACACACACACACACACACACACACACACACCACGCACGCATCACGGGAGGGAGACGGCGAGGCGCTTTCGCAACAGACAGACACTCAGATAGCCGACATGCATGTGCATTGCTTTGCATTGAAATAAACTACTGTTGTGTGTTGATAATGTGTCTGTCTGACTAAAGACAGGTAGTACCCATGGCACACCATTAAACTATGAAAGGTGCCAAGTTCAGGTTCAAGTTTAGCACCCTTGGCAGTTATAAGAACCTGATGACTCTGATCATACACCATCTCATTCCGGCCAAGCACAATTTGCGCCCTCACCTTTGTCTTCAATGCTTGCGTTTACACAATGTTTGTGTTAAAGCTGGTCATTCATTGTCAATGGCAATGTCAATGGCCCCTCAAAATCTACAATTATGAACGCTTGAAATTACCAAAACTGCCTATGAAGAAGTCACTGGTAAAAGTAAAGTAACTAAGTACATTTACTCAAGTACTGTAGGCCTACTTAAGTAGGCTACACTTTAGGTATTTCTACTTTACTGTGTTTGCAATTTTAGGCACAAAAAAACATGAGAGTACTCTTTCCACCACTCTTTTCTGGAGCTTCAAACAGTGTGCAATGCATATGTTTTATCTTCTCCTTGATTCTTGCCTAGCCCTGATGTCCACCTGGTCTACTCTAAATACAGGCATAGGCCTATAGGCGGCGGTCTATACGATGTGCAGTTTGTGCACACAATATCCTCTGCTCTGTGTGTGAGCATAGATTATGAACATTCAACTTGTCTTAGACTTCAAGTGATCCTTAACTGTTAATAGGGATACGGGTCAATTAAGGCTTAACATGACCCCTCCTGCGGGGCTAGCACACGCACACACACACACACACACACACACACACACACACACACACACACACGCACGCCGGATAAAAGCGCATGCATGCACGTGCGAGATGCTCCACACGCATGTTGAGTCACAAGGCTGAATAAACAATTTCAGATAACTTGCATCATAGCTAGGCCTATTATGCTGAGACTTCAGACTATGCTCTGTGCAGTGTCCACGACCAATTGATTTCTAAGGAAACAACATCGAAATTTGTTGGCATTCCAACTAAGGTTATAGGTTTTTCTAAACACTAGCCTATTTGTTTAGTAATCTTCGCAAATCGTAGCTTCTAAAACTTTAATAGGCTGCCTACCGTTGACCAAGTTAATTTAAATATAGCTCTGGTGATGGTCCATAGCTCTAACGGAATTAAAGTATGGACCAGAGCAGAGATAATTTAAATATGAATAGCGCAGCCTATTTTGAAACTATAAATGACTTAAATAAATGTCGACAATTAAAAACCTTCAAGTCATGTCATTTAGCTGACGAAAGAGCGCTCAGAGGACGGGACGGGGCATCACCGTCTGGTCTGCGGAGAGAAGAAGAGCCTTCATTATCTGAACAAACTTTACTGAGACTGACGTGAGCGGAGTTGGACTGCAGGAGTCGATCGAGTCCCACTAACCTCTGTCTTCTCTTTCCCATGCAAACTGATGATGAACGCAGGCGAATCTTAACTTCTTTCTCGTTATGGAAACATGGAATAATCCCGAGAATTAGCATGACAAAAGAAACGAGATGAAACGCTATCCTCCTACCTTCAGTCACTGCGCTCCGAGGAAGGAGACACTCCTCCTCATTCCCCCAGAGCAGCCCCTCATCTCACCCCCCCTCTCCCTTCGTCTCTCTCTCTCTCTCACCCCCCCCTCTCCCTCTCTCTCTCTCTCTGCACCCCCCTCTTCCTCCGTCTCTCTCTCTCTCACCCCCCCTCTTCCTCATCTCTCTCTCTCACCCCTCTCTCTCTCTCACACCCCCCTCTTCCTCCCTCTCTCTCTCTCTCTCTCTCTAAATTCCAACACTCAGATCTTTAGCACTCAGTGGTGTGGTTCTCTAAATGTTTATGTCAAGAATCCCCCAATCATATTTGGCGGGGGGCCCTCATTTCGCCATTTCAATAGCCTATATTTTGTGAGTTGCTTTGCTGGGGAGTCGGGACCCCTGGCCTGGAACAGAACCCCAGCCGAACAACAATCAGTGGTCTAGACTAGATTCACAATTATTGATGCATTCTTTGGGGGGCAGGCACAGGATATGCACCTAAACAAAACGGTGATGGGTGTCAGGTGATCTTAAAACATGAGAAAACAATCTCTCACACACATTTCCCATACAGTTCATGCTCAAATAGCGTCCTATGTTCATTATAGGAGATAATTATTTGCAATAGTGTCTAAATTGAGTAAAAGCAAGGATTGTGATGTTGTACCATGACATCATAAACAAGCCTAAATTCACCTAAACCTAAACTAAACTGCCATGACAACTACATTTCCCCTGTGGGATCAATAAACATCTATGTATCTATACCGGATATCAAGATGAAAAAAAAAAACATAGGCCTATAACATGTAACCATGCACTGCCTCATAGATAAAACTATTTGTCTGTCAATCTCATTCTTTGTGTGCTCATGCAATGAAGCGTTTACCCTCTATGTCTGAAAGAGGCTGTAACAGTAACTGGAATTCATGGGTTAATGTTAGATAATAAATGGAATTGTTTTCATCCTCAAAAGTGATGCTGTAAGCAATGCTCTTTATAGTATTCCGTTATGACTTGTCCTTGCATGCAGTGACTGTCCTTGCGAGTTTCTTGTTTTGAGTATCTTGGAAGGGAAAATGTAATTGACACTGCATCCTTTGAAGTAGGCCTACAGTACAAGTTGAATTTAAAATTGAAATTGAAGTATTAAAAACTAAATGGAGGATTTAAGGAATGGACGCTGAATTAATGGAACCTAGTTTAGAAAAGGCTGGAGCCGAACCTTAAAACACAAATGAAATTCCCCTTACATACTGAAGTGAAGACTCCAATTGCGTCATAGGGAGGGGGGGCTCTGGAACTTTGCCTAGACCAGCTGATTACTTCCAGACATGGGCTCTGGGGTCTTTGTTATACGGTCACATATGGGTGAGCAACTGAGAATGCACACATGCACACACACACACACACACACACACACACACACACGCACTCACACATGCATCGTGAGATAGGAAAAAGCGTACACTTACATGTATACAGTATGATTAGACACAAATTAAGCTCTACTCCTTGCAATTATTAATCGTAGTTGTGTGCTGGAATGTGATTTCACAGACTGTTTGGAGGGGCGGTGTGGAATTAAAGCAATGGAAGTGTAAATCACACGAGGAACCGCGTAGACAAAAACATTTGAAACTGCACAGACCACTTTTCTGCTGTGTTTTTGCAAAGCTGAGGCCTGTGAGGAAAGGGCCTTGATGGATGAGAAAATGGGTGTCAAATTCAGGCGGGAGTGGGTGTACGATCAACTCCTGGAAGGTCTGAGTCACAGCCCAGCATGAGGAGTTTCAATCTGACAAGTGCCTCGCCCAATCACCAGAGACCCCAGCGCAAGCCAGCAGTAAGGATTGATGCATGGGGAACCATAGCCAGGAAGTCATCCCTTCACAGTGTTTGTTTGCTTTCAACTAAGATAACAGGAGATTAGGACCAAAGGCAAAGCCATATGGGTTAAATCAAACTATTTCTCTGCTAGGGTCCAGGACCAAGGAAAACATTTTTACTCAACATCAATGTGTTTTATTTTGTATCACAAAACTAAAACTGGACGTGATTGTAATTCATGGGTATTAGAATACATCTTTCAGGAGACAACTTGCCAACTAGGTGAAAATGTACTCTGGGTTGACTGGGTCATTAGAGAATAAACGTATAAGCATGAGGGTGAAATCAGAGTTGTTTAGAAAACAGAAGTAGTTCAGAAACGGAAATCAGTAATGACATGTGCAAAGGCTCTTTTTTCAATTTGAGGTTTTAATTCAGAATTATGTGACACGTTCTACACTTTCTACACTGCAAGGCTAAAGTTCAAATGTACACAATAATGCTGTTAAATCCTGAAAACTCTTCTGTCTATATATTGAGGCCTATTTTTTGCTAATACAGTGTAATTTATGCTCTCTGGTGATTAGTACAAAGTTGAGCTATTGCTTGCCAGCAGTGTCATGACGTCTCTTTCGCCATTTAATGGTGATGCAACTGGGCTGCTTAATAGGTCCCAAGACAGCAGGATCAGACATCAGTCTCTTGATGTTTAGTAAGGCTGGCTCTATGCATGCATGCTCTCCCTCTCTCAGTTCCATACTAGCTTGTCGCTATGTTTGGGCATCTTGCTGTGGAAGAAGATCAGTTCTTGTTCCATCATCCTCTGTTTGTTGTTCCACCATGTCCCCTTCCAGGGTAGATGCTAGTCCTGTTAAGTCAAGGTCTTGGGCATAAGGCATGTGATGCCTAACTTCACCACTCTCTTCACTTTCGGTATGAAGACTACAATTGCTTGCCATAGGTGGTCCTGCACTCTCCTCAGCGTGTACCATATATGTAGAATTTGGTTCTATTTTTGGTATATCACCTTCAAGTTCACCTTGTAGGTGAGGTTCCGGTTGTGGTATAGCGTCCTTGACGACTGCATATGGTCTGGTTACGTATGAAACTGTGAGGTTTAAATGTTCATGATGCCCACCATCATTCAGCCCTGTCCCATTGTGCCTGTGTGACAGACCCCTTGTCCCTGGTGCTGTATGTGGAAGACAGAAATAGACGTTTTAGTGGCAAAATATGTTTTGGGGGAATCTCAACGCTAGAGCCCGACCAATGCCAAATTTATGAGTCCGATGTCAGTCCATATTTTTAGAGAGTCTTATACCATGGATTACCAATGTTTTGACCAATATTTTGTCAAAAACGGCTAAGGTTTCTAATGAATTTGAAAAGCCTACCGTAGATATGTTTGCATTCGAGAACATTCTACTGCACAAAAACAACCAAGAAGAATAACCTTTTATTTAACCATTTAAGCCCTATTCAAAAACTTCTAGGTCTGCTATTGTTTGAAAAACCATTGAAAATGTTGGCAAAAATAATGGCATGCCGAAAGGGATGCCAGGTTGAAAGTGGTTAACAATCAGGACACATCGGCTGTATAATTGGCATTCATTGCCATACAGTATGTCTTACAAAACATCAAATAATGATCAATATATCAGCCAAACCAATAGTATATTGACCTGGCTCTACTCACATCGCAAACCTTTAATCATTTACATTACTGTACGTACCTCGAAGTCTCAGACACTGAGAGAGCACCACAAAGATGGTGAACATGAAGAATGTTGCAGATGCTGCTGTACACCACCATGACCTCTCCACTCTTTCATCAGCCACACCTGTCAGTGGGACATAATGTTTGATCAGTTAAAGTTATTTTTGGGGCATTTAGTTCAAACTCAGATAGGCTTTCCAGATCATCAATGTCACAAGCAAACATGTACAGTACAGGGATAACAATTTCCCCACACAGTATTTCTGGAATCATGTGATTATTCCATGATGATTCCAGAAATCCTTCATGTTGTTCATACAATTGTTTATTCTGGCATATTAATGTGAGTTTTCATCTATGAGAAAAGCACTCTAAAGTCTATTGGCTAACCATTGTCACCCTGGTGTCCTATTTTGGGCATGTCACTACTCACTATAGGCGACAAATTCGATCTACACCTATACAATACACATCTGACAACGTGACTCCTTTAATGCATGTTATACTTGAACCACATGAAACCTAGTGTCCCTATTCTGGTGCAAATATTCTGTTAAAACAGCCAATATACAGGCTCACAAAATGCTGTGCTGTGAGCTTGTAGATTTAATTTTCCTAGAGGATCATACCAGAGCCCACCAGTCAACTACTAGTAGTATAGAGGTTTAAGATGTGGTTAATAAGAAGTGGAAGTGACAACTATTAGGATGTCCACTTTGCATTGTGTTGTGAGTGCCTATATTATGTGTTCATTCGTGTACACATTCTGCACTGATTTTCTTATAATTGGACTGTGAGAGAGCATGCATACTGGATACTCCAGTGGTTCTTAAAGTGGGGTCCAAGAACCCTTAGGAGGGGGTTCCACATGGACCCTTACAGCTCTATATCTCTGTGTGAGTGTACAGACTGCATACACTGAGTTATGTGGGTCCTTGAACATTTAAGGTTGAGAAGCACTCCCTCACCAATCACATGATTGGTGAGGGATATGAATGCTGTATGGCATGCTGCATGGAATCACAAACTCTTTTCTTGGACCGATGGTTTGAAACTAAACACTTTGCCATGCTGAGAGATGTTGAGAGAGGCTGTATTTTTTTAAGGCAAAGATAAATAAAACTCAGAAAGCTCTGAAACATAATATGGACTAATCCCTATAGCCTCCACTATGATCCTGGCAGTGGTGGATCAACATACAAGGGAATACCCTGGGAAAACGGCTTTTTGAAATTATGTATAACTTGTGGGGGTTTCTTGGGTGGTATACTTTACACACACGTATACAAAATATACACATACTGTTGCGTATTTGTATTGTATTGTTTTGTCTCCAGAGCTCGCACCAAACCAAATTCCAATCAACGTCTCATTGAAATGTTAAAATCAGAATCTAAATCTAGAATATTGGACCATATAGTGTAATCATCATATTATTATAACCCCTATGGGACAAATGGAGCAAGCTTGCACTCACTAACGGGGGCGACGGTGACGTTGACCTTGGTTTGGACCGTATGTCTACTCTGGAGGCCGGAGAAGGCGCAGGTGTATGTCCCCGTGTGCTCCTGGCTCTCTGGCTGCTGGAGCAGGAGAGATCCGTTTCCCACCAGCACCGCGTCCTGGTCCTCCAGTCCCGCCTCACCGTCCCAGAGGTTAAAGGTCAGTCTGGTCCGGCTGTCGTAGCGGATCACCGTGGTGACCGTGGCGGGCTGACTGGAGCTGGTGAACGTCCAGGTAAGGGAGAAATTGTGGAGATTGTGCGGAGCGATGCACGGGATGGAGAACGCACGTCCCTCTTCCTCCGTCATGTCCTCTGTGGGGGATAATAATGCACATCACGAGGGGGTTCCAGGAGGTCCCCATGCAGCTAAATGTGTAAATAACTTAATACAGTTTAACCACTTCAACCCTATTATACAATTTGAAAGCAGCCCAATCTACAAGCTCAGAAAAACTGAAAAATAGTATTTTCAGATGGAGGTAAGTAGCCAAATACATACAATGTGGGGGTACTTGACATAAAAAGGTTTGATAACCACTGAGGTAGAAAATGATAAATAATAAATAATACTACTGTATATAAGGTCTCTGTCGAGTGGAAACCTTATGTCCAGGATTACATTTCAAGTAGTAGATTGAGCTTGTTGATCTGCTACTTTACTTTACAAAAAGACGATAACTAGGCTACTGTAGCACATGCATCTGCAGTGGTTGGCGGTGGCTTTCCTGCTCTTCCATTGAGAAACTAAAGCCCTGGTGTCAGGTAGGACAAGTACTGGTTGACGAAGTAGCACTGCCTGAAGCTCATAAGCCCTGTATTTCCACTGGCCAAGTAGGCACTGCCTTGGCTAGAGCCAGAGACAATGTGTTCTTCTCGCATCCGAGAAAACTGGGTTGGAATCCCTGGAAAATGAACACCTTTCGGCTTTAAATAGTTTTGCCGTCAACGGTCACCTTGGTTTTTCCGGGAGGCAGTCCAAACCTGGGCTTTGTCAGCCGAGACGAAAGAGCAGAAGTAGGTGTGGTCCGAGGAATTACCCAGCATCCTCAGCGTGCTCTTGACAGTGAAAAGCCCCCTGATGTCAGGGGTCTTGACGGTGGTGAAGTTCTGCAGCGCGTCTAGGGCCGATGGAGGGTCTGTGGCCCATGCCACCTGAGGGACAGGGTAGATGTTGTGAGAGGAGCAGGTGATCATCTTGTCTGTCATCTCAATGTGAACTGACTGGATAAGAGCTGAAAAAATGACACAGAAAAAAAAAGAACTAAATATAAACATGGCTTAATGTCACACGCCAGTGTCCTCTTAAACAGATAATTGATACGAACATGAAAACAATTATGGTGTGGACAAGGCCGGAGAGGCCAATTTAATGCTTAATTTATAACACGTTGTCTGGGCCTCATGCCGAAAATAGCTGATCTACAAGCTCACAACATGTATAAATCAGAGTTGACATAATGAAACAGGTGCCAACTGGAACTGAAATTGCTAGTTCAGAAATAAGAACAATTGTTGGTTTAATAAAGAACCATTCAGAAGGTTATTTTTAAAGAACCTTTAACCACTTAAACCCTTCATCTTCCTTGAATATGTTTGCCTAAGACATGTCCAAAATTGGGATGCTACGGTTTAAGTTGTTAAAGATACCTCAAAGAAACAAAAACTTTTGGAAAAACAAAACAAAAAAAGGTTCTCTAGAACCATAGATAGGAACCTGAAGAATCATTCTCACAAAATAAAATGGCTAGTTGGTGATCGTTGTTTGTGCAACCATGGCCATTATAAAAAAGAGTGGGGAAAATCTGTTACAAAGAAAAACCTTTGGGCCTACTGCATTGGAAACTGTACCCAAAATAGGGAAGAAGTTAAGGTCAAAAAGCTAAACCAATGTTGCAATTGTAGATAATGACCAAAATTAAACTATATGACCAAGGCCAACTGAAATCAAACTGGATCTTTTGTCAACAGAAAATGTCCCAGGCTGTAAACAACCATGCTGTTTATTCCTGACAATCTCCTCTTAGACAGATGTTCCCATGAATAGCTGCTGTGGAAATCTAATCTACAACAAAGCTAATTGCAAATAGAACCTATAACCTCCATGTGATTACAATTTAGAATGGAAGAGGAATGTTCAATGTTTTATTTTTTTCTCCACTTCTTCTGAAGACTTTTCTCATGGAGCAACCACCAGGGGGCAGTATAGTAACGTTGGTTCTGTGTCAGCACGTCTCCCATTTTCAGTGGTGCACACGTACACATACATGCACAGTACACTACAGCCAGGGGTGACTGGTCCATGACCTTGAGGAGGAGGTTTCCCAGGGTGAGCTCACCAGTAAATTATGGATATTTGGAATGGACTCTGCAACTCTGTGTTGGTTCCATTTGTACACACTCATGGGTTTCTTATTATTATATTACATTTGGGAAACAAAACAAAAACAAAGAGAGACAAAATAACTGTTTTACGGACCTTTCACTTCCAGGTTAACAAAGCTCTCGTGGTTGCCCTTTCTCGTGCTGGTGTAACATTTGTACCTGCCCTTATCTTGAACTTTGACCCTCCTGAGGTAGAGGGAAGCGTTTCCATTAGTTGAAATCTGCGAGTTGAACAAGCAGGTCCTTCCGCTGAAATGCTTGTTTTGCAGTCCAAACTGGTCTTTGTTGTAGTAGTAGCTGTGGACCGGGACCTGCTGCTTGTACCAGTGGATGACCACGGCGCCTGGCGGTCGGAAGCTGCACGGCAGGACGCAATCTTCGTGAAAGATACACGTCACATTGACTTCTGCAAGGTCAGAAAGAATGATGAAACATTGCCCAATTAATCTCAACATTCTCCTCTTTTCAAAAATATACAGGCTACTTAGTCTTAGATGTCTCGTTCAGGGTAAAATAAATAAATGCATCTAAATCTTTATGACAATCATTATTCTTAACATCATTGCTTGTGTTTAAACTCTCACACTCTGCACGCGTGCATCTGTAGCCTAGTGTAACATAGGCTTTACACTGTAAATTATTAATGTTTAGCACAATTGATTTAATAAACACACTATAAACACATTACTATCCGAATAATATAAAATACATAAACCGCATGATCAAAATGTATGAAACTTAAGATCCAACTCACTCCAGTAGCTATTTTACAAGTTGCATAATGAGATTATAAAAAGGAGCGGACATGCTCATGTTTTTGCTTCTTTCTTCCTAATTGATGCCAGGTGTGAATCTACAGACGGACCACAAATGAAAGGAAATACCAACATAAGGAGGCTTAGTAAGGTGTTGGTCCACCACAACCTGCCAGAACAGCTTCAAGGTCCCTGGCATAGAATGTAGTCTCTGGAACTCTATTGGAGGGAAGGAACACCACTCTAACATAAAGATGTTCCCTCATTTGATGTTTTGAAGATTGTGGTGGAGACGAGAGCACTGTCTATCTAACACATCAGTCCTATATCAGGCTTCCATAGGTGTTCAATTGGGTTGAGATCTGGTGACTGCGCATGCAATTCAAATTATCTTCATATTTTATCAAACCATCCATGACCCCTCATGCCCTAGGGCATTCATATAGGGCCTATATGAATGGAAACGTTATCAACCCCTAGACGTTGTCTCATGTAGCCATGACAATCAGAGATTTCTGCCTACTGATACGTCTGCTCTGCTGGAAACTAAATTCAGTGAATTATCTAAAACCGGGTGGAAACAATTCTTCAGAAATGTAAAAGTAAATAAATAACAGTCAGCATCACAGAACCATGCAATGCAAATACTTTAGTTTAGGGCATTCGTTCATATGGTAACATCATTGGTTTTCAAAGCAGTCGCCAGTCGGCATGCTAGGTAAATTGTTACTAATTGTTTTCTCATGCCCATTCATTGACTTTAGATCAGGATGCTCGTGGTGTACAGGCCACATGCCCACTTGTGCAGAATATAGTGAAACATGACTAATCTATGACCACATGACCTTTTTCCACATCTCTGTAGCCCAGTGCCTATGGTATTTACACCCACTGAACTCTTAATTAGCACTGCACAGTGCACGGTAGTGCGAAGCCCTATTGAATAAAAATAATAATTATTATTATTATTAGCAGCCTATTATTGTCTCCACCAGGCCGAAGGCATGGCGCGAGAGTATGTTTTGCACTCCGTTCGTCCGTCCGTGTGTGTGTCCGTCCGTCCGTCTGTGGACAGCTAATCTCCTGCACCGTTGGCTTGATCGCAGCCATACTCTGCACACACACTGCGCATTCATATTCCCACTAGGCTGAGGAAGAAATTCCACTTGACAGTTTTCAAATCAGCCTCATGGTGGCGCTACAACAGGCCAAGTTGTGTGTCTCACACACACACAGTCAGTCCAGTCCCCGATGGCTGATGCATCCACGTTACCCTCAAGTCCTATTAGAAGCATAATTTTAACACCAAAATTTCACTGACTGTGTAGTTTATGAATTGAACACATTGATAAAGTTCTCTGCTGCATTTCCAATTGCTGCGGATGACAGCGCAGTGTGAAGGCAAACCGCAGCAAATTAAATATGCAAGAATTCTCCCGCCCATTCCTATCGAGTCTACCGAAGTATTAGGTGAGAATGCGACCTAAGACCTTAGGTTGTGACCAGGCTTTTCTCTTCGCAGATGAATAAGGCTGGGACCGAGGCTAGGGGTGGTGTCATTGGACTTGGTTCGGAGTACTTGTCCTTCATTGGTGTAACTTATCCCCACCCCCTCTTCTGATTGGTCAATATTTTGATAGTTCCTATTTTTTGCTATAACTTTTCAACAGTTTGCTGTACAGACTTGTGGGTGGTGTCATTTGACTTGGTTCAGAGTCCTTAACCTTCATTGGTGTAGCCCCGTCCCCTCTTCTGATTGGTCGATATTTGATAGTTCCTGTTTTTTGCTATAACTTTTCAACAGTTTGGGCACAGGCACACCTCGCCAGAAAACGCCTAGAGCAGGTGTCTCTTCCGGGTTTTTAAACAGCTGGTGTAGCGTCAGCAAAAAAAGGAAACGCTTTGCCGATGCTACAAGTTGAAACTGTGTGTGAGCGTCACACGCAAAGAACCCCAGGAAAAGACACCTGCCCTAGGCGTTTTCTCGCCGCCTCTTGACACGTATATATGTGCCTGCGTCCATGTCCATGATTGGAGTTTTCTATCTTTTGCCATGACTTTTGCTCAGTTTGTCGTACAGTTAGAGTCATGAGTCACCTCACTGGACTCAATTGAAAATCTTTGTCCTTCATTAGAGTTACTTATCTCTTACTGCTCCCAGTTCTGTAAGGAGGGGTTTATTCACTGAAA